>NC_140585.1:775030906-775645906 GCF_964204655.1 Triturus cristatus
CCCAATCAGCGGGGTTGGTGGAAAAATATAATGGCATCTTAAAACTAAAATTAGCTAAGCTACAGGAAAAAACGGGACTAAAATGGCCTGACCTCTTACCCCTGGCCTTACTGTCTGTAAGAACTACTCCCCACTCCCGGAGCGGGATATCACCGTATGAGGTGATATTTGGTAGGCCCGCTAACGTATGGGGTGTACTGCGACCACAATCTTTTAGGGATATTGAATATCCTATGTTGGCGGATTACCTTTATGCATTAACTAAAGATCTCCGTTCCATTCATCAACAGATATCAGCAGTACTGCAGCCTCTGCCGGAGGGTCCTGGACACAGCCTGGAGCCTGGACAGTGAGTCTTGGTTCGGAACTACCAACGGAAATCGAGTCTAGATCCACGCTGGACCAAGCCCTTTCAAGTGCTCCTGGCTACAAGGACGGCGTTAAAAGTTGAAGGAAAGCGGCATTGGATCCACGTCTCACACCTAAAAAGAGTTCCACTTCCCTTGCCAGATGATCAGCAGGACCAAGGTGAGGCGTTAAGGCACGTAAGTGATAAACCCACCAAAAAGTCACCCTTCCCAGAAGCCCAAGGAGAAACGGATGGGCGAGTGGAGAGTGTCGTGAGTTCGGCGACATCTGCGACAGGTAATTCGACGCCTGGGAATGCAATATGTGACAGAGAAAGTCACACACCCAGTCCTTTACCTGACCCCACTGTGCCTGTTCTTTTCATTAATCCTGAAACACCGGGTCATGTTCGCTACAACCTGCGGCCCCGACAGAAAGCAAAGATCGCAGGTTCAGTCTAGATAATGAGAATGAAGGTCTGAGTAAAACCCTGGGAAAAGGTAAAAACACTGGACTGAACTAGTTGAGAGCTTGGAACTTTTGATAACGCTCTGTTTAGAAAGAAGATAGAGACACTGATCAGTTGGTAGGGGCCCAGGTAGAGTTCCTTTCCAGCAAGAGTTGTGTCAAGTGCAACTCCGACGCGAGAATCTTTTGTGCCCTTATTCCTTTTTGTGTTGCATGGAACAATACGAGTCTGCCTGTGAGGCTCAAATACGGACACAGGAAAGAAGCACCCTCCGGCAGGTTGGACTGCTTGTAGAACCCCCCCCCCCCTTTTTCCCGAGGTTATATCTGGACTTTTAGTGAGAATGTACCCTTTTGCCCGTTTTGTCCCTGAAGAAGTGCGTCCCATAGTGCACCGCCCTTTGTATTCACATCTGCCAATGTTTTCGACTTGGAGTTTGTGTGTCAAGATTGTTTTTATTACCATAATAGTTGTTGCTTTAATGTTATGTTTAGGAATATTCATCTATCTAGAATTCCGCCATCCTGTACACACCCTGATAGCTACCACCCCCGCTCCCGGGGAGCACCACTTTCAGACTTTCGCGCCACATAAAGAGAGGCATCGTCAGACATATGTGAATAATGCTTGTATTGAAATGTTACATCAAACTCATAGTTCAACGAATGTCACGAATTGCTGGGTATGTGGCCTACTTCCTTCTGTAATGCACAGGCATGATCTATTCATTTCAATGCCTTTGTCATATTTAGGCAGTTGTGAAGCTTGGTTCAAATTATTGTCAATGATGTATGAACATTATACTGTTGATGAACACCGATTCTCCGAGAAGGATTACGAACTAATCCTGGCCTATATAGAAAGGCATCAGGGATTCACCCCAAATGCTGAAGGTACGGATGGTACTCTGGACCCTACCGCCTGCATAAATGTGTATACAGAACATGAAAATGACACCTGGTTGAGGGATGAAGTGTTAGATTTTGTGTCCTTCAATTTTACCGAATATTTCAGATACTTCCAGGAACTGAATGTATCGAATGATAGGATCATTCTGGTCCCTGTGTTGAACACCTCGTCCTCCTTTTGCATACATGGTACTGGCCATTTATCTGTCAGAGTTAGTAAATGTAACTATACCTATAGCTTACAAACCTCTAGTGGCCCGCCTATACTCACTCCTCCGAATGTATATTTTGTGTGCGGAGAAAATGCTCATACCTGGCTCCCCAGAGGGTGGTCAGGTAAATGTTACTTATCCTTCCTATACCCTCCTGTTTATATAGCACCTTCGGACTACCACAGGTCCCACTCGTTAAATAGACGGAGTTTAGACTCAGGAAACCCTGATAGAGATGCTACCGATCAGACTGATACCCCCGTCCAACATTTTGTTGATATCATAAAAGGAGTCCTGCCAATGTGGGGACCCATTTTGACCAGTAAGGAAATTAGAAGATTGTCTAGGGTAGTAGAGGGAGTGGTGAACACCACTGCTGGGATATTAACTAATATCACAGTTGAGCTTCAAGCGACCAGACTTGTGACGCTCCAAAACCGCCTTGTTTTGGACGTTCTCCTAGCTGATCGCGTAGGAGCGTGCAGAGTGATCGGCAGCTCCTGCTGTGTATATATACCTGACTCCGCCTCCTCGGTTCATTTGGCCATTCAGAAGTTGCATCGATTAGCATCTGAAATACATACGGAGACAGGTACCTGGTCCCTTTCGGGGTGGTTCTGGGGTCTCCTTACCACCTGGGGTTGGAAAATATTCATGGTCCTCCTAGGAATAGGGGGTTTCCTTTTTACTTGTTGCATTTGCATCCAATGTGGGCCCGCCTGTTGCTCCTATTGTGCTGCCCAAGTTCGTCTTGCTCTACCTAAGCCTGAAGCAAGCTCCGCTAGGGTGAGCGCTCAACTAGCGCAGAAAGAAATACATGACATAATGCAGATAGACAAGGGTATTTTCGAAGAATAGCTTGATGGATAGCTACATTATGCTAAAAAGGGCCGTTCTGTGGGATTCAAGTCAATATGTGAAGTAAGCATAATGTATCTTGGGCTGTATCTCTACTCTATATGCATCGAGAACTGCCTTATAAAGGAACCCATTTGGTCTCCGTGTCCTGCATGATAGAAAGGGCCGAAAAGCCATACTGCGGCCATCTTGGATCATGACCAGTCGTGCCTCAGATCACGTGGCTCTCTCTGAACACAGTCTGTATGATTTAGTTCGTACCAGCGTAGAGACAGGGTGAATTGTATTTATGGCTGAGGCCCAAGGTCACATCTGCAGTAGGGAGTATTAAGCGAAATTCCTCTGTGCCCGAGACGAAAGGGAGTCACCCGGCCGACCTTCTCTGAAGAAGATAGTAACCTTATGTGTGCAGAATGCAGATGGTATGAGCTCATTTAGGAGCTCTAGGGCTAACTGGTGTTTTTCCACTTACAATGCTTTGTATGTTGAGTCTGTTATGTATATAAGTGTGATCTTGTCAAGGGGCCAACAGTCTTCCTCGGCGCACCTGATGGGTGAGGGTCGATGGGGCTCCTCTATGTAGAGTTCTGTTGTGGCCAATAAACGCTTGATCCTTCTACGTTGCCAACTGCTTATTATTAACTTGATATTGCGGGCCACTGGTAAGTGTGGCCCTTGGTATTACGATTTAGATTACTACACGGTATCTGGGTACCGTCTTAATATATCTAAAACCCAGATGCTCTTGAACTTCAAGCTGGATTTCCCTACCGCAGTGGTAACTACTACAGCAGTTTATCTGGCCATCAAGTTATGTCTGGAGGTTTTTAATATTATTAAATTGAACTGCAAAGGTCTTTTATCTGTGGTAATCTCAAAATTGAAATCCTGGAACAAGTTACCACTTACTGTTATTGGATGAACTAACTGTTTAGGGCAATTTTGTTAAGCACCTGGAGGCTGACATTGGAAGCATTTTATGGAAGTGTGGGTGTGCACGAACAGCCTTTCACATCATGAAGCTTCCATATATGAAGGAGGGACTTTCACTCTCGGATTTTAAGCTATACTTCTGGGCGGCCTTCACCGGTTGCCTGTGCAGCTTACTCAATTCGGATGATTCCCGTCCATCCTCTAACTGTTATCAATTAGCAGTGGGAATGAGTGTAGGTATTTTCTTTATTGATTAGGCGAGCCCAACTACCACAAAAGGGTACGCTTCTTGGTTCTGAAGGACATTATTTCTTTATGGAAGGAGACCTCTCCAAATACTCAGTATCTTTCTTAAACAGAGATTCGCCACTTTGGGATAATCCGGTTTTCCTTTCGGTTTTCCAGGATCCGACTTGTAGGGTTTGGGCATGGAGTGGTGTCGTAACCATTGGTCAGCTTTATGATCTGAATGGTTTCAGATCTTTCATGGGACTGAAAGAATGATACGGTCTCCCGCGACACCTCTTCTTTAAGTACTTACAAGTGAGGGACTATTTCCAGTCAGGATGTCAATATACACTAGACATTGAAGGCTAGGAACTCTTGCTGTAATATTTCAAACCAGACAAAAAACCTTCAATTAGTATAACTTATCAGGGGCTCTCCTGTCTCAACACATATGATATTATGACGCTGGCAGTTAAGTGGAGCCGACTGCTCTCAGGAGAGATCTTGCCCTCAGAGATTTATTGTGCTTTAGAGATCCTAGATCACTCAGTATATTCTGTTAGTCTGAAGCTTCAACAGCTTCATACTGTATGCCTGCTGTATAACTCCTCAGATAAAATACTTAAGTTGGGAACAAACGTTACTACTGATAAGACTAAATGCACTAAGTGTAAGCTCCTGGCCGCTGACATAGTACATATGTTTGTGTTCTGCCCCGCTCTACAAGACTTTTAGGCAGGGGTGAGCGAGTTCATGTAATCTAGCCTAGGTCACCCGGGTGTAATATCTATTAAGGAAAAATTATCAGGGTTAAATATGACTGTGAGGGAGGTACTCAACACCCGGTAATGATTATGTTGGCATGTGCCTGGCTTTGTATTGCCAGGGCATGGATCTATGTGAATCTTCCCAAGGCTGTAGAATAGATGGTTCTTATTCGTCAGATTTATGAGGCAGACCTGTCTCTGGCTAAAGTCAGAGGTCCCACCTTGCTGAAAAAGTTTGAAAGGACCCGGAATAAAATCTATTGGGCTTCCTACAGTGTTAATTCTTATTAAATATGCTGTAGGCTATTTTCTAATACTGAAAGATTGCTCAAAGTATTTGCTTTATGTATGATCTTTGTTCTACAAGTCTCGTCTTTGGTTCCCCCTCTCGTTTCTTTGCTTCTCTGTTTCTCAGTTTTCTTCTTTGTCGTTCTTTAATTGTTCCTCCTTCCTTTATACCCATTTGTAAATACAATGTATGTATAGCTTTAAGTTTATGTATGACTAACTTTGGCCCGAAAATTAGAAAATATATGTTTTTTTAAACATGATCATTTCGTTAATTGATATTTTTACTAATTGTTTTTTGACATACAACTTTTGTGAATGCCTTTATTATTTGAGGCATTTTATCTGATTTTCAGAAAAACTCAGTTGAAAAATACACCTTTTTGTTATACTTTTGTAAATCTCATTTTTCCAAAATGTTATTATGAGAGACCACCCCAAATCGCTTAGGAGAAAGTTGTACTTGCTTGCTTAACTCACTCAGTGTAATTTGTGGAAAGTACTTATGTCCCACCACTTGCAAAATGCATTGTACATGTTGTGTTTGATAAAAAAATTAGAGCAGTGCAAAAATCTTTCTTGCTCATTGTGCCAATTTAATTTCAAACTAATTTGGTAATAATGCAGGATTTGTATGGCAAAAGCAGCAATGAAATCCCAACTAGAAAAAGAAAAGCAGAATCAGTGAATCATTTTTATATCGTATTTTTATACTAAACGTCCTTTTTTATGAAAAGTACAGTTGTGATTGTTGACATCAACTGTGCCTAAAAGAATCCCTATTGAAGATAGGACCAGACAAAGGTTAAGCCTGCAGAGTTGAGTGAAAATCCGACATGTTGTCTTTGCTTTGCCAAAGGCCCTGATTTAAAATTTGGTGGGCAGGGTACTCCATTACAAAAGTAATGGACTACCCGCTTTCTGTCAGCGGTGCCCCACTTGGTTCTCTCAATAGAAAGCTTACTGCGACAGCCTGCTGGAATCGTGGCCATCGGAGTAAGGGCATCATTCAGCCTGCCCTATTTAGGGCAGACAGTCTGATGTTTTTTTTTCCTGTCCTTCACCTCCAGTCATAACCTGTCAATGCTGAACCGAAAAAATTTAATTCATGACCTCGACACAACAACTACATATCCATTTAAAATAATGACACCTGCACCCAGAGAACAGAAACTCCCTTGTTGGGGACGTCATTATTTTTCAAAATCGTCCCTTTCTTTGAGAGATTCTTTCTGAAAAACAAAAGGTTTGGAGGAAAGCCTTCAAAACTAATGGAGGTCATACACTAAACTTTTTGTACCTTCAGTGGAGCCTCCATGAAGGTGGTTCCTCTGGAGGTACCGAGATCACTGCTGGGTCAATGATGATCTCAAAACTTGGTGGGCGGTAGTTCATCAGGGTAACAACCATAATGTCCTTTGCCACACTATACTCTAAGGGGCAGATTTATAAGCCCCTCGCAACACTTTTACGCCGCCATTGCGTCACTTTTGTGATGCATTGGCGGCATAAACAATGCGGACAATGTAAAGCCCTGCGTCACATTATACCTGTGTCAGGTATAATGTATGCAGGGTGGGCTTTACCACGCAGGAATGCCTTGTAGAAGTGACGCAGGGAAATCTACAAGATTTCACTGTGCCCCTTCTAGGATGCCACTGCCTCAAAACCTTACCCCTGCTTGAAGCAGGCATAAGGAGTGAGGCAGTACAATAAGTATAGGCCTCCCCATGCTTTACCGGAGTTGCGTCATGCTTGCGACACAACTTCAGCAATGCGTGACTTTTGGGGCAACAGATGCATCAGACATCAGAATTTCTGACACCTCTGTCAATCTTTGCGCCATGGTGTGCTATTTTGGAAATACGACGCATCCATGGTGGTGCAAGTGTATTGCAGGCTGGTGCAGGGAAACTGATGAATCTCTACAGATGCGTCCGTTTCTTGTAAATCTGGCCCTAAATAGGGCCCACTGTTTTTCCACTTCTCGATGCACAACTGAGATGTTTTCCAGCTGCAGAATGACTCACCTTTGAAAATAGTCTAGTGGTAATGGACGAGGAGGTGATTGAGGCATGTGCACAGGGTTGAAGCTCTGGACACAGTGTCTGACGATTGGGGTTGACTTACTTGCAAGGGCTTTGACTAGGAGAGTTTGGCATAGTTAATGTATGGAGGACTCACTGGGGTGGGGTGTGGGAAATTGACAAGGGACAGAACCAGCTCCCTCAATGCCTCTAACAACCAAAGGAATGGCTTACAGTTTCAAAGAAGGGGTGCTAAAGCTGCCCGATTTTTTAAAACGTTGTGAGCTTTACACTTGACAAATCCCACTATTTTTTTTTAGTTTTTAAACAGTTGTCAGCAATGGACTTTGCAGCCTAACGCACCCTTACCAGGTGAGAAAAAAATCAGTCCAAATGTAATAAAAATAAAATTGATTTCTAAATAAATGAAGCTTTGCACCTGTGATTCGAAAGGCTGAATACCCTTATTCACACTCCAAGTTCATGCACTGCTCAGCAGACGTTTCAAAGTGCTGTTTGTTGTCTTCACTACAATAGGTTTTATCGCAGACCATTATTCCATATTCCTGTGAGGTCCCTTTCAATAACATCTAAGAAAGAAGTATAGTATGCTTAAAGATATCATAATCCAAAGTACTCACACGTCTCCTTTCATGTATAAAAAAGATCTTTTTTAGACTGCCACAGCTTTCACGGCACCGCGTACCTTTGCATCCGAGAGATCTATTGCGCCTGCGAGATAAATCCATTCCAATGTCTGTGTGGCGATACCTTTCGCACTAGAAGTGAGGGTAGGTGCCTATGAATAAGGAAGGCGCTTTTTGTGACAGCAGCAGCCCTCTGCAGACATCAGCTAAAGGGCCGAGTGTCGCGCTCCCCCTCCGGTGCTATATTTCTCAACAATGAAAGAAATGTCATTATTGTGAATTCAAAGCCCTTGGTCTCGAAATCTTGTACTCCACTCCATCCCTTGAGCGCCGGCTCGGTTAATTAATTCAAACAATTTATTTCCTCATCTCGTGAACATTCTCATACTTAAGACAATAAACGAGACGCCGGAGGACCAGCCGTGTTGTTGATCATTAATAATTGTATTTCGTGAAATTAAAATAATTACTGCGTTATTTTAGCTACAACTAATTATTTTCATTTCTCTAAGGATTTCTCATTCACAAGGTTATCGTTTTGACTTCTTTTGTTTCAGAGCAGCTGAAAGTAGTAACACTACCCTTTCTTTTCAGCTGAGAAAAGAACATTTTACTTTTACACCTTTAAATTCCCCCAAATATTCTCTAACATACTTAGCTGCTCCTTGGCTGCCATTTTTTTAAACAGCATTCTTTAATGATAACTTTAAGATGGGTAATTACTTTGGGAGTAGATTGATTGCATTTCCCTTGAACCAGTGCACGAGGTTAATGCAATAGGATTCTGAAAGCGCTAGTAACTTTGACACTAATTGGAGATTGGGTTGCATGTTAAGATACGAGAGTCAGCATCTGAGAATTCCCGGAAGGTTTGCAGCGAGACAAGACCACGTGTTTGTAAATCTTTTTTTCTCCATTAACACTCACAGTTGTGGCCCATGTCGGTGCCTCTTCTCCCAGTCCAGAATAGTACTGCAAGTGGTAGGCAACTGGGAAAATATGCACTACCTCCCTGCAGGTAATTTCCTTAATATCAATACCGCCTCCTCTCCCTCTGGCGTAAATGGATTCTGAAAGGTATTGTCTGCTTTTGAAAGATGTGTTCATGCGGCTGCTTTTGAATGCCTAATGTAAATTAGCAATGCAAGATATATATCCGTCTGAGGCGTTAGAAATCTACAGACCAACTTTCCGTTTGCATTTACATTTGTAATGTGGTGCACCGTGCTTTTAAACGTGTCATGTTCCTTCAGAGTGTGGCGCAGCAATAGAATCAGTCGACAGACTCAACTGTTTAAATTCATTGTAGAAGTTAGCAAACCAAAGCTCAAACTGCAGACTTGTAAAATCACAGTAATCAGTGTCTCCCTTCGAGACCTCAGAATCGAAAATCGGTGCAGCCATCAGATTTCAATGCGTCAAGAACCTCCACAATAGAAATCATTTTTCGAAGATGTATTTGATATGTTTAGTGTGGTTTATGCATTCATTTACTGTACTATTGTTGAGTTTTAGCTTGTGCAGGATAACATCTGTTTTGATATTCAGTTTCATTGCATCAAGGACCTATACTGTAATTCAAGATTTGAAATAGAGAATCTGCTTATAGAAATCATTGTTTGTCAAACACAATTATGTTCTCCTTGCTGTCCAGCATTGTCTGCTTCTGTGTTTTTTACCGATGCAGTATATTTGCTGCATTAAACAATCTGTTGACAGCTAAAGACTAGTCAACCACAGCATTCAGTAAGCTCCCCTCCATCAACCAGGGCCGGCTTTAGTGCTGGTGGCGCCCGGTGCAACAATCATTTTAGGCACACCCACACCCCATGACCGCCTCCCCAGATTCTCTCACTAACACCAGGCAAAAGTGCCCCTCATCTGTCCAATCATAAGTCCCCCCTGAGGTCAGCACCCCTCCACAGGTCAGTGCCCAGTGCGGCCGCACCAGTCACACTGCCCTAAAGTCGGCCCTGCCTTCAACTAGCAGGTTACCGTCCTCACTGGTCAGCTGTCAAGTACCCCAAACAATAAGACAGTACAAAAATAGAAAGGCAAAGTCAATTAATACAAGAGCAAAATTAAAGCTTCAGACGTCATGGGACAAACTTGTGATAAAAATCAATTTCTTTATTTTTCTTCAAATTTTCTTCATAAGATAAAAGTATGCAGCCAGAGCGTTTCGCTCATACACCATAAGCTTCTTCAGGGGTCATATTCTCTACAGGTTGTCTAAGAATCTTGCTTATTATTCCCTTATCAGTCTAAATACCTATATTGGCGCAGCAAAAATCCAAAAGAATGTCCTTCAATTAAGTGCAAAATGATGCCGTGTTCCGTGTGAAAGTCTCACATCATCATTCAATCAGTCCAAGGACATTTTATTGGAATTTTGCTGCACTAATAGTGGTTTATAAAGAACACAAAAAAGTAATGCATTTTTATCACAAATTTGTCACAAGACATCTGGGACATTTCCTCTCTATTTTTGTATCATCTGACATTTGGTTGATTTCTGCTTTTTTAGACCCAAATTAATTATGTTACAATGGAGGCTTAACATATTTGACAGGAGAGACGAAATTATATGGCAAGGATAGACAAGTTAAGATTCGCATTATGCAGATCAAGACAGCTATACAGAACATTTTTGCCATTATCTATGTTTTGACTTTTGAGCACGTTAGTACAATAAATGATCTCTATGCACAGAAATATATAAAGTTCTTACGTTTTTATTTTTAAAAAAAGCCTACGTTTTTATACTAAACTGTGTATTCTTCACATTCCAGATATATTTGACCGATTCTGAGTTTACTCTGTTCCAAAAGTCTTGCCAAACTGTGTTGTGCAATTATATATTTTTTATGTAAGTGCCTCACTGGGAGCCTGAGGTACTATGTAGCTCAAGCTATCATAGTCTATAATGATTTAAGATACTAAGCATTCAAACCATGTACAATGGTTAGGACTCTTTAAAACAGTAAGGGGGATATTCTCAAGAACGTGTGATAACCATTGTAAAAGTTACTTAACGCAACCCTCAACATCGCAGTCCATCGCAGGAAATTTACGCTGTGTTAACCAGGTATTCACAACACAGCGGTACCATGCGATAGTCACCAGATAAAGTGTCAACTGGCCACGTTAAAATCAATGCCACGCCGCTAAAATGCACAACACAAATGCCAAAAAGCTGCGATGAGGCCAATTGCGATACAAAAAGCAGCGTAAACCAGTGGCAGGCCTGCAAATCCCAAGAATCAGGCGGGAAATGCACTATAAAAGCAACAAAAATAACACACCAGAAAGAAGCCAAAGTACGTAGCAACGTGGATGCACCCTGACCGAGCGCAGAGGCCAACGCAAACCCCAAAAGCCCAAGAGACCACCAGCAAGGAAGAACAGGGTTGGGGAAGGCCAAGGAGAAGAGGGAGAGGAAGACGGGGTGCAGTCCGCAGGAAAACAAGACCAGCGTCACAGAGGTGACAGAACACAAATAGCAACTGACCAACAATCAGACTTCCTTGAATGCAGCCGCAGTGTCGAGAAGGCCAATGGAGGAGGCCAAGAGGCGCTGGCATGACGTGAAAATCTAAACCAGGCACAAAGCCGCTGCCAACGGGAAGGCAGCAATGGCGACAGAAGGTGGAAGTCGTGTGCCACAGGAGGAGCTGGAGGAAACGGAGGGCACAGTCAACAGTGCAGAGATGGTGCAAGGAGTCGGGATTGCAGACACAGCTCGGGAGGACCTGACACAACATCAACGGGGTGAGTAAAGACCAGGAACTGGAGGGACGGGGGAGATGGGCACAATTGCACACATGCACAAATAAGCAGAGCAGACTGCACACCCACAATGACCCTGGATCATGTCCCTCATCCCTGTGGCACACTGCAGCACACACACATAGCACGAGCAGCACATCCACATTGACAACAAGGTGTTACAATGTGCAACCCCTACACTGCAGAACAGAGGACACAACTGGCTCCGCACACGTGCAGAAACAGTCCCACTACATCTGACAGAGATGGAAACTGTGAAATGGAAATGTACGCGTAAAACCTCACACCCGTCATGTAGTCCAGATGTACACTGTCCCACATCTAAATCCTGCACCTCCAAAACAGTCACAATGTACATTTTCATATAGTCTGCATGCAAACAAGAACAATGTGCCAACACACGTCAACACAAAGTCAATATGCATCTCCCCTCCAAATTGCAGAGGGACACACAAAACCTCCAGCAGAGCACAGAAGACCACACATCAGTGATGACGGAGAGGACCACCACACCTTCAACACCGACGTCCTAAAACAGCCCATGGACATCCCACGCAACCCACCATCAGAACCAGGGCAGCCAAGCTACTTAGAGGAGAATCCAGCCCCTGCAACAGACCACACAGCATGAAGCACCCGCAAGCACGGCAGGCTCACAACACTTCACCGACCCACACATGGCACCCCATTGCCAGGTGTCAGAATTCCAAACGGAGGTGGCCCCACGGGTGCGGGTGTGTTCTGAACCCATGAAAGGTGAACTAGATCACATACATGGTTGTCTATTACCCTTCAGGGACCACCTACACCCCACAAAGGAGACCCACACTGCCATAGAGACACACGCAGATGCACATTCCCAGTACAGAACCACACCCAGGGACACGCATGTATCACTCACACCCCCAACGTTGGCTCTGCATACGACGGCACAGTCCACTACCCTTACAAATTGTGTGGGTGACAGCAAAGCTACATGTCCAAGCTCTAACCCGCTGCCTGCGGTGACATGTCTGCATCTGCTGTACACAGCACAATTTAATGTCAAAGGGCCCAGGGCCATCATTCATACAACAAGATGACAGGGGCACATGCAGATATCAGGTTGAACTGGCTACGGGCACGTGCGCCTGGCCCCTTTATTGGCAGGGCCACATGTACAGTGATGCCTGTGCTGGATGCACAGAGTTAGTGACACCAGGGCAGTTGTCGGTAGTGTTCAATCACCTCTGTAACGATGATCCTTACCCTCCGGACTGAAATGCGTCATCCTCTTACGCCTCTCCTTGCGTGTAATGATATGTACTCTGCCATTGACAAATCAAGAGTCAGTCCCACATGTGCGAATGACTCGAATGCAGCGTGGCCTGAGGGCAGTAGTCCGTGTGGGCCCACGGACACCTGTGGATGGACTGCTATGCACAGACTTGATGGCACCACATCGATGGGAGTATAGTGAGATAAAATCTGCCATAATTGATGTTATCTGCCATAGTGTAATCAAGACTCAGTTCCAAATGTGTGACCTACTTTTCCGCTGTGCATGCAGGTGGACAACCTCAATGAGAAGGGAGTACAGCGGGCCGGTGTTGCGGATTTCATGATGGTCTGAGGAGGCTGCCAGGGTCGTGGCACTCAGGCTTGGAGCTTGCACCGGCACGTGCTGGGCCCTCATCGACACACGCCGGTGTCGGCAGGTGTGCATTGAGGCCTGGGTGCGCGGGCCTGACAGGACTTACAGGCCCTGTGGCTCAGGGTGCAGCAGGCGCACAGGAACGCAGGGAACACTGCTCATGGTGTTGGCGTCAGTCTCGTGGTGGAGTGAGGGGCGCCGCCCTGGCAGAGTCGTTGGGCATTCCGGAAGAGGACCACGCCCAGAACTACATGCTTTTTATTCACACCCCTACGCGTGCCCAGCGTACGCCGGGCCAGCCCACTCCGCTCACGCTTCCAGGGGGGGTGTAACAAGCTACATTTCTGAGATTTTGCCCACTGGCTGGGGTGACATGGTTGTGTACACTGTCCTCTGCACTCCATACACCAGCGGTGTATGTTGAAATGGATATGTGTGTGGTCTGCATACTGCAGTCTGGCCATCGCTTCGATGCCACACTTGGCATTGTGTTCATTGTCATTCATCGGTCAGTTGCCTCCTTCGCACATGCTTGGTCCCCACCTCTTCCCACAATCTGCTATCATGTGGCTGGGGTGCCATGCAGTTGATGGCTTATGTGTATGGCTGGCCCAGGTCGCCAGAATGAGTTGTGCTGTCGTGTCTGGTGGGTGGGCATGTTTTTTGGCATGTTGTATGTGAGTTTGTGATGTGTGCATTCCTGTTGTGAGTTGCATGGTTGTGGAGTTGAGGTGTATGGTATGTTCATTTTGTACTTGCCAATGAGCAGCGCATTCACGTAGGTGCCAGCCAGGAAGCGCCGGGTGATGATGGGCTATCGGAAATGTAGGAGTCATGCACTCGGAATGGGTGGTTGGTGTTGAGGTTGGTGGAGATTCCCAGGTGGTCCACTATTGCCTGCACAGTGATGGCATGTGTGTGCTTTCGGTTGCGGATATTGTGTGCAGTGCCACCAGGGGGCACAAGTAGGATATGTGTGAATTTATTTGCCCCTTGACACGTGAGGCAATCCAGCTATGGCTTTGACCCCTTGCTCAGTCTACAGCTGTTCCTGCGCAGTGTGGGGGAAGGATAGGTAGTGTTGTACCAAGCTGATGATGGCATCCAAGTCAGTTGGGGGGGCTTCGATGTGGCTGGCTGTGAGACTCCTCATACTCTGGCGGTTGTTGGTTGGCAGGTCCCAGAGGCCAACAGGTGCGGCACAGCCAGCAGCTTTGTCTGCGGAGGGATGTTGGTTGTCCGCTGTGTTGTACCGTCGGCCTGTGGCAATGGTGGTCAGGATGCGTAGGATGGTTGTCCTTTTGAACCTGTGGTGGGCAATGAAGTTCCCAGGAGTTGGGTCCTACGAGGTTGGTGCGTTTTCAGCAGGTCGCAGTCTTTGTCTGCGCTGCATCAGTGTTGGTCTGGGCACGGGGGGTCGGGGGGGCTGGGGTGGTGGGTGTTGTTGCCCTATTGGGGCTACGGGCTGCATGTTCAGTTGCCTGGGTGCATCTGTTATTCGTCATGTTTGGCTCTGGGCTGTGCTACCTTGTGTGTTGCTGGTTGTTGTCCGACTTTGCATCAGGTCAGAGCAGGTGTTAATTTTCTGCTACTTACTCGCCTTATCGCATGTTTTGTGATCTTATTGCCGATCTGGCTGTTCGTCGAGAATGTTGTGGAGTGGTGTTGTCGCAGCTTTTTGCACAGGAATGCCTACTCTGCATCTCATTAGCGATAGTTGCCGGGGTAATCTGTGGTGATGATTTTTGCGGCTGCTGTCACAGGTAAACAGGTGCTAGGGGCTGTTAGCACCAGCTTGTGAATGGGGTGGTAAATTTATCATGACTTTGGCTGCGTTAAGGTGCCGTTAACTCGGCGACAGCTCCTTGAGAATATGCCCCTGAGTACCTTCTTGAAATAGCTACTGCTTTAAGTGCAACATATAAAACGAGAACAGGGCCTGGTCCTGTTAAGGCACAAGAACTCCTGTCCTCAGTTATATGACAAGAAGTGCTTGCTCACAAACAGCAGCTGCATTCTTGTGTAGTGTCTAAGTGCTAGTGCCTGGCCAGAAAGAATAAGAAGGGGCATTGTTGCTTGACCTTGTCTATGGTGTTTAGACCAAATTGCAAGAAAAGAACAGAATACGAAAATATATGCAGGTTCTGTGTGAAAATACAATGTGGCACAAAGCAAGTGTCTTTATGTCATAATCCTGGCTGTTCAAGGATTAATTTACGGTATAGTACCCATGATTTGCTTGCCCTTTGTCCCCAAATGGCGGAGTTATGTAGACATAGCATGCAAGGTGCAAGTTTGGTTAGGATCTGTAGGCATTGCTCTTTCAAGTTTAGTTTGGGGAAGGAGGAGAAAGAGGCATCCCCTGCGTTGAGCTGTTGTTTGTTGAACTTAGGAAACATAGATTAGAGATTTTTGACCTGCTTACTGATAGTCAGGTGGATGTAATGTTTCTCATCGAGACATGGCTGGATGAGGACTCTGCGTCGGAGATCCTTGAGGCATTGCCAAACGGCTATGCAATTAGTAAAATGGATAGTGACTCTGGCAGAGGTGGGGGTGTGGCAATTATTTTTAAACTTGCCGTCCGATGCCTACTTGACCCTATCAATATTGATGACAGTAAGGCTGGCCTTTTTACTATCATGGTGGCAGATAACTGTATTGTGAAAGGTCTTTTGATATATCGTCCTCCTGGATATCCCTCCCGCTTTTCATCGAGTTTGATTGAATACCTCACTCAACCAGCCTTGCGATATGACAAACTCCTTGTATTAGGAGATTTCAACCTACATCTGGAAGATGTGAGGTGTGTGGCGGCCGAAGAGTTACGCCAGGAATTGGCGACTCTACAGTTGAGACTAACAGATATCTCTCCTACTCATCAGCAAGGCCATCTCCTTGATCCCATCTTTACAAATTGGGATGAGCTGGTGGTCCGTCTGCCTCAGCCTATGGTTTGGACGGATCATTACTTGGTCCCATTTGTTATGCGATTGCCTAGGTCTAAGGTGCAGGAGGATGTGAAGGGGAGAATAACCTGTCGGAAATGGGCGGGTTTTTCCCCAGGCAAGTTTAGTAGTGCCCTCTTGCAGGGGGGGCCTCCACGGGGAACGGATGCTGATAGTGCCTGTCTAGACCTGGATAGGAGGTTCGGGGAAGCGCTTGATAGTACGGCCCTCTAGTCACGAAAACTAGCGGGTAAAGCTCGGAAATCTGCCCCTTGGTTTAATACCATTTTGAGAAAGGTTAAGTCAGACTGCAAACAAGCGGAAAGGCACTGGAGGAAGGACTTTTCTGACCTAGGAATAAGTGAATATAAAGCTATGCTGAAGAGCTACCATGGTCTTATTAGAAGAACGAAGGCAGAGTACTATCTGGAAAGAATTGGGTCTGCGGGCAACTCGACTAGGGAACTATTTAGGGTCTATAAGGAAATATCTTCCCTTGCTACACTGGCAGCACCTGTAGTTGGTTCAGTTGAGCTGTGCAACCGTATGGCAAATTTCTTTTCAGATAAGGTGCAGAAAATGTATTCCACCTTTCCGGACGCTGCCCTAGTAGACCAAGGTATTTTGGATGAGGCAGGGCCCTTTAATGAAGGCATGGGACTAGAGAGTTTTATGCCCCCCCCCCCCAGAAATGCTGATTAAAATCTGCCTAAGCATAAAGTCAGGTTCTCCTAAAGACCCGGCCTCTCCAATGATGCTTAGAGGCTGCATAGAAACACTGGAACCCTACATTAGATATCTTGTGGAGGTTTAATTTAAGACTTGCACAGTTCCAGGTCGGTGGAAGGTGGCAGTGGTACTTCCTCTACTCAAAAAGCCACACTTAGGCCTTGACCACCTGGATAACCTGTGCCCAATCTCTCTTTTGCCCTACTTCACTACGGTTGCGGAGAAAGTGGTGAATAAACAACTCACGGTACATATTGGGAAATTCCATCTTTTACATCCTACCCAATCCGGTTTCCGGGAATGCCACTCAACGGAGTCTGCCCTGTTACTTGCCACAGAGACCATTAGGCAATTTGGGATGCAGGTCAGACGGCGGCCTTGATCCTCTTGGATCTAACTGCCGCCTTTGATATGGTTACCCATCACACTCTAGTGCACCGTTTGAAGAAGGGTGGTGTGTCAGGCAGGGCACTAAGCTGAATAAAATCATTTCTGGAGGAGCGCAGTTTTCAGGTGAGGCAGGGTGCACACTATTCTGGGATCATCAGGTTGAAGCAGGGGGTACCCCAGGGCTCTATCTCGAGTCCGACCTTATTCAATCTGTATGTGACTCCCTTAGCGGAGATCGCGGATGGTTTCGGGATTAGGGTGGTATCCTATGCAGACGACACCCAACTGGTGGTCTCCCTGACTCAGGAACAGGACTCGGCAGCACCCAACTTCATGGCATGTTTACAAGAGCTAGCTTCATGGATGGATAAGAACTGTCTGAAGTTGAATGGTGACAAGACCGAGGTACTGGTGGTGGGGAGAGCACCATCGATGTGGTCGTCAGCCTGGTGGCCGCAGAGTTTGGGGCCCACCCCGGTGCCTTGTGCCCAGGCTAAAAACCTGGGGGCGTGGATGGATTCTAACCTCTCCTTTGAGTACCAGACCAGACGGGTTGCGGGTGCCTTCTTCGGAATTCTGAAGGTCCTCTGCAAAACCCTGGATTTGCTGCCTATTGCAGCCAGGAAGACCTTAGTCCATGCCCTGGTGACATCTCGCCTTGATTATGGTAACATCTTGTATCTGGGTATAAAAGGGAAATGTATGTGGAGACTCCAGTGTGTGCAGAACGCAGCAGCTCGTCTGGTTCTGATGCGTCCTAGGAGAGCCCCATCGAAGCTGGCTCTTGCCTCCCTTCATTGGTTACAGATTCATGAACGAGTCTGGTTCAAGGCGTTGTGTGTCTGCCACCAAATTATTCAGGGGACTGCGCCGGCCTATCTGCTTCATTTTCTCACTCCCTATGTCCCAACTCGCTGTCTGAGGTTTGAGGGGAGAGGGTTGGTATGTGTTCTGGCTGTGAAGAGAGCCAGGATGGGGGGCCATTTCTTTCGTCTTCTGCGGCACAACTATGGAATAAACTTCCTCTGTGTCTGTGACTGGATCCCTTGGAGGGTGTTTTTAGGAGAAAGCTGAAGACTCATTTATTTCCTTCAGGATAACGGGCTGGTAGCTTACCTTAGCAGCTTACACCGTAGCGCGGGGACACACTGGCTGAGTGTAACCAGGCGCTTTATAAGTGTACTAATAATAATAATAATGTGTGCAAAAGAAATGTGGCCTGCAATGAGCACAATTTGGTTAACATAGGGAAAACGACGATGGGCCATGCAGGAAACACACAACAAAGCAAAACTCATATGGTACAGTTCAAGACAGATATATTTTGTAAATAGGTTTTCCAAGGTTAGGATTTTTTTTTTTTTTTAAAAGAGAACAATTCACAAGTACCATGGTCAATATTATACATTGTGCCATGGTGGCACAAAGTGCATGTGTGCCCATTTTGTCCGACCCCGGGACGTAGTGGAATTACAGATGGGGCTGCAGATGCTTGTGGTGCATTTTCTGTAATACTGAGAGCACATGCACACAAGTAACTCCAGCGCTATTGTGAAAGGGCGGTCCCTCATTTGCATAGGAGCGTGGCCCTATGCAAACAGGGGTATCAGTGTGCCTCTGTGCCTGTGCCGCGTTATAGACATGGACGTAGAGGCAAACAGGCATTTAGGAGGTGCACTCAATGTGCACCACAAAAAGGGGGCACACTGTCAGTGCGCACCCTGAAGACAGATCTCTGGAAGAGGGTAAGGTGGCCTCATGGACACCAGCAGACGCCCCCTGCAGTTGGGTGCATCCACCATCATGGCGAATCTCTGATCCCTCTTCAAGGAGCAGGTGGGTTGCTGTCTGCACTGTGAAGAGGCTTTGAAGCGGCTGCTCCATGTTTCACTGAATGAGCTGTCCCAGGGCTGCATGAGCAATAGCTGCCCTGGGGCAGGACATTGACTGTAGTAGGGTGCACTGTCTCTGTATGCACCTGATGCACCTATTTAAAGATGTGCTGTGGTGCAAACAGGGACAGTGCACACTTTTCTATATTTGTAATTATTTGCTAGTGTGTTGCATCTGTCTATGGTTGCAATGCCTATGCAAGAAGATGGTGATGGATCGTACATTATTTACAGCGAAAATGTAACTGTCTGGGAAACAACATATGATCACTTATTCTAGTGACTCAAGTAATATGGCATTTGACATGAGGTGGCAAATGTTGTGGTCTTCTGGGAGCTACAAACCAAAATATATCACCAAGGATTGATAGGCAGGAAAAAAGTGTAAGCATGGTTTTCCCCATAAGGAACAATTCAATAAAAAGGGGACCCTCATTAGAAGCGAAACTGTAACTATCTGGGAAACAACATATGATCACTTATTCTAGTGACTCAAGTAATATGACATTTAACATGAGGTGGCAAATGTCGTGGTCTTCTGGGAGCTACAAACCAAAATATATCACCAAGGATTGTTAGGCAGGAAAAAGTGTAAGCATGGTTTTCCCCATAAGAAACAATTCAATAAAAAGGGGACCCTCAATTGACGTGGTACCAAAATGCTACAGCACTATCAGGATTACCTTTTGTAACATAGAACCACAAATGCTGAAGCTGTAGCAGGGCATTCACTAGAGTAGTTTTTACTGAAGGGCAATTACTTTTCACGACTTTGGCTCGTAATACGAGTGAGGAAGAGCAGCATTCCTGCGTGGGGGTACCACTTGACTTGATCGCTAATGGCACTGATTTTCTGAATAAAGAAACAGTACACCTAATCTTACCATCTGGAAATCAATCAATCGATCAATCAATCAGGGTTTTTCAAAGTGCGCTACTCACCTAGAGGGTCTCAAGGCATGGGGGAGCAGTTCTGTATCAGTCAAAGAGCCAAGTCTTGAGGCTCTTCTTGAAGGTGTGCATAGTGGGGGAGCGTCTGATGTTGACTGGGAGCTTGTTCCAGGCCTTTGCTGCGATGTAGGAGAAGGCTCTTCCACCGGCTCTGGTTCTGCATATGTGTGGGGTCTCTGCCAGGGTGAAGTTGGCAGAGCCGAGGTTTCTTTCGGGTACGTGGAAGGAGACTCTTTCGTTGAGGTATTTGAGTCCGATGTTGTGGAGGGATTTGTAGGCATGGGTGAGTAGCATGAAGGTTACTCTCTTCTTGATGGGGAGCCAGTGGAGGTCTCGTAGGTGCTGGGTCATGTGCTTATCTAGTGGGGTTCCAAGGACGAATCTGGCTGCCATGTTCTGGATGGTTTGGAGCTTGTGTAGCAGGGATTTTTTATTCCGGCGTAGAGGGCATTACCGTAGTCCAGTCTTCTGGTTATGAGTAGGCCTGTGCCAAAATTCCGTTCCGTTCGCGGAAATTGCGATATTTTGGCATTTTCGCGTTCCGCGGAAAGCGCGAAAATGTCAAAATTACCCCATTCCGCAGCTTAGCGATAATTTGTTTCTTGCTCGCGCTGTAAAAAAATACATTCTCGCGTTCGCGCGATCGCCTGACCTGAATCCCCGCGTTCGCCGACAAGTTTTCCCAACCCGGTCGCGTTCTCCACGAGATGTTGGATTGTTGGTAGCCATTTTGCGCTCTCTCGCGACAGTTCGCGGCCGCATTAACGTCATTTGTCGTGCGATCACGTCATTTGTCGCGCGATCACGTCTTTCTTCTCGCGATCATGCACCGCGCGAGTACGAGAAGATTGAGATCTCGAACACGTCATTCTACATCGCGAGCCAGAGGGTGAGGACGCGGGCACGTCTAATCGAACGCGAACAGGAGAAAGAGACCCCGAACACGTCATATCCAACGCGACAGGGACAAAGAGAGCGCGATCATGTCATTTTCGACACGCCGGCGGAAATAATGTGAAGCTCGACAACTCGAACATGTAAAATTTTCAATTTGGAGAGGAATATCAGCTCTAGCAGCATGAAACCTTCTGCAAATGCTGATTTTGGATGAAAACAACTCCTTACATTGACATTTGGCTGTCCTTTTTTGTGCAAGGAGTCCTTTTTTTAAAAGGTGGAGAGAGGGAGGAAGTGACACAATCTCCAACTTCCTGTTCCTGTCCAGCAGGCTCCTCCCGGTGCTTTGTCCATCTCCTGCTCATTCTGCCTTTGGATTTGGAGCTGGAAAGATCACTCTTTTTGTCTGCTGCATCATTGCAATTGGATTTGAGGATTTTTGGAATAGGATATTTTACAAGTAAGTGGTTGTTGTGTCTGTTTGATTGTGGGCATTGCAGTTGTTGTAACTACAATTTATTTTTGATAATTAATTATCATCATTCCTTTTTTTTTTTTTTTCCATTTTGTGGGTAGTAGTAGCAGGCCCGAGCTAGCCATGGGCATGGCCTCATGGGTGTGTGCATGATGAAGCAACTGTTCCTTTTGTTGTTTTTTGAATGTATTTCATTTTCAAGCACATTTAGGGCATGGATGGCATTGGAATGAGTTGGGGAAGTGTGCTTTTTGGGGGTGGCCTTTGTGATGTTGTTGGGCCTGGCCATGTGGCTGGTGGCCATTTTAAAGCCTAGGCCTGCAAGCTTGCCTGGCCTTGTCTGCCAACAGGCCTGCTTTTTCATCCACTAGGATCAGAGCAGGTAGCCACAGCTTTATTAATCAAGTGTTTTCTGAGTGATCTGTTGAATTTAGACATCATTTAGGGCATGGATGGCATTGGATTGAGTTGGGGAAGTGTGTTTTTTGGGGTGGCCTTTGTGATGTTGTTGGGCCTGGCCATGTGGCTGGTGGCCATTTTGAATCCTAGGCCTGCAAGCTTGCCTGGCCTTGTCTGCCAACAGGCCTGCTTTTTCATCCACTAGGATCAGAGCAGGTAGCCACAGCTTTATTAATCTTGTGTTTTCTGTGTGGTCTGTTGAATTTAGACATCATTGAGGGCATGGATGGCATTGGATTGAGTTGGGGAAGTGTGTTTTTTGGGGGTGGCCTTTGTGATGTTGTTGGGCCTGGCCATGTGGCTGATGGCCAATTTGAAGCCTAGGCCTGCAAGCTTGCCTGGCCTTGTCTGCCAACAGGCTTGCTTTTCCATCCACTAGGATCAGAGCAGGTAGCCACAGCTTTATTAATCAAGTGTTTTCTGTGTGGTCTGTTGAATTTAGACATCATTTAGGGCATGGATGGCATTGGATTGAGTTGGGGAAGTGTGTTTTTTGGGGTGGCCTTTGTGATGTTGTTGGGCCTGGCCATGTGGCTGGTAGCCATTTTGAAGCCTAGGCCTGCAAGCTTGCCCGGCCTTGTCTGCCAACAGGCCTGCTTTTTCATCCACTAGGATCAGAGCAGGTAGCCACAGCTTTATTAATCAAGTGTTTTCTGTGTGATCTGTTGAATTTAGACATCATTTAGGGCATGGATGGCATTGGATTGAGTTGGGGAAGTGTGTTTTTTGGGGATGGCCTTTGTAATGTTGTTGGGCCTGGCCATGTGGCTGGTGGCCATTTTGAAGCCTAGGCCTGCAAGTTTGCCTGGCCTTGTCTGCCAACAGGCCTGCTTTTTCATCCACTAGGATCAGAGCAGGTAGCCACAGCTTTATTAATCAAGTGTTTTCTGTGTGATCTGTTGAATTTAGACATCATCTAGGGCATGGATGGCATTGGATTGAGTTGGGGAAGTGTGTTTTTTGGGGTGGCCTTTGTGATGTTGTTGGGCCTGGCCATGTGGCTGGTGGCCATTTTGAAGCCTAGGCCTGCAAGCTTGCCTGGCCTTGTCTGCCAACAGGCCTGCTTTTTCATCCACTAGGATCAGAGCAGGTAGCCACAGCTTTATTAATCAAGTGTTTTCTGTGTGGTCTGTTGAATTTAGACATCATTTAGGGCATGGATGGCATTGGATTGAGTTGGGGAAGTGTTTTTTTTGGGGGTGGCCTTTGTGATGTTGTTGGGCCTGGCCATGTGGCTGGTGGCCATTTTGAAGCCTAGGCCTGCAAGCTTGCCTGGCCTTGTCTGCCAACAGGCCTGCTTTTTCATCCACTAGGATCAGAGCAGGTAGCCACATCTTTATTAATCAAGTGTTTTCTGTGTGATCTGTTGAATTTAGACATCATCTAGGGCATGGATGGCATTGGATTGAGTTGGGGGGAAGTGTGTTTTTTGGGGTGGCCTTTGTGATGTTGTTGGGCCTGGCCATGTGGCTGGTGGCCGTTTTGAAGCCTAGGCCTGCAAGCTTGCCTGGCCTTGTCTGCCAACAGGCCTGCTTTTTCATCCACTAGGATCAGAGCAGGCAGCCACAGCTTTATTAATAAAGTGTTTTCTGAGTGATCTGTTGAATTAAGACATCATTTAGGGCATGGATGGCATTGGATTGAGTTGGGGAAGTGTGTTTTTTGGGGTGGCCTTTCTGATGTTGGTTGTCTTAAAGACATGCTTTTGTTGTATATGTCTGGTGTGTTGGTGTGCAATGCATGCACCCTGCAGACCTTTTTGGGGCCTGTGAATGTTCGTATTTCCATTTTGTTGCATTAAAAAGGCAGAGCAGTGTGCTTTAGCATGCATCCTTTACCTGGCATTTATAGGCCTTTTGTCAGCTCCTGGTGTTTCCCAAGCCCCCGGCTTGTTTGTGATTTGTGAGTGTCCATGTGGGTGGTGGCCTTTTTTGGTGTTTGGACTGTGAGTTATTAGTGTCCTGCTTTTGCCATAGGCCTGCATGGTTTTCCTATTGGCTATTTGGCTTACTGCTTCCATCCATCCACCCCCTTTGCCTGCAGCAGCTCCATGGATGCTGAGATGCTCAAATAATTTAATGGTCCACCCCACTTTCATTACATTTTTATTTTGGTGGTTATTATTAACTTTCCTATCCTTCCTGAGAGTGTAGTGTGTGGCTGTACACAGTAGTATAACATAGATCTAGTTAAAAAAAAAGTCATAAATGGCTAGACTATCTTTTGTTTGCACTAGTACAGTACTAAGTAACTGAACCACAACAACAAATGCAACATTTCACTGATGTTCTTCTCCTGTCTTATTTGCTTTTAGGTGCACAAAAGACAGAGTAGGAGGTGTCATCAGCATCACCCGGCTACCCGTTGTACTGCCATCCAGACAGAAGTCCTGCTGCGCATCACGTCCACGTGTGACCAGAACTTGTTGTGCATCTGCATCCTGCCTGACATCTGAAGAATATGGCCCCAAAGAAAGGTACCAGGTCCAGTACCAAGAAAGTTGCCGGTGAGAAGAAGGAACAGAAAAAGGAAGTGCCATTAACCACGACTGGTGGTGTGCCGGCCAATGTTTTTTTTGGCACCAAACCGTTGTCCGGGAACCAAGCTGGGAGCAGAACAGTGGTCCAACCCCACCAACCTAGGCCCAAGGGCTTTAGTGTCGCAGAGGTAGCCAGTCTACTAACGAGCAGCGATGTTGAAGAAATGTCATTACCGCAAAGTAGTACACAATCAAGTTCAACGCAGGCGCAAACTGAGCAGATCAGTGTGCAGCCGCCGCAACAAGAACAGCAGCAGCCGCCGCAACAAGAACAGCAGCAGCCGCCGCAACAAGAACAGCAGCAGCTGCCGCAACAGCCCACCATAGTAGTTGTTGCTCCTGACGTAGGGGCATTTCAGGAAATCGAGCTTCCTGCAGACAAAGTGGAGCAAAGTCAAACCACTGTTTCAGAAGATCTATTGTCTTCCAGACCACCAGCAAGGAAAAGGAGGCTTAGTCTATCATCTTCTTCTTCAAGCCCCGCTTCTGATTATAGTGATGACACTTGGGTCCCACCAGCTCGGTCTGAGAGTGATATACGCCACAAGACAATGCTTCTGAAAAGGAAGGTCCCAGAAAAACTTAGAGTTATGGAGGTAGATGTAGAAGAGGGGGGTGATGATGTTGATGAAGATGAGCCAGTCATCACGCACATTACTCCCCCCCAAAGGGATTGGAGACCAACATTCTCACCCTATCCAGAAAGGCTGCTACTGAGCGGGATTTAGCACGAATCTCACCAACGTAGGTTACACCACCACTACCTCCAGCTGCCATATTTTCCAAGGCCCGGCAGGGACCTACATCCAGCTCAACCATCTCAGTAGGTAGTGGTAGTAAAAGTCACAGTGTAGGTTCACAGGGGCACACATTTTCAAACACCCCCTCAAGTTCATCTGGTGTTGAAAGTGGCACATCCAGCAGTGCCAGAAAGTTCTCCTCCCCAGTTTGGGACTTCTTTTCTGTTAGCGCCAAGGAGGAGAACGTTGCTATATGCTCAATTTGTCGGCAAGGTGTTCGGCGTGGTAAGCTTGGTACAAACTATGGTACCGGAGGACAAGCAAGTCATCTAAAAATACACCACACTATCGTGTGGGAGGATCACCTACTTAAGTTAAAAGAAAGTAGAAAAACTCAACCTATTGAAGTTGGTCGGGTTGAATCAGAGAGCGATATTATTGTGGTGGCAGGTGAAGAAGAGGGATGCATTTCTAGCCCTGTCCCCAGTAGTGCAGTAACGCCCACATCCTCCTCAGTAACATCAGAGTGGCACCGCAGTAAGAGCCATACTCAGAGTCTGGGTGAGACACCAAGGCGACCGGCGAGTACCTCAATGAGACAATCTGTGTCATTGAGCCCTAGTGGGTTAATGAAAACAGCACCACTAAGGAAAGTAAGCCAGCCTACCATTGAGAGCATGTTTAGGTTTTTCATTTGTGGAAGGTGGGTTTCCTTGAATTTGTGTCTGCCATCTGCCCGAAATGGAAAGTTACCAGCCGGTCCTATTTCGCAAGAATTGCTGTTCCGGCACTACATCATGATGTGCTGGAATTGGTTGGACAAGCTTTGCAGAAGAGTGCTGTGCACAATATCCACCTGACAACAGACATGTGGAGCAGTTGCCAAGCCACAGATTACATGTGCATCACTGCACACTGGATCTCTTTTGTGGGGGTTAAAGATAAACTATCTGCACGAGGTGTTGTTGACACAGCTGCGATTTTTGAAGGTACTCGGAAACATGCAACTGTAGCCATGTTCGCCATGGAGAAATCTCATACGGCTCAAAACATTTTACACGAGTTTCGCACTAAGGTTTTGGAATGGCTGCGGCCCAGAGGGCTTCGTATTGGTTTTGTTGCCACAGACAATGGCAGTAATGTACTTAAGGCCATGGAACTTGGTTCCTATTTCAGGGTTCCGTGTTTGGCGCACTGCATAAACATTATAGTTCAAGACTTTCTGAAAAAAGAACCCATAGTCAGCAATTTACTGGCCATCTGCCGAAGAATATGCACTCATTTCAGCCATTCTTTTAAAGCTCGGAAGCAGCTGAGGATCATCCAACGTGAACTTAGGATGCCAGTCAAGGCACTCATCCAGGAGGTGGCAACACGTTGGAACTCATCGTATTACATGCTTGATCGTCTGTACGAACAGCACGTGTCACTCCATGAATATGTCTGGAAAAGAAGAGGGGATGCTAGTGCTACTGTTAAAGGCATGATCCTTGACATGGAGCAATGGAGCCTAATTAAATGCCTGACTGAGCTTTCTCCTTTTGAGGTCTTCACACGTGAAGTCAGCAAGGAGGACTGTACAATGGGCCAAGCTATCCCATTATTGCAAATGCTAGAGTATGACCTGAATAATGTGTCTGAATCATACAAAGGTGTAGAGGACAGAAGGCAAGCCCATGACTTGGTGGAGAGCTTATCCCGGCGCTTAACTGAAAATGTAAGGTTACAAAATAAAATGTTGTCACAAGAACATTACATTTGTGCCACAATTCTGGATCCACGTGCAAAATTGGGGCTACTGAAGACATTCCTTGCTTTTTCCGACAATGATGTTGCCCGCTACAAAAGTTGTATAGCTGAAGCAGCCAGTAAGTTGGAAAACGAATGGCTGCTAATTAAAAGCCCGCAAGATCAACCCACAACAAGTACTGATACTGAAGCAGGCCATGCAGAATCAAGTGCAACTTCGTCGGCTGAGGGCAGTGCGGTTGGCTCACAATCACAACACTCACCATCACTATCGACTACAGAAACAATAACTGGATCATTAGGCCGAGTACAATCATTATCATTACAGGATTGGTATGTAAAGATGGGCCTTTGTAAGCACAGTGCTGATGCACAGAAAAAACAGCACAAAAGCTTACCAGCAGCAACCCTGAACATTGAGCGGATGGTCCAGGCCTATCTGGATGACCCAACAGAGGTGTACGCTGATCAAAACCCATTGCAGTATTGGTATAGGAAAAGGTCTGAATGGCCACAGCTCAGCAGGCTGGCGATAAGCTATCTGGCTTGCCCTGTCGCAAGTGTCTCTTCCGAACGTGTTTTCAGTGCTGCTGGTTCCATTGTAACATTGAGAAGGACCAGTCTATCTCCAAAAAACGTGGAGAGGTTAACAATGATCAAAATGAATCAGCACTTCATACCACCGAATTACACAATACATGAATCAATGGAGGAAGATGAGGACAGCGGCTCAGGTGACGGAAGTATTGTGTCAGATGATTACCTACTACTGGCTGAACCCCCAGAGTTTGAGGACGAGCTATACTTCCCTGACAATTAGGCTCGCACTTACTGTCTTCCTCCCTTTTTTCCCCCTTTGTTTATGTGTCTGTTGTTCTGGTTATAAACTTGTGAATCACAACAAATCCATTACCACCGTCTTCTACTCTTCTAATTTAATATACAAGTTTCAGGTGTCTGCTATTTGACAGTACAGTCCTCCGAATCCAGCTCCTCCGCTCCATCATACTGAATCTCCTGCTCAATTCCATTTCCCTCATGAATGATGATTGGATGATGGTAACAACAAATTCAAACTTTCCTAGTCCTTCCAAAAGAAGTGGACCATGAATCAGATGACTACTATAGCTATCCTCCTTTCAGAGCCGAGAGAGACTGGCCATTAACTGAAAATAAGATGGAACAGGTAATGATTGATGACATGCATTGGACGCAGAGTCTCAGACTGAATGATTTAGATTTTGTTGTGTTTGTTGTGCATGAATTTATGTAATTGTGCACTGCCACTAATCAACTTTCTACAGAACACACTAATTTCCCCCTTCTTGCAAATAAGAAATTGGTACTTTTCCTGCAGCTTGGTGACCCATTGCTTTTAATTCAATACAGGAAGGGGACTCACTCAATCTGCGCAATGAATATGATTGACACAACAGCACAGTCCATCATGATGATGGCGAAATAGACGGCCCGTTAACTTAAGATGAGAAGGAACAGGTAATGATTCATGCCATGCATTGGACGCAGAGTCGCAGACTGTATGATTTAGATTTTGTTGTGTTTGTTGTGCATGAATTTATGTAATTGTGCACTGCCACTAATCAACTTTCTACAGAACACACTAATTTCCCCCTTCTTGCAAATAAGAAATTGGTACTTCTCCTGCAGCTTGGTGACCCATTGCTTTTAATTCAATACAGGAAGGGGACTCACTCAATCTGCGCAATGAGTATGATTGACACAACAGCACTGTCCATCATGATGATGGCGAAATAGACGGCCCGTTAACTTAAGATGAGAAGGAACAGGTAATGATTGATGCCATGCATTGGACGCAGAGTCGCAGACTGAATGATTTAGATTTTGTTGTGTTTGTTGTGCATGAATTTATGTAATTGTGCACTGCCACTAATCAACGTTCTACAGAACACACTAATTTCCCCCTTCTTACAAATAAGAAATTGGTACTTCTCCTGCAGCTTGGTGACCCATTGCTTTTAATTCAATACAGGAAGGGAACTCACTCAATCAGCGCAATGAGTATGATTGACACAACAGCACCGTCCATCATGATGATGGCGAAATAGATGGCCCGTTAACTTAAGATGAGAAGGAACAGGTAATGATGACAATTAATGGCATGCATTGGACACCTGACTCTAAGCTATTGGTCTTTGTGTTTGCGTTGTTTTTTTGTTGTGCACAAAGTGATGTCAAAGTGTACTAGTAATCTATCTTTCTGTACACAATAAAGAATGACTCAAGTCAGTAATATTTATATTTCTACTCTTGTTGTGTCATAAAAATTTTACTTATACTGCAGGCCGATCTTCACAGTCAGTCAGTAAAAGTATCAGAGATGATGATGATTAAGTCAGGACTCAGGAGGACATTTCATGAGTGGCATAAACGGAAAAGCCAAAAGGTAAACACGTCAACAACAACCACAGCAGACCCAAATGTCTGTGTAGAAGTTGAATAGAGTGCAGTGGTGGGATGACTGCAGTGCATTGATTTTACTAACTTAAACTGTAAAATGCTATGTTTGGAATGGATAATGTGCTTTGCGTTTGTCCAACTCTTTGAGAGAAAAAAAAAGAATTTTAAGTGTTAACGTAGGATGTGCTAAATACTAAGCACTGTGGGCCTGCTCTCTCCTGTTACTGTTGAAGGTCAATGCTGGAAACAGACTATAGTAGAGATGATGCATAGATGCCACCTCGGAAAGTGTTCTTGTTGCACTACACCATCACTTGTGCATTTGTTTTAACTTTCTTTCTCAATATCCCCTTTGGTTTTCAATCTACAATTACAGGCCAGGCCTTGCCCGAAACTTTGTAAAACAGTACAATGCATATTAATTACCTTACCAATCAATCACCTTTTTTTTTCCAGCCGGGCAGTGGCGAGTGGCGAGGCGACACATCCAAGATTGATGGACGAGAGGAGCAAGAGGAATGCCGAGATGCAAAAATCCAGTCCACATTTTTGACCAGCATAAGACAGTAACGGTATCCACTTTTATCTTCTTTTAAATAATTTGATTAATATCTTGTATACAATCTTTACAACAGTGTGTTCTTGGAGTTGTTATTATCAATCATCATTAGGTTTGCTCTGTGTAGTTACGATTCTTCCCTACCAATATTTAACATTTCTATTTGCTATCTGTTAAAGTATTAAGGCCGGCACAACAGAACAAGAACTAGAAGTGTGTATGTAATATGGGTCTCTCATCATCATGCATGCATTGCCTTTTTCTCCCTTAACATATGGATATGGTAGTCTTCAATGATTGTCGTTTGTTTGTCTATGTATGCATACTGTTTTTCTATGTCAAACCTTTCCCAAAAACCCCCTTCCCATCCATTCAACAAACCCTAACCCTCTTCCCCCGGGCTGTGTGACTTATTGTCGAGGTGTAACTAAATTAAATGTACACCAATACTTAATCACACACTTGCTGGGGTAGATGTGGTGAAAGCAACACTACTTCAATTTCAAGGCAGAGCGATGATCTTCTTCTGCTTGGCCACCCATGAGTAGGATATTTCAGAGGTTATTTTTTTTAACAAAGGAACATATACCTCAGCATGAATTGCCGGCATTGATTGGATTTGTTTCTTGTCATTCCTCATATACAGCACTAACTGTTAGGCTGTAGGCCTAGTCAAGTGACTCAACACAACTATAATTTGTAACTCTGTCTAGTAGGCTATCCTCCTAACCACCATTCTGTTTTTTTGTCAAATATTTGAGCATATTATTGTTGCTCGGTAAGTTCTGTACTGTACTTCATTCAACTACTCATAACAGTCTCTCAAAGGCGATTGACTGTCTCCTTCTCTTTTTTTGCAAATGCTGCCGCCCTGCCAGTGTCTACTACTACTACTATGCTGCTACCACCACCACCACCACCCCAATCATGGCATGTATGAAAAAGAAAACCATCTTCACCATGCAGCCAGTGCTGTGCCACAGTTGGACATAAACATCAAGCACCGGTAAGAGAGAAGTTTGGGGGAGGCAGAATTAATAATGGACATGTTGTCAATGATTTCATTTTCACACACTACTCCAAAGAGTGCATAGACTACAGGACAGACTGAAAGTACTAGAAGGACCAGTCAATGAGTGAGGTGTGTCGCATCTATCTGTTTGTGTCTTATACAGTCAGCCAATTATTGAAATCAAACACAGGCTATGGGCGGCCATGCACCAGCAAGGAAACAGTGTGATGTAAAACAGTTACCCCACCTACAAAACATTAACAACATTGCATGTAACATAGAAAAATATATTTAATTTACCCTAACAAAAATAAACTAAACCCACAAAAGCTGACCCACCCCCCTCCCTAACCCCAACCAATGTCCATAGAAGTCCGTAACACCCAAACAGGTTCCCACCCACCCACCCAAACAAGAATTAAAAAAGGGGCAGAACAGGCTGACAGGGACTAAGTGGTGGGGCGGGATGAAGGAGGACACGCATCTGGCGCCTCTCGTCCTCTAAACGGGCGACGCGGCGTCTAAGGCCGCGGCAGTTGCAGCCACAGTGGGGGGGGGCACCGGAGATGGCACGGTGGTGGCGAGCAGCCGCCAGACGGTGGCGCCGTACCGCTGGAGGGCGGTGGCTGGGGCCCGGGGCACTGGAGGAGGCTTGAACAATTGCTGCCGCAGTCTCCTCCTCCTCCTCGGCTAGGACCACCAGCCGCCGGTATTCCCGCTGGATTGCCTCCAGCTTCCGGTGCCGTGCCTTGGCGGCCAACTCCTTCCGGTTGAGTTTCGGAGTAGCTGTGTATCAAAAAGAAAAAAACAAGACAATTGTAAAATATACTCATAGAAAAACAGTAGGACAAGGTAATTATTTATACACATAGTGGCATGGTAGAGTAGCACTATAAAATAAAGCACAGTAGTACATAACATTTTAAATGTCACCCGTCCTTCTTCCTTCCACCCGTCTTTCACTTTTTAGTTGAACAGTGCACCAGGTGCTCTTCTCCATAAAAATTTTCAAAGCGGAGTTGAAATCAGATAGATGAGGCCATTGGTTACTCAATACTCCGGCTCCTAGTCCTATGCCAATTAAAGGGAATTCTAGTCTTCTAGTTCACTCTTCAAATGTCCCCAACAACTCATACTTACTTACAACATCGGATAGCAGGCGGACTTTGTCCGCCCGCCATCCTCATGCTAAAAAGGGTGGGGGTCCCGTGGGGACAATTAATTAGGATGATGCGCCCGGCACAGTGGCGGGCGCATCCTGTTTTTTTTTTACATTCTGGTTGGCTTTGCTGAAAGCAATGCTAAAATGTTGTGCTGCTTTTCCAAGCACAACATGACGGGCCCTGCACGGAGCCTGTCACGTTTTGCTTTGAAAGGCGGGGGGGTACCATAGCATAGGTAGGTACCCTCCATGGGGTCCCCCAAGCATACTCTGCAATGTCTGCATGCCTTTCCGTGGCGGACGGCAATGCCGCCACGCAAAGGCATTCCAAAATGCAGATTATATGGCTGGCGGTGTGTTCAGAGAGACACCACCGCCATATTGAACCCTTTTCCGCCTGGTCGACATGTGGGGTGTCTGAATATTTTCTACAGGGATGGCGGGAGGTTTGCCCCTGCGGTGTCGGCAGTGAATTCCAGCCGGCCCGGCGGGGGCAATACGCCCACCATCCTAATGGGGCCCTAAGTCACAACTGTACAGTATACATATACATACAGTACACCCTTGCAGTGAGTGTACTGTCAAGTTCAACAATAGTTAAGGATTATGAATCTAACTTACCACCGCCTGCCACTGGTGCTGCCACTCCCCCTACCGCTCCATCGTCGGTATCGGCAGCAACTGCCGCATCCTCGCCCTCCGCGTCGCCTTGTTCGCTGGCCCCGGCAATGGTGGTCGGTAGTGCGCCTAGAAAACATTACACATTTATTAGGCGTCATATACACCTCCCCCCTATTGATCAGTAGCAAGGTTGAAAAATGAGTTAATACTAACATACATCACTAGTACAAATCAGGTAGTAGTAGAGTAGACACTAATAGTTATATATGATCATTGTAGCCTTTGCTTAATTAGCCCTAGCCATGCTACCATTTTACCTTTGTGTCTTTTATTTTTGCACATGTGACGTTACCTTGCAGCTTCTTGTATAAGACACCTTTGAGCCCACATGACCTGCCTCACACTGCTACTGTCTAGTCTACGCACTGCGTACATGAGGTCAACAAACATTAACAAGCCACTTTTTTAGGAAGTACTGGTGTACTACTGTTACTATTAGTCCATATTGCTTATCCATAAATGCTACACTTTTTAGCACGGCTGAGAAATGCTTGCAGGTTGCAATATACTAACGCACACCATTTCATTTTTCGCATTACAGACACGAGATTCCCTTCTACGAACCAGAGCTTCTGAATGATGCAACAACTACCAGTACTAGGTTCTTCTAACGTGAGGGGTCCCCACTGACATCTTCATTTATGAATTTATAGAAACTAAAATGCTATGGGATGGTGGTGCTGCCTTCCACCACTGTTCAGTTATCATGATTTAATTCCCAACTGTATAAGCGTAACAATGTATATTGTTTTAATGTTATTGATTTTCCGGTTGGTGCTGCATTTATAAGAAAACAGTGTACAGACCTTCTCAAATTGAAATAAACATTTTGAACTTACATAGACTTGGTGGTATTTGGTGTGGACTAACTTACACGAGTGAGCAAATTAAAGTAAGGGTGTGCATGTGAATTGCTTCCACGACTGAGAGGTTGGGTGTGTTATGTTCTGGGTTGTCTACTTGTTGGGTATCTTGGGCGGAGGGTTCCGAGACCTAATAGTTATGACAAGACAGTACTATAGTCAAGCAGTGGAATTGTGGTGGGTGCAGAATTTCTGATTGAGGTGTGCAAGGAAGGTCCAATCTACCATCACCAACATCCTATTTTCTGGTGCAAATGTCTGTGTATGTGCAAGATCCCTACAACAGTAGTATGTCCTATAGGGTATCATATCAAAATAGTAATAAATCTGGTAGGGCTGTTGCTGTGAATTTTCAAAGCCTCAAGATCTATAAGAGTAAAAGTAGTACAAGACAACGACCACACGGATTGGACTCAATGGCTCGAGCTACTGGTGAATATGAGTTTTATATTACAACCTTTCACAAAGAGTGGCACTGGCCAACTGTGCAAGACTAGCTACTACAGTACAGACAGACTGATAGTATGTAGTAGTACTCAGAGTCATCATAGCGGAGGCAGGGATAAGATTTTTGAAACCGTACAGATCGAAGGATAATTGGTGGTAAAAAAATAGCATTTGGAAACAAACAATAGTTCGGGAAAAATATGGGGCAGTACAAGTTATGGAATAAGAAATATTATTAAAAACAAGAAGACTTACTGGGGCCAGGAGAGGAGCCCTCAGCGGTGTCCTCCTGGTGGTGTTCTTTGTGTCCCGCCGACTGCCTAGTCCCTGTCGGTCTGCCCCTGGGCGCTGATGAACAGGAAAGATATAAGAAAGAGACAAACATTGATGGATGGTGTCAAACAAATACAATATTTTTCAACAACGGTCAAAAAACACTTATGTAAACAACAATTGCAATAACTAAATTGACCGATCTCATCTGGTCAACAAGTAATATCGGGGGATTCACAGTTCGACTACTTAAGTTACTATTTATCAACAGTAATCCAGTCTTCCATTCTGATTCCAGAATACCAAGTTACAACTAAGCCTAAGTACAACGTACCACCCAACCTAGCCCACCTATTCCAGGCATGCCAATTGTACATTAAAAATGCATTTCCACTGTATTCCTCAAAAATGCATATGGTCAAATCATGGAGGACACATGAACATGACTACATGTTTTGTATACACCAAATTTGGGTTTGATTGATTGATGCTGATCTGCTAGTGCTAAGTAACTGCTAAGCCTACCACCACTCATTGAACAAACTAGAAAAGGTTCTAATAAAGACAGCCGTACTACCAGCACGTCACGTAACTGAGTGAGGGGGCATCACGCATACCACTAACAAATTAGAAGCTCATACAAAGTACCTAAACCGAAGTATCAATCCGCCCCTATCTATTAGTGACAGGACAAAGTAAGGAGTGGACTAGAGTCACTGTAGCATTACGTAACTTAATTTCTCTAAAATAAACTCGTAAAGAATCACGCTAAGCAAGCGCAAACGCAAAGCTGCAAACAAGTAAGATTAGCGCAGAAGAGCACCTGTGTCAAAAAAATCACAGACTTTTAAACGTAATTAACCTGGAATGTAAGCAGCAACATTCTAGCTGGTTGGAAGAAAAAAAAGATATTCGCAATATATAACACAGAGCAGAAGAACAGACACAAAGTAGTAATAATTAAATAGGTACTCACCAAGCCCCGGGACCTCCACTCCCAGCAGGTCCAGCAGGTCCTGCTCACGGTCCAAGATGTCGGACCACCGGTGCGTCAGCTGCGCCTGGGTGCGCCGAACACCAGAGAAGCGTGACACTGCCCGGCGCACCTTCCCCCACCGCTGCCGACGCTCCCGGAGGCCGTACCCGGACCCAGGCCTGCCACCTGCTGCCAGGGTTGAGGGGAGGTGGCGCTGCACAAAGAAAATTAGTGCAGCCAACTCCACCTCCCCAAATAAGGCCCGTGCCTGCACCCCTTGTTGGCGCCGCCTTCCGCAAGGAAGGCGGTCGCGGATCTGACTGCGCCGGCGAACAGCCCTACCCTTGGACATGGTTCTGAGGACGGGGAGGGAAAGAAAAGGTAAAATAAATAAAGGATTAAAGGAAATAAATAGCAGGCAATAGAAAGAGAAAAAGTAGACAAAAACCAAAAAAAAAGTAGACAAAAACCAAAAATATAGAGGCAGGAAAATAGTTAGAGAAATAATAAGTAATAAAGATCCAAAAAAAGTGGCTATAAACAAAGGATTGAAAAGATTTTGGGAGGATTCAAAATCAGGCCCCAGAACCATGCAATAGAGTGAAAAACAAGATGGCCGCGCCCATTGCGACCATGTGCGCAAGTTCGCGCGATATTTTCTCCCGAGCAAGCAAAAAGCAACGCGATCAAGTAAAAGCGGTCGCGAACAGGAAATATCGACCGCGAACGGGCGCGCACATGCATTGCGCGACCCGGAACAGGAAGTAAGCATCGCGAGAGGGCGGGACAAGTGAAAACAAGATGGCCGCGCCTGTGAGCAACCGCATGGGTAAGTTGGCAACCCGCAATCACGCAAAAAATACCGCGAACAAGCGGGAAAAAAACTTCCGCGTCTTCGCGATATTTCCGGCGTGTTTGCGGAGATTTTCAGCATTTTCGCGATAGTTTGCGAAAGTTAATTTCGCAAATTCCGCCCACCTTATGAGTGCATATGTGACAGTCATTCTGCATTCAGGGGGATCCACTTGAAGGTCTTGCGGAGGATGCGGAGGGAGTTGAAGCAGGTGGAGGCGACGGCGTTGATCTGGTGAGTCATGGTGAGGGAGGAGTCTACAGTGATGCTGAGGTTTTGGGTGTGGTCTGTCGGAGTGGGTGGGTTTCCGAGGGCAGAGGCCCAACAGGTGTTGTCCCAGGCAGTGGAGGAGGGTCCAAGGATGAGGACCTCTGTCTTCTTCGAGTTGTGCTTTAGACAGCTGTTGCTAATCCAGGCTGCGACGTCTTTCATTCCTTCCTGGAAGCTGAGTTTGGTGTCTTCGGGGTTCTTCATGAGGGAGAGGATGAGCTGGGTGTCGTCAGCATAGGATACTATGTTGAGCCCATGCTGTCTAATGATGGAGGCGAGGAGGGCCATGTAGATGTTGAAGAGCGTGGGGCTGAGCGAGGATCCTTGGTTACTCCACAGCCCATCTCTGTTGCTTCGGAGAGGAAGGGAGGGAGCCTGATCCTTTGGATTCTGCCGGTGTGAAGGGAGCGGATCCAGTCAAGGGCGGTTCCCTGTATGCCGGCGTCATGGAGTCTGGAGGCGAGAGTGCGGTGGGAGACGGTGTCTAAGGCTGCAGAGAGGTCTAGTAGGAGGAGGGCCGCGGGGTGTCCCTGGTTGAGTAGCATGTGGATGTCATCAGTGGCGTCAAGGAGGGCGGTCTCGGTGCTTTGGTTGCTGCGGAATCTGGACTGGGAGGAGTTGAGGATGCCGTTCTCTTCGATGAAGGTGGTCAGCTGGACGTTGACGAATATCTCGGTGACTTTGGCTGCGAAGGGAAGGAGAGAGATGGGCAGGTAGTTTTTCAGGTAAGTCAGTTCAGGCAAGGGTTTCTTGAGGAGAGGCTTGACCTCTGCCTGCTTCCAGTCATCGGGGAAGATACCGGATTCGAAGGAGGCGTTAATGGTCCGGCAAAGTTTGGGTGCTTTGGCGGTGGCAGATCTGTGGTAGATGTGCGGCGGGCATGGGACCATGGGGCTCCTGAGTGGGTGTTCATTATGGTCATGATGGTGTCTTCGGTGGTAGCCGGTTTCCAGGTGGTGATGATGGGCTGGTTGTCGATTGGCAGCGAGGAGGGTGGTGTCTGGAGTCTGTTCACTGAAGTTGTCATAGAGGGCCTTGATTTTCAGGTGGAAGTAGGAGCTGAGTTTGTTGAAGTGGTCCTGGAATGGTGTGACTTCCGTGGCTTCGCTGGGGGGTTTGGTGAACTGCTGTATGACATTGGAGAGTTCCTTTGTGTTACTGGCATTGGTGTGGCCTTTGTTCCGGATAAAGGTCCCCTTGGTGGCTCTTACACGCTGATGGTATTCAGTCATGGCGTTCCTGTATGTGGACTGGTCTTCGGTGGTTTTCCTGTTTTTCCAGAGTTTCTCGAGGCATCTGCAGGAGCACCTGGCTTCTTGGAGGTCAGTGGTGAACCAGGCAGCCTTCAAGGGGCGTTGTCTCATGGGGTGGTGCAGGGGTGTGAGCTTGTCTGCGCAGCTGGTGATCACTTTAGGTGTGGGCTTGCTCACTGACCCATCCTTTGATCGAAGTATTTGTTGTTGAGTAGTGGTAGTGCTAGGTATCATATCATCTATTGATGCATTTCTCTGAAATCACTATTATTTATTTTTGTCAGCAGCGGTAAATGTATTTTTCACTTCCTATAACAGTATCTAAATGTATTGGGAAGTTATAGGTACACAACCTAATTTCTAAGTTCTACTCCCTTAGTGAAATAACGATGTCTGACACTATTCACTAATCTGATGCTAACAGGGGTGTGCAAAATTGCTTTGACATATTTACCCAACATTATGTGAAATTAAACGTAACTGTTCATAATGCAAATCCATATTTTGCACCATCTTTTAGTGCACTATATTTTCTCTTTCAGTGCATTCACAATCATCTTTTACTGTGAATTGGGTGTTCACAGAAAATTTAAATGAGTCCTTAGAACCACCTTCTTTGGTGATGATGGCCCCTTGAAAGGGTTAGATTGCATGTGCTCAGCTGCCAATGTTGGGTAAGTCATTTGTACCCTTAATAAGTATCAGCAAGTTTTACCTGTAGATATTTGTCACAAAACACATAAGTGTGATATGTGTGCCAACATCAGTTACCTAGCTTCGTGACAGAATCAAAAGAAAATTGAATACTCATAGCCAGTAGATGCTGAGACAGATGGTGGCAAAATATAGTTCCATAGAGACGTTAGGCATTACTCTTTGAGGTCAGTACTTCATCACAATGCAATGTGGAGTAGCAACGCCTCTTCAGTCATGGACAAAACTGCAGTCACATAAAACAGCTCTAAACAGGATCAATGCATCCTAATTCTACTGAGGAGGGTGTAGTGGATAGAACTTTCAATTGCAGGTCTAGCTTTACAATCTTATGGAAGATCAAAAGGCACATATGGTGACAGAGAATAATCTAGTCCCCCCCTAGAGGTTACAATAAAGCTGAACATAGGCTGCAGGTGATGATCTGCTACACTGGGGTTAAATAAGGCTAATAACAGTTCATTGTTCAGAAGAAAAGTCTTAAAGCAGCCTAAACGGAGAAATAATCGTTTCTCTACGTCACATAGCCTCTTCTACCCTGAAAGAATGTCTTGGTTTATGAGCTATTGCTAACCCTGCCTACCTTGAGTAAGATGGGACCAATCAACTTTGTGTTCTGCTGTGTGTTTGGGTGTGAGCAGACAGAACCAGCAGTAATTATACAGGTAGTCAAGATGAGAAGGCAGATGGTATCTGGTCATCCAGTTGAAGGGTTACAATGAGACTGGTGTCCCACTGTAAGCAACAATGGTTGTTTCTGATCTTTGATGCGTGTTGACTAAATGACAGAAGTTTGCAGTACTCCCTGCCAGGGAAGTATTACAATTATTCTGCCTTTCTGGCCAGAAAGGAGAGCACATTCTGAAAGGCACAGACATGACCTTGATTTCAAACCTCTTTTTTTATTTTCTCCTGAGCCTTCTTTCAGAGGAACTTACACACTCTTCAAGAAAGTCCCAAACACGTGTTTCTTTGTTTGTTCTGCAATAGGGATTATTAGTCTTAACTTAATAAGAAGACACAGTTAGGGTTACATCTCACCATCAGTAAAGATGAATATCTTTAAGTTTGATCTGTTAGCCGGCACGCCCAAAATATCTTTTTATTTCCTTATGCGATTCTGTCTTACCAAAATGTACCTTGTTTAATTTCGAACTATTATTGAGTATAATAAACATTTATGTTAGGAAAGATAAACACACTGGAATCGCCATAGCAGCCTTAATGCAGAATTTTATGAGTGTGTCAATGGTTTTGTATTCAGATAAACCGTAATATCATTTTTCAGATGACCTCAGGGAATGTTAGACAAAACCCAGTAAACAGGAAGAATAGATTCAATTCATACAAATGCACTAAATGATTATATCTTCTGTTAGTCATGCATATTTTATATACATATAAACACATTACTTTACCAGTCCTCTAGGGCAGCTCATTTATAATAGTTAGACATAGAATCAATAAATAGAGGAGGTGTGGGGTTTACTGTAGTGAATCAAAATATTAAAAGGTTTTGTATGCTGTAACCACAGGTATTCCTAGGTATAGATATATGTATATGTATAGATACAAATATAGATGTTTATGTTTTTTTAAAACATTTTTTATTTACTTTTTATGGTACAGTGTGGGCTGCAGCCCGGCATATACGAATTTAAGACAGGCTAATGCAAAGGTATCAAGCTTGTAAACAACAATGTCTAGATTTTGCATATATTACAACGACAACTTTGCGCAGACATTTCCATTCCACGCATATTTACGGTAACATTTAAGTGCCTGTGTTAGTAACAATAAAAGGTACCGTGTGCCGCATGTTATAGCCCAGGACGTATAAGGGAGACCCCACATCAAGGGGTTTGAGAGGGGAGGGGTGTCGATACCCCGGTATGTAACCCATCTTAACCATATTTTTGTATGCTTCTGAGGGCAGCCCCATGCCTGGAAGACCACAATCTCTGCACGCATGCATCTATTGAATTCTTTCTGCCATTTCCCTAATGTCGTGGGGGAGGTCCCTTTCCACAGTTTAGCAATATCACGCTTGGCTATAGTAAGGGCAAGGAAAAGCAGATGTTGCTTAAATCTATTTCCCCCTATATCGTCGGTGCTGTGGAGTAGGAACAATCTAGGGTAATGTGGGAGAGCCAAGTACAGCACTTCCTTTAAACAGGCTGAGACTTTGCGCCAAAAGGATTGTATAGCGGTACAACTCCATAGGGTGTGTATGAACGTCCCCTCCTCTTTTCCACAGTGTAAGCACATGGGAGATGGAATAACTCCAATCTTCCAGAGACCGAGACGTGTATAATAAACTCGATGGATGTATTTGAATTGGATGAGACTGTATCTAGAGGACACCGCTGTGCCCTGGGAACTAGCAATGGCCTCCGTCCAGTCATCGTCGGTGAAGTCTGGGATATCGTCTTGCCACGCCCTTCTGGTCCTGTGTAGGGTCGTAGTGGAGTGTGTTGTCAGAGTCTGGTAGATCTGATGGATTTTATGGGCTCCTAATTCGCCCATGGGGAGGTGAAACTCTGAAAGATTGGCCAGGGTGAGAACCATGGGGGTGTGAGCATGATGCAGCTGGAGGTATTTGTAGAATTGCGTTTTATGGAGCTGGAATTCTTCCCGCAGCAGTGGAAAAGGCTTTAAGATAGTGCCCTTCATAACGACCCTGAGTGTGGATATGCCTACCAGGTCCCATTGGCAGAACCCCTTTAAAGCAGACGCCTGGCGCAGGTAAGTACCGTGCCATAAGGGCGCTGTCTGGGACAGACACCTGTGCCACCCCATTTGCCGAACAGTATATCGCCAAAGCCGAATCTCTGTTCTGCTAGCATGGGGTAGATAGTCAAGGCTCTGTGCGCTTTATAATACTCAAAGAAGAGGGACCCCTTCCATCGCTGCATGTTCTAATGCGAACACTGGATCCATTGGTGTATTATACCACCATTCATTAATAACCAATAAATTAGAGGCCCCGTAGTATGAATACACGTCTGCCGCTGCAATAAGTGGATTGTACACAGGTCTGTAGCGACACTTGAACCGACCCGCCCACCCCACAGGAATTTGTCATGTACAGCATTTATTTGCGCGAACCATGTTCTTGGTATGTGGTACGGGAAATTTTGTAATCGATAGAGTACTCTGGGGAGAGAGGCCATTTTAAAAATCGACGAGTGCCCATGCAGCGTGACAGGTAGAGATGACCATCTTGTTGTCTCATCTAGGAGGCAGGCAAGCAGTGGGTTGATGTTGCGCATCCATGAGATCTTTGGACACAGAGACATAAAGATGCCCAAGTACTGGAATCTCTCCGTCGCGCGCATCAGCTGTGCCGCCCATGTACCTCTACCCTGGTGACCACATACTGGAAGCAGCACAGACTTAGAGGGGTTGGTATGAAGCCCAGTGGTCTGACCGAAAACTCTGTCGAATGCATGGTCCTGAGATCCATGGATCTGTCATGAATAACAGGCCATCGTCTGCATATAACGCAATGTGGTCAGCTGGCGACCGTGGCCATTAAAAGTCCCGAAGCACTGGATCCCGGTGAACCCATACCACCAGGGGCTCTACCGCTAGGGCAAATAAGAGTGGGGACAGGGGGCAGCCCTGCCTTGTACCACGACTGATGGAAAAAGGGGCCGAGCGATGACCAGCGACTGAAGCAATTGGGTCCGTATAGAGTAGACAAATGTATGCCAGGAAGCGCGGGCTGAAGTTAACCACCTCTAAAAGCTAGAAGAGATATTCACAACTGAGAGAATCAAATGCCTTGTCTATATTACATGCAAAATGGTCCAGCACTGTACATCATAGTATAGAAAGTCCACATTAGAGTCAAGACAAAGAGCCTTGTTTATATTGGCGAGAAGTATGGCCGCGGGGCGTCCCAACTCTGGAGCCAGCACCATGGCGTTATGAACCCAGCAAATATTATGGAGGGTGGCTCGGTGTGACATAAAGCCACATTGGTCTAGGTGGATCAATTCCTGTATACAGGTCCACAAGCGATCAGCTAGTACTTTACCCAATAACTTAGGTTTGAAATTGATTAGGGAGTTAGGACGGTATGAGGATGGATCTTGCAGTGGGCGGCCAGGCTTTAAGAAAAGGACAATCTCAGCTGGTCGCCAGTCCTGAGGTAGTATTTGCCGTTTAACAAAGTCTTGCATCGTCGCCATCAAATGTAAGCCCAGTATGGACATATGCGCTCGGAGGAACTCCATGGGAAACCCATTGGGACCAGGAGCACTCTCCGTGTGCATCACAGCCAGTGCCGCCACTAAGTTATCAACTGTAATGGGAGCCTTGAGTTGGTCTCTCATCTGGTCTGCTAGTCTCGGGGGTGGAATATCTCAAAAGAACTCTCCAATAAGGACCTCTGAGAGCTGTTCCTTCCGTGCATATAGTGTGGAGAAGTAATGTGCAAATTCTGCGACAACCTCCTCTCGGGAGCTATGCAAGACACCATCCGGTCCCCGGATGATTGGGACAGTGGCCGGAGAGCGTTTAAGTTGGCACAATCTATGTAACGTTTATATCTAGATATTCCTGGATGGGCATAGCAAGAGACTCGTGGTAATCGGGGTCCCGAAGTTACCATGGAGACATTTGCCACCTAAAGGGAGGTTTTGAAAGTGTAGGAGAAGCTTTACCATGACCGGAGAGTGATCGGACAACCCCTGGGGAGATGGGAGACCCAGGAAAATCCATGAATATAGCTCCGGGGCATGAACATATAATCTAGCTAGGACATAGATCCATGGATCATGGACATATATGTGTAGCCTATCTCGGCGGGGTGATATTCCCGCCATATGTCTGTTCACCCCAGGTTGCCAGCGAGTAGGGACAATTTAGATACAGCTGTGGAAGGGCCCACACCAGACCCACGCCTTCTATCAACTGTTGACATGGTATCATTCCAGTCCCCTCCCAAAAGAGTTATACCATACGGGAGTTCGCTCCACAGGCGGGTGATGGTATGAACGAAAGTGGTCCCCAGAGGCGGAGGCACGTAAATGCTACCAACGTTAATGTGTTCTCCATAAATTGTACCTGACAGGAGAACGTACCTACCCCCGGATCCACCCAGTGTTTTACAGGAAACAATGGAATGCGCGCAGTGGTGAATGAGAATAGCTACCCCTCGGGAACCAGCCAAATCTTGCCAAGCAGGGATCCTAATTGCCCAAAAGGCGAATCTCCTGCAGGAGAAGAATTTCAGCTCCATACCGCTCGGCCTGTCGAAGGATGGCACCCCATTTATTTTTGTTAAGTAACCCCCGGACATTCCAAGTTACCATGTTCAGGTCACCCAATGGGGAAACAGTTGCTTGTGTAGCCATGTATTGTGTGTAGAAGTATCATTGGCATCCTGCCTGGTGGGAGATGGATTCTGTGCCTGCGCATGGAACAAAACTAAACTTAATGTAACTATAAACCCTAAAGACCCCCTAACCCTCCTCCCCCTCCCCGATACTGCCAAGAACAAGGAGCATCTGTTGCGGTGAGGGGCACCCTCGAACCCCAACCAGGGAGCCCAAGGTCCCCTCTCCAATGTATCCTAACCTTCCCATTAAACATTAACGTTGGGGTACACGTGTCCAGGGCTGATCAGCCACATTGCATATTGTCCACGCCATCATGGTGCAGAATAAGCAGAGTATATCCAAATGATGGGCAGTCAGTGAGGACCAAGCTATAATATTTATGTCGCTGGAGTATTCAAGATGCCCGCTCAAGGCTGGAGGAGCAACGTTTGGATCGAGGATCAGTGTCTCCACTTCGATTTTGTCCTGTGGGGTCTATTTGATTGCGAACCTTTGGAGGAGTCAGAATCTAGTGGCAGCGGGGAGTGAGGCTTCAAGTAGGCTCGTTCATCAGTCCAAACGAATCCGGCTTCAGGTGTAACAAAAAATAAGTCTTAGAGTTATACACAGCGCGTAATCTGGCGGGATAGAGCAGCATATATGAGACGGTAAGTTCTCACAGTCTCCTTTTTGCTGCTGTGAAGGACTGTCTTTGCTGTTGCACAAGGTGAGTGTAGTCCAGGAATATCATTATCAGCCGGGATTCAAAGATGAGTTTGTCCTTGTGCATTCTAGCAAATTGTACCACTGCATCCCTGTCGGTATAGTTAAGTAACCTGGCGATAACTGGCCGTGGGCTTTCCCCTGGGGGGGCCTTCTTGTCAGCGCTAGGTAGGCCCTCTCAATTACGAAGCACATGGAAAGCATATCAGCTGGTAGGAGATCTTTGAGCCACTGGGTGAGGAAGCGGTTCATGGAGTTACCCTCTCAGCCCTCCGGAAAGCCCACAAAATTAAGGTTGTTCCGTCTGGCTCGGCCCTCCGCATCTTCTACCCGGGATGCAAGCTCCTGCGATAAATGTTTATGTTTATTATACTTCTATGGAGCACATTGCAGAACTAAGGGCCTGATGTACAAAGATTGCATTTTCAAACTGTGCTTGCAAATTGCGCATTTACTTTATGAGAATGTAATCTGATTTTGCAAACCAACCTATGTACAAATAGGCCAGTTCACAAAAAAAACAGAGAAAAGAATCTGCTTTGCAAAACTTAAGCGAGAGCAGTCAAAGGCCCTTTGGACCACAGCCTGCTTTCCCTGAAGCTTTTGCACCAATTTCCTAAAAAGAAGGGGTTCTAAGGGAACTCCTTCCTGAATCAGGTACCATTTCAACTTGTCATTCGTTACTGGATCGGTACTGGATCAATGGCTTGTGACTGAAATTATGGTTGTAAACTATTGATATATGCCATACCAACTCACAATTTAGAAGAATCACCTTTAACACTCTCTTTCCAAATTCAGTCAAATTTGGAAGGTGCAAAATCAGGTTATTACATCAGAATCAGTGGTTTAGCGGTTGCAACCCTGTGATTCAGTGTTTTCAACAACTAAATCTCTTTGTACTTAAGACAAATAATTGCTTTTGAGCACTGAGGTAAGATGAAATACATTGCAATTAAGACATATAAAGCAACTGCAAACATTTATTGATTCATAGATGGTAGCCAAAAAGAAAGCATTATCAACAATAGGAAAAATAATAATTGATACATTGAGGGGCCAGAAAAGGTGGCTCGTAGATTTGCGTTTGTTTCGGTGTGATTAGTAGACATTTACAAGTCGAGTATAGGTTGTGACTGAGTTTGGGTAAATTACACATTTTTTTCATGCAAACTTGTATCATATGGCTTCATGAAACTACAAAGGACAATTTGCCAAATATCTTTAGAAAGACATATCTCAACATTGTTTTCAGGAATGACTTAATGGACTGTTCTTGCAGATCTAATATTTCAAATCCTTATGGAAATGTGAGATGAAGGGGGTGAAACCCTACTCAAGCAGGAACCGAAATTCCTGTCAGAGTGAAGTCACAAGCAAATGCCAAATTAGCCATGTTCTGAACCCTCTGGTAGCTTCGAGAAAAAAATCAGTGAGGCTTAGAGGCAATGTATAAAGTATTTAGGCAGCACTTCAAATAGTAATAAAGTGACAACACAACACTAGATATATCCCACACGAATTTAGAAACATAGAGTAAAATTGAACATATTATGTACAACAAAATGACAAAAATCCTATCAGTAGAGCCAGAGAAATGCAATTCTAAATATTTAAGTGTAAATAGTGCCTTGAGACATAAAGCAACTACTGTAGTTATCTGGTGGCACCAGACCGGAACAAACACACAAGTTCAGGCTGACCGCGATGGAATGTAGGCCAGGGACATTACTGGTTTGAGGAGCATTGCGAGGACCCATGTCAAGGATGTGTCTTGCAGTGGCACTACTGAGGAAGATGCGGGTCTGTGATGCAGAGTCCTGCCTAATCGTCAAGGAAGGCTTCAACAAAGGGCTTCTGATGGAAGTCCTGCATCAAGGATGCATCACTCAGCGGCATTTCTGAGGAAACTGTGGGGCTTTGATGTGAAGTCCTGGTTTGTTGTCGAGTAAACTATTAATGAGGGGCTTGCACTGAGAAGGCCTGCACATAGGATGCATCGTGCAGCGGTGCTTTCAAGGAAGCAGCAGGCTGCGATGCAAGGTCCTGCATCAAGGAAGCATTGCACATCGGTGATTCCAATACGGCTTTAAATTATACATCACTTCTGCTCACAGGACCAAAGCTGGGCTGGTAGAGCTCCTCCAGGCACACTTTCAAAGGTCCAGGACTGAAGAGGACCCACTTTGAAGAAGGAAGCACAGCAGACAGAGTGCAGGTGTTGGGTTCAAGCGAGTTTCCTAACTGAGGCCTTGATTAAGAGGCTTGCCAATGAGCCCTTGGAGTCACTCGGGTGATTCCAGGTCCAGTCATATCAATCAAACAGCAGGGCAACAGAGTAACAATACTTCTTTCAGAGCAGCACAGCAGTCCTTCTGCATCTCCAGAGGTCCAGAGGTATACTGAAGAGTAGTGTCTGCGGGTCCTATATTTATGCCTGGTGCCAGCTTTGAAGTAGAAGGCTCTGGAGGTTTCCAGCCCCAGAGGTGTTTGGAATTTCCTGACTCTCTGCCCTGGCTTGTCTGGGGTCACAAAAGACTAGTGTCAAGCCCTTTGTGAGTGTGCTCAAGGAGAAGGTTTGTGATGTGAATGTGTGGTAGGTGACAGCTCCTCCCCCGCATCAAGTCAGAGAGGGCCCATCCTGCCAACACATATTCCCACTTTGTCTCATTGTCTGAGTGCAATACACAAACACCAACTGCCAGCTGTACCTAGTCATGTGACCCAGTATACAGGCTTCAGGCACCAAATGGTTTGGACAAGAAAATACTAACTTTCGAAAAGTGGCATTTTCCGAATTGTAACTTAAAATCAAACTTTACCATTAAAGAGAGTTTTTAATTACAATTCTTTGGACACATTCCTAACAACTCAACATTCATACTTACTCTCAATTGAAAGTTTGCACTTATTAACTGTAATGAGGTACCCCAATGTTATCCTATGGGAGAGGTAGCCTTGCAGTGGTGAAAACCCCATGCAATAGGGTTTCACTACTAGGGTTTGTAAAACCTAAAAGTACATGTCCAACTTTATAACTACAGTGCACCTCGCCCTCTGAGATATTTAGGGCCTACCATAGGAATGACATACATTTATTAAAAAAGAAGGTTTAGGTCTTGTGAAAAGATTTATTTTGTCAGGTCGAAATGACTTTTTAAAAGTGCACACAGGCTGCAGTGGAAGGATTCAGACATACTTAAACATGCTACTTAAGTGCTGCAGGACTACTTGTGGCACTTAATTTACAGGCCGTGGGTATATGTATTACCACTTTACTAGGGACTTATAAATAAATTAAATGTGCCTATTGGGTGTAAGCCAATGTTACCATGTTTAAAGGAGAGCGCACAAGGGCTTTAGCACTGGCTATCGGTGGTAAGATCCTAAAGCCAGCAAAAGCTAAGCCAGCAAAACAGGAGAATGATAGGCAAAAGAATTGGTGGAAAACCATGCAAAGGAACCAGGTCCAATGGTGGCAGCATAACTACTGGCTTTATGATTGGTTCAGCTTACTGCATCACGCTTTAATAATGGAGTTTAGATTCTGCAGAGTATCATTTCTATGGTTTCCGTTGTTTTTAATTATGAATATTTCATTAGAAATTCAGTTTGCAAATAAATAATTAAAATCAGTCCTGACGATGCGTCCGTGAGTCTCTTTTGCAAATCCGAATAAAAAGAATTATTGTAAAAGGCATTTTTTTTTACTATGTTAATTGTGCATGCACTGACCAAGGAAGGTAAAGGACAATAAGAATACTTCTCGTTTGACAATACTAGGAATTGTCAGAGCAGCAAAACACTGGAAAGCACCAAACCAAAAGCAACATATCCCTTCTTTATTTTCCCGTCCTGTTTTTAAAGCCACATAACGTTATATTCTTAACTTGTAGATTTACTTTACTATTATGAATATATAGAGTTATGAATCCCTGAATGGCAAATGCTACTGCCCAATATCCTAATACTCCCTGAAGGCTTTACATACAACATGGGCGCTTGCAGTTATGCATATATGCGGGGGTGAGTTCTGGGTAGCTGTATGTATACCAATGTGTGTTATTTGAGGACAGGTATATCTTTATAATACAGGACATTTAACTCTGGTATCTACCTGCAAAATCTTCCTGGCAATTTAAATTCACTAAAAAGCAGGAGTAAAAAAATGCCTTCTTCATCTTCCAAATTATCAGAAATCAATAACCTATCAGGGTCATGATAAATTTTTTCATACTGGTATTTTTCTCACATTCGTCATGGGACAAAAACTACAATTGACAGAATGCAGAGCAAAACAAAACAAGAATGGATTACTTTATGCCTTTCAAGGTACACCCTGAGAGCTCTTCAAAGTCATTATACACCCACTCCTGTTCATCTATGTCTTGATGTGTACCCCATGATACTTATGTACCCACAGTGTTCATCAAATTATACTCCTTGCTGCACATCATCCTTTATCCCCACAAGGCACACAGCTGCATGCATCTGAACTGTAGACCACCCAGTAAAGTCATAATGCACACCAGCCAGTGCTCCCATGAGGCACGCCACCCACTGTGCCCCTGAGACACATCGCCCAGTTTTATCTCCGGTCCACCTAACGCTATACTCCCATGGTTTAGATCACTTGGTGCCCCTTCTATACATTGTTATGTGCTCTGCTAAAACAGATCACCTGGAGCCTCTACTTGCACATGGTAACCTATGCTTATGTGGGGTATGCCTTTGTGTCTATCTGCATGGTTACCTGTGTGTCTGTTTCTTAAAATGAGTGCCTGTAGGTGTATTGAGATTACTGTAAGCCCAGTGTGTGGAAGTGTTCCCATAGGTTCAGTAACTATACAAAAGCGAAACCTGGTGGCTTTGGTAATCGTTGTTCCTTCGTGCTAAACTGTATCATATGCGGTCTTCTGGTCAAAGATACCTCATCAATGGTTGATTTTATTATTTCTGAACTGAGTGGACGTTAGCTAGAATAATACCCTTAACCTTGCCTTCTTCATTGCTAGCAGTGAATGACTTTATATGTAGCTGGATTGAATTGTAGTTGCCAGCTGGCGGGCAACTATACATAAGTCTTTCAATTTCGTCACTTATGCTCCATTCCTATGGGGTCTCAACCTCACTGCATTCCAAAATTCGAATCTATTCTATTCTGGAGTTTTTGTATAGCGCATGACTAACCAACCAGACCTCCCAGTGCTGAAGACAGCACATCCGTCAGATCACTAGATGCACTTGAAAGTGAGTGAAATAATTAAAATAGATGAGTTTCTAGTAATTTCCAAATTCTGGATTTAGACTGGTTTATTCTAAGCACAGCTGGGAGTTTGTTCCAAAGTTTGGGGGCAAGGTAAGCAAAAGAGCAACTCCTACACCTTGCCTTCTTAACCCTAATGATTGTCAACAATCTTTGATTTCCGGACCGAAGAGACCTTCGGGGAATGTAAGAGTTGAGTAGTTGCTGTATGAGCAGTGGGCCTCTCCCATGCATAGCCTAGTGGGCAAAGCACAATTACCTTAAAGTGAATTATTATCTGCACTGTGAGCCAGTGCAAGGCGGCTAAAACTGGTACAGCTGACCTGTGTGCTGGGGATTGTTTTATAAGAATCTGAGCTGTCCTGTTCTTGACAACTTGTAGTTTTCTTATTACAGACTTGGGGCTTCCCAGATAAAGGGAATTTTCGCAATTTAGACTGGAGTTAACCAGTCCATGCACAACCACTATCCTCCAGGAGGGCGGTAGCCAGTGTAGTAATTTTCTTTAAGTTCTGAGAATTCCAAAGCAGCTCCCAGCAAGCTTCCTGGCCTCGGTTTCAATGGAGAATGTATTATCAACTCAGAAACCCAGGCTTTTAACTGCTGGAGCCAGTGTGGATGTTCTCCAAGGTGTTCTGGCTATGAACATTCGATTCACCATGAAGGATTGTTTCCCACGACTAATAATTCTGTCTTTTTGCTGTTCAGGTTTAAGCTACTTGCGGACATCCAGTCTGTTGCTTGTTTTAGTCAGGAGTTTATTTGGTTGTAGGTTTTCCCTATTTCTGGTGTAAGAGATATTACGATGTGAGTGTCATCTGTGTAGAACACAGATGCGAGGCTGTGTGCTTACACGATCTCAGCTAGAGGAAGTACATATGGATTAAATAATGTGGGGCTAAGGGAGGAGCCCTGTGGGACGGCACATCTTAAGGGATGATGGCAGTGAAAAGGGCTTCTTCACAGGCCTGATAGGTCCTATTTTCCATGACGACTGCTAGGCATTTTAGTGCAGCTCCAGAGATTCTGGCCTCCTCCATCCTCTAAATAAGGACAGGATGGGAGACAGTATCAAAGGCCATGCTCAAGTCTCTCACTATCATAGCTGCTGAGACGCCTTGGTCCTAGAGTTCCTCTGTGGCTGCTAGTAGGTCAGTCTCACTTTCCATTCCTGATCTCCACGACGTTAGTGTGAAAGGCATTCAGTAGAATAGGTTCCAATAAGCTGAGAAATCCGATGGGCATCCCCTCCATTCAGACTGAGGAGTCGATTCTGATCCCGGGTCGGACAGCTCTCTGAGAGGTGTCCGTAGCCTTACCGTGCAACCGACACGTACCCGTAGCCGGTCCATCCTGTAGAGGAAGTACGAAGCGCATAACTGCCAAAAACAAGACCGACACGTAGGCTGTGATTCAAGCTCCATTCGTCTGAGCCGTAACTCCTAATGCTGAACCGAGTCGCCCGGAAGCAGTATCCATAGCAGTTTCCGGCCTGACAAGTACGATGCGTACTTCCTACGCACCGGATGGGTCGCCACGTACGGCACGTCACAGCATCCGGAAAACAAGCATATCAGCTACGATTTGCGCCACAACTCAATCCACGGCTACGAGACGGACCAGCTTGCAGCGGGTACGAGATGGAGCAACAAGCAGCGTATACGACACGAACACATCATGAATCCCATTGCGCAGGTCATACCAGTACTCTACATCTATGACCGGATCAGGAACCGACGGCGCAGGCAGTAAGTCAGACACCTACCAGACAAACAAATGACACGTACCCGCAAAATGGCACACACACACAGGGGATCCACATCCTGGCCACTAACAACAGGCCACCATAGGGGTTGTATGGCCAGCACCACTACCACCCCCACCCATAGGGCTTTTGTTCCCCAGCACCCCTGCCACCCCCAGCCATAGGGGACCTGTTGCCCATCACCCCTGCCACCCCCACTCATAGGGGACCTGGTGCCCATCACTACTGCCACCCCCACTCATAGGGCTTATGTTGCCCATCACTCCTGCCACCCCTAGCCATAGGGCATATGTTGCCCATCACTACTGCCACCCCCACCCATAGGGGACCTAGTGCCCATCACTACTGCCACCCCCAGCCATAGGGACCTGTTTCCCATCACTACCGCCACCCCCACTCATAGGGCTTATGTTGCCCATCACCCCTGCCACCCCCAGCCATAGGGCATATGTTGTCCATCACTACTGCCACCCCCACTCATAGGGGACCTGTTGCCCATCACTACTGCCACCCCCACTCATAGGGCTTTTGTTGCCCATCACCCCTGCCACCCCCAGCCATAGGGCATATGTTGCCCATCACCCCTGCCACCCCACTCTTAGGGGTCCTGGTGCCCATCACGATTGCCACCCCCAGCCATAGTTGGCCTGTTGCCCATCACCCCTGCCACCCCCACTCATAGGGGACCTGGTGCCCATCACTACTGCCACCCCCACTCATAGGGGACCTGGTGCCCATCACTACTGCCACCCCAGCCATAGGTGACCTGTTGCCTATCACTACTGCCACCCCCACTCATAGAATGGGTGATACGCCACACATCCATCATACTCCTATATTAGGTATGTCAGCAAAATACATCCCCACTAACATCATGACAACAGTGTGTAGTCTGTGACAAATGCCCACAACAGTGATTATGACTTCGAACATACAATGTAACTAACAGCACATGTGTGACCAACAAATGAGTGTGCCCTACACAAGGCAACCATCACCATAGCACTGTAGCAATGTAAAAAGAACACCCCCTCACTGTGTAGAACAAATGTTAAGTGTGGGCTTCCAAACTGCAGCAGAAGTTGAGCATTCTGGTGATGGGGTCTAAACCCCCCTCATCACAGTGACCAAAAGGTAAGTGTCATCATGGTCAAAGCTGCAAATAACAAACTGCATGTATGATCTCTGCTCCCAACACATTAAACACTTCTGGGGCGAAGTAGTGGTTGTGTCCCATTCCCACAGAGATGTGGTGAGGCTAATAGTGCTGTGAAAACATAACACACTCTCGGACATGTGCAGACAGGCACCACACATGGGGGCTGACAATGCATAGAGTGTACAATGACACAAGAGCAGAAGTGACCATCACAAAGCATACACACATCTCGAAAATAGACACACTAATCAAAACAACCTGTGTAGACTGTAGGTGTCAGCTCACAAACTCCCATTCCATGCCAGCAATGGCACCTAACAATCAGGATGAATGTGAACAATGATGTGATATGACTCACAGGGAAAATCACAGAAACAGCATCCAGACAATGGCCCACGACAGCAATACCAATGCACTGATGCAGATGCACAATCACAAACAGGCTACCTCACACTGCACATCTGACACAACATGTGTGTGTGTGTGTCTCAGTATCCCCAGGCAACTACACAACACATGAGGGGGTTGAACCACAGTGACACATATGTGGACACAGTGCCATTCAAAAGTAAACCATCATTGGGACACCCTAAGTGGGCAATCAGGCATTGTGAGATGAGAGGGAGCACAACAGACACATGTGACACAAGCTGGAATGAACACCAACTAACACAGCAAGAGACTGACACACAACAGCACTACCCCCAGGGACCGGACATTAGGGTGACACAAGCATGCATGACACCTCCACTGTGATGACACAGGCAGATGTCGTACAAACTAGGAAATCCAGACTGTGTCCTGTTCCACAAACGTACATCACACATACACAAACACAAATCACTCAGCATGGCCCCTCATCCATGGACAAACAGGAGCTAGGGGACCATCCATGCAAACATTTACATCAGTCCACCCTCAACACCACATACCCTGAACAGCAACAATGTGCATCTGTGAAGCCCACATGGACAGGTGACATTGCAGATGCACCCATGACAAACACAGGAATGTTTGGAGGAACTAAGGTGCACAGACTCATCACACAAGGACAGTTTACAACCCTGGGGAATAACAGACATACTGCACAGTATGCGGTACATGGCCATGACGTCAAAGCTCACATAACCTTCAGAATACCTGCCACAGTCCCGGGACAATGCAGAAGCCAAGGAGAAACACAAGGCACACATGCTGACACCTGCCAACATTGCAGCCCTGAACCCGACAAGTGGGAGCAGTTACACACACATACACATGTCTCAATCACTGAAAGGTACCACCTAGGGACAACTACATGACATTGCAAATAAACAAGTGCCTTGGGGAACCCTGACTGTGTCCCATCTGTGTCTGACAACATCATCACCACTCAGAACTGACAAATCCCAAAGATGATACACCAAAAGTAGTTTGTCATGCACCTACACATCTGGTAGCCCATGGCAAAGTAGTGGGATGAACCCAGTACCACTCAGCAAGCATCAACAACAGGAACATATCAAGGGAACACTGCCTGTGTATGAAAAGGGATGTGGACACACACACATGCTCATACAACACACACCATGGGCCCAGGCTCTGTCACGGGGCAACGCACTTACTTGAGGGGACCCAACTCCCGTGGAAGCCCAGCTGTGCCAAACATAATCACAGCACATCTCACTCATGTCAGCAGAACACCTGGTCAGTCAGCCATCAGTTACCACACAATGAAGGCTCTGGTCACAACAGCCTCGGTACGTGAGTCTCCCCTAAGTCATCTGCACATACTCAATACATAATCAGCAAGTTGGAAAGAGCACCCTGTTGCTCCTATACCAATGATGCCCACACCTGTAGGCCCAGTGGTGATGCGCACAAAGTCTGTGAAATTGACAAATTGGACAATGGGAAGCACATCATATGTGCATGGGTGCAAGCCAGAGATGTGACCATGCAAATGAAATGTTCACAGAGATGTCCACAAATAGTTGCTCATGACACACCCAGGTAGCTGCAAAGAATGACATGGATACCCACCAGAATAGGATAAATATCTCATGGACCACATGGCGTACCTCACATCAACACATCAGTATTCTACATTGGAAACCAAGCATTACAGGTGCAAGAACATGTTAAACATCATCAACATAATGTACAGCTAAATCAAGTTCACAGGGATAAAGAGAAAACTTTATTCAGCATATTAAAAGTTAAACGTCCGTTCAAACAAAAGGCCAATGGCCAGTCCATGTCCAAATGTCAAGGAGTGAACTAGAGTGACAACTGTCACGCGTTGCTTGCCTGCACTGCTAAGGACCGGGGTCATCCCCTCGGAGGGGCATACATGGGGGCAGACCAGACACCGCAGGGACAGGAGCAGGGCGCAGCAGAAGGAGGCAGTGAAGAGGTGGTGGATGCAGGCGAGACACTTGCAACTGCAGTGGAGCTGACTGAAGTGGTGGGTGCAGTCACAACTATGGGGCACAAGTCAGATGGGGTGGGTACCGGCACAACTCCAGTGGGCAGGTCAGATGGAGTGGATTGGGTCCCCACTGCAGAGCCCAAGTCAGACGGGGTGGTCATGGACTCCACTGCGGTGCCTACATCCATGTGAGCGGAATGGGGTGCAAGTGAGGTGGGCAGGACAGGGGGGGACATGGTACCCAAATCAGTGGCACTAACCGTCTGACCAGGTGTGGAGGAGCAAGTGGTAGGGGGGGAGGGCCTTAGCATTTTGGGGATGGTGTATCTGTGGGTGGGGGAACACGGGACAGGGAGTGGCTGGGTAACCTCTGGAGTGGTGGCCTGGGTGATGGAGGACGGAGACTTTGCCTTGGAGCTGTGTGGTGGTGGGGGGGGTCTTGCTCCTCCGGCTCTGGGGGGACTTGCAGGTGGGGGTCTCAGTCTGACTGTGCCTGGGGGAGGGTGTCCAGGTGTGAGGGGCACTCCCCTCTGTGTGTGGGGACTTCCTCTTCCCCTTGTAATCAGGATCTGCTGGGTTAGTGGAGAAGAGGCCAAGGTCCCAAAGGAAGAGCTTCTGGGGAGATGGGGTTGCAGGTGAGGCAAGGGAAGGGGGCTGGGAGGGAGAGGTTTCGGAGGATCTATCATGTGATATTGAGCCTGGTCATGGCCACATGGGTGGATGAACTGACAATCTTCCCTTGTGCATCTCTGTGCTGCAGGGCACCAGCTGTCCATAGACCATTCCCAGACCTTGCGACCATGCAGGACCGCGACTGCATACAACGGTACCGCTTCACCAGGCCACTGATTGAGGTGTTGGCGGAGCAGTTGGCACCACATCTGCTACCTGGCCGGACATACCCTACAGCACTGACCCCAGAGGTGAAGGTGATGGCAGCCCTGCACTTCTTTGCTACTGGTACCTTCCAGTACACTGTGGCTACTGCTGGTGGTATGTCGCAAACGATGTTTAGTCGGGTGCTACGTGATGTCTTGGAGGGCATGTTGCATTTCCTAGACCTGTGCATCAAGTTCCCTAGCCCAGCTGAACTCCCTGAAATAAAGGATGCCTTTTATACACTGGGGAGGATGCCGAACGTCATCGGATCTATTGATGGGACACATGTGGCCCTGATACCACCACAGGCACATGAGCAGGCATACCGGAACAGGAAGCACTACCACTCCATCAATGCTCTGGTGGTATGTCTTGCTGACATATCTATCAGACATGTGTGTGCACGGTTCCCTGGTTCAGCGCACGATGCCTACATAATGAGGAGTAGTCGCATTGCAACGCTGATGTCACAGATGCCATCTCAGCATGCCTGGCTTGTCGGTGTGTACTGACTGTTTCCCATTGTGTGTGTTTGTCCATGTTGTATTCCGCACTCCTACAAAACTCAGCTACTTGTTCATTTTTGTGTGTGTAGGTGACTCTGGATACCCCAACATGCCGTGGTTGCTGACACCCCTCCGGAATCCTGTGACACCAGCCGAGATGCGCTACAATGAGGCACATGGTCGGAGCAGGAGGGTGATTGAGCGGACATTCGGCCTCCAGAAAAGCTGCTTTCGCTGCCTGGACAAGACCGGAGGGGCCCTCCCATATGAGCCTGCAAAGGTGTGCAAAATAATCCTTGTATGCTGCATGCTACACAACATGGCAGTGCGGAAGGAGGTGCCTCTCACCAAGGATGACGATGACGATGACCAACCTCCGGCACCTGTGGAGGATCCCAGCCTGGGCCAAGATGCCAGTGATGATGAGGATGAGGGAACGTCCACTCACAGCTCATCAACAACTTCTTCACCTGAATGTGAGTTTCCAGGGTTGTTATGTCAATGTATGGAGGTAGCCTGGAATGTGGTGTTGCTGCTCTGTTGCTGTCTGAGTGTGTCTGTGTGCCACTTGACTGGATGCATGCAGTGATGTGTCCATTCAGGTGGTGTGTCCTCCACAATAGGGTAGTACTGCTAACTTGTTTCTGTGTAGGTTTCTTGCGACATGTTTTGTACATGTGTATTGCATTTCTCTCCTGTTCTGCTGTGCTTTTGACTGTGTCTTGTGTCTGTCCTTCCCAGGGTACTTTGCCTGTTGTTTGGTCAACACTGACCCGCAACACCCAGAATCCAACACCAGTGTGGAAGTTGTCAATTCCAATCAACTGATGTACCACACATCCCTGGACTTCAATTCTCCAACACTTTGTGAGCGTGTGTCCACTGTTACGTAGAATTACCTTGCAACTATTGTGGAATAAACATGTTGCTGATGTGTAATGAACCTGTGCTATGCTTTGTTATGTGTGTTGTCTGTTTTCCCACATCTGACTGACATCTGCTTACCTCACCTGTGGACTTGTTACCACTGACTGGCGTTGGTGTTGTGTCTGTGCATGCCAATGTGTTTCAGGTCAACATCATTGTGTGGGATGAGTAACATGGCCATGGTGAGTATGTGTTGTGGTGCCATAGTGGTGTGTCTCCCTCACATGTGTCACATCACCATGACTCACATTACGTTGGTCACATTGTTGCAGTATTTGGCATGTACTGTGTTGTGTAGCAGATTGACATCTCCATGACACATGACAAGTTGGAATCACAACAGAGGCAAGTACGGTGTACTGGTGAGTTTATTTGTAAACATGTGTGAGGAAAGTGCACAGGATTGTGGGTGCTGTACATTGATTTTGGAATCCAAAGTTCACATTAGAGTTAGATGTGCTGGTAGATGAAATGTCCAGAGTAAAGTCCACAGTCATCTGTTACATTGGCCCAACATGAACCCTCCATTTCATGTGGGCGAGTTGTGTGCGATTGGACAAGGTGAACGGGTTGCGCACAAAGAACATTGTCCAGAACAGGTTTAGAGGCCCTGGGGGATGTGCTGGGACATCTGCCTCTCACATGTCCTTCTTCGGACGACCCCTCTTCTTCCTGGGGAGGGGTCCTCAGGTGCAGGCCTCTGCGGTGCAGGGGACTCTCTGCCAGAGTCCTCCTCCCTCCCTGTGGCGCTGGCAGATGGTGTTGCAATAGATGTTGTGGCCACACAGGGAGGTGTGGACAGGTTTGTGTTGATCTGGCGGAGGCATTGGAGTATGTCCCGATGCACCGCAGTAAGAGCATCCCACTTGGCCTCCATGCGGGCATGGTGGGCAGCCTGCTCATGTTGCATGTCCTTGAGGATCCCCACTACCTGGCCAAATCCTCCGGTGCTGTCCTGGTACACATCTATGATGCGTGTCAGGTGGGAGTCATCATGCAGTCCAGACCCCTCTGCAAGGCGCGCCCTCTGCCTCCCACCCCTCCAAGCACCCCTATCCACACGGGCAGGACCAGTGGCGGGACGCAAAGGTGACACTGGGGCCCCTTGGGTGGTGTTGCTGGTGGTGTTTGCTGTAGCTTCCGGGGGGTCCTGTGTCCCTGTGCTGTGGGTGTTCAGTGACCTTGGTCTGTCCGTGTTGGTGGGGGTGCCCTGTCGGTTTCCAGATGCTGGAGGCGTGGGTACAGGTGGTGCAGATGTTGTTGCTGCTGGTGCTGCATGATGACTCACACCGGACCGGAGAGGCCAGGTTGGTCGTCGTCATCTTAAGAGGACAGAGACAGAGTCAAACCAGAGAGCTCAGTGTCCGCCAGAGTCTGGGACTGGGAATCCTCTTCATTTGGTGCTGTGTGCCCAGCACCACCTGTGTTTGGAAGAGACACACGATGTGAGTTCATGTTTCTACATGCATCGATGGTTCACAGACATGACATTTTCTACTCTACGAACAGATGCCTGCCTGTACACTGCTTTTTCCCAGCTTGTCATGGACAGAGTTTGATATTGTTGTTGCCCATTATCCAGCATGGCCTTGTGCTCCCCAAAACAGAGCCCAGTGTCAGACATCCTGTCAGTCCCTTCCCACTCCCTGTGGGGCGAGTATGGTTCAGTTAGAACTTGCTGGGCCATGTGGGTGGGCGTAGATTGTCTGTGACTGCAACTCCCATCATGCTCCTGGCTACACCCCTCTTCCCAGCATGCCCATACTTCCTTCCTCTTGACTCTGCTTTCCTGTGAGGGGGTGTGGCAGCAATGGCAAGATGGCTGACTGTGTAGTCCTGGTGTTTGTTTGGCTACAAGTCCAAAGAGAGCCCCTGTGCTTCACACAGCCGCACCCAGTATGGTGTATCTTTTGCTGATATTTCACAGAGGTGTGTGTCAATGCATTGTACCCGGAGAGTTGTGTGGAGTTTGTGTTGAGGGGTGTGTGTGTCTCCACATGCTGGTAAGTATGGTCAGAGCTGTCAGTCCTCCTTCCCACCCGGCCAGACATCCCACCATGAAATGTGCTTCCATTGTGGGGCGTGCAAGTTGTCTTTCAGGATGTCAGTCAGTGGTGTCTTGCTTCTGATTTGTGCACATGCCCTAGCAGGGCCTTGTGCTCCCCACAGCAGTAGCCAGTGTCAGCCATCTTGTCAGTCATTTTCCACTCCCTGTGATGTGGGCATGTTTCAGAGAGGTCTTGATGGGCCAATCAGGAGGGGGAGCTTTATCTGTAACTACAGGCCCCATCATGCTTTTGTATACACTCAGTTCACCAGCATCCCCACAATTCCTTCCTGTCAGTCAGCTGCACTGTGAGGTAGTGTGTTTGTGGTGGCAAACTGTCTGGCAGTGTCTATTTAGCTTTGTGCCACTTCCTTTCTGTATTTGTTTTTAGGTTGGTGCATGTCATGACACAGTTCCAAGTCACTATGAGATGGCAGGTATTGTGTTTGTCTGACTGGCATACACATCTTAGTATGATTATCTATTGCTTAGTGTAGCTTTGATTGCGGTGCATGGTTTCACTGTCCCCTTGCCACACAATCTTGCGTATGTTGTTTGTGTACTCACCAGGCTCTGGTATGTCTGTTAGTCCATGGACGCTCTCTGGTGGTAGGATGTCCCGCACCTTCTCCTCCCAGGTCCTGAAGTAGACTGGTTTGACAGGAGGGCCACCGCCGGTGCACTGACTCAGGGCGTGATCTTTTTTGATGAGTTTCTTGACCCTCCTGCGCACGTCATACCACCTGTTCTGGATATCGTCCTTTGTGCGCCTTGCTGGTGCTTGAGCGTTCACGTTGTCCACAATCCTCGCCCACATCTTGGTTTTCTGTGACATGGGGGTCCTTTGGACTAATGTACCAAACAAATGTGGCTCTACTCTGATGATCTCGTCTACCAGCACTTCTAACTCACTATCTGTGAACTTTGGATTCTTCTTTGGGGGCATGGTGATGGGGGGTGGTGGTGGTGAGGGATGTTGTGTGAGGGTGCAAGTGAGGGTGGGTTGGTTTTGCTGGCTGTATGTGTGTGTGCTTTTGGATGAGGTGCTGATGGTGTGTGGGTTGTGTGATGGGTGAGTTGTGAGTGTGTCTGTGTTTGCTGTGTAATGGTGTTTGCTGCTGGCTGTGTCTCCTGTTTGCAAGGGATGATGGTAGTGATTGTAGTCCTTTATATAGTTGGAGTTGTGGGTGTGTTTTTGACCCAGTTTTTTTTTATTTGGTATTTATTGGCTTTGTCATTGCTTGTTTGGTCCTTTTTTTGTCTTTTTTCCTTTGGGTTTTGTAGGCATGAAGGAGACGTTCATCTGACAGAAACGGACGCTGATGTTGGCTCGTGCGGGCTTGTCCGCCTCGTTCATGCTGCCTATCTTCTGTGTTTCATACGCGTCGGTCGTGAAGGTCTCTATTGCTTGTGGGCCCGGTTGTCTGTGCGTGTCGGTCGTGTGGCCTGGTCTCCGTGCCAGTCGGTCTGGTTTTACACGCATTGCATCGTACTGCGCGGATTGGACATCGCGGGTACGGGTTGGTCGTGTTCATTCCGGGTTCGTGTCGGTCGGTGAAATTTGTGTCGGTTTTCCGACCGGATCACTATTTTCCCTACGGCTCGGTCGTACGGCCTGTATTCCGTACGTGTCGGTTGTAATTCACATGCGTTGCATCGTACTGCATGGGTCGTACGGCGCTGGTACGTGTCGGTCGGTATCCGGTCCGGGTCTGTGTCGGTCGGTTCGTTTTGTGGCCGGAATCGGAATTGGCCCCTGAGTGTTTTTAGCACAATAGTTTCTATCAGTTTACTTAGCTCTTCTCGCACTCATGACACAGAGACTCAAAGCTAGACTGTGTAGGTTCCCTATAAATATCGTTTATTGAAGTCCAACTAAATCATATCCATCACCTCTCTTGATTAATCTTAATAGTTACAGGCACAAATAAAGCTTTCATACTATATCCATGATAAAATTAATAAAAATCAAGATGCAAGAACACATTTGGTTTATTTCCCAAATGCAGCAAAGTGAATAAATAAGTATTAAAGGTCTAGATATGTGAAACCACATTCCCTTGTCAATATACTAATTGCTGCCAGAGTTCTAATATTCTGAATGAAGGGATTTTTCAAGGTTCATTTCTCTAGGCTCAGTATTATTTTCTGCCTTTAGTTTTCTAACAGCAATTCTGATTTCACAGTTTCACGATTGACACTATTTTCACAGACATGCTATGAGTGAGAGGGTTTATGTATCCTGTCATATTAGTCACTTTAAAAAAATATTTCTTCTATCATAAAGGATGCAAATTTTAACGGGCATACAATAATTGTTATATAGATTAGTACACATTCCAGTTTTGTTACCAATAAAGGTACATTTGCAAACCATTGTTGCGTTACTGATTAGCCATACTCATGAATTTGGGACAGAAAGCCAGAGGAGTGACTATACTAGACCAATGTCCATTTGTGATTCTTTACTTCTTTGGCAGAGCTGTCAACCAAACTCAAAAACGTGCACAAATATTACATGACAGGCATTTATATCACTTGCGACCTTTGAATTTCCGTGTCTTCTTTTTACCTCTTAATGTATAAAAAACAGCATCTCCAGTGTCATATCAGATAGCAGTGGTCTGTGGACGAGGTTTGAAAATCACTAGAATAAGCATTGACTGTCTATTTTAAGATGTAATTCTCGTTCCCCACTTAACAGGAGCATCTCAGCAGATATTGCTCTTGTCAGTTACTAGTGTGCGTAAAGTTTAATACCCACTCTATCTACTCCTTCGATTTAACAGTTCATATTGCCTAACATTGTGTGTGTACTGGACAAAATGTATATGGAATTTGTACACTTGAGAAATCGTCCTAATTTGATGCCTCCTACATGTGGCCGTGGCTCAAATCTTTATCACGCCTAAAAGGATGGCGATATGCTAAGGTTGATGTGCACAAACAGTGATAATGCAAAATCTTTCTGTCACAGGTATATTTAACTATATTACTACTGGCTACTAAAAAAATACAGGTATAGCTCCAGAAATGTAAGAATGTGGTAAAATATTCTTTTCGGAGATAAACCGCTGAGCATATTAATAGGCAGCAAACCAGTCAATGCATTTTTGGTTGTTTATTTCCCATTAACATTGCTCGAGTAAATAAATAAAAGAATGTGTGAACCATTTGGTGACACAGTCGTGAGTAGTCATCAGCATATGAATTTCATGTGTTTTGTAGTTTGCTGATGCTTATTCGATCTTTGGAGGTTTGTGGAAAGATTATGAGGATATTTGAAGATCTACAAAGATGGAGTGTATTTCCCGTCTGAAAAACACTTGGACAAAAACGAATTAGCTTTGAATTTAGATATCTTACTGAAAGGGGAAAGCTGGGTGACGGATTTATAATGTATTTGTACCCTTATAAAAGTGGAAATATGGCAGTGCAGCAGATAACAAATGACAATCTGTTATCTGCTGCACTACCATATTCTCCACTTTTATGAGGTCCCTTTCTTAATGTTAACAAGGATTAGGACCCTGTGCAACTTTTGCACTCACCTTAGTTTGTGTAAGTAGCAAGCCCTGCTAAATTTCAGCACTACACCTCTAAGCAAGGCACTATGTAATGCAGTATTTATATAGTTTCGCATTGGTCACCTCCACACTCTCTTTTGTCTCTGGTCACTTAGTTACCTAGCAGTTATCCCACTAGGGTGTAGACCTACAGGCTTGCTATGAAACTCTCCAAACCTAGAGGTGAAAGTGTACACTCCCCTCAATTTCAGAGCTTTCCAAATCTTTTGGAGCAGTCATTCCTATCTTAGACTTAGTGTATTTTTATTTATTAATATTATTCCTATGGGTCAGATATTACGGCCCTGAATGTCTGTAAGTTGCCAGTCGTTGTTACTGTTGTGCGATGTTTGTGGGTCCAAACACACAATCTAGGTGCACTAGATCAATTCAGGCTTATTATTCTTTAGTTGTGTGTGTTGTCTTTGATGCCTCGTTCCCTTTTTCTGATGTCTCCTTGCAAATGGGACTTTGTAATTAATTTTTAATTTAATCCTCTACATCTCTTTAACCACCCAGTCCTCTTCTTAGTAGCCGAAAAAGAAATATCACAATGTGCTTTGGTCATTGTATTTGTTCCTGTGGCCAGAGGTTTCCTTATATTTGTTTTAAGTTGTTTCAGTTAATTTGAGGAGTGCATCTACGTTAAATTTATCTCACGGTGTGTCTACGTAGAAGATTGAGTCATGTAATCTTCACCCAGATCTATCTAGAAACCTCCTCCTTAGAGGACATTCACAGACTAAATGACACTCTAAAAGAAATCCAACATTGGCTGTCTCTAAATAACTTTAAACTCAATCAAGACAAAACCGAGATCCTCTTCATATCCAACAAAGAAGAGAACCCTCAAATTGCAGAATGGCTAAAAGTGATGGATGCTCTCAATGGTAATCTCACTCTGGCAAACTCCGTAAAATCACTAGGAATCACCCTAGACCCAAAACTCGACATGGCCAAACACATCAAAAACTCAGCCAAGAGTGCCTTTCTCAATCTGAAGCTAGTCAACTGAATTAAACCATTTATCCCTACCAAAGATCTCAAAAAAGCCACCCAATCACTGGTACTATCCAGACTTGACTATGGAAATGCAACCCTCACTGGTACAACAAAATCCCACCTAGCTCCCCTCAAACCAACACTCAACGCAGCAGTCAGAATGGTCACTGGAATCTAGAAACACAATCACATTTCACCAGCACTCCGAGAACTAAAATGGCTCCCAGTCGAACTGCGTGCCAGCTTCAGAACTGCCTGCCTCACACACAAAGCCCTACATACAGGAAAACCCGACTACCTGGCCGCCAAACTCAAGAGGGCTGGTCAGACTAGAAACCTCAGGAGCTCAAATACCCTACTTCTCATCCCTATGAAAACACGAAAACAAAAAACGGCTGCAAGATCATTCGCCGGAAACGCACCCAAAATCTGGAACTCAATCCCAGCAGATATCAAAACTATCTCGTCCTTCACAAAATTCAAAAAACACCTAAAAGTCCTTTTCCTCAACCGCTCACTCCCTAAGGGATAGCCGCCTCCTCAACGCAAATTCCTACTGGCCGTTGCTCCCTGACCTTGTATCACAAAGACCTACCTCCTACCTGCTCTCTGACCATCTCCTGTTCCTCCCCCCCCCAAGGGTTCATCCCAAGACAAAGTGCACTAATCAAGGTTATCTCAGGTGACACGTACTACCTCAATACTGCACAGCACACTTGAACTTACCAATCCTATATGCATATCACTGCTTTCTGACTTCCTCCTGTTCCTCCCCCCCCGCTTAAAGGTTCATCCCAAGACAAAGTGCACCAATTGAGGTTAACCCGGGACTCACGTACTACCTCAATACTGCACAGCACACTTGGACCTCTGAACCTATATTTATAACACTGCTCTATTATATGACTCTTGCGAAAACTGCTGTGGTTCAACCCAAGACAACGCACACTAATCGAGGCTATTTTAGGACTCGCGTACTACCTCAATACTGCACAGCACACTTGAACTTACAAATCCTATATGTATATCACTGCTTTCTGACCTCCTCCTGTTCCTCCCCCCTGCTTAAAGGTTCATCCCAAGGCAAAGTGCACCAATAGAGGTTAACCCAGGACTTACGTACTACCTCAATACTGTACAGCACACTTGGACCGCCGAACCTACATGTATAAGACTGCTCTATTATATGACTCTGTGGTTCAACCCAAGACAACGCACACAAATCGAGGCTATCTCAGGACACACTTGGACTTCCAAACCAATATGTATAACAAGATAACAGGCTCTATTATATGACTCTTGCGAAAAGCTGCTGTAAAGCGCTCCGAATCCCCCTGGTCCGGCCAGCGCAATATAAAACTCCTTAAATATATAAAAATAAATAAATCTTCCACCAACTTGTGCAGTTTTTATTTGTGAATCTTGTGTGTGAATCATGGTTTCTATGGCAGTTTTACCTAGTTCTTCGAGTATACAATTTTGTGTATTTGAAGAGCACCTGGTTCTGTGAGTGAGTACAGTTATTTATTACCCTCAATGCTAAGGCAATCCATGAGACATGGTCTTCAAATAATCCACTGATTCTGGCCTCCTTTTGTTCTCTCTTCTACTGGAGATAGTGTTGAGTGTGAAGACACGGTTGATCAGTTAGTGATTTTATCTGTTATATTTATTTATTTATTTATTTATGGGCTTGTAACGCGCCGGCATCACACCCGAAGGTGTATCTCCGCGCGGTGCTGTGAAGAAACAGGTAGACACGCAAATGTTATGGGTAGGGTGAGTGGCTTGGGAGTGTCTCATTATTTAAAGATATGTTTTTATATGAGAGTGAGAGTTGAGATATTAAGTAGAACTATTGATAAATGAAGAGAGATTTAGGGCCAGATGCATAAAGCAGTTTTTGCCTTTGCAAACGGCCGAATAATGCCCTTCTGATGCAGGAAACCCTATTTTGCGATTTGGTGCCCTGTTACTGAATCGCAAAATGGGTTTGCTATTTGCTATTAGGAAGGGGCGAGTTTAAGGCGTCCCTTCCTAATACCGAATTACAACGGTATGCATGAATATTTTTGCGACGGAAATGCAGATGCCAATCATTTGCATTTTACCACCTACTTCAAGTAGGTGGTACCCAATTTGCAAATGGAAAAGGGTCCCAAAGGGACCCTTACCCTTTGTGAATGTCTATAAATGCATTTTCTAAGAGCAGACAGTGGTCCCATGGACCACTGCCTGCTCTTAGAAAATGAAAGGAAAAGTTTTAGTTTTCTCTTTGGTAAATCATCCTTTTTTCCTTTAAGGAAAACAAGTTGCTTTACAAAAAAAAATATTGCTTTATTTAAAAGCAATCACGGACATGGTGGTTTGCTGACCCCAGCAGGCACCATCCCCATCATTTTTAGGATTCCTAGGGGGTCGCAAATTGCGACCTACCTCATTAATATTTATAAGGTAGGTCATTTGTGATCCCTTAGGAATCGCAGAAAGTGTTAAACGCACTCTTATGCATTCGTTTAGCGATTTTCTAATTGCGAATCGTAAAGGATCCGCAATTAGGAAATTGCTAAATGGTTTGTTGATGCATATGGCACACTGTGTGCTGGAGATAAAACCTATGTTTGAATGGTCATCAAAGAGCATAATTGTAGAAACAGTGACTATGAGGGCGATGTGAGGGAGAATAGGACGGATGAAAAGTGGCAAGAAGTGCTGATGAAAGGTAGAGAGATGTATAGGAGAGAGGGAAACGGTGGGAAAGAGGTGGGAGGAGCTGAAAACAAGTAAAATTGAAAGGATGTTTGGTGATGCAGAGATACCATTTGTGGGATGATAGAGTTGAGAGCAGAGATATTGATTATGCCTCGTTTTGCCGGAAACAAATGTTTCTAAGAAAATATCTCTTTGAATATTCCCACCTTATTTGTAGAGAACAATGCAAGAACATGTGGTTTTGCATTTGTGCAGCACAAAACAGACCCAGTAGGCACATCAGATACTGTTGTACTGATAGACATTCTCTAAACCCCAGAATTTCATCTTCGTTACCGTCATCTCTGGTTTCCCTGATAACCAGACTTTCCTGAAACTTGTGCTTGTGCTTAGAATCTATAGAATGGGTGAAGGTCCTATCACGATCATTTGAATTGAACCATTCGATGTTGAATCATTTGGACCTCGTTTTCTGTGAGTAGGTGAGGAAAAAGATGAATTTATGGTCCATGTTTGTGTCTAGTTCAGGATTGTTTTTGCTGGCCCTCATTTTTGTCAGTTGTGTTGGTTTACTGTACTGCAGTAGTGACAGATGGAATAAACTTTATTTTCTGACAGACATTTGAGGTTTATTCTGGTACAGTGAATACAGGACCAATTCCTTCTATTTGCCAGGAAGACCAGGTGTGCCAGGTTCACCACTTTGTTTTCTTCATCCACAGAAAGAAGAGGCTTCTGGCTAGATATATGTGGTCTTTTTGGCTTTTCTGTATGTACACCTACAAATTGCGAGTCAGTAATATGGTATTGAATTGTAATTTGTGTTTGAGACTAATAAATCAGGCATCTCTTGGCATGTTTCTCCTGTCTTTAATTCTGACCTCCTGTTTTGATGGTATACTGGACTTTGTTTTTGGTGATTTAGTGTCTCTGCACACTTTCCCACTGCTATTCAGTGCTAAACTCCAAGTGCTCCTACTCTAAATTGTGTTTTGAATGGTTTTCCCTGATTGGCCTATTTGATTTACTAGTAAGTTCCTAGTACAGTGCACTGTGTGTGCCCAGGGCTTGTAAACCAAATAGTACTAGTGGGCCTGCAGCACTGATTATGTCACCCACACAAGTAGCCTTTCAAAGGTGTCTCAGACCTGCTACTGCAATTCCTGCATGCAGTTTTAACTGCCATGTCAACCGGGCAAGTGCACCCACTTGCCAGACCCTAACCTTCCCTTTTAGATAGGCTCTAGGTAGCCCCATGGGCAGGGTGCAGTGTATGTTAAAGGTAGGACATGTGCCGGTATGCTTTACATGTCCTGAGAGTGAAATACTATGCATTTCATCTTTCACTATTGAAAGGCTGTCTTTCCCATAGGTGATCATTGGAGCTGGCTGTAACTTTCAATTGAGAACAGCTTGAGATTTGCAGTGTAGGCTCTCTGAACTCAGAATTTAATAACACACCTTTTAGAAAAGGTGTTTTTTAAATTGTGTGTTTGAAAATACTACTTTCTGAAAGTGGGCATTTTCTTGTTTAACCATCCTCTGTGCTTCTGCCTGCTTATGGATTCACCGTCTGATTTTAGACTGACAGGGGCTGATTTATGCATTCACTCTAGACACTCACACAAAGGGAGCTGAGGTCTGCCCTGCATATGCCAATGAGTCATCCTGAGCTAGAGTGGTGGGAGGAGATGGCACTAGCACCTGAACAGGCTGTTGCTGCCTTCCACAATGCTGTCTCCACCTCCTGTACTGCAGCAGGACCAGAGAGGACAGAGGCGGTTTGTACTGAGCCAAATAGACTTTCTGCCAAAGACTTCAAAGAACAAAAGTAGTATGAAAATTGGGTCACTGACCCCAGAACTTTAGAACTCATTTGGACTAAGGGACCTGCCAAGAAGAAGAGATTGAGGAAATGTCAGAGGAGTACTGCCTCTTTGCTGTGTATTGCTTTGTTGGGTTGGCCTGCAGTTGCTGTTTCTGTCTTGGGCAGTATAAGGACTGGACTGACCTTTGTGCTACTTATTGCCTTAGTTTCTCCAAGGGCTTGAAGTAGAGCTTGCCTCCTGTTGGAAGCCTCAGGAACATTAAAGACTTTAAGTTCATCTGCCAGCAGCACTGGGAACTGTGTGTTTTGTGCTCTAACAGAAGAAAGACCACTATGACCCCATCAACGACACCGCTGCCGGCTCTGTGACTTGAAGGCACCGCAGAGATCACTGTCCCGTGTCACCACCTGATGCCGAGCTGATGCTTGCACCTTGACCTGTGAGCACCGCATTTCGCATTGCCTCACTTCACATAGCCACCTGGCCTCACCAATGACAATGATCCACACCAACATCAACCTGCCTGCCTGCACCATGGCCTCTGGACACCATTCGTGAGGTACACAAAGCATTACCACTTCCCACACTACTGCCCTGGTCCACCAACATCGGTGCCATCAACTCCAGCATCATCAACTTATGCCGCTGCATGCACCGCTACCTGTGGACACCGCAAGAAGCACCCCCACTTACTTCGCATCGCAACCTTGGGTCTACCAATAACAGCGCTTCAGCAACAACACCACTGCCTGTACCATGATCTGTGAATACTGCACTTCGCATTGCCCTACTTAACATCACAGCCCTGGTCTCACCGACAATGCCAAACACCATCATCGAGCCGCTGCCTCCACCGTGACATGTTGGCACAGCATGCCGAATTGCCCCGCTTTGCATCATAGCCTTGACTCCATTAATACCAGCGCTCTGACTTCAACCTCGTGGAGTTTCATCTGCAACACATGTGACTTCAAGGGCCCGGCAACTCCTGCATCAACCTCCGTAATCAACGTCTGCCGGTGACACCACCTCTTTAGAGCTCATCATAAGTTCCACAATGCCCTATATTTCCAAGGTACTGTTTGCGGGTCTCCCTGACACCGTAGCTGGCATGCAACCTTGCGGTCTGCCTGAACTGTTGGATTTGTTTGTTCACTACGCTGTGATAGACCCGGATGGACCTTTCGACTTCAACGATCTGTATTTTAAGTTAATTCTTGCAATATTCCTTATCATTTTGGTCTTGTTTAACACAAATAAATATTGTTTTTTTTTCTAAAACTGGTGTGTCTGTTTGTATCGTTTTCACTATATTACTGTGTGTTATGTGCAAATGCTTTACACATTGCCTTGATATAAGCCTGACTGCTCGTGTCAAGCTACCAAGGGGGTGAGCAGGAGTTATTTTAGATGTGAAATTCCCTTATCCTGACTAGAAGGAAGGGTCCCTTCTTGGACAGGGTACAAACCTGCCAACCGGAGACTCCCTTTCTAACACCGACCAAAGTCTGAATCTGTTGTACATATGTATTTATTCTGTTTTATGACCAAATTGTGGTCACTAAGCATTAATATTTTACAAGCTTCTCAAAGGAGTTGTTAAACCATTTGCAAATGAAAAGGGGTCCCTAAGGGACTCATTTACCTTTGTGAATGTTGACAAAAACCTTTTTGGGAACACTGATTACCCTTAAAAAATAAAACTTACACTTTATTTTTTAAACACATCCCATTTTTCTTGAAAGAAAATGGGTTGCACTAAAAAAAAGTGCTTTATTTAAAAGCGGTCGCAGACATGGAGGCAAGCTGATCCCCAGCAGACCACCTTCCACTGATGGCTGTGATGACTAGTGTGTCACAATTTCTGACCTAACTCCTTAATATTCATGAGGACGGTCAAATTGCAACCCAGTATGAAGTGGCAATTTGCAAAGTGACATAGGTTGGGATATAAGGGGGAGATTGGAGTGTCTGGTGTTGCTAGCCTTTCCGCAGTGCTATGGGCTTGAATGTGCACATCTAGCTTTCCCTTCTTGCCTCTATGCTTCTGGGTTTGTGAATTGCGGTTCCTCCCTCCAACTTGCAGGAGTGTGTCCTGTTGCCTGAGTGATGTGTTTCTCCTGGGTGATCACGTGGGTTACAGAAGGAGTTTCATGTTTCCATTTAATTAGGGCTGTTGTGACATGATCAGAACTTTATTTGTTTGAGTTCTGCTTATAGGCTCATAGTTTTTGGTGGGAAAAGTTTAACCAATGGTATTTAAGAGGGAGTTATCAGAGGTTCGTTTCTGTGATATTATGGATGAGAGAAGACTTGCTAAAAGACGTCGCTCGCAGTCTTCTTCATCTAATGAGGAGGGTAACAATCTGCAGGATGTACAGGATAGGCGTGTAGTCTGTCCCCCTATTGCTGGTACAATCGCCATGCGAGTAACGGAAGTTCAGGTGATGATCAATTCAGTGGTGGCCAAGGCTTTGGCAATTAAGCATAAGTCTAAGAAATCCTCCTCTCACTTTGAAAAGGGTCCACATTCAAATTCCTCTATGGAGTCAGGACCTGAGAAGTACGTGGCAGATGGAGGAAAGCTTATATTCAGAGAGGCATTGTCTGATACCTTGCCTCATATCAGAGATAACTGGGGTCTGGCTCTGTCTCTTGGGGGGTAGCTGATGATCTCTTTCCATAATACCCAGAGCCTGGCATTACGTTTGTATCTGAAGAATAAGGATGCAATCTTTTCGATCATGGTAGGAACCTGAGTGCAGCCAAATTTCTCGCTTTTTGCAGAAATCTTATGCTTTGGAGAATGGAGATAAAGTGCTTACCCATGCAATTAGAGTGGATTCCATTCTGGCTTCATTGATTGGCTGTTTGTCCTTGAATCCGAATGACTGTTTTCCCTCTGTTTAGGTAGATCTCAAGGTTAATGATGGCCTGAGGAAATCTTTTGCGGATTCTAATCTGGTTCTGACAGCTGCTTCTTATGGGAGCTTGACAGTGCAGTGCTTGGTCATAGATTTCGCGGTCATGGCAGAAGCCATTCATGAGGGGTTAGATGTGGCTGAGTGTTAGAATTGGATCTCTAGTTGGCAGAGGTTTGCAGCCTTTCCAAGTAGAGAACTCAATACTAGTCATGGTAAACTTGATGCACACTTTAAATTAACCTGTGCTCACCCTCTGGTAGCTTGGCACAGAGCAGTCAGGCTTAATGTAAGAGGCAATGAGTGGAGAACAACACACACACAGTAACACAATGAAACACCACAAATAGACTCCACAAAGATTTGGACAAATAGAGAATATTTATCTAAGTAAACCAAGACTAAACCAACAAAAGTCCAATCAGTAGAAGTCTAGATATTAATTTTTAAATAATAAAGGCAAAATTAGTGCTTACAAGTCAATAGTGCTAAAAGGTTACTTGAGATCACCATGGGCGGGGGCAAATCTAAAGTTCAGGTCGGCCACAATGGCTTCAGGACTCAGACAAGTCCCGCTGACAAAGTATCTTGGATGGAGCAAAGAGTAAAATATTTGAGGCAAGGAGTTGAGGAGGCACCGTGTGGTCATTGATCCATGGATAGAGGCAAGCGTCAGTGCCGATCCGCACCTTCAATGGGAGCTTCGGTGTCAAACCCCTTTTAGATGCAGGCTCTGCATTAATGTTGAGCTGTGCTATCTGCCGGAGTAGAACCCCACCGGCTGTAGAATCTCTGCCGTCCAGCAGCTGCTGTTTCTGTGTTGAAGGCAATGAGTTGGTTCGCATTGGCGTAAAGTCACTGCTGCGTCGATGTCGATGAGGAAAACCTGCAAGAACCAACTTCTGAGGCCCAGGACCGCACAAACCTGCTGAGGTCATAATGATGACCAGTCAGCAGATACTAAAGGTTCTAAAGGTTATATCCTTCTGGTAACACAAAGTGCATAGGAAAGCAATGATGACAAGTAAGATTGCATAGCTGTCAACAGAGAATGCCTGTTTGCAGCTGTCAATAGTGACAACAAAATCTAACGCTTGGAAATCATTTCTAGGTGGTCATCGGAACAAAGATGCTGACAAAATAGAAGTGCTCATGGCAAAGTGGAGAGTGCGCAGTGGACTAAGTGACTCAATCGATCATCTGCTATTCAGAGGTGATAAGATTGTGATCCCAGGTAAGGTATGCATTTCCACAATGGAACCAATAATCAAGGAGACAAGAGAAGCAGCCTGTTTGCTAAGTGACTAAGACAGGGACCTGACAGTTCAGGTGGCCGGGCACATTTTAATCAGAGGATCTGGATGCCGCCTAGGGGACCATCTTTAAAGGGGCAAGGTGCCAACAGTAAGTGTTGGTGCCTCCCACTGACAACTACCATCTCAAATTAAGATCTACACTCACTGCTCCCTCCTGTGGGTGCCCTTAAGGCTCATTCTAATGTAGGACCTGGAATGCACGTGCAAAAACATTTTTGATTTGACCATACCAAAGAAAACGGATTGTGTGTCTACATCCCCAACATATGTATGGAGCCTAAGGAATGTCTAGGATTACATGGCCTCGTATGGGGGCTTTCAGGTCACAAAGAATTAGGAGTTGACGTAACTCTCTTAATTCAGAGTTGCAAAATTACATTGAATTACCTAAAATATCTGTGAGATTAAGCTTGAATTATGGAAGAAGAGTAATTATCCATGTAACACTATTTTTTAGTGCAAAAATGCACCCTTGCATCCAAAGTGAATGTGAGGATGCATTTTGCATTAAAAAGGTTGTGCTAAATGCAACAGATCGTGAATGGTGAGCACGAACGGCTGTTCATGCTCACTGAATGAACTTTTAGGGTAGGATTTTTCCCCTATTTACTACCAACATGTTCTTGCTATTTTCTTAGCACAAAATGCACCCTCACATCCAAAATGGACTCGAGGATATATTTTGCGCTAAGAAACAGCACTAAATGCAGCAGAACACAAATGGTGAGCATGAGCAGCTGCTAAATATGCTCTCGCATTGGGATTTTTTCATCCAAATTACTCTTAATTACGCGATTAGCAATAATCTTGTAATTCTAGTAATTCTGGGTCAAATAGTAACGTGGAATTACCGAAATTATAACAATTACTCTGGAATAATTTAAGTTTCACCCAGGCCTGCTAAGAAAAGGAGGACGGCCCAAAAGACCCTGTAACAGAGGAAAGACTTTACCCTCTACTTTCTGACAGTGCAAAGTAAACTCTCTTGCACAGGTACACAGAGGAACTACATGTGTCTGAGACCGCTATGCTTTTCAGTAATAGATTGCATGGTGGTGTCTTGCTCATGGGCAAGCCACTGTTGCGCACTCTTACATAATCCGACCCTGTGCCTTAATGGCAACTTCAAATTTTGCCATTTAAGGGGTATATCAGCAAGGGCCGGCGATAATTATCGGTCAGTGCTCTTAGCGTGAGGATAATTATCGCCGGCCAACTCTGAATTTTATCGCAGAAATAGCGTGCTATTAGCAACGCTTATCTCCAAAGTGATAAAATTCAGAGCGCTAACAGCCAAAAGTGGAAACCCAGCGATAATCCCATAAAGTTTGGCGATAGCTTGCTGATATGGTCTCACATACTTAGCCATGATATCCACCTTCCATAGGATTTCATGGCTAAGTCAGTTTCAAAGCAGGCGTAAGGAAAGTAGCGATAGCAGAGGTTATCGCAACTTTGCTTGTCGCTATGCTGCTGTGAGTGAGGCTTGATAATAGGAGAAATGTTGCTTAGCGACATTTCTCCTGTTATCCTGGGGAGGAACGCCCACTTTGCATCTCATTAGAGATGCAAAGATGGGCGTTAAGGGAAATGGCGAGCAGGCGAGGTTTCACGCGATAGCGTGACCTTCCTGATAAGGCGATAAAATTATCGCCGCTTTTCGTCCGAAAACGGACGCAAAAGCGGCGATAATTTTTATCGCCTGCTTTTTTGATATGTCCCTAGAATCGTTAAATATTTACTGCAAACATAATGTTGGAGAATTGTGTTTTTTTCTATTGGTCAGTCCTAGAGTCTAAGGTGCTATTTTCACAGTACAGATACATACATTATTTTTCATTGAAAACAAAATAGTTTTCCTTTTACTCGTTTATTACAACAAAATCTAGATGTTTGTCTGACTAGAAGCATGTGTTTACCCAAATAAAATAATAATACCTTTAGCAATATGCTAAAAAAAACACCAGCTTTCAATTTTGCCACTATGTAATGCAACACTTGCAAAATAATAGCCCTGCTCTCACACATTTGCTCTCAGGAATTGAATGATACTGCCCAAATATAAGTTTAATGAAAAAAATATATACGAGCATAAGAGAGCTTTTATCAGATCTTGTTCTCAGTCGTAAACATCCACTCTAGGGTTTAATTATTGATGAATGTAATACATAACTCCCAAGGTAGCTGTTCCACTAACATTCCCCTGACTAAAACTGGACACAAAATGTTGTTACAGAAAGCGAAATGATCCTTTCTGTACTTAATGCATCTGATTGTCTGTCACTAGAGACCTTGACTACAGATTTAAAGGATATTGAAGTAATGTTAGATGGTTCTTTTTCCATTTGCTTTTTACATCATATTTGCTTTCTCACATTTGCGACTTTCATTTCACTCCTGGGCTGATCCATTTGAGTGAGAATCTCATGCACTGCTTTACTGCTTAACGCTTTAACAGCGGGAATGCAAAGACGCCAATGTAAAGATTTAGCAGAGAAATGGAACTAGTTTCTAGGTAACCGGTATCTCAACATTTATTAATTCCGCTTTGTTCATCTAACATGACGTCAAGTTAGTTATGGTTCCAAAGTTCAGTCTGAAATTAGCATCAACTTTAAACTTCCGAATAGTCCTACACTTCTCCCTTTTTCGACTACCAGGGCTCTATCGTCCTTTGAGGCCTAACCCATCCTTTGTGGATCAGTACTCATAATGTTCTCATGGGTCGATGAAGGCAAATTACTAGTTGTAGGTTGTTTGAATTTCCAGTTGGAGATACCCACAGATGCAACCGCTCATGGGACTCTTAGATCTGAGCCTAACACAACATAGCATCATGTCACAAGCAGGCAGTAGGACCATGCAGCCACATGACCTCCTCCATCAGGACACTGGACATTGCTTCTGGTTAGAGTGGACGAATACAGGATGTGGACGGTCACAAGGTTCAGTATTGAGAATGGGCTGCAAGAAGGCAGTACATATACAAAGCTCCTGCCAAAGTGCGAACACTTTAGTAGAAAATGGAGCCCAGAAATATCCTGGTTATTCAACAGCTGTATAAGAGATCCTATTCCACTTGCAAGAGAGACAGGAGCTCAACAGAACTCACGGATTTGAACTGGAAAACAGAAAGGCTGTGGAAGAGGTGTGGCGCAGCGGCCAGGGCAACTGACTCCGGAACCCAGGGCTCACGGTTCGATCGCCGGGTGCCGGCGGCAGATAAGCCCAGCACCATGTGACTCTGGGCAATAGCTCGCTTAATCTTCCCGAGGGCCCCCAGCGCCTTGACACCTTCGGGTAATTGTTCGCGCTTTACAAATACTGGACATCTAGACATCAAGCTCCTGGAGCATCTTCTAAGGGGAGCCACCGACATGGACATCACAGCAAAGACCCAGGCAAGCTAAACACACACATAATACTCCAATGCAACAGCACCATTTTCAGCACCTTCAAGCAGCAAAGTAATACAGCCCACTCCAGAACCACGCTCATTGAGAACGTCAGAGAACAGCAGTGCAGCAAACAATAAACTACAGGCTGATATCCAACACTGAGTAGGAAAGAGACAGAAACACACAGGACGAGCATGTCCCACACTTTCTCGGCATGTTGCAGCTTGGTTAAGAAGGTTGTGGGCCAAATCTTGCAAGGCCTGAAAACGGTGGTCCTCTTAAAAAATAAACAGATCTATCTAGAATGCAGATTTGATTAAAAAGAAATAATATGAAGGAAGTTAGCAATACCTAAAAATGCTGCTTCAAAATCAGGATGACCATCTTTTAACAAGAAGGAAAGTAGCGGGATGCACATAGAGTTACAAACATCCCACAGAAGAGGAAGCCATTCAGACAACTACATTGCCTAGGGGAGAATCACCTGATTTTCCTCTTCTTGTACATATTGTTAAAACAAACACCAAGAACAACTTAAATAGTGGCCATAGTGAGAAAGACATATTTTAAGCCTGGAAGAAGGGGACTAGAAGAGTTTCAAGAATAAACAGACAGCCAAATAATCACCTGAACAAATTATAAAAATGATAAGGCATATGAGAAACAGAGTTTGCTCCATCTAAAGAACGAGCCTCCATTTTAAAGACCCAGTGGAACAGGCCACAAACGTCAATCCACACTATTACCAAGAAAGAAGACTTCAATCCTTGACCAATAGAGATAGAAATCTGACGAGAGTGTGGCACGCATGGTACGAGAAACATTAATACGAGCTGTGCTTCTGGAAGAGCTCTCACTTGTTGACTGCTTGGGCTTTTCCCCCATGGTGTTAAGTCTTTTTGGATATGATAGGGATGCCTGGTGTTTAAACCGTCATAACCTTTTTTCTACAAAAGGTGTCACCATGTCTAATGAGAGATCAATAAAATTATCACACAAGGCCTTACGCCTAGCACCACACTCATGCATTGTGCTTGTGCTCCTGAGTCTGAGGTTAAGCCTGATCTGCACTTGTTTCGGGCCACCCTCTGCTGCTATTGTCCTGCCCGACGCCCAGCACCTGGCCATTTGGCCGATTTAAGCTCTCCGTCTGGTTCTACTGGGGACTCCTCCAGGGGTTATGTTGATCTCTTTAGCCCCTGCCCTTCACACAGGACCAGGAGCATTTGCTGTCCTGTGCCGGCGCACACCTCCTTGCTGTAGGGGGAAGCAGACGTCCGGCAGTACAGCGGCAGACGATGAGGAGGGCAACAGCCAAAAGTACATGCCACAGCCACGTAGGGGGGAGTCCTACTGTAAGGCGGTACTTAGTGTTTATCACATTGGGTTGACCCCAGCCCACGTAAGCCGCAGAGCTAGGCTAGGGTGCGGCTAGTGGCCTGGTGTTTGCTCCCCCTTACCTACTTTTTATATTCCCCCCACAGCAAAAGGTCAGAGGCGAGCGACACGCAAAAGTTTGCAGTGTGCTTGATGTGGGGTCAAGTACCTGACAGCAAAGCAGGCATCCAGCTGCAGCCCCCCTGGGGCACTTAGAGTTTGGAGCAGCTAGGGAGCCGGGAGGGACATTCTGGAGGCTTATTGCCCAGTACAGTAGTGAGTTTTGAGCCAAGTGCCTGATGTGAAGAAATGCTCCTGCTGCACCACTCATCTCACCCGTATGCTTGCTCGCCTGACTAGTGTGGTGACCATACGCAGTAGTAGGCCTTAATCTGTGCTAATTAAGGAAGCGCACATGGACACAGTTTAGTGGGTACTTTGTAACTGGTCGGCAACGCCCCAAGCCTGTTTATTTAACCTAAAGTCATGACTATCAGGACTAAGGCACAGACGGGGAGGCACATGAACACCCCTTGGGCAGGTGAACATATAAGCTGGCCCATCGGAAACCACATAACACTCCTCCAAAACCTGCAAAAAAAAAAAAAACATAAAAATTTCCACAATGCTTGTGCAAAAAAACATGCAACTAGAAACAAGTGTTAACTTAATAAAGTTAGTTCAATATGTTAGAAAGTCCTTCAAATGAGACAACCCGGCTGGGCAAGGTCAAAGCTGGTACCTCTCTGCACCTCTTCATTGGACACCAACCTCGGGCCCCTGGGATTCTTTGGGGCGGGGCAACACGTCACGCTCCGGTGTCCTACTTGGCAACTTCTCCGATGGACAGGTATCGCCCCTTCCGGACAGCGACAGCCTCCGACCAGGAGATTCAAGACTGTCATATCCTCCATCAGCTCCAGACCCATCATCCGACCACAGTTCTTGCTCACTTGGGATCACAAGACCCCCTGCTTGACTGCTGCCGGGATTCCAGTGGGCCTTGAAAAAGGACACATTCCTGGTGATGGTCGCTCCATTCTTGACTGCTGTGATCTTGGTCCCCTGCACTTTCTGGACTATCCAGGGTTCAAGTTCAAAAGGCAGACTAAACTTTCCTTTGTGGTATCTATTCCTCACCATGACAGCATCCCCGACTTTTAGGTGGCTCGATCTCGCTCCGTGCCTATGGGATACCTTCTCATTATTCAGCTTGCATTTCTGCAGGCTTTCTGCCCCCAGCTCGTGTTTGGCAGACACAACTTCAGGGTGTGGAATCACATCTCCCACTGGCCGCTTCATACACAAAGACATGGGGCTCACTTGGGTGGTACAGTGAGTATCTGATACTTTCGTAGGAAGCCAAATAAAGCACAATCCAGCTCTTGTCTTTTCACCACCGCAATCCTGATAGCCATGTTAAGAGTACACATGAAGCGCTCTGCCTCTCTGTTGGCCTGAGGCCATAAGGGTGTAACTTTTCAGTGACGGATTCCCCTGGACCTTAAATACTCTGCAAATTCTTGACTTGAAAAGGGAGGGCCATTATCAGTGTGTAGTTCCTTAAGCAATCCATGGGTTGCCATGATCTTCTCAAAACAATGAATGCTCTGGCTGGCCGTATTGGACTCCATAATTTCAACTTCGGGATACTTGGAGAAATCGCCAATGACCACCAGCAGATCATGCCCATCGGGGGTGCTTCCAAAATCTGCGCTTGCTCGATACCAGGGAAAAGGTGGAATCACTTCCGTAATGATAGGCGCTGGCGGGTCAGCAGTCCCTGCCGCTTGAGAAAGCGAGCACATACGGACAGATTGTTCCACGAGGTCATCCAGACTAGGAAACCACACCTTGCACCTTATTCTGGATTTCGTTTTGACAACCCCTTGATGAGCTAAGTGTGCCAAGCCCACCACCCTCTGTTGCAGATATCCTGGAATCACCAATCTTGGACCTCTCATCAAACTTTTGTCCAGCAGGGTACACGACTTTCCTGATTTCACAGCGGAAATGCAGAGCTGAAGGCATTCATCCTTATTTGTGGCTTCCAGGGTCGCATCCAAGGATATAGGAAGGGGCCTGGACCTTATCACTACCATGCAAACGTGTTCTTCTACTTCCTTTGCATCCATTTCCTTGACCTGGGTGGCCGGACAGGTGTGCTTCGACAGATAGTTTGCCGGGTTTTGGGTTCCAGGATGGAAGACCACGGTGAAGTTATAGTCTTGTAACTGAAGAATCCATTTTTCAATTTGAGGTGGGGGCTTTGATGACGACCCCATGAACAATAGAATAAGAGGCTTATGATCAGTGTGTACCGTAAAAGTCTGTCCATAAAGGTATAAATTAAAATGGCGGCAGCCCCAGTGGATGGCAATGGCCTCCTTTTCAATGTGCGAGTACCTCTGTTCCGGTGCTGTTAGCGATCAGCTGGCATATGCCACCGGGCCCATTCCTCATTGCCCTGTCATTGAGAAAGTACTGCCCCCAGTCCAATGGGACTGGCATCCAAGGACAACTCTGACTCTTTTGCTGGATTGAAATAGACTAACGTTGTGTCTGCTGAAAGGGCTTGCTTCGAGGTCTGAAAGGCGCTCTCCTGCTTTGGTCCCCAGTTCCAGGTAACGTTGGACTTGGTCAATTCCCTCAGCAAAGCAGGCTGCAGATGAACTGGCCACAGTAATTCACCATTCCCATAAAGCTTCTTAATCCGTTGCATTGGTGGGGGCAGGAGCTGTCTGTATATCCTGGACCTTGAGGGTGTGATACCCTTTCTAGCGAGAAATGGTAGCCAAAAAACGATATCTCCTTATATAGAAAGTCACACTTTTCTTTGTGGAGCGTTAGTCCGTTTTCCATCAATCGTAGAAATACCGCCTCTAGGAGGGCAAAGTGCTCCTCCAGGGTGGGGGCGTGCACCAAAATATCATCACTGACATTGAACACCCCGTCGAGGACGGTCAGTACCCCCCGATGGTGTCATGGAAGACCTACGCAGCACTTGAAATTCCAAAACTTAAACGCTTGTACCTCCTTAATCCCACGTGAGTGGAAAAAGTGGTGAATGCACAAGATGCGGGGTCCAGCATCAGCTTGTGGTATCCGGCCCATACATCCATCTTCGAAAACCATTTTGAACCACTGACCTCAGCCACGATGTCATTCACTGTAGGGGTAAGGTGCCTTTCTCGCTTTATGGTGAGGTTGGGCAGGCGCAAATCTACGCGGATCTGAACTTCTCCCAGCTGCATCAATTTTCGGGCCACTACAATCAGAGACACACAGGGAGTCGGGCCTTCCACTCTTTCAATGATACCAGCCTGTTCAAGTTTGGCCAGATCCTCCTCCACCTTTGGCTGAAGGTGAAGTACCACCCTTCGGTGTCGTAACGCCACTGGCTGAATCGACTCGTCGATGTGAAGCTTTATCAGCCGATCTTTTAGACAGCCAATGCCTTCGAACAGTTGTGCAAACTGTGCCATCAGGTGCGCCACACTGTCTTGATGCACGATGAGTGCGATTGTGACCAACTGGAGGAATTCTGCTGTCCGGAAACTCAGCAGCATGCCTTGGTCCCCTTTCATGACGCATATTTTGGTCCTCGTTGATCGAGCTCCATGTGCCACTTTGGCGGTGAACACTCCTGCCACCGGGAGGAGATAGGCATATACTCTGGTGGTAGAGTGGCTCAGGACCGGTGGGAAGGGCAACGTTAGCATCGTTGAATGGGCCATTATATGGATAGATGCTCCTGTACCATTCATGGCTTGCACCTGGTGGCCCTTTACCAGCACACTACACCTTGGGATGTGTTTCCGCAGGTATCCTGCCAGTTGCAAGGCATTGATGACATGAAGAGCTCCCTCCACGTCGTCATCATCCATGTCTCCTTCCTCAGCTGGGCTATCATTGGCGTACACCTGGTGTTTCGGCTTCGGTCGAGGATTCCTTTGTGCTGCTGTGGAGTGGCAAAATTTCGCAAAGTGATTTATGTTGTTGCAATTTGAACATCTTTTCCCAAATGCAGGGCACGGACCTTTGTGAGATTTGTAACAGGTTTTAGGTTCCGACAATTTTTTGTTCCTCTGTTTCCTTCTGTTTGGGGTCTTGGCAGTGACAGCATTTACCGGCTCCACCTTTACCTCTTGTTGGAGCGCCACCTCCACATGGGCTGCCCACTCTTTAGAGAGATCTTTCGATCTGCCCATGGTCAGCATGTCTGCCATGAACATGCACGGGACCTGCAGGATATTTTCACATAGCTTTGTAGACGATCAGCCTTAAATAAATTGTGCTTGGATTTCATCAGCCGCATCAGGCAATGTGCACGTGCTAGCTAAGTCTCTCAGCCGTGCATAAAATACGTTGACTGACTCTTCTGGTGGCTGCCTGGCTTGATGCAGCGGAAACAGCTCATAGTCCGGGTTCGCTAGCGGTTCAAAATGGGCTGTGATTTTCATTTCAACATGGTATATGTGCGTGGCGGGACCGCCTCAACCACCGATTTTCCCAACTTGTGGGTAGCTGGTAGGGGTGGGCGGAATTTGCGGAATTAACCTTCGCAAATTATCGCGAGAATGTTTAAAATTATCGCAAACAAGCAGAAATATCGCGAAGATGCGGAAGTTTTTTTCCGGCATGTTCGCGAGATTTTCTGCATGGTTGCGGGTCGCCAACTTACCCGTGTGGTTGCTTGCGGGCGCGGCCATCTTGTTTTGAGTTGTTCTCGCGGTGCATGATCGCGAGAAGAAAGACGTGATCGCGCGACGCATGACGTCACTGCGGGCGCGAACTGTCGCGAGACAGCGCAAATGGCTAAAAACAATACAACATCTCATGGAGAACGCGACCGGATCAAGAAAACTTGTCGGCGAACGCAGGGATTCAGGTAAGGCGATCGCGCGCGCGCGAGAATGTATTATTTTACAGCGCGAGCAAGAAACAAATTATCGCCAAGCTGCGGAAACCGGAATTTTTGACATTTTCGCGCTCTCCGCGGAACGCAAAAATGTCAAATTATCGCAATTTCCGCGAACGGAACGAAATTTTTGCCCAGGCCTAGTAGCTGGTCCCCCGAAGTGTAACAGCATAGGTCGTCTTCTCTCATCATCCATGTCAATGGCCGCAAAATAAGTCTCTAGGCGCTCCACCCAGTCCTTCAACTTAGCTGCCTGGACTGAGGGAGGGCCATCAAGTAGAAATGGTTCCACAGCAGGGAATGGCAGACATAGCACAGGTGTTTGGGTATGATATTCCACCTCCAAGTCCTGACTGCTGTGAGCCTGAACTGTCCCTTGTCCACCTCAGGTGAGTATGGGTGTATGCTGATAAAAGTGCACTCTTCCTTCTGTTGCAACCGTGATTCACTTGCCTGGTATGTGCTGTCTGAGTCCTGCACACTGTTGCTGGCTCTTGGGCTGTGTGTGGGGCTTATCTTTTCTCCTCTCCCCTACTCCTATTTTTGGGAAGAAAAATCGCTGTCCTGGGCACTCCAGCGGTCACCGTGCCCCAGGCAGCCTCACCCGTGTGAGAGCGGTAGTCTTCCACCTTCCTGGGCTGTCCGCCATCATTCACACCTCCTCCGCTGCTCACTGGCGATTAGGCCATGCCCCCTTGAACTGGATGGGGCCAGCCGGCAGAAACAGGATCTCACCGTCACGGCTGTGTGCCACACTTGGAGCGCAGGAACTGCAGGGTATGGGCGTGACTCACATGCCGACACTGGCCCCACCTTGGAGACAGAGCAAAGGCACGCTCACTTCCCCTGCCACACCACCACCATGGCTGCTGAGTTGTAGGCTCTGCTGCCCCGCAATCGAGTTGCCGCTTGAGATTAATTTACTTTTGTTCGGGCGCATGCAGGAAGTGTAGAGAAAGGAGCATTCCTCCTGTGGCTAGTTCTGCTAAATTGACTCCCAGCAGTTACGGAGGCCAAGAAATGATTGGAGCTGAATTATAAAGTGTTTCCAGTTAATTTCTTCACTTTTTGCACAAACATAATTTTCTTTATACAAGCATTGATTACTACCATGCTTGCTCTCCTTCCTGCGATCAGAAATTGCCTGGTGGAATGCTGCGTTAATTATCTGTCCTGAAGACCGTGTATTAATGACAAAGGTCGAAACGTCATCGACGCAATAGTGGCTGCAATTTATGGAGGACACATTGTTCTGTTTGTTGTAGTACCAGTTTTGTCCTGGAACTCCTTCTTTTATGTAACCTCTCATGGTCTGCCACCTGTCTGGTTGTGTATGTCTATCAAATGTTATATGTACCAGCTTATATGTCTGAGCCTCACGATACTTTTTTATTGAATACATTTTGTATGTCTTTCTCGATTTTTCGTATATGGGCTGTATTTTCTGTTTTCTCTTTTTTCTCTTTATTGATAGGTGTGCATTGCTGTTATATATATAATTTTTGTTTGAATTAATTAATTGTTGTTGACATATGTTTGTGCTATGGTAATTCTTTGTACACTTTGAACCATTGTTTGGATAAAATATAAAACACCACCACGCGCAGGACCAGATGCCAGGCAGAAACCACCTGTTGGGTGCACGAGGACTCCGACAACCACAGCCTTGCAGGTAACAGGTCCCAACCGGGGTAGGTCGCGGATTCCAGTCGCTTATCGCCACTTGTTATGTTCATCGGCTAGGGTGGTGACCGCACGCAGTAGTAGGCCTTAATCTGCGGTAATTAAGGAAGCACACATGGATACAGTTTAGTGGGTACTTTGTCACTGCTCGGCAACGCCCCAAGCCTGTTTATTTAACCTGTAATGTCCCTACTTCGCAGTCTTGACTATCGGGACTAACAAACAGAGAGGGAGGTACACGAACACCCCTTGGGCGGGTGAACACATTAGCCGGCCCATCAGGGACCACATAACACTTGTGTGCTTGCCTGCCCAATATATGTGTTCCTTGACCCAGATTGCGCAAAATTGTGTCACTGCTCTACTTTTCCCCTATTTGACTGGTCCTCTTAAACCTTCTGCAGTGATAACCAGCTTTTTAATTACCTCATCTCATCTGACTTGATTGTACTGGTAAAATTGACATGTGCCAAACAGCAATGCGAACAGGAGCTTGCTATTACTCCTAAGTAGTAAAACCAAGAAGAGAATAAGGAAACAGGTGCCAAAAAAGAGCAAAAAGTGGAGCCTGACGGTGCAGACACAGTACAAGAGTCTCTGAATAATCAACTCCCCCACATTACCGTAATGAATTACATAGATGTGAAATCTGATCCAATTAGAAAGACATAACACAAAGATGCAGGCATTAAAAAAATATTTCAAACATAAATTAGGGGCAGAAAATACGATTGAGAATCATCAGTCTCCAGCTGCACTCATGGATTTTTATTTTAGTGATGACCTGCTGCAAAATGTAGGCATCCTAACGCCACTGCGAACAAAATTATTCAAATCTACTCTCCTAAATTTGACTGTGATTCAGCAGATAAGGGGAACTCTTTGTTGGCTAGGACAGCCAATAGAGTGCCATCTCTGTGGGTTCTTGCTGCAATAGCCTCAGGGACAGATACTCCACAGCAACGACCCAGCCGCCTCCTAAGGTCACAACTCATCCAAAGGGACTAACAACAGAACAGCAATACAACAGAAGTAGTTTCATAAGTGACGTGTAGTCAAGATCATTAAAGCATGAGCTTTGATTGATGCTCAGGATCACCGCCCGCCGCCCACTGAGAGGGTCACTGCTGATGAAATCCTTGGAAACACAAGGCTAGAAACCCTTTTCCTCAATGTGCAAGTGAGCCCTTTTTGTGAACCTCTGCTCCTGAAAGGCCACCTTAGACTGAACTTCCTAATGAAGTAATTTCCTGGTGCAGTTCAATTGAAAAAGCTATTTCAACTGTTAGACCTGGCATCTTTGGCGTGGTTACCCCTGACTTTTTGCCTCTACCTCCTGTATTTTTTGATGCTATGCTGGATTTCGATTTTGCTGGTTTAGATGCTTTGGGCACTTTGCCACTGCTGATCAGTGTCAAAGTGCAAGTGCTCCCTTGGTAAATTGTTGTATTGATTGGTTATCCATGATTGGGATATTTGTTTCACCTGTTAGCCCCTAGTAAAGTGCACTGCGTGTGCCAGGGCTGGTGATTCAAATGCTACTAGTGGGCTGCAGCACTGATTGTGCCACCCACAGGAGTAGTGCTAAAATGATGTCTTAGGCCTGCTTGCAGTGCCTCTGTGCAGTCCAGGACTGCCATGTCGACCTGGCCAGTGCACCCACTGACCAGGCCTTATCCTTCCCTTTCTGTACATATCAGGCATCCCTATGGTGGCCCTAGGTACCCCCCTGGGCTGGGTGCAGTGTATCTGAAAGGTAGGGCATGTACTGAGGTGTGTAACATGCCCTGGTAGTGAATTACAGCCATTTTCGTTTTTCACTGCTGAGAGGCTATCTTGCCCATAGGATAGAATGGGGAAGGCTGTTTACATGCCTATCTTCCCATAAGGGCAAGATAGAAAATCCAAGTTTGGTATCTCTGTGTTCAGAATTTAATTATACATCTTTTTAGCAAGATGGTTTTTAAATTCACTGTGTGAGAATAGCACTTTTTAGAAAGTAGCTATTCTCCTGTTTAACCTTCCTGTGTGCCTGTGTGCTGGTTGGCTGACTGGTGTCATGTGATGGGCTAGGTGGCTCCAGGAGCCTGGATGAGTCAGCAGCAGGGTGAATAGGGAGATCTGCTTTAGATGGGTGGGAGGAGTAGTCCCTGGGTCTGAATAGGGCTGCCCCTGACAAACACAAAGCTGGCTCCACCCCCTGCTGGCCAGGCTGAGGACTCTGCCTCTGCTGGCACAAAGAAGGCTCCACCTCCTGCTGAGCGTCTAACGACCCTGCCCCTCACTCTGAAAGGAACCAGGTGCTCCAGAGCAGAGCACACCCAGGAACCGGTTTGAGCAGGGGAATCCCCCCACTGGAACAAAGAGAGACAAAGGCTTGGAGGGGTATAAGAAGAGGATCCCAGACACCTATAACTTTAGATCACTTTGGAACTAAGAAGAAACCTCTGCCAAGGAGAAAGCTGGAAGAAACTGAAGAGGAGAAGACTGCCTGCTTGCTGTTTTGCTTTGCTGCCAAGGAGAGGGGAAGGACTTTGCTGTGTCCCCTTCTTTTGATTCTGATCTCCAAGGGCCTGAGAAGAGCTGGCTCCCTGTTAAGAAGTCCCAGGAACAAAAGGACTTCACCACCAGCTCCCCTGGAACTCTGCTGAAAGAGTTCTGACCTGCCTTGGAGTGCTTGCCCAGTCTTGGGGCCTCAGGAGGTCGTTTTGCTGTGTTTGGGAGCTGGGAAGCAGAAGCGTGAACAAGAGTGACTGGTACCCAACGCATCATCCGATTGCGTGTCGCAAGACGAGAGTGCGTGGAAAATTTCATCGCGGCACCATCGCAACACGCAGGGTCTCCGCATCGCCGAGTGCGTCGAGCATCGTCCCGAAGCGTGAAGCTTCCTGCCATTGCGAGGGTTGTCGCAGAACCAGTTTGCGGGCCGCACCACTGCCGGTGCGTGAAAAGTCTCCAATCGCTGCGTGCGTCGACGCAGAGTCCCGTTCCGTGGCGCATCGAGAGTTGCGGCGCCGGAAGTCAACGCTGCGCCACGCATCGCACCACATCGAAGAGTGTCGCATCGAACCTGTGCGTGAAGCTTCCCCCGAAGAAACCTACGCAACGAAGGCCAAAGTCATCGCATCCTCCCCCTACAGATCGGAGCCGGCGCATCCACCTCTGCTGCGTGAAGCAGGGCTGCTGCAAAGCCTCCCCAGGATCTCAGGAGCATCGCATCGCCTTTGCCATCTTCCTTGTTTTAGCTTTTGGGAACCTTATCGCAACTACAGGTACTGTTGGGCACGAGAGTGTCGCATTTTGTGCATTGAGAGTCGCATTGTGCAGGACACTGCTTTTGACATCCTGGAGTATTTTCTGCAAACTCTTGAACTATCTTTAAAGTAACCTTTTGAATTATATGTTGGTTTGTCTGTAGTATTTGGTCTTGTGAAGTTTTTAGTAAAGATACATTCTTTTTCTAAAACTGGTGTGGAGTAAATCTGTGGTGTTTTCACTGTGTTACTGTGAGTGTTGGTACAAATACTTTACACATTGCCTTTGATAGCCTAGACTGCTCAGGCCAAGCTACCTAGAGGGTGAGCAGGGGTTATCTTAACAGTGTATCCCCCTTTCCCTGACTAGAAGCAAGGGTCCCTACTTGGACAGTGGTACCTACCCTGCCAACTAGAGACCCCCAGATCTAACATTGGTGGTCAGCGGTGAGGATTGAACTTGTATTTGTACTTGACCCACAGTAATTGGTGTACATCACTAGGAGTGCAGACCAATAGACAACCACATACTGTATTTTCCTACTTTTGAGTAACTCTTCAAGAGCATCATGTCTCAAGTGGCAACAAGTGAGAGGGCAGAATTGGAGTTTTCCATTGCGGATCTGTATTCGTACAAGGCTGAGGAGCTCAGGCAATTCTGCAAAGACCTTGGTTGCCCTGTGAAAAGCGGAGCTAGAAAGGATGTGCTACAAAGAGTCTTGAAGGCCTGGTGGGAGGCCCAAGAGGAAAGTGATGCAAATGAAGAGGATGGTTTTGTTCCCCAAGATCTGCCTGTGGGCAGACCAGTCTCAAGGGCTGGCAGCTCCCATTCCAGTAGGGGGCTCACTCCAGAGGAGCGGGAGGAGAATCAAAGGGTGAGAGACCATGAAATGGAAATGATGAAAATGAAAATGAAGCAATTGGAAGTAGAGAAGGACAAGGCGGCGGAGGAGAGCAAGAATGCCCGTGCCTTGGAAGAGAAGAAATTGCTTCTGGCTCATGAAGTGAGCATGAGAGAACTGGACATCAAGGCCAAGCAGGTGGAGTCCGGTTCAAATGGTGGCAGCGCACAGCCAGTGCAGGGGGGTAAAGTATATATCCCCAAAGATTTAGTACAGAATTACAATAGGAGTGAAGATATCTATGCCTGGTTTACATCGTATGAGATAGCATTTAGAATGAATGGTGTGCCTGAACAGCATTGGGGGGCGGGCCTGTGGAAACATTTTGAGGCTTCTGGGAGGAGTGCTCTAGAGCCCTTAGAATTAGCAGGTGCCATGACCTATCCCAATATGAAGGAGGCCCTATGTCTCAGGTATGGACTTACTCCAGAGCAGTATAGACTGCAGTTTAGAAATTCCAAGAAGAAAGAGTCTGAGACTTGGATGGAGTGTGTGAATCTGTACTCGCGGGCACTGGAAGGTTGGATGAAGGGCAGCAAGGTAACTGATTATAAGGGGTTGTTACATTTAATTAGTTGGGAGCACTTGAGTAGTCTATGTGTTCCAGAGCTGCGCCAGCATCTTTTAGATAGCAATTTGACGGACCCCATTGAGCTTGCTAAGGAGGCGGACCGCTGGACCAGTACCAGGGTCCACAGAGGAATTGTGGGTACCGTTGCCAAAGGTGGGCAGGGTCCCCAGCAGAAGAGTGGGGGGGACAAGGGTAACCAAAAGGAGTTCTCACAAGGGCCCCAAAATAGTTCCCAGGGTAACCAGTCCCAGCCCCCCAAGTCCAAACCCAAACCAACCTGGCCCCCTAAGGGCAGGTCGGATAACAAGGGTCCCATTAAGTGTTATCACTGTCAGGAATTGGGTCACAAGTCTCCTGTGTGTCCCAAGAAATCCCAGGCACCCACTGGTGCTCCAACACCGGGTATAGCTAGTGTAGCTTTTGGGGGGGATTTACTTTCTAGTGATTTGGAGGGTTTAGCAGTTATGTCCCTTGTCTCTTTAGGAGACACAGAGATGGTCCAGGAAACCCCTGTCCCTGATAACACTAAGAAGTACAGGCAGTGGGTGACCATCAATGGGAGGAGGGTGGAGGCTCTCAGGGACACTGGAGCCAGTGTGACTACGGTCAGGTGTCAGTGGGTCCCTGAGGAGCTGATCATTCCAGACGTACTTCACCCAGTAGTGTCAGCTGACAACTCTGTGCGCCTTTGCAAGGTAGCACATGTTCCCTTTGAGTGGGGGGGGGGGGTCTCAGGTCCTCTCAAAGTTGTTGTGAGTCCATCCATGCCAGTAGACTGTCTGCTAGGGAATGACCTGGAGAGTTCCCCGTGGAAGGAGGTGGAACGCCAGGCTCATTTGGAGATGTTGGGTTTGCCTGAGTGGGTCTGTGTGACCACCCGGTCCATGGCAGCCAGACAGGGTTGTGAAGCAGACCTGGAGCCTGAAACAGTGGCCCAGGTCCCTGCCAGAAAGAGGAAGGGCAAGGAGCATGGTGCGTCCACCCCCGCTGTTCCCACGGTCCAGGAAGGAGCAGAACCTACGGGGGATGCCCTGGAGCCTACAGGGAAACAGGTCGCTGAGTTGGGAGACATACCTGAGCTGACCCATTGGCAGCAAGAGGGTGGTCCCTCCAGAGAGGAGTTCTGCCGTGCGCAGAAGACATGCCCTACTCTTGAAGGTCTGCGGCACCAGGCTGCAGACCAGGCAGCAGGTGCTGATCCGAAGAACTTTTTTCTCTACTGGGAGAATGACTTGTTGTACAGCGAGCCTAGGTTTGCTGAGCCCAGTGGATCACGTACCCTGGTGGTACCCGCAGGGTTCAGAGACTTCCTACTGGGTCTGGCTCACGACGTGCCGCTTGCAGGACATCTCGGGCAGGACAAGACCCGACAAAGGCTTGCCACCCACTTTTACTGGCCCGGGATGAAGACAGACGTCGCTTCCTTTTGTAAATCATGCCAGACTTGCCAGGCAAGTGGCAAGGCTGGAGGAAAATGCAAAGGCCCTCTCCAGCCTTTTCCGGTAGTGAGCACCCCTTTCGAGCGGGTGGGAATAGATATTGTGGGGCCACTGGACCCCAGGACCGCCTTAGGCAACAGGTTCATCCTGGTCCTGGTGGATCATGCCACCCGGTACCCGGAGGCTATCCCTCTCAGGACAACCACAGCCCCGGTGGTGGGCCGTGCGTTGATGGGGATCTTTTCCCGTGTGGGTTTCCCCAAGGAGGTGGTATCTGACCGGGGTACCAACTTCATCTCCAGGTATATGAAGTCTCTGTGGGAGGAGTGTGGGGTAACTTATAAGTTCACCACTCCTTACCACCCTCAAGGAAATGGGTTGGTTGAAAGGTTCAACCGGACCCTGAAAGGCATGATCATGGGGCTGACAGAGCCCATGAGACGGAAGTGGGACGTCTTTTTGCCATGCCTATTATTTGCCTACCGGGAGGTACCACAAAAGTCTCTAGGGTTCAGTCCCTTTGAGCTTTTGTACGGGCACCCTGTTAGAGGACCTCTCAGTCTGGTGAAGGAGGGTTGGGAGAAATCCCCGGGGAAAACCCCTCAGGATGTGTTCAGCTATGTGCTGGCCATCCGCAACCAGACGCAGCGCTTCCGGGCCCTCGCTCAGGCGAACCTGGAAGCCAGCCAGGATGAGATGAAGAGGTGGTATGACCAGCATACCACTCTGATGGAATTTCAACCTGGGCAGATGGTGTGGGTGATGGCGCCAGTGGAGCCTTGCGCGCTCCAGGACAAGTGGACTGGGCCATATGAGGTGGTGGAGCGCAAGAGTGAGGTGACCTACCTGGTCAACTTGCGATCTCCCAGGAACCCCATGAGGGTCCTACACGTGAACCGCCTCAAACCCCATTTTGAGAGGTCTGAAATAACAATGCTACTGGCTACAGATGCAGGGATGGAGGAGGATAGCGATCCTCTTCCTGACCTCCTGGCAGCTAAGGAGCAAGATGGGTCAGTGGATGGAGTGGTCCTCTCGCCCACCCTGACCCCAGAACAGCAGAGGGACTGTCGCCATGTGTTGGGTCAGTTTGCATCTCTGTTCTCCCTGACCCCCGGTATCACCAACTGGTGTGTCCATGACGTGGACACGGGAGATAGCATGCCTGTGAAACAGAAGTTTTACCGGGTGGCTGACAAGGTCAGGGCCAGCATCAAGAAGGAGGTTTCTAAGATGTTGGAGCTAGGGGTGATTGAGCCCTCCAGCAGCCCCTGGGCTAGCCCAGTGGTACTTGTACCGAAAGCTGCTGCGCCAGGTGTCACTCCGGAACTTAGGTTTTGTGTGGACTACCGCGGGCTCAATGCTGTCACGAAGACTGACGCACACCCCATCCCCAGAGCTGATGAGCTCGTGGATCGGTTGGGAGCTGCCAACTACCTCAGTACGTTTGATTTAACTTCTGGGTACTGGCAGATTGCCTTAACTGATGGGGCCAAGGAGAGGTCTGCGTTTTCAATGCCAGAGGGGCACTTCCAGTTCCGGGTCATGCCCTTTGGGTTGAAGAACGCCCCCGCCACATTCCAGAGACTGGTCAACCAGGTACTGTCCGGGCTGGAGCAATTCAGCGCCGCATATCTGGATGACATCGCTGTGTTCAGCTCCACTTGGGAAGAACACTTGCAACACCTCTGCGCAGTGTTGAAGGCTCTGCATAGTGCAGGCCTCACTATCAAGGCCAGTAAGTGCCAGATAGGGCAGGGCTCGGTGGTGTATTTGGGACACCAGGTAGGAAGCGGCCAGGTGGCGCCCCTACAAGCCAAGATAGATACCATCCGGGCTTGGGAACCCCCCAAAACCCAGACAGCGGTGAGAGCCTTCTTAGGACTCACCGGGTACTATCGCCGTTTTGTCAAGGGGTATGGCACCATTGTGGCTCCCTTGACAGGACTAACTTCCAAGAAGTTACCGAAGAAAGTGATTTGGACCAGTGCCTGCCAAGAAGCTTTTGATGCCCTGAAGGAGGCCATGTGTACAGCACCTGTACTCAAGGCGCCTGACTTCTCCAAGGAATTCATAGTGCAGACAGACGCTTCTGAGCATGGAGTGGGAGCGGTGCTCTCACAACTAAATGATGAGGACTTGGACCAACCGGCAGCTTTCATTAGTAGGAGGCTACTTCCCAGGGAACAGACGTGGAGTGCGATTGAAAGGGAAGCTTTTGCTGTGGTCTGGGCGCTGAAGAAGCTGAGACCCTACTTGTTTGGGACTCACTTCCGGGTTCAGACGGACCACAGGCCCCTCAGATGGTTGATGCAGATGAGGGGTGAGAATCCTAAGCTGTTGAGGTGGTCCATTTCCCTACAGGGGATGGACTTTACGGTGGAACACCGCCCCGGTACAGAACACGCCAACGCTGATGGTCTGTCCAGGTTTTTCCGCCTTAGCGATGAGAACTCCCAAGAGGGTGGGTAGTTCTCCCCACTTTCAGCTGGAGGGGACACGTGTTAGACCTGGCATCTTTGGCGTGGTTACCCCTGACTTTTTGCCTCTACCTCCTGTATTTTTTGATGCTATGCTGGATTTCGATTTTGCTGGTTTAGATGCTTTGGGCACTTTGCCACTGCTGATCAGTGTCAAAGTGCAAGTGCTCCCTTGGTAAATTGTTGTATTGATTGGTTATCCATGATTGGGATATTTGTTTCACCTGTTAGCCCCTAGTAAAGTGCACTGCGTGTGCCAGGGCTGGTGATTCAAATGCTACTAGTGGGCTGCAGCACTGATTGTGCCACCCACAGGAGTAGCGCTAAAATGATGTCTTAGGCCTGCTTGCAGTGCCTATGTGCAGTCCAGGACTGCCATGTCGACCTGGCCAGTGCACCCACTGACCAGGCCTTATCCTTCCCTTTCTGTACATATCAGGCATCCCTATGGTGGCCCTAGGTACCCCCCTGGGCTAGGTGCAGTGTATCTGAAAGGTAGGGCATGTACTGAGGTGTGTAACATGCCCTGGTAGTGAATTACAGCCATTTTCGTTTTTCACTGCTGAGAGGCTATCTTGCCCATAGGATAGAATGGGGAAGGCTGTTTACATGCCTATCTTCCCATAAGGGCAAGATAGAAAATCCAAGTTTGGTATCTCTGTGTTCAGAATTTAATTATACATCTTTTTAGCAAGATGGTTTTTAAATTCACTGTGTGAGAATAGCACTTTTTAGAAAGTAGCTATTCTCCTGTTTAACCTTCCTGTGTGCCTGTGTGCTGGTTGGCTGACTGGTGTCATGTGATGGGCTAGGTGGCTCCAGGAGCCTGGATGAGTCAGCAGCAGGGTGAATAGGGAGATCTGCTTTAGATGGGTGGGAGGAGTAGTCCCTGGGTCTGAATAGGGCTGCCCCTGACAAACACAAAGCTGGCTCCACCCCCTGCTGGCCAGGCTGAGGACTCTGCCTCTGCTGGCACAAAGAAGGCTCCACCTCCTGCTGAGCGTCTAACGACCCTGCCCCTCACTCTGAAAGGAACCAGGTGCTCCAGAGCAGAGCACACCCAGGAACCGGTTTGAGCAGGGGAATCCCCCCACTGGAACAAAGAGAGACAAAGGCTTGGAGGGGTATAAGAAGAGGATCCCAGACACCTAAAACTTTAGATCACTTTGGAACTAAGAAGAAACCTCTGCCAAGGAGAAAGCTGGAAGAAACTGAAGAGGAGAAGACTGCCTGCTTGCTGTTTTGCTTTGCTGCCAAGGAGAGGGGAAGGACTTTGCTGTGTCCCCTTCTTTTGATTCTGATCTCCAAGGGCCTGAGAAGAGCTGGCTCCCTGTTAAGAAGTCCCAGGAACAAAAGGACTTCACCACCAGCTCCCCTGGAACTCTGCTGAAAGAGTTCTGACCTGCCTTGGAGTGCTTGCCCAGTCTTGGGGCCTCAGGAGGTCGTTTTGCTGTGTTTGGGAGCTGGGAAGCAGAAGCGTGAACAAGAGTGACTGGTACCCAACGCATCATCCGATTGCGTGTCGCAAGACGAGAGTGCGTGGAAAATTTCATCGCGGCACCATCGCAACACGCAGGGTCTCCGCATCGCCGAGTGCGTCGAGCATCGTCCCGAAGCGTGAAGCTTCCTGCCATTGCGAGGGTTGTCGCAGAACCAGTTTGCGGGCCACACCACTGCCGGTGCGTGAAAAGTCTCCAATCGCTGCGTGCGTCGACGCAGAGTCCCGTTCCGTGGCGCATCGAGAGTTGCGGCGCCGGAAGTCAACGCTGCGCCACGCATCGCACCACATCGAAGAGTGTCGCATCGAACCTGTGCGTGAAGCTTCCCCCGAAGAAACCTACGCAACGAAGGCCAAAGTCATTGCATCCTCCCCCTACAGATCGGAGCCGGCGCATCCACCTCTGCTGCGTGAAGCAGGGCTGCTGCAAAGCCTCCCCAGGATCTCAGGAGCATCGCATCGCCTTTGCCATCTTCCTTGTTTTAGCTTTTGGGAACCTTATCGCAACTACAGGTACTGTTGGGCACGAGAGTGTCGCATTTTGTGCATTGAGAGTCGCATTGTGCAGGACACTGATTTTGACATCCTGGAGTATTTTCTGCAAACTCTTGAACTATCTTTAAAGTAACCTTTTGAATTATATGTTGGTTTGTCTGTAGTATTTGGTCTTGTGAAGTTTTTAGTAAAGATACATTATTTTTCTAAAACTGGTGTGGAGTAAATCTGTGGTGTTTTCACTGTGTTACTGTGAGTGTTGGTACAAATACTTTACACATTGCCTTTGATAGCCTAGACTGCTCAGGCCAAGCTACCTAGAGGGTGAGCAGGGGTTATCTTAACAGTGTATCCCCCTTTCCCTGACTAGAAGCAAGGGTCCCTACTTGGACAGTGGTACCTACCCTGCCAACTAGAGACCCCCAGATCTAACATTAACAATATGGCAGTGTTGCATTCAAATAAAATGTAATTCCTGCAAAATATGGCAGACCAGTGGTGGCTTCCACAGGTAAGAGAGGCGGTGCTGGGGTGGGGTGGGATGGGGGTGGTGGAATTTGACAGACAACGGGATAAGTATTATTAAATAATTAAATGAATTAAACCACTTACTTTGCACTCGTCACATCATCGATGCGACAAGCGCAAAGTAAGTGATTTATTTATTTATGTAATATTACTTATCCCATCGGTTGTCGAATTTCACCATCCCGCCCCCAGCCTGCTCACCACTCTTACCTGTGCGAACCGCTACTGTGGCAGACTATGCTAAAGACATCAAGAACAAATTTAATAATCTGAATGCTCTGATCACTCGAGCACAACACATTGCACTTGATGTTAGGGGTGGGTGGAATTGGCAGCGTTTGATTCAGTGGGATTTTGCTAACTACATTAAAATTCCTTATGATTCTACAGGATTGTGCTGTGGGCTGAGTGGGCATTTGGCATTATTTTCTTAGCGCAAAGTGCACCCTCTCATCGAAAAAGGGATGCAATGGTGCATTTTTAACTGAAAATATACAGCATCCAAAACCCACTCCATGACCTTACATACTCTGCAGTGATAATACTACAGAGTACGTAAGGGTGCCAATGATGAGTGGTATGCAGTGGTTTCTAAACTTTAGAAACCACTGGACATCACTCTGCAGTGCATACCCCTCGATGACCTTACATACACTGCAGTGATTACTGCAGAGTATGTAGGGCACCCGGGGGTATGCACTGTAGTGATTTCTAAACAAAGGGGAAGAAGGAACAGTCCCTCTATGTTTAAAAACCAACGCAGTGGTTTCAAGAGTAACGTAGAATTGCTAAATTCCTCCAATCCTGCTACCTGTTTTCAAACTGAGACAAAAGAAAAAAAAATTTTACAACACAAAACAATTATTAGTATTTTTTTAAGCATTACTGTGAAAAACGTTCATTCAGGGCCAAAATGACAAAAGGAAGGGAGAATAGACATGGCAGGACAGTAACAAAATGGATTAAGCGAGGAGGAAAATGTGGAGAGAGACAAAAGGAGAAGTGAGACAGAAGAGTGTAGAAGAATGACAGGAAAAGAAAATCAAGTGAAGAAGAAAGGAAATGTAGAGGAGAGAGGATAAAAGGGCAGAAATTGTTGAGGAAAGCTGGAAAGCGCAAGTGGACAAGATTGAGGCAGGAAAGTAGAGGGTGTGGCGTAATGGCCAGAGCTGCCGACTTTGGAACTTGAGAACCAGATTTGAGTCTCATCATTGACTCCACATCTTGTAATTCTAGGCAAATTAACTATTCTCCCTGTTTCTAAAAAAATGAATGTGTCAATGTAAAGTGCTCTAATACCTTTGGGTAGAGTTTGCACTATATAAAACTACAAAAAAAAGTCAATGACAAAGGAAATGATGGAGAGGAGAGGAAGGCAGAAAAGGGTGTCACACATTTCATGGTCTATGAGAAAAAAGGAAGGATGGTTACTACTTGACATGCACTATCCTAATTCTCTCCCTCACTCTAGGGCTTATTTTAGAAGTTGGTGGCATTCCAGGAGGTAGTGCTAAATGGAGATTACTAGGGGTGGGCGGAATTTGCGAAATTCACTTTTGCAAATTATTGCGAAAATGTTAAAAATCTCCGCAAACACGCGGAAATATCGCGAAGATGCAGAAGTTTTTTTCCCGCCCGTTTGCGGTATTTTCTGCGTGGTCGCGGCTCGTCAACTTACCCATGCGGTTGCTCGCGGCCATCTTGTTTTCACTTGTCTCATGGTGCATGATCGTGAGAAGAAAGACGTGATCGCGCGACGCATGACATTACTGCGGGCGCGAACTGTCGTGAGACAGCGCAAATGGCTACCAACAATCCAACATCTCGTGGAGAACGCGACCGGATCGGGAAAACTTGTCGGCGAACGCTGGGATTCAGGTAAGGCGATCGCGCGTACGCGAGAATGTATTATTTTACAGCGCGAGCAAGAAACAAATTATCGCTAAGCTGCGGAATGCGGAAATTTTGACATTTTCGCGCTTTCCGCGGAACGTGAAAATGCCAAATTATCGCAATTTCCGCGAACGGAATGGAATTTTGGCTCAGGCCTAGAGATTACAATCCACTAGCGGAATTTTCTTTCATCAAAGGGATGGAATGGTAACGGAAATCCCACATGTGATTTCTCCTTTGTTTTAAACACTACCTCCAGGCACAGGAGAACATCCATTACTGTCTGCAGCAAAGCATTAAAGGGGACACATTAGAATATAACCTGACGTATAGTACTAAGAAATTCAAGGGGCAGAGGGACTTGAAAAAGGTTGAAAGGCAAGAGCAAGACAGGAGAAAATGGAAGGTTTGCAAGACACAGAAATTAAATAAAACTTAAAGGAAAGATACAAAATGACAGGAGGAATAAGGGCTTGAGAGATATACTAATAACTGAAGAAAGAGCCCACAGGAGGGACAGTAGTGGGAGAGAGAGAGGGGGATTTGTAGACGGGGAGAAAGATAGCAAAAGATAAAGAGGAAATGTGAGAGAAAGAGTGAAACACATAGGTAGAATGGGAGACATCATGAAGAGGAAAAGAAGTAGAGTATGAAAGAAAAATGAAGCACTAGAGAGAGGGGCAAAAAGTGACAGGGAGAACAAGAGAGGTGCAAACAACAAGTTAGAAAGCGGTATAAAGACAGAGAGAAAGACGTCATTTGGAGTGAAATTCTTCAGCTTTTCCAGGCTCAAATCAAGTCTCTACCCACAATACAAAAGACATCAAGTACGAAGCTACATGCAATCACCAAAGACGTCGCTTGCAGAGGTGCTCCTGAGTAACAGCCAAAAGAGGAAGACCCCAGGTTCCTTGAGGTTGACAGAAGCCTCCAGACACGAAGGATGCTCATGGTTCTCAGACTCATGGCCTGGTATAATACAGGATATGCAGGGATCATTGGAGGGTAGCACAGACTAAGGGACCAATAGATGACCAACACATTCAGGCACCCAGAGTAGAGAAATGAAGATCAGGTGAGGAGACCTGTGGGTGAGTTCCAGTGGTAAAATGGTGTGTCTAGTAATGCATCTAGTCTTGGCCAATGCCACTGACCCCACGAGTTTAGAAAGCCTAATTTATCAAAGATTTCTCCCAACATTATTCCCGATACTATGCAGCGTTTCATGAAAGCTCATTATCCACAAATGGTGCCCACTTTTTCTTTCGGTGCCTGCGCCTAATTTTGTTCCCAATCCGACTCTGTTCAGGACAGACACAATTCAATATTTGCTGTGTTTTCCTTTGGGTTTCCAAAGAAATCTGCAAAACATTTTGTAACCCTGTGACAATAGATTGGGTCAATTTATAATGCATTTTATCTTTTTCTTATAATTTTTATAAAAGATTCACTGAAATGTTTTTTAATTCTTTTTATTAAGTCACGCAATTTTAAACAATGGCTCTTACAGATTTTTGCAACTTCCTGACGATGAGTCTTATTTTTATGTCAGTTTCTTTCTGCCAGCTGCTGTGCGGTCTCCCAGCTCTGTGCATCCAGAATAAAGGCTTGCCACCTTCCTACTGTAATTTTATGAGTCTTATTCTGGTTTTGTATTGGCTGTAGAGTTCTTTCTTTGATAATCTTGTATTGATAATTATGCAATTAGGTGTGTATCTGTAAATGTGTGGAGTCGTATTGTATGTACTTTTATGGTTGCTCTGGCAGCCGAATAAAGAATTGAACTGAACTGAGTTCTGCTGAGTTAAGCTATACCTAAGTTTGAATTTTTATATCCCTCTTGAAATAATGCCTCAGATTTGATATGGCAGGTACCATCTCCTCCTCAACAACTAAAAGAGTAAGATGTAGGCGCTTATTAGATTATTGTGGGCAGAGCTCTAGCTCACCAGATTGGTGGGAGCTCTGGCTTCCACAGGCAATCTTAGAGGCCCCCGTCGGCATGGAAACCCTGGGCAGAGTAATCCAGTAATGGATGTCTGATCCTAAATAGGGTAAGGCTAATGCCATTCTTATGGACGGACCTTTCACCAGTCAAGGGTTTTCTGCTGACATTGCTGGCTGAGGCGCAAGGACTAACTGAACTCGAATAGCAGGAACTCAGTGGTCATCCCACCTATACACGGAAACCATTAGATTGGCAGGCGTGGCACTGACAGCTTTTTATATGAGCCTTAGTTTTATTATTTCATATGTTACTCATGAAGATGAACAGGTGGGATGAGATATTTGAGAAACGCTGCCGTTATTTTTGCAATGTACTAAGGGTGTGCGAAGTTGAAACTTCTTGAGAACTTTGGTGCATGCTGGCTGTCATGTCAAAACTGGGACTTTCTCAATCATTTTAATTTCTTTCGAAGAAAAAAATAATTAGAAGCGTCCATCCAGTTTCAAAGTCAGCAGAGAACTGGTTTTATTATTAACTTGCATGAAAATAAAACAACTGTTTCCGTCGCAAAAAAGCACTTTACTAACGCATAAGCTTAGGAAAAGCTGAAAACGTACAAACTAGAGGTCGTCCAATAATCATGGGTTTCAAACTCCACTAAAAAAAACACATATTTGCCTAACTCTGCATAAAATCACACATATATTTGCTGGCAAATAACCAGCCATGCATCATTCAGTTAAACATCAGTTCAGAATTCAGTACTGCACAATGCAGAATGTAGCCATAACCAGTCAGAAGAATACATTATCTCGTCCGAGCAGAAGCATTGACAATACCCTCACACAGCTGATAATCAGAGCGTTTGATGCAGACAGCCAGCGTGATAAAAGTGGAGACTTACCGATAAGGTGATCCATCTGGGCCACTGCGCGGTATTTTGCAAAATTACCTTATCGCTAAGGGACTGAAAATACACTTTATGAGAAACCTATATCGTGCTTCGCGGGAGAGAGTGAACCTGAGTTTTAGATCTGACAATGCACAGATATTTCACTTCCTCTAGATTAGGATGGTGGACCACCTTAGCGTTTATCATGACATCATTGCATCTTCCTGCCTTAATCTCCTTTCCCTACTTCATCCACTTTGTTGTGACCGCAGAAATTTTACCTTTCCGTTTGCCATGCAGATAGAATTAAACATTACACAATTGTAACTAAAGTGCATGAAACGCAATTCTATAATTTACGGACAAACCATTAAGGTACATGAACTGTTTTAGTAATCTTGGCTTTCCGACGATCACATACAGTCTAATCACCAGTAGTTGTGTCCTTAAGGATCTCTTGCACATCCATTGAATGCACAGTGCCCACATGCTTCAACAAACCTTCACTACAGTCTGCCCACATATGTCAACAAACCTTCACAACACTGTGCCCACATACTTCAACAAACCTTCACTATTTCGAAGTACATATAGTTACACTCTATGGGCCCAATTCACAAAGGCAATCTGAGACAAAAATCTAACATTACGACTTTTGGTATTCACAGAGGTCATTTATGAGTCGTATCTTTACATCTGCAGTCGGCCCGGAATCTCCGCACCTGGGCCATACTCTCCGGCTCCAGCTGTATTCTCCATCTCCAGACATACTCTCTGGCTCAGGCCGGATGAAGGGTAAACTATGGGCCAGAATACAATTTTTTACAAAAAGGAACATTAGGAATGTGTGATAAATAGTAGAGGAGGTCAAGAAAATCAGTTTGGGCAGGGAAAAGGGTGTGGCTGGACATTACGTCATATTCAAGGAAAGTTTGTTTCTTTGCATCATGGTACATGCAGTCCATGATTTGCACTCCCCTTAGTGTTGACTGTAGTAAACTATGGGCCAGAATACCATTTTTTACAAAAAGGAACATTAGAAATGTGTGATAAATGGTAGAGGAGGTCAAGAAAATCAGTTTGGGCAGGGAAAAGGGTGTGGCCGGACATTACATCATATCCGAGAAAAGTTTGCTCCTTTGCATCATGGTACATGCAGTCCATGATTTGCACTCCCCTCAGTGTTGACTGTAGTGTCACACTACAGTCAACTCTGAGGGGAGCGCAAATCACGAACTGCTCGACACTGAGGGAAGTTCAAATCATGGACTGCATGTACCATGATGCAAAGTAGTACATTTTTCTGGGATATGATGTAGTGTCCGGTCACACCCTTTTTCCTGCCCAAACTGATTTTCATGACCTTGTCTACAATTTATCACACATTCCTAATGTTCATTTTTGTAAAAAATTGTATACTGGCCCATTGATTAAACTTCATCTGGCCCGAGCCGGAGTGTATGGCTGGAGCCGGAGAGTACCGCCCAGGTGCGGAGAGTACGGCCCGGGTGCTGAGATACCAGCCCGACTGCAGACGTAAAGATATGACTCATAAATGACCCCTCTGAATACCAAAAGTCGCAAAGTTAGACTTTTGTCTCAGATTGCCTTTGTGAATCGGGCCCAAAGTGTCATAATTTCAAGGCTGATAAAACCACGTTTTTATAATTACTTTTGCTAATATTGCCTCCCTACATTTATAGATATGTTTTGATAAAGGTTCATTATATGTGCACATGTGACTGACCTTAATCGTTTACTGACTCCAGGACAAATACATCCAATAGAGGTTCCCATAAACCCCAAATAATGATTATACTGTAGTGTCCTAAGCACATTTAATCCACATTATCGCTCAAAAGCAAAAAGTGCAACATTAAAGGAAACCAACACATACACGTTTCTGTTTCCTTTTTGTGCATATGTAGATGACATGGAAGTAAACCAAGTATGAATCTGGTTTATGTATAAAGGTATAAATCAGTGACTATTCATAACCTGAACCAGATTCAGAAGTATGGCACTTTAACCTTTTTGGAAATGAGTCATGGACTCGTTATCATGGAAAAGTGTGGTGCGTTGCTCTGATATATCTTTTATGGCTTGTGAGTCAATAGGATTGGGATTATGAAGGGTGTGGTGCAGTGTGAACAAACACTCAGACATACAGTGCTACCATATGTTGCAAACCCCCTATTCAGGGCTAGATGACATTTTTAGGTCTGGTGTTTAAGTAAAGCCATTTTATTTTACTAAAGGTATATGGATAATATACTTACATGAAGTAGCTTTCAGCCACATCTCTTCTTCCAGTGGTCTGTTCTTGTGTCATTCACATTTTGCTGCCACCCACTACAGCATACAGCATGGGGCAATGGGTTAACCTACTTCAGCAACCAGTTAACTCTCACTTGGAGTCCCCATAAATGTGAATGTTGCAAGTGTGAGTGGTAACTGTCAACTTGTAGGTTACTATAAGAAAGTAGGATCTGCTTACATAGTTATCCCCACTTTTTGCTGGTGTCATACTGTTTTTCTTACTAGTCTGACTGGGATCCTGCTAATCAGGACCCCAGTCACTGTGCCTCCTCCCTAAAATGGCTATGGTGAGTACCTTGGTACAATGCTAATTGGCTGCTGGTGTACCCTATTAAGTCCCTAGTATATGGTAAAAGGTACCTAGGGCCTAGGTACACCAGGGGTCCCCCATGGGATGCAGAATGTGTAATGCCACCCATAAGGGACCCTCCAAACCCTGACAACAGGCCTGAAATTGTAACCTGTGTGAGTTAGTGCATGCACCTCTCACAAAAGATATATCTCCTTATATCCATCATCACTGCATTTGAAACCTGTAAGTCACCCCTCTATCAGGCCTTTCACTCTCAAAGGCAGGGTGCTCAGTTCTGAGTGGGAGGGTGGCCCTGCATGAGCAGACCACCCCTACAAACCTCGGAGTCCATTCTCTAGGCTTTGTAAGTGAATCAGCCATTTCGATACAGAGAGGTCATTACATGATGACCATCTCTAACCTGGCTGGAACGAACCTGGGCTTGTTTGGTATTAAACATGTTGGAATCATACCCCAACACCGTGTTAAGTGTTGGAGGTATGATTCCATCCAGGTAGGGCCCCTCCAGGAAGCCCTCCATGCTCTTGTGATCGATCTTACAGAGCATGACAGAAACCTAGGACCGCTGCCGATCACAGACACAATTTTGCCATCCTGCTGCTGGGCCAAGCCCGAGAGGGGAAGGTAGGACAATAGGTTTCCTGTCACAGGGAGGTGACACCACCTCCCAGACAGGATTTGGTGTATTAGGCTGGGGTGGGGTGCTTGTCAGCACCACATAGTCTGCTGGAAGGGCACATTTGGTGCCCCCATTGCATACTCCAGTTCGAACCAGCACAGGGAGCCGTTGGCTCCAGCTCTGGCGCAAAACTGGACAATGGACATGGGAGTATCCTCCCCACTGTCCAGCCCCTCCTCTCGGAGGGACCCCTTAATCATCCCAACCCTCACCTTAGGGTACTTCAGGGCTTACCTGTGGGTGGGTCCCTGGATTTGTCATGGGATTTCATTCAGATCTAACTCCACGCCCTCTTCAAACTGTCTGGACATCATGCTGACCGAGTCGGACTGACTGCATAGAACTTCGCATCAGGAACACAGACTGCAACCAGGAAGACTATGTCAGCTCTGGACCTCTTCGTTCTGCAAGTTGCTGCACCATCAGTGTCCGTACTCCACACAGGTTCCATCCTGGGCCTATGGACTTCCAAAGACATCTGAAGGAATCTCCCTTGGAGTGGAGGAGTCACTCCCCTGCATCTGCAGGCATCGCAACACAACTGACAGAATCGCTGATCCTGGGCTCCTACGGACTCCAACAGCTTCAGAAACATACAAGACGTTCTACAATGTCTTCGGGGACTGCACTGTCTTCAGACCGAGTATGAGGCCAGGATCCCTCATTGACACTGCTGGAACCGAGTCTCTGTGCATCGCGTTGGCTGGTCGTTTCCAATTTTATATGACTCTCATCTCCAGTGATCGAGGGTCTGCTTTTGATTCCAGTAGGCTTCCCTGCTTGCTTGGGGCCTACTTGAATGTGGTGAATCTCTTGGACCTTGCTGGTCCCGACACAGTACCTTTTTGTCTACTTCCACGTGTTGCTGTTGCCAAGGCCTGTTGGTGCTCTCGCCAGACACTGACCCCCTGGATATCGACATGAGACACCTCGGACACTGTTCCTGGTGGTCCTCAGAGGCACCGGGTCCAGGTAGCTGCAAAGACAAGGGCAATGTCAACTCTACCGTAACAGCTGACGTTGGTGGGCACTCGACTCCCATGCCCCTGGTCACCCCTGAGTGACCATACTCTCTCCCCTCTGCTTACAAGTATTCTTCTGGAATCCACTCTTGCATTCCAATGGACTCTTCCAGCTCCTTCGCAAGCAGCATCTACTTCAATTTCTCCATAGGGGTCTAAGGCGGTTTCCGATGCAACTGCGTACCTATGCACCCAGCTTCTCTGGGGCAGGTAACCTGGTCTCCTGGGTATCTACAGGTGGGGTGACTTTCAAACCGATCATCTTCCATGGGGTGTCTTCCAAGTCCTCCGGGAAGGGTCATTTTTCTTAAAAACACTAAAACCGCGACTTCCCCCATTGACTTACCTTGAGCAAGTAGTCATGTATTAATTTAGCACAAGGCCTCTGTGGTGGTCCTGGGCACTTATCTTGGGTAGGTCCTTGGTCGTCCAGCACTTCTAAGTCTTCAGGGTCCACTCCCAACTTTGGTCGATAGTCGCATTCCACTATATTTGTATATGGTTAGGTCTCCTCCTGGGAGCCCACTGTTTTTTGTGCTACTTACCTGTTGTATTATCAAAGTATTTTGTGTATTATAATTATATCTCTGGGTAGGAGATATTGCATTGAGTTAGTGAGTGTCTGTAATAAATAACTATTTTTTATAACTACACTGTGGGGTTCTTTTTCACTTAATCTGCACTACAAGATTAGATACTGGTGAAACAAGCTGCTTTACTTCCACTAGACTAAGCCTGAAGGCTGGCCTCCACAGCTACCACTTAGAGAGCTTGCTAAGGTTGTCTAAACCACAAAAAACACCATAAGGGTTGACTGGATTGGTGCAGGCTGCTACACTTGAAGTGTGCACCATATACCAAGCCAGCCTTTCACATTGGTGGCAGCGGGGGGATTCAAGCTTGCACTGTTTTACTAGCTAATCTAAGTGTGGATTAATTGAAAAGTCATCACTAACATTAGGCACTTATAAAACTTTTTAGAGACAAGTAAGTTCTACTGAACTTGCAGATTGGTTGTTAAGGGCTTAGCACACCCTTTCTCCAATCCAAGAAGTTTAGTTCCCACTAGGTTAGGTAGGTGCAACACCACACTACACCTAGTATGTCTTTAGTTGAAGTGGCCAGAAGGCCTCTGCCCTCTAGATACAGTGGCCTCACATTCCAGGAACTGAGGACCCTGTGTTCCGCTAGAAAACTTAAGACAGGGAAAGGCCCTAGCACCCAGCACCTCTTAGAAGTGTTACTGCAAGATGACCTCCAGAAGTCTGGTGGGTCAGATGAGAAGGTGGGTGGGCAGGAGATAAAAGAAGTGTCGAGTCAGGAGGGGTTCCCCTGCTCGGCCCCAATATTGTCTCTGACCAGGAGGAGCCCAATGACTCCACCCTGATGAACTCTGATCCCCCAAGGAATAGTGCAGGTGGCTCAGAGGGTGCACCTAGAAGCAGGTCCCCCTTTAGTCCACCTGGGAGGGTACAGGGTAGGCAAAGCAGGACTAGGTCTTCCGCTGAAGAGTCCAGTGCCTCAAAAAGTCTGCAGGAACATCTATCTCCAGCAAGAGGGATGACTTCATAGATAGGGAGTATCAAAGGATCCGCCTTGAGAAACTGAGACTCAGAAAGGATTAATTGGCCCTTGACAAGGAGGCCTTAGAATTACGGAAGGCTAGGAAACAGTTGGGACCAGAGTCCCATGGTGGCAGCCACAGTGTCCCTAGAAACAGGGAACCCTCCTTTGACACTAGGAACCTGAGCAAGATAGTCCCTCCTTACCAGGAGGGGGATGACATCCAAAAATGGATCACTGCTCTAGAGAGGGCCTGTAAAGTACAGAAGGTACCTCAAGGGGCAGTGGGCAGCGACCCTGTGGCTCTCATTTGCTAACAAAAGAAGAGATAAGCTCCTCTCTGTTAGTGAAGAGGCTGCTGACAACTGCACTGTCTCGAAGAATGCCCTCGTAGATGGGTTTGGCTTAACCACCAATCAACCCAAGAATAAGTTCAGAGACATCCAGAAGGCACCCACTCAAGACTGGGTTGATTTTATGGATAGTGCTATTAAGGCTCTGGAAGGTTGGCTTCATGGAAGCAAGGTGCAGGACTATGAGGGACTGTACAATTTGTTGATGAGGGAGCACATCCTTAATAACTGTCAGAATCAACTTTTGCACCAGTACCTGGTGGACTCTGATCTGACCTCTTCCCAAGAATTGGTAAATAAAGCAGGCAAATGGGTACACACCAGGTTTAAGTAGAAAAACCAAGGGAATGGAGTTGACTAGAAGAAGCAAGATTCTTCTCAATCCCTGCATAAGGTTGAGGAAAAGAGGAAAATAAAAAAGTGTCTTTACAAGGGCCTCAAAACCTGCATCTGGGGTGCGTCCCAAAATTCAAAGAAAGGCAAAAAGAAGCCTTTGTGCTACATTTGAAAGGTAAAGACCCTTTAGTCAAGGGATGCTGATTGTGCAAAGGCCAAGGAACCTCCTACTACCTCTGCCCCTAAGGCACCTGCTTCCCCTAGCACCAGAACAAGTGGTAGTACAGCAACCAAGGTATTAATGGGGTTAACTTTGGGTTCTGAGGTGGGTTCTGACTTAGTCAGAACTCCAGCTCAGACTGCTCTAGTCTGTGACGGTGGCATATACTTTGCCACCTTACTGGTAAGTCCCACTAACTTGGGAAAGTACAGACAACAGCCTTTGATCAACGGAAAGTAGCCCTCCATGCTCCCGGGACCGATCTTACATAGCCTGACAGCAACCTAGGGCTGCTGCCAACCACAGACACAATTCTACCCTCCTGCTGCTGGGCCAAGCCCGAGCAGGGGAAGGTAGGACAATAGGTTTCCTGTCACAGGGAGGTACGAAATTGTGGGCTCTCAACTCCTGTGCCCCCGGTCACCACTGAGTGACCTAGGTATAGTCCGTGAGTAAAGAATACATTAAAAACAAATTAAACTGGACTGCTCAGACTCCGAGTGACCTAGACTCTGTCCCCTCTGCTTACACGTATTCAGACTCTGAACAGATTTTTTAAATCTTTTTTTAAGACTCAGACAACATTATGTTAGGAGTGCTCATTTTTTTTCTCGTATTATTACAATTGTTGTTGATTGATAACAGGGAAGATGAGAGGCCTTAGTGCTGATTGCCAATGTTTCAAAACGCACAGATTAATTTTGCTGTAAAGATTTTAGTCATGATATTTGGTTGTTTCATTTCTTAAACATTAGAGAGACGATCGAGGTGTAACTTAATTTAGGAATGCTTGCAGTGTTGTAGGAGTAGCTTCGACTTTGCCAAGTATTTTATATTTGTATCAGGCAGAATTGGATGTTAATCTATTAACGGGCACTCCTATTTCCTGAAATGTACCATGCTAGCTGCTCATCGTGCGCGATGAAACGTCAATATTAAGTAAATCCTGCCAGCTTTATCAGCGTTTCATTGTGTACGATGAGCAGCTATCATGAATAATTTAGGGAAATTAGTATGCCTATTACAAGCTGAGCATCCACGGATGCCTGATACAAATAGAAAATACTTGGAAAAGTCAATGCAACACCAACATTCTTTAGTTGCGCCTCCTCTGTCTCATATTTTAGAAACAAAATGACAAAACAGATGAAGTGCATTTTTATTAAGGAATGTCTAGTTATAGACTGAATGCCCCTGACCCCTGCTTCCAAAGTCAATAGTTGTTGCAAGAGCTTACTGCTGCAGTAGACTGAATGCCCCTGCTTCCAAGTCAATGGTTGTCCCGGGAGCCTACTGCTGCAGTAGACTGAATGCCCCTGACCCCTGCTTCCAAGTCAATAGTTGTCGCGGAAGCCTTCTGCAGCAGTAGACTGACTGCCCCTGCTTCCAAGTCAATAGTTGTCACGGGAGCCTACTGCTGCAGTAGACTGAATGCCCCTGACCCCTGCTTCCAAGTCAAAAGTTGTCACGGGAGCCTAATTCTGCTGTAGGCTGAATGCCAATGACCCCTGCTTCCAAGTCAATAGTTGTCACTGGAGCCTCCTGCTGCAGTAGACTGAATGACCCTGACCCCTGCTTCCAAGTCAATATTTGTAACGGGAACCTACTACTGCAGTAGACTGAATGCCCCTGACACCTGCTTCCAAGTCAATAGTTGTTGTGGGAGCATACTGCTGCAGTAGACTGATTGCCCCTAAACCCTGCTTCCAAGCCAATAGTTGTATTTCGAGCCTACTGCTGCAATAGACTGAATGCCCATGACCCCTGCTTCCAAGTCAATAGTTGTCCCGGGAGCCTACTGCTGCAGTAGACTAAATGCCCCTGACCCCTGCTTCCAAGTCAATAGTTGTCGCGGAAGCCTTCTGCTGCAGTAGACTGAATGCCCCTGCTTCCAAATCAATTGTTGTCACAGGAACCTACTGCTGCAGTAGACTGAATGCCCCTGTCCCCTGCTTCCAGCGTTGTAGCGCCGTAAACAACAGGTGCAGGCAACACTCCACAGAAAGCTTCACCCTTCTCTCCGTCCATAGACACTTTGACCTGAGAAACCGATCCAAGAGATGTATTTGTATTCTGGAAAACCAGATAATTGTATCTATGGAACACGGTACATACGGTACTGTGCTATTTCTCCAACTTCTCAGTCGGAATGAGATATGCATTATTTGTAACCCTGGGTGCAGTTTGCGAAGTAGCACTACGCGTAGCTACGCGAAGTGCACTTCGCACTACGCAAGCTACATGTAGCTTCGCAAACTGCATAGTGCACTGTGCAAGATGCTGTTGGCACTGATTGCACAGTGCCGGATGCTTGTCCGCACTTTGCAATCAGTGCAAACTGCATCTTGCACAGTGCAAGAGGTCGTTTTCTGCCGCTCGAGTCGATTTCTTCTCGAGCGGCAGCTTTCTCAGTGCAGACTGGTAGTTTCCCATCGCGAGCGGTCACGAGCATATGCGACCACTCGCAATGAGAAACCTGAGTGTAGGAGAGAAGGGTCTGCTTCACATGGGTACCCCCACTTTTTGCTGGTGTTTCACTGTTTTTCGACCTTAGTCTGGCTGTGGCCCTGCAAATGAGGACCACAGCCTAGCTGATTCCTCTCTAAAAAGGTTTGCATTTACATTAGGTACATATCTAATTGGATTCTGGAGTGCCTTATAAGCCCCTAGTATATGGTATACTATGTACCTAGGGCATAGGTACCTCAGAGGCCTACCAGGGGCTGCAGCATATACTATGCCACCCCTGGGAAGCACTCCAAAATGGCACCACAGGTCTGCTACTGCAGCCTGGGTAAGGGTGTGCTTGCACCCCTTACAGTGGAATAGGTTACCTATATCCACACATATATACAGACACATATAAACCTATAAGCCACTCCTATGGCAGGCCTTGACAATCCTGAAGGCAGAGTGCTTGGTATTATGTGAGAGGGTGCCCGAGCATGAGCTGAGCACCTCTGCAGCTTTCGGAAATACTTCCTTATGGCTGTTATGTGATACAGCTATACCATATACTTTTAAGTGCATTATAACCTCGCGGTAAAGGCTAGCTTTGGAATGGCTGCATCAAAACATGTCGTGTTTGGTGTCAAATGCTTTGGAATACTATCCCCCCACGCCAGTTCGGCGGTGTGGGTAGCATTTCACCCTTCTAGAGGGAGAGACATGTTCACACTTGCTAAACCCGGTAGGACTTTCCTGAGCCCTAGCATCACTAAATGACTGCCTCTGCCACAGACACGGGTCTGGCCTCCTGCTGCTGACCGAAACTCCGGCAGGGGAGGCCTGGACAATAGGTTTCCTGTCAAAGGGAGGTCTGACCACCTCCCCAGACAGGCAGATGTGTATTGGGGCTGGACGGGAGCACTCTCTTGTGCTTTGAAGTCCTGCACTGGGGGCACGTTTGCTGTCCCTGTGCTTAGCCCAGGTCAAACCGGTTGCAGGGGCTACCTGCCCCTGCTCTGGCGCGAAACTGGACAAAGGAAATGGGTGTAACCACCCCTCTTTCCAGGCCCACCCATAGGTGGGGCCTTAGAGTTAGTCCATCCTCTAAACTTACTATGAGTATAGGAATCCAGTCCCTGTGACTTTAGATGACCCTGGACGAAACCCTGCTACATATATCCTGGACCTTCGACATTCTATCCTGACTAGAAGACTGAAGAAATCTCTCTTGGGGTCAAGGAGTGACTCCCCTGCTTGGCAGGCACCAAAGAAGCAACTGACCGGTCTGCATCACTGAAGCTCCCACCGGACACAAAAGTCTTTGCATTTGCAGACTTCCCCGAGGCTACCCTGAGCCACAGCAAAGCTGAGGCCCGTGGCTATCGTGGATGATGTGGAACCGTGACCCCTGGACACCGTGAACTTTTGCAGCAACACTATCTTCCTGGTCCTCCTCGAAGTTGTGCTTTGGGGTCCGAGTAGCCCCAGCCATGAGCACCTCCTGCACCGAAGATTGTTGGCCTCTACTCCACGAGTGACCCGTGGGCCAGCTTCAAGTGCGAGCACTCGAGGCTCCTTCGCGATCACTAGCCCGTTGGCTAGCAGGTCCCCACGAAGGCAACTCCTTTTCTGATTAGGCTTCCCTGGTTGCGCCAGACGTGCCCTGACTTACCCTTGCTCAGTGAGTCCCTCAGACCTTGCTGGTCTGCACCTGACGGAACGGAAAGAAACATGCAGAAAAATAACAGTGAAGAAGCAGACAAACGAAACAGCAACTAAGATGCCGGTGAAAATAAAAGTCAAAAAGAAAACGAGGGATAAGATATCCCTCTTTTTCTTTTTGACTTTTCTTTTCACCATCATCTTAGTTGCTGTTTCGTTTCTTTCCGTTCAACCATCAAATTGGATTGCGTTCCAGGTGGCCTGATAGTAAGTCTACTGATGAGCTTTTGAGTGTGGTTCAGGTGTCTTGAGGGTTTTTCTAATGATACTTATACAAACACGACATGATTCTTATGTTTTGCATAATTTGTTCCGTTTTCCATAATTTTGATGTTTTTGAGATTTTCACGCCGCACATTTATATATTTCTACAGATATATCATTTCTCTCTGCATGTTTCTTTCCGTTTAACCTTCAAGTTTAAGTGCGGTCCAGGTGGCTCGATAGTAAGTCTACTGACGCCCTTTGAGTGTGGTTCAGGTGTCTTGATGGTTACTCTAATGATGCATGTTGTTACCATGATTACGTTTCTGTGACTATTACCTATACAAACACGACATGATTCGTGTGATTTGCATAATTGTTTCGTTTTCCATAAGTATGATGTTTTTGAGACCGTCACGCCGTACATGTAGATATTGTTCTACAAATATATCATTTTCTCTCTACTAATTGCAAATTCTTATCCATCATGTCACGTAGCTATCACACTCTTCATGAATCACTGTCGATTAACTGTAATTTTCTTGTGCCTTCAATGTCTTAAACCCTCCCAAATTTTGGTGTTTTGGAACATTGTGCTTTTCTATACCTTCTTTGGTTTTTTATTGCTGACATGGCTTTGCATGTTTTCGCTCTGTAGAGCTACATCTGAATATGGTCTGTTCCAATATCTTCTGCGTTTTCTCTCCTTGTCTCAACTCTCTGTCTACACGGTTACCTCACCACCTTTTGTGGTTTTCTATACAGAGAAAAAGTCGCTGAATACTTGTACTTTCCACATAAATAGGGTCTCCACTGTTTTCCTGTGGGCTTCACATTTCACTTCACTTCACACTGTAGTAGCCTATATCAGCTGTTTGCTTTTTCTTTACTCCCCTTTTATTTTTTGTGTCCTTCCAAGCCCTGAAGAGTCACAATTGTATTACGTTGTGACGAAACACGTGTCGGCTGGTCTGTTTTTCACTGTATTGATCTGGATTAATATATATAAAAATATCCTTGCATATGATACACCTGATGTCGACCTCCATAATTTCAAAAACAAGAAAAGTTTGATTTCTGTGCCATTACCTATCGGGCACACCTTTACCATTATTCCAATACGTGTGTACAGGACCTTACTTCTATTTTATGGTGCGGGTTTCGACCCACACACTTGCATGGGCTATTTCTTTGGGTTTGTTTCCCCTGACCTGTTAGCACCGTTCTTACCCAGTTTTAGTGACACCCACGGCGCACATGCTTGAGCGCCATTTCTTCCTCTACTCTAACAAAACCCTCCATTACTGTTACCATTACATATAATATCAAGTTTAGCTACAGTAAGTTCTACTGAACTTAAAGTTGTGTGTTAAGGGATAGCACACCCTTTCTACAACTCAAGAGAGTTTAGTAGGCCACACTAGTGTAGGTAGTGCAATACACCACACCACATTAGTAATGTCTAACCAGCCAATAACCAGTGGGTCCCTACCAGGAACCAGTGAGCTCCTTCCCTATAAATATGAGGATCTCTCCTTTGCTCAGCATAGGGCCTTATGTTCCATTAGGAAGCTGATGACAGGCAAAAGTCCATCCACCCAGCATCTCATAAAGATACTGAAAATGGATGATATCACATGGCCTAGTGGGCCTGATGATGGAGACAGTGTGGGTGGGGCAGCAGGTGAGGGTGGGCCTAGGGGTAATAATTCCCCTGACCCTACCTCTAATGCTGACCAGACTGGTGACAATGACCAGACTCTGGTGAACCCAGACCTCCTGGATGAGGATGAGGATGAGGAGCATGACAATAATGCCACTTCCTTTATTCCTCCAGGTAGGCCTGACAACAGGGCTAGAAGGGATAGATCTCTGTCAAGGGGATCTCTCCAGTCTAACTCCTCTATAGGAACCTCTGTTTCTTCTCACAGAGGGAGGGAAACCTCCCAGGAGAGGAGAGAGAGAGACTGCTGAAGTATGAGCAAGACAAGTTCAACCTCAGAAAGCAGCAGATGGCCTTAGATAGGGAAGCCCTGGGCTCTACAGAGCTAGTAAAAAGGAGGGACTAGAGTCCCTTGGTGGCAGGAATTTCCCTAGAGATAGGGCGAGGTCTTATGACCATAGAAACCTAAGTAAGATTGTCCCTCCCTACCAGAGTAGGGATGACATCCACAAATGGATACCTGCCTTGGAGAGGGCCTGTAAAGTACAGAAGGTCCCTCAAGGTCAGTGGGCAGCAATCTTATGGCTATCCTTTGCAGACAAAGGTAGAGACAAGCTCCTCATTCTAAGAGAAGAGGATGCTGATGACTACAACGTCTTGAAAAGTGCTCTAATAGATGGGTTTGGCCTAACCACTGAACAATACAGGTTAAAGTTCAGAGACACCCAGAAAGCACAAAATCAGGACTGGGTTGACTTTGTTGACTGTGCTGCTAAGGCTCTGCAAGGTTGGTTATTGTGCAGTAAAGTGTGTGACTTCAAAGGATTGTACAATCTGATAATGAGGGAGCAGATTCTTAATAACTGTCAAAATCACCTGTTGCACCAGTACCTGGTAGACTCTGATCTGATCTCTCATCAAGAATTGGGAAAGAGGGCAGACAAATGGGTCAGAACCAGGGTGAGGCAGAAGGTAGAGAACCAAGGTGGTGACCCAAAGAAGCAAGTTTCCAAAAACTCTGACAAGGGTGGGGACAAGGCTAAAGACCAGAAGTCTTCACAGGGGGCCCAAAAATCTTCTTCAGGTGGGGATTCACAGGCTAACAAAGGGAAAGGCCAAGAGAAACCTTGGTGCAACATCTGTAAACAGAAAACTCACTGGACTAGTGACTGCACCAAGGCCAAAGAAAATACTCCAACCCCTACCAATGCCCCTAAGGCACCTGCTCCCCCTAGTGCAGTTATAATTGGTGGTGGGAATACACAGAATAAGGGTATAGTAGGGTTGACCCTGGGTTCTGAGATAGACTCTGGCCTAGTCAGAGTACCAACTCAGGCTGTGCTTGTCAGTGATTGGGGCATGGATATGTCCCCCTTTGTGAGTCCCAGTAACTTGGGCAAATACAGACAGCAGCCTTTAATTAATGGAGTAGAAGCTTGGGCATTCAGGGACACAGGAGCAAGTGTCACAATGGTGACAAAAGATCTTGTGGATCCTGGGCAGATTATACTTGGTGAAATGTACCAAGTGACCAATGCTAGCAATGTCAGAACAGACCATTCTCTGGCAGTTGTTAACTTCTCCTGGGGAGGGGTAACTGGCCTTAAGAAGGTTGTGGTAAGTGCAGACCTACCAGTACAGTTTGTGCTTGGCAATGATCTAGAGACTTCAGCTTGGGCTGAAGTGGAGCTCAGGACACATGCAGAAATGTTAGGGATCCCTGCACATGTCTTTGCTGTGACCAGGTCACAGGCTAAAATGTCTAAAACTGGACAGGCCCTGGATTCTGGAATAATGGACCAGGTGCCTCACAAGAGGAGAAGCAGTAGAGTTAAAGCAGAGCCTTTCCACCTGTCTCAGGATACTGATCAGTCTCCTCTCAGGGAGATGATCTTGAGACTGAAGAAGGAACTGGCCCAGAGGAGCTTGAACCTGACCAGGTTGAGTTCTTGGGGACAGGGGGCCCTTCCAGGTCTGATCTGAGCCAGGAGCAGAAAATCTGCCCCTCTCTTGAAACCCTCAGACAGCAAGCTGCTGATGAGGCTTCTGGGAATACTAGTGGCACCCATAAAGTTTATTGGGATGATGGACTCCTATACTCAGAGAGTAGAGACCCCAAGCCTGGTGCATCCAGGAGGTTGGTTATACCTCTGAAGTTTAGGGGTTTCCTATTGACACTAGCCCATGATATTCCCCTAGCAGGACACCTAGGCCAGAACAAGACTTGGGACAGAATTGTTCCTCACTTTCACTGGCCCCACATGTCTGAAGACACAAAGGAGTTTTGTCGCTCCTGTGTAACCTGCCAAGCCAGTGGCAAAGCAGGTGGCACTACAAAGGCCCCCCTGATACCACTACCTGTGGTGGGGGTGCCCTTTGAAAGGGTAGGGATTGACATTGCTGGTCCCATGGATCCCCAAACAGCATCTGGGCACAGATTTATACTGGTGGTAGTGGATCATGCCACCAGGTGTCCAGAAGCAATTCCCCTAAGGACCACTACAGCACCTGTAGTGGCAAGAGCTCTTTTGAGTGTGTTCTCAAGAGTAGGCTTTCCTAAGGAGATAGTATCTGACAGGGATGCAAACTTCATGTCTAGTTACTTGACTGCTATGTGGAAGGAGTGTGGAGTGAACTACAAGTTCACCACACCCTCTCACCCACAATGCAATGGTTTAATTGAGAGATTCAACAAAACCTTAAAGGGCATGATCAAAGGACTCCCAGAGAAGCTTAGGCGAAAATGGGACCTGCTCTTGCCCTGCCTTTTCTTTGCAGACAGGGAGGTGCCTCAAAAGGGGGTTGGTTACAGCCTATTTGAACTTTTGTTTGGTCAACCTGTCAGGGGTCCATTGTGTTTGATGAAGGAAGGATGGGGGTTACCTCTCAAGCCCCCAAAGCAAGACATAGTGGACTATGTACTTGGTCTCCGCTCCAGGATGGCTGAGTACATGAAAAAGGCAAACAAAAACCTTGAGGATAGCCAGGAACTGCAAAAAGCCTGGCATGACCAAAAGGCTGTACTGACTGTTTACCAGCCAGGACAGAAAGTGTGGGTGTTGGAGCCTCTGGCCCCAGCAGCTCTACAGGACAAGTGGAGTGGACTCCACACTATTGTTGAACAGAAGGGAGAGGTTACTTATTTAGTAGACCTAGGAACTCCCACGACTCCCCACAGGGTTCTCCATGTCAACAGGCTAAAACCATATGTGGAAAGGGCTGACATGGGCTTGCTCATGGCTACTGATGAGGGACAGGAGTAAGAGAGTGACCCACTCCCTGACCTCCTCTCACAGAACCCTGATGATGGGTCAGTTGATGGTGTAGCCTTGGCAGGCAGCCTCACTGCCCAGCGACAAACTGATTGCAGACAGGTGCTCAATCAGTTCAGACACATGTTCTCACTAACTCCAAGTCAGACTAACTGGTGCACTCATGAAGTGGACGCTGGGGACAGTCTGCCTATTAAAAATGAGATTTATAGGCAACATGACCATGTCAGGGACTGTATCAGGACAGAAGTCCAGAAAATGTTGGATTTGGGTGTGATTGAACCCTCAGATAGCCCTCGGGCGAGTCCAGTGGTCCTTGTGCCAAAACCTCACACCAGTGGTGGGAAAAGAGAGATGAGGTTTTGTGTGGACTACAGGGGTCTCAATGCAGTCACTAGGACTGATGCCCATCCAATACCAAGGGCAGATGAGGTTATAGATACTTTGGCCTCAGCCAAGTACCTTAGCACATTTGACTTGACAGCTGGCTACTGGCAGATCAGACTAGCTGATGATGCAAAGCCAAAGACAGCATTTTCTACCCCTAGTGGGCAATATCAATTTGTGGTAATGCCCTTTGGTTTGAAGAATGCACCTGCCACTTTCCAAAGGTTGGTGAATACAGTTCACACAGGTCTGGAAGCCTTTATTGCAGCATATCTAGATCATATTGCTGTCTTTAGCTCCACCTGGGAGGATCACCTGGTCCACATAAGGAATGTTTTGGAGGCCCTGCTAAAAGCAGGCCTAACTATCAAGGCTACTAAGTGCCAGATAGGGCAGATTCAGGTTGTGTACCTGGGCCACATTGTAGGTGGAGGCCAGGTTCAACCATTGCAGAGCAAAATCCAGACCATAATGGACTGGGTTGCTCCAACTACCCAGACTCAGGTGAGAGCCTTCTTAGGCCTGACTGGGTACTATAGGAGATTTGCCAAAGGGTATGGATCAATAGTGACATCCTTGAATGACTTAACTTCTAAGAAAATGCCCAAAAAGGTTCAGTGGACAGCTAGCTGTCAAAAGGCATTTGATGACCCAAAGCCGGCCATGTGCACTGCTCCCATTCTGCAGAGTCCTGACTACTCCAAGAAGTTCATTGTTCAAACTGATGCATCTGAGTTGGGGGTAGGGGCTGTACTGTCACAATTAAATGAAAAAGGTCAGGATCAGCCAGTAGCTTTCATAAGCAGAAGTCTGACCCCTAGAGAGAAACGTTGGTCAGCCATTGAGAGGGAGGCCTTTGCTGTGGTTTGGGCTCTGAAGAAGTTGAGGCCATACTTGTTTGGTACTCACTTCCTTGTTCAGACAGACTATAAGCCCCTCTTACGGCTAAAACAAATGAAGGGTGAAAACCCCAAAATGCTTAGGTGGTCCATTTCCCTACAGGGGATGGACTTTACAGTGGAACATAGACCTGGGAGTAACCATGCGAATGCAGACATGAAGACTCAACTGGTCAAGGTTAGTTTAATGTCCCTGCATTGGGGGGGGGGGGGTTGTGTAGGAGAGTAGGATCTGCTTCACATGGGTACCCCCACTTTTTGCTGGTGTTTCACTGTTTTTCGACCTTAGTCTGGCTGTGGCCCTGCAAATGAGGACCACAGCCTAGCTGATTCCTCTCTAAAAAGGTTTGCATTTACATTAGGTACATATCTAATTGGATTCTGGAGTGCCTTATAAGCCCCTAGCATATGGTATACTATGTACCTAGGGCATAGGTACCTCAGAGGCCTACCAGGGGTTACAGCATATATTATGCCACCCCTGGGAAGCACTCCAAAATGGCACCACAGGTCTGCTACTGCAGCCTGGGTAAGGGTGTGCTTGCACCCCTTACAGTGGTATAGGTTACCTATATCCACACATTTATACAGACACATATAAACCTATAAGCCACTCCTATGGCAGGCCTTGACAATCCTGAAGGCAGAGTGCTTGGTTTTAGGTTTAGAGGGTGCCCAAACATGAGCTGAGACCCTCTGCAGCTTTTGAAAATACTTCCTTATGGCTGTTATGTGATACAGCTATACCATATACTCTTAAGTGCATTATAACCTCGCGGTAAATGCTAACTTTGGAATGGCTGCATCAAAACATGTCGTGTTTGGTGTCAAACACTTTGGAATACTACCCCTCGCCAGTTCTGGTGGTAGGGGTAGCATTCCACCCTTCTAGAGGGAGAGACATGTTCACACTGGCTAAATCCGGTAGGACTTTCCTGAGCCCTGGCATCACAAAATGGATGCCTCTGCCACAGACACGGGTCTGGCCTCCTGCTGCTGACCGAAACTCCGGCAGGGGAGGCCTGGACAATAGGTTTCCTGTCAAAGAGAGGTCTGACCACCTCCCCAGACAGGCAGATGTGTATTGGGGCTGGGCGGGAGCACTCTCTGGTGCTTTGAAGTCCTGCAGTGGGGGCACGTTTGCTGTCCCTGTGCATAACCCAGTTCAAACCGGTTGCAGGGGCTACCTGCCTCTGCTCTGATGCGAAACTGGACAAAGGAAATGGGTGTAACCACCACTCTTTCCAGGCCCACCCATAGGTGGGGCCTTAGAGTTAATCCATCCCCTAAACTTACTATAAGTATAGGAATCCAGTCCCTAGGACTTTAGATTACCATGGACAAAACTCTGCTACATATGTCCTGGACCTTCGACGTTCTATCCTGACTAGAAGACTGAAGAAATCTCCCTTGGGGTCAAGAAGTGACTCCCCTGCTTGGCAGGCACCAAAGAAGCAACTGACCGGTCTGCATTGCTGAAGCTCCTGCCGGATGCCAAAGTCTTTGCATCACCATAGGAGGATTTCCAGACTTTCCAGAGGCTACTCTGAGTCCACAGCAAAGCTGAGGGCCGTGGCTATCATGGGTGACGTGGAACCTTGACCTCTGGACACCGTGAACTTTTGCAGCAACACTATCTTCCTGGTCCTCCTCGAAGTTGTGCTTTGGGCTCTGAGTAGCCCCAGCTTTGAGCATCTCCCGCACTGAAGGTTGTTGGCCTCCACTCCACGAGTGACCCGTGGGCCAGCTTCAAGTGTGACCGCTTGAGGCTCCTTCATGATCACTAGCCCGTTGGCTAGCAGTTCCCCATGAAGGCAACTCCTTTTCTGATTGGGCTTCCCTAGTTGCTCCAGATGTGCCCTGGCTTACCCTCCCTAGGTGAGTCCCTCAGACCTTGCTGGTCTGCACCGCAGTCCTTTCTCTGAATTCCAGTGACTTGCCTTTGCCAAGGCTTGTTGGGTCCAATCTGGTCGCCAACACCGCAGCACTCGACAGACTTCGTGGGACAGCTCGAATCCGACTTGTGGATGATGTTGATGCCTCCTGGACCTCGTGGCTGAAGAGTCAAGATACCCAGCAACTCACCTGAAGCACCCAACATCTGTGGGCATTGGTCTATCCTGCCCTCGGTCACTGGCAAGTGACCCAGACTCTGTCCCCTCTGCTTTTATGCTCCTTCCATCCTAGATCCAGGCTTGGATCTCTTCGGACACTTCTCTTCACGGCAGCAGCAGTTCTTTGCAAGCTTCCATTGAAATCGACGACGCAACCCGACACCAAAAGACACCTATGCACCCGGCTTCCCTGGGTGAGGTAACTCAAGTACTCCGGTGCTCTCGTGGGTGCTAGCCCTAGAATTTCTTAAGTCCAAAAGGGTTTGGTCCTGACTCAATTAGAAGAGTCCCTAATCTTTACATTTCCAACCGCGTCATTGCCCGTAGAAGATAACGGGAACCCGCGGTTGTGTTTTCACACTGTATACAGTTCCCGTGGGTCCCCTGTGTCACTACCTTGGGCGGTTCCTTGGGGTCCCAGCGATTCTACAGGATATAGGCCTAGTGTCTATTCTAGTCGTGGTTCTTATACCACTTTTTTGGTATATGGTTTGGTACACCCCTAGGGCCCAAACGTGTATTTGTGCTATTACTGATGATTGCTATCTTGTAACTTAAGTACTTTGAACTCCAGTCTCATAAAGAGACTAGAGGGGTGTGTGTTAACCTAAATACATATATTTTAAATATATACCTGGTGTGGTTGTCCTTTCATTTGATCATTCAAGAGATTATAGACTGGTAAAACAAGCTGCTTTACATTCCTTCAAGACTTAGCCTGAAGGCTGCTCTCCATAGCTACCACTAGGATAGCTTTCAATAAAGGTTGTCTTTAACCTATCACCATAAGCGGTTGTTTGGACTGATACAAGGTGCCCACTAGAACTAGTGGACAGCATATATCAGGCCACCTTCTCACACTGAGCTCCCCGCTCCCCGAAGCTCGCCGGGAGGTTTATTCTCCACGCTCGCGATCAGCAACTTGATGTTGCTGATCGCGAACGAGGAAAAAGTCTCGCCGGGATGTCATTTTGCTTGCTCACGGTCGTCAACTTGACGTTGAGGACCGCGAGCAAGCAAAAAATGACCGCTGCACTACGCTACGCATGTTTGCACTGTGCTACGTGCAATTCGCGTCGTGCGAAGTAGCGCAAATTTCGCAAACTACGCGAGCGTAGCGTAGTACTTTGCCCAGGCTTAATTATTTGGCAATGGAGCCACATTTATAAAAGCCGACTTTCGTTGTCAGATCTGTCTGTGCAGTTGTCTTCACAAGCACAGCACTAAGGGGCATATTATCAAGGATTGCATTAAAAATTATCGCCGGTTTAGCTGTAGAAAACTGCCACTAAAGCGGCGATAATGGACTTAATAATATGCCCTTGAGAATTCCCATAGAAGTCCATGTTCTCGTGTGAACATGGGCTTCTATTGGAATTCTCCATTTTTCTGCCGTTAAACCGGCGATAATTTTAACGCCGTCCTTGATAATATGCCCCTTGGCGAGCCATAGCTGCTCTCTTAAAAGAGATATCATCTCTCTGCTGGCCAAGAATACCTTTTGACTGAAGCAACCGGCTCACCTCTGCGCACAAGCTCCTGAGCACAGTAATTAATTTCTATGCAGATCATACTAATCTGTGTGGTTTTGCAGATTTCTACGCTGCCAAGCGGTGCTGCAAGGACAGCGAAGTTAGAACAAATTGTAAAGCGAGGATTGTAAAAGAAAGGTTTTAACTGGAATTGGGAAACCAGCAGCCACCGATGTCTAGTGCTCCGATGGGTGCTGGAAGGCGCTGATGAAAGCTTCAAATCTCACTGAAATGGGAAGCACGCTGTCACCACATCTGCTTTTATTATTTACACAAGGCTGAAGGTAAGCCTGCATTGCGTGTTTGTTTATCTTTTGCAGATAGCGCCCACTTTCAAAAACATCGCCTCTTGACACTTCCAACGGCAGCTCGCTCCCTATAATGGTGAAAAAAGGGAGAATTGCTGCACATGCACTGCTTTGAAATGTTAGAATGAAAACTGAAAACAATAGTCCGGGAGGAATTACTGCAAGAAACAAGCACCTACCTGCCAGGCCCGTGGGTCGGTGTGGACAGAACTAGAGGGAGTGTGAAACATTTCTGCACATGAGTTGCTCTTATATCAACTGCAGCTCTTTGTCGGTGCCCTTAGTGGCTCCTGACACTATCCCCGCCCGGCTCCCATGAAAGGCCCCATACTACCACCACTATCCATGCATAGGCCATCAAATCCCCAAAGAAAGACATGTCTGCGTCCTTAAATGTGTTCATTGACCCTTCTAGTGAAACACCCAGCAGCCAGTGTGTGGCCTTTGCAGAGATTCTTCAGGGTGAAGCAAGGTGTTCATTGGTGAGAAAAGAGCCCTGCACAACTAATCTAAGGCAGCCAAGTGGGGTAGTGCATCAGTTCAAGAGATCTGCAATCTGTAGAGTACAGGTCTGCATCCCAAGAGGTCAAACTCCTCCTTTCTTTGCCACGCCCTCTCATCCAATGAACTGTAAACCTCCACTGGGCAATGGAGTGGCTGTATGAGTGTTCAAGAGACACACAGAAACATGTGAGTACTAGCATGCTTACCGTGCAGGAAGAGAGCAGGAACTGGACCAGACGGATGTAGTGTGATGAAAATGGTGATGGCCGCTTGTGGGCTTTAATGTGTGACAGGCCAGCTCTTGTCCTCCGATACAACTACCGCAGTGCAGTACCCCTGCGACCATGATCACTACTACCTCTCCCAGGGCAAGAAGATAGATAACAAGATGGCTGGAACTGCTTTGAAACACATTCCATAATGGAAATGCATTATAATTGTGAATTCCAAAGGAAGGGTCAGCCATCTTACATGCTGATGTGGAAGTGAGTGGATATTACATAAGTGCTAGAGCGGCTGAACTTGTGCCCGGCAAACAGGGTTCAAGTTCTGGAGGCTCAACATCTTGTGTGTCAGCAAAAAAATAAAAACACACAATAAGCAGGGATGGGCGGGTGCTCCGATACTTGGGAAATTGCCAAAGATAAAAAAACAAGCACAAAAGTAGCAGGGACAGGTGGTAAAGCGACAATTTCAAAGAAACAGTTCTTCCAAACCATAACATAACGGGGCTTGGCAAAGCCAGCTTAGGGAATGGGATGGGGTGAAAGAAATAGTCCCTGCATTAAAGCAGACTGCCACTAATTAGGATAATAATTGTGTAGTTCAGAAAGTGCTCCTCAGATCCAAACAGAAGTGATGTATCAGGAGTGCAAACCAATGAGGAGCCACCAAAGAAGAGCAATGCCGGAGTCAATGTATGGTAAGCAGCAGGCGGGATTATATGCTCCATATAGTGATTACAGCAGGAGTACCAGCAGCGGATGCGCCCTGGCTAAACTCGACTTAAAAAGTATAGGCAGAGACTAAGCATCGATGGGCAGAGGATAAAGGCTCTGAGAGACAGAAGAGCCAGTATGACTACTGTTTGGTGCCATTTGGTGTCCTCAGAGCAGGAAGTCCATGATGTGGTCCACCAGCTTGTGACAGCAGACAACCAGGTACCACTATCCAGTGGCTCTGGTCCACTTTGAATGAGTTCTGTTTGACGTGGTTTCCCCTGTCTTTTTGCTTCTGACCTCCTGTTTTTGAGTGTGTGCTGAACTTGGTTTTTGCTGGTTTTAGGACTCCGGGCACTTTACTACTGCTGGCCAGTGCTAAAGTGCATGCTCTTTGTGTCTAAAAGGCAATGGCATTTGGTTTCCCATGATTGGCATATTTGAGATCTGGAGACTGGAAGAATTTGACTATATTGCCTTTGTCTGAAGTACAAAGTTCATTTTTAAACTTTACTTTATAGCATGAGGATCAGATAGGTAATTTCCATGTATAACCCAATATAATAGAAATCAATAACCCAGACTTATCCTTGATTGAATAAAACGGATTGATATATACAATAACTCCTTCTGAAAAGAAAGATGGACACTCACGGGGTCAGTTTCAGGATGATTTATTTCTGCAAGTAGATGAGTTTCAGCTCCATTGCCTTTCTCAATGCTTGCTTGTATGAAAGAGTCGGGGGTGCCTCGACCATATGAGGGACATCCGCGGGTGACTGTGTGATTGAAAATCAGCGGTAGGCAAGGGGATGAGCTCAACTTTAACAAAAAGGAAATAGTGGCTACCCACCTGAAATGACACGAGAACTGGCAAATATATCATGAGCTGGAATCATTATTATCTTGAATGACGCACAGAGAACTCAGATTAATGGTGAATCATGGGACATTGAGGCACGCTTACCTGTCATTCATGCCGACGCGGGATGTGCCGTTTCTGATTGGTTGTGGCCCCACCAATGGAGTGCATATTATAAAAAGGACTTAAAGTTGAGCAGAATTTTAAATGGTTTTAAGCACTGAAGAAGGTATCAACCGAAATGCATCTGCATAATAAATCATTCAACAGATCCCGGAGAGTGCTCCATTTGTGGGAGTTGTTGTGAAACAGGACGGGCTCACCTACCATCTTCGGAGGCACCCGCTGCAGTGTTCGGCCGCCTGGTGGAGTTGTGTTTTGGAATATATATATATATATTATCTACTGGCGGTCGCCAGTAGATAGTTATAGTTAGGACCGTGTTTCCATAGGAAATCTCAAAATTCTATTTTGAATAACTTTGGCGCCGGTTGACGAATCCTCGCGAAATTTTCAAAACTAATGGGGCGCTCCGCTCCGCTCCTACCCTGAAAGTCTCGGGGGGATTCGTCAAGCGGGGGCTGAGAAAAAAGGGGGGTCCCCAAACGCATTTTCCCCATGCATTTTTCCATAGGACCTTTAGTCCGAGCTACAGCCCGAACGGCTGAACAGAATTATGTGAAATTTGGCAGAGAGGTAGCCCTCAGGTCAGGGATGTGCCTTTTGAAGGTCTTGTGTAAATCTGTTCAGTATTTCCTGAGAAAATAGCATTTAAATCAATATATATATCTATGGGCGCGCTCCGTGCGCTGACGGTAAGCTTACCGTACGCGTACGGTGCCGTGCGCGAGCGCGATTCTGATTGGTTGTTAGATCAAAGTAAACATTCGAATCGGTCGAAACCAGGAAGTGTCGGCCGCCATTTTGTCTCTCGCAGTCTGAGGGGGTGAAAAATAAAGGTGGATAACGTGAAAAGGGGGCAGGCTGGACAGTTCCTGACCCCCTAGCCTTTGTCAGGGGGTCTCAGAAGGACCCCCCAAGGGCAAAAAATTAATTGTAATTTTTTTTTCAAAATATCGCCGAATGCGCGCAGCGTACGCGCACGGCGTAAACGGAGAAATTCCGCGAGGGAAAATTCCGCGAACTTCGCGTGATTACGCGTACCGTGCGCGCACGGCAAAACATTTTTTTCAAAAAAGAAAGCTTAAAACGAAATAAAAAAAATTGTGAAAGAGCCGTTGGGTTAATACAGGGATGGAGGAAAGAAAGAATGGGAATATTATGAGCGTCTACAAACGTGCTGGTCTATCTTATTGTTAATAAGGGGAACACTGGTCTCCCCAAAAACAATAAGACCAGAACACGTTATACACCTCATTACAACCCTCCCAAATCGAGGGTTAGCGTCCAGAGGAGCAGAAGAAGGTGATGCTCCCACCTCAGAGGAAGGGCTCAGCTGAGCTGCCGATGATGTACTCGGCTGAGCTTCTGAGGTTGGGCTCTGGTGACTTACTGAAGAGTTTTCTCCAGTATGTCGAGCAAAGGTCCTGGGATGTCTATCCCTAAGGTGTCTCATCATAGAGTGATTTCCAAAGGAATACTTCTTCCTTGGATTTCCTCTGGATAAAACACGGTCACAAAGTGTGCAAGTGACCAATGGAGCATTGACCTTTTTCTCCCCCTCTGGAAAAGTAAAATACTCCCATACAAAAGAATTCTTTTGTTTCCTCCTTCTCTGGATGATGGTGGTGCTGCTAGCCTCGCTCTCAGAAGAGGTCTGCTGTTCTGCCATTGTATCTCAATGTCAATTCAGCTCCTTCTCCTAGGGGATCTCAAGCAGTAATGAGGGGAATGGGTGTGGTGTGGGAAGTTTCTGGAACTGAAAGTAGTTTCAACCAATGAAAAGTGTTCTTTGTGGATCACATGACCTACCGTGCGCGCTCCGTAAGCTTACGGTACGCGCTCGCAAACAAGTACGCATGCGCAAACGTGACGCTTACGGAGCGCTTACGGAGCGCGTGCGTAAGACGCACTCGCGCATGCGCTTTACACGCCCCTGCGTAACCACGACGTTGCTTCCGCGTGTACGTGTACGTCACGTACGTATCACGTAAGCGCGCTGTACTTATGACGTGCCGAGCGCGTAGCGTCAGCTTACCGTACGCGCATCCTATCACGTAAGCGCACCGTACTTATGACGTACGGAGCGCGTAGCGTCAGCTTACCGTACGCTCACGGAAAAAAATGCATAAAAAAAAATTTAACCATTCCATCATGCAGGATATAGTACATATATTATTTTATACATAGGTTTACAAAAAATCTCAAAAAAAAATTTGCATTTAAAAAACCGTACAAATTCACTGAAAAAACCATAGGTTTCACACACGTTATAGTTAGGAATTAGCATTTAAAAAACCTTGCAAATTCACTAAAAAAACCATAGGTTTCACACATGTTATAGTTAGCTGGACATTTCACTCATAAAAAACCAATGAAATTCCCCCGTTATAGTTAGTGCAGGCAACTATAACTCACGCAACCGCAATCCTCTGCTGATGACGTCAGATATTACATCACTGATGACATATGTGTCTTTCTGAAAGAAAAAAAAATGTAATATATGTATAGCTAAACATGAATGGAAGAAGACATGGGTAAATAAGAGTCTAAATACAGTGATTTAATATCTGACGTCATCAGCAGAGGATTGCGGTTGCGTGAGTTATAGTTGCCTGCACTAACTATAACGGGGGAATTTCATTGGTTTTTTATGAGTGAAATGTCCAGCTAACTATATGGTTTTTGCAGTGAATATATATATATATTGTTTGTACATAAGATGTTTCTGATTGGTAGAAGGTTTAACGTGTGATCAAGGCACTTCTGTGCTGAAACGCGTAGCGTTACCTTGTGAATAAATCGCCAACGAGCTGTACCTTTCTGAGTGCGTGTTTTGCTTACTGGAGCTGAAAACTTTATTGAATCTAAACTCGGCGGTGGGATTGGCCGAGTACAACACGCCACCTGACTATGGGAGATGGATCCCAGAAACGAATCCTGTTGTGAAATGATGAAATAATACGGAGGGACCCAAACCGGCCAAATTGAAATACGACTTCGTTTTGACAACCACAGAAGCAGAAACACCGCCATCCGCCCTTAAGGTAAGAGCTATTCTCGTCTCTTTACCCTTCTTTTCAAAGCACCGGCGCATCTGCGACGTGGCTCTGTTTGGGCGGGGTGACTAGTGTGAGTTAGTTCGAACCCAGGGCTAGCGGTATATGCGAGACGCATAAATCCGAGAAGATATTTATCTTATTGTGTAATACGGAACTATCAGTTGATACCTATACGTCTGCCACTGTTTCTCTGGCTACACAAACTATCATACGGTATCAGGAACTGCCAATTGTGGCAGGGAAAGGTAACAGCATTGAGACATTAAACGAAAATATACACCAATATCTCACAAGGTATAACCTACGAGTGCATCCCATGTCATATTCGCTTAGAACAATCATATAGCAATATAAGCATGGAGGAAGAGGACGAAAGAAGAAGAGAGGCTGCCACATTATTTGCACGCGGACCAGGGCAAGCAGGAACTGGCCCCGTGACAATTGAAAAGACAGAAAGCAGTTTATTGATATTTCAATTGAGAAAATATGAGAAATTGAGGAAACAAGAAACATCAAAATGGTGGGAGGCTACATCCCTTCAAGATTATGTGGATAAGGGCATGGTACCCCGGGGACTGAGGATTTACATCACCCCATCGCACGAATCACCCAATGCGCAAATGTTAGAAGAATGGTCGCAGAACTCAGCCACCAGTAGCAAGAACATGTTGTGCATCCTTATCAAATATGCGTGGGAAGACCGTGCCACCATAATCAAACAGTTGAAAGATCTTGAGGAGGAATTCAGTAAACACCCCAACCAAGATACGATTAATAAATTTAAGGAAGAGCTCAAAGGGCGCTTAAAAAAGAACGAGGAGGACATTAAATATCGTAAACAGCGCAAGCTACATAGAGATTGCGGGGACTATGATAGTGGACGGATACTCACCTATAGTCCAAAATATGATTACTTATATAAACAACAAAATCCCCCAATTGAGATTCTTGATGTACACGACACTGAGGAAGCATGTTCTTCAAATGCCATGGTCAGTGAACCAGATTCAGATATCTCGAGAAATTCTGCCAGCACTGCATCCGAGACTGAAATAGTTGTTAAGAAACCGGCGACTTTTTTAGAAGAGTTCAGGGTTCTACGGACCAGACGGAAAAAAGAAGCCGAATCATACCAACAACAACAGTCCTCCCAGAAAACACCAACTCGTGGGAGACCAAGAGGACAAGCAAGAGGAAGAGCAGATCACAGAAGAGAAGATTCAAGTTCCAGCAGAGAAAACGCAAAGAGTACAAAGCCGGTGGGATCCAAAAGAGGCGGCTACAGACGAAGACGTTAACCATGGATGACGACATGGTAAATAAAACAATCATAAACTTATCGTCTAGAACTTTGACTATAAAAGAAAAACGTACTCTCTGCTTGGGATTGACTTTTTGCCCCAGTGAACTGTTCAGTTATCCTGATACCCGAATAGACCTGTACAAATTCGGCAGGAAACTAAAACTCCAGAAATGGCATTCATTAAGAACTATAAAAGATACTCCTCAATCCATGGCAATAGTAGATACACCTGAACTTAATATTCATGACCAAAACCTTCTTCTAGATATGTATGTATTAGGGGGTATATCATCTGATAGTCAACCTGATGATTCTATTGTAGGTGTGAGGGAAACAAATATGAATAGGGCTGCATGTACTAGCTTTAGACCGAAATCAGTCTTTTACCCCATCATGCCACATGACCCTATAGATACCTTCCAAGAAGTAGTGAGCAAAGAACTTGCCAAGCTTAAACATAAAAAATACAACAGAGAGAACAGGAATAGAAATTTGTCTAAACATGACCGTGACTTCATCCTATCACTGGCTAACGATAACTCTGTTATACTCAGACCCTCTGATAAGGGAGGCAATATTGTTCTCTGGGGCAGAGATCTTTATGTCAAAGAAGCCCTCAGACAACTTGAAGGTGATGTCTTTTACATCAAATCCAACTCCAACGAATACAATATTAGCATAGAGGAAACATGGAATAGACTTCATGATTGGCAAATTGAAGGGCTCCTTTCTTGGCATGAATTCTGCTTCCTTAAACGTGATTTTCCTAAACTCCCTATTTTCTATTTACTGCCTAAAGTTCATAAAAACCTCTTAGAACCCCCAGGCAGACCCATCATATCTTCCATAGGAAGTGTCAACGAAAATCTGTCAGTGTACGTAGATCACTTCCTGAAAGAATATGTTTTCCAACTCCCTTCCTTCATCAAGGACACTACTGACTTTCTGAAAAAAATTGAGACCATTACATTGTCTGAAGGTTCCATGCTTATCACAATGGATGTCAGTGCCCTCTATACTGTTATTGATCATACCCAGGGTATGGAGGCTTGTTACTATTTTTAAAAAAATCGTGAAATAGGATTTAGAGACCATACTGCTATGCTTATAGAGATGATGAAACTCTGTCTACGTAATAATATATTTATGTTTGACGGAACCTTTTTTAAGCAAATCCGTGGCGCTGCCATGGGTTCGGCGTTTTCTCCTAACTTCGCGAATTTATTTTTGGGGAAGTGGGAAGAAGAAATTAGGTCTAATGAAGATCTCAAAGAGCATTTTACAAAGGTACAATTTTGGTCAAGATACATTGATGACCTTTTTGTCATCTGGCAAGGCACCATGGAAGAGGCTGTTAGCTTCATTGCAAAGCTCAACCAAAACAGCTATAATATACTTCTGACATACAACTTTAGTGAACATCATGTGGATTTCTTGGACACTAGCATCACGATCCAAGAGGGTAGACTTACTTCCAAACTCCATAGAAAGGACACGGCTGGCAACAGCCTTCTCCATGCCTTGAGCTCCCATCCTGAATCACTCAAATGGAGCATCCCTTATGGGGAGCTCTTAAGAGCTAAAAGAAATTGCACTAAAGAGACAGATTACACACACGAGAGTAGCAACATACTCCAACGGTTTCGGGACAGGGGATACCCTGAGTGGGTACTGACTAAAGCCCTTTCCAAAGCATCGATCATCCAGAGATCAGAGACCCTGAACCCTACACCTAAACCCATTGTCTCATCACAAACACCTAGAATAATAACTACCTACAACCAAAAATCTAAACAAGTCCAAAAAATAGTGGCCGATAATTTGAAAATTTTAAAATCAGATTCCATCTTAGGCCCAAAATTGACCAATAGACCACTCATAACATACAGTAGAGGTCGCAACCTTAGGGACATGTTGGTGAAAAGTGACATCACTGATAAAAGGGGCCAACATATCCAAGGACTTAGTGGATTTTATCCATGTGGACATTGTAGGGCCTGCCGGTCTAGTGTGATGGTTAAAGAGTTTGCAATACCAGGGACCCAAACAAAAAAACAGATCAGACAATTTCTTACTTGTAGTTCCACCTATGTAATCTACATTTTGGAATGTCCTTGTCAAAAAAAGTATGTGGGCAGCACGTCGTGCATGGCCAAAAAGAGAGTCCAGGAACACTTGAGAGCCATCTATAACAAAGACCCCAAATATCCCATTGCCAGACATTTCCAAAATGTACACCAATCAAATAGCGATCTATTGAGATACTATGCGATTGAACAGGTCAATGTGGGTAGGCGTGGAGGGAATCGAGAACTTGCCCTCAGAACTAGAGAATCTAAATGGATATTGGAATTAGAGACCAAATTCCCTGGGGGGCATAATTTGGACGAGGAACTTGCAACCCATCTACATACTGATTAATTCATCCAGTTATTGTCCATAGTTGTCCAGGGTAAACCTTCATGTCCTGATGCTTGATTGTTTTCTGATTGTTCTTGCTAATTATTAACTGATGATATTGTTTTTAATCCATTTTAATCAATGTTTTTGTCACTTCTTTCTAGGAGTCAGCCGGGGGCACGTCACTCCTTAGAAAACCTGAGCACTGCACTGATCTTCACATTCTGAACTGAATAGAAGACTATCACCTCACCACGATAAAGCTAAGATACACTTTGTCACTTTTGTTATTTTTACCCCCCCTTTTTTCCTCCCTTTTTTCGTTGGAAATTTTCTTGATCCTTGGATCTAGATGCACTCTAATTACCATGTTGGAACATCCCTAGTCACACCCATCGGGATCACCTTATTGATATTGGACACGTTAGTTACTCGCCATTGGGCTTGATCAATTTTTGTATTACAGATACTGATTCCTTTCGGGCACTAGACCGAGTACAATGTTGTTTCTGATGCATATATGCGATATTACTTAGTATGCGCATATCTTGTTATTCTTGTATTTTTCATATCAGATGTAGTCCGGATATTTCACTTGAATTATCGGACTCATTGTTCTGCATTACATATCTCTATGATGCAATAGGGATTCAATGGAAAGGAACCATTTCAATATGGCCGAATCATTATTTCTCTTGCGAGTGTCCTTCCACTATGTTGTTTTCAATTGACCAGTCCTGGTGTTTGTACATAAGATGTTTCTGATTGGTAGAAGGTTTAACGTGTGATCAAGGCACTTCTGTGCTGAAACGCGTAGCGTTACCTTGTGAATAAATCGCCAACGAGCTGTACCTTTCTGAGTGCGTGTTTTGCTTACTGGAGCTGAAAACTTTATTGAATCTAAACTCGGCGGTGGGATTGGCCGAGTACAACACGCCACCTGACTATGGGAGATGGATCCCAGAAACGAATCCTGTTGTGAAATGATGAAATAATACGGAGGGACCCAAACCGGCCGAATTGAAATACGACTTCGTTTTGACAACCACAGAAGCAGAAACACCGCCATCCGCCCTTAAGGTAAGAGCTATTCTCGTCTCTTTACCCTTCTTTTCAAAGCACCGGCGCATCTGCGACGTGGCTCTGTTTGGGCGGGGTGACTAGTGTGAGTTAGTTCGAACCCAGGGCTAGCGGTATATGCGAGACGCATAAATCCGAGAAGATATTTATCTTATTGTGTAATACGGAACTATCAGTTGATACCTATACGTCTGCCACTGTTTCTCTGGCTACACAAACTATCATACGGTATCAGGAACTGCCAATTGTGGCAGGGAAAGGTAACAGCATTGAGACATTAAACGAAAATATACACCAATATCTCACAAGGTATAACCTACGAGTGCATCCCATGTCATATTCGCTTAGAACAATCATATAGCAATATAAGCATGGAGGAAGAGGACGAAAGAAGAAGAGAGGCTGCCACATTATTTGCACGCGGACCAGGGCAAGCAGGAACTGGCCCCGTGACAATTGAAAAGACAGAAAGCAGTTTATTGATATTTCAATTGAGAAAATATGAGAAATTGAGGAAACAAGAAACATCAAAATGGTGGGAGGCTACATCCCTTCAAGATTATGTGGATAAGGGCATGGTACCCCGGGGACTGAGGATTTACATCACCCCATCGCACGAATCACCCAATGCGCAAATGTTAGAAGAATGGTCGCAGAACTCAGCCACCAGTAGCAAGAACATGTTGTGCATCCTTATCAAATATGCGTGGGAAGACCGTGCCACCATAATCAAACAGTTGAAAGATCTTGAGGAGGAATTCAGTAAACACCCCAACCAAGATACGATTAATAAATTTAAGGAAGAGCTCAAAGGGCGCTTAAAAAAGAACGAGGAGGACATTAAATATCGTAAACAGCGCAAGCTACATAGAGATTGCGGGGACTATGATAGTGGACGGATACTCACCTATAGTCCAAAATATGATTACTTATATAAACAACAAAATCCCCCAATTGAGATTCTTGATGTACACGACACTGAGGAAGCATGTTCTTCAAATGCCATGGTCAGTGAACCAGATTCAGATATCTCGAGAAATTCTGCCAGCACTGCATCCGAGACTGAAATAGTTGTTAAGAAACCGGCGACTTTTTTAGAAGAGTTCAGGGTTCTACAGACCAGACGGAAAAAAGAAGCCGAATCATACCAACAACAACAGTCCTCCCAGAAAACACCAACTCGTGGGAGACCAAGAGGACAAGCAAGAGGAAGAGCAGATCACAGAAGAGAAGATTCAAGTTCCAGCAGAGAAAACGCAAAGAGTACAAAGCCGGTGGGATCCAAAAGAGGCGGCTACAGATGAAGACGTTAACCATGGATGACGACATGGTAAATAAAACAATCATAAACTTATCGTCTAGAACTTTGACTATAAAAGAAAAACGTACTCTCTGCTTGGGATTGACTTTTTGCCCCAGTGAACTGTTCAGTTATCCTGATACCCGAATAGACCTGTACAAATTCGGCAGGAAACTAAAACTCCAGAAATGGCATTCATTAAGAACTATAAAAGATACTCCTCAATCCATGGCAATAGTAGATACACCTGAACTTAATATTCATGACCAAAACCTTCTTCTAGATATGTATGTATTAGGGGGTATATCATCTGATAGTCAACCTGATGATTCTATTGTAGGTGTGAGGGAAACAAACATGAATAGGGCTGCATGTACTAGCTTTAGACCGAAATCAGTCTTTTACCCCATCATGCCACATGACCCTATAGATACCTTCCAAGAAGTAGTGAGCAAAGAACTTGCCAAGCTTAAACATAAAAAATACAACAGAGAGAACAGGAATAGAAATTTGTCTAAACATGACCGTGACTTCATCCTATCACTGGCTAACGATAACTCTGTTATACTCAGACCCTCTGATAAGGGAGGCAATATTGTTCTCTGGGGCAGAGATCTTTATGTCAAAGAAGCCCTCAGACAACTTGAAGGTGATGTCTTTTACATCAAATCCAACTCCAACGAATACAATATTAGCATAGAGGAAACATGGAATAGACTTCATGATTGGCAAATTGAAGGGCTCCTTTCTTGGCATGAATTCTGCTTCCTTAAACGTGATTTTCCTAAACTCCCTATTTTCTATTTACTGCCTAAAGTTCATAAAAACCTCTTAGAACCCCCAGGCAGACCCATCATATCTTCCATAGGAAGTGTCAACGAAAATCTGTCAGTGTACGTAGATCACTTCCTGAAAGAATATGTTTTCCAACTCCCTTCCTTCATCAAGGACACTACTGACTTTCTGAAAAAAATTGAGACCATTACATTGTCTGAAGGTTCCATGCTTATCACAATGGATGTCAGTGCCCTCTATACTGTTATTGATCATACCCAGGGTATGGAGGCTTGTTACTATTTTTTAAAAAATCGTGAAATAGGATTTAGAGACCATACTGCTATGCTTATAGAGATGATGAAACTCTGTCTACGTAATAATATATTTATGTTTGACGGAACCTTTTTTAAGCAAATCCGTGGCGCTGCCATGGGTTCGGCGTTTTCTCCTAACTTCGCGAATTTATTTTTGGGGAAGTGGGAAGAAGAAATTAGGTCTAATGAAGATCTCAAAGAGCATTTTACAAAGGTACAATTTTGGTCAAGATACATTGATGACCTTTTTGTCATCTGGCAGGGCACCATGGAAGAGGCTGTTAGCTTCATTGCAAAGCTCAACCAAAACAGCTATAATATACTTCTGACATACAACATTAGTGAACATCATGTGGATTTCTTGGACACTAGCATCACGATCCAAGAGGGTAGACTTACTTCCAAACTCCATAGAAAGGACACGGCTGGCAACAGCCTTCTCCATGCCTTGAGCTCCCATCCTGAATCACTCAAATGGAGCATCCCTTATGGGGAGCTCTTAAGAGCTAAAAGAAATTGCACTAAAGAGACAGATTACACACACGAGAGTAGCAACATACTCCAACGGTTTCGGGACAGGGGATACCCTGAGTGGGTACTGACTAAAGCCCTTTCCAAAGCATCGATCATCCAGAGATCAGAGACCCTGAACCCTACACCTAAACCCATTGTCTCATCACAAACACCTAGAATAATAACTACCTACAACCAAAAATCTAAACAAGTCCAAAAAATAGTGGCCGATAATTTGAAAATTTTAAAATCAGATTCCATCTTAGGCCCAAAATTGACCAATAGACCACTCATAACATACAGAAGAGGTCGCAACCTTAGGGACATGTTGGTGAAAAGTGACATCACTGATAAAAGGGGCCAACATATCCAAGGACTTAGTGGATTTTATCCATGTGGACATTGTAGGGCCTGCCGGTCTAGTGTGATGGTTAAAGAGTTTGCAATACCAGGGACCCAAACAAAAAAACAGATCAGACAATTTCTTACTTGTAGTTCCACCTATGTAATCTACATTTTGGAATGTCCTTGTCAAAAAAAGTATGTGGGCAGCACGTCGTGCATGGCCAAAAAGAGAGTCCAGGAACACTTGAGAGCCATCTATAACAAAGACCCCAAATATCCCATTGCCAGACATTTCCAAAATGTACACCAATCAAATAGCGATCTATTGAGATACTATGCGATTGAACAGGTCAATGTGGGTAGGCGTGGAGGGAATCGAGAACTTGCCCTCAGAACTAGAGAATCTAAATGGATATTGGAATTAGAGACCAAATTCCCTGGGGGGCATAATTTGGACGAGGAACTTGCAACCCATCTACATACTGATTAATTCATCCAGTTATTGTCCATAGTTGTCCAGGGTAAACCTTCATGTCCTGATGCTTGATTGTTTTCTGATTGTTCTTGCTAATTATTAACTGATGATATTGTTTTTAATCCATTTTAATCAATGTTTTTGTCACTTCTTTCTAGGAGTCAGCCGGGGGCACGTCACTCCTTAGAAAACCTGAGCACTGCACTGATCTTCACATTCTGAACTGAATAGAAGACTATCACCTCACCACGATAAAGCTAAGATACACTTTGTCACTTTTGTTATTTTTACCCCCCCTTTTTTCCTCCCTTTTTTCGTTGGAAATTTTCTTGATCCTTGGATCTAGATGCACTCTAATTACCATGTTGGAACATCCCTAGTCACACCCATCGGGATCACCTTATTGATATTGGACACGTTAGTTACTCGCCATTGGGCTTGATCAATTTTTGTATTACAGATACTGATTCCTTTCGGGCACTAGACCGAGTACAATGTTGTTTCTGATGCATATATGCGATATTACTTAGTATGCGCATATCTTGTTATTCTTGTATTTTTCATATCAGATGTAGTCCGGATATTTCACTTGAATTATCGGACTCATTGTTCTGCATTACATATCTCTATGATGCAATAGGGATTCAATGGAAAGGAACCATTTCAATATGGCCGAATCATTATTTCTCTTGCGAGTGTCCTTCCACTATGTTGTTTTCAATTGACCAGTCCTGGTGTTTGTACATAAGATGTTTCTGATTGGTAGAAGGTTTAACGTGTGATCAAGGCACTTCTGTGCTGAAACGCGTAGCGTTACCTTGTGAATAAATCGCCAACGAGCTGTACCTTTCTGAGTGCGTGTTTTGCTTACTGGAGCTGAAAACTTTATTGAATCTAAACTCGGCGGTGGGATTGGCCGAGTACAACACGCCACCTGACTATGGGAGATGGATCCCAGAAACGAATCCTGTTGTGAAATGATGAAATAATACGGAGGGACCCAAACCGGCCGAATTGAAATACGACTTCGTTTTGACAACCACAGAAGCAGAAACACCGCCATCCGCCCTTAAGGTAAGAGCTATTCTCGTCTCTTTACCCTTCTTTTCAAAGCACCGGCGCATCTGCGACGTGGCTCTGTTTGGGCGGGGTGACTAGTGTGAGTTAGTTCGAACCCAGGGCTAGCGGTATATGCGAGACGCATAAATCCGAGAAGATATTTATCTTATTGTGTAATACGGAACTATCAGTTGATACCTATACGTCTGCCACTGTTTCTCTGGCTACACAAACTATCATACGGTATCAGGAACTGCCAATTGTGGCAGGGAAAGGTAACAGCATTGAGACATTAAACGAAAATATACACCAATATCTCACAAGGTATAACCTATGAGTGCATCCCATGTCATATTCGCTTAGAACAATCATATAGCAATATAAGCATGGAGGAAGAGGACGAAAGAAGAAGAGAGGCTGCCACATTATTTGCACGCGGACCAGGGCAAGCAGGAACTGGCCCCGTGACAATTGAAAAGACAGAAAGCAGTTTATTGATATTTCAATTGAGAAAATATGAGAAATTGAGGAAACAAGAAACATCAAAATGGTGGGAGGCTACATCCCTTCAAGATTATGTGGATAAGGGCATGGTACCCCGGGGACTGAGGATTTACATCACCCCATCGCACGAATCACCCAATGCGCAAATGTTAGAAGAATGGTCGCAGAACTCAGCCACCAGTAGCAAGAACATGTTGTGCATCCTTATCAAATATGCGTGGGAAGACCGTGCCACCATAATCAAACAGTTGAAAGATCTTGAGGAGGAATTCAGTAAACACCCCAACCAAGATACGATTAATAAATTTAAGGAAGAGCTCAAAGGGCGCTTAAAAAAGAACGAGGAGGACATTAAATATCGTAAACAGCGCAAGCTACATAGAGATTGCGGGGACTATGATAGTGGACGGATACTCACCTATAGTCCAAAATATGATTACTTATATAAACAACAAAATCCCCCAATTGAGATTCTTGATGTACACGACACTGAGGAAGCATGTTCTTCAAATGCCATGGTCAGTGAACCAGATTCAGATATCTCGAGAAATTCTGCCAGCACTGCATCCGAGACTGAAATAGTTGTTAAGAAACCGGCGACTTTTTTAGAAGAGTTCAGGGTTCTACGGACCAGACGGAAAAAAGAAGCCGAATCATACCAACAACAACAGTCCTCCCAGAAAACACCAACTCGTGGGAGACCAAGAGGACAAGCAAGAGGAAGAGCAGATCACAGAAGAGAAGATTCAAGTTCCAGCAGAGAAAACGCAAAGAGTACAAAGCCGGTGGGATCCAAAAGAGGCGGCTACAGACGAAGACGTTAACCATGGATGACGACATGGTAAATAAAACAATCATAAACTTATCGTCTAGAACTTTGACTATAAAAGAAAAACGTACTCTCTGCTTGGGATTGTCTTTTTGCCCCAGTGAACTGTTCAGTTATCCTGATACCCGAATAGACCTGTACAAATTCGGCAGGAAACTAAAACTCCAGAAATGGCATTCATTAAGAACTATAAAAGATACTCCTCAATCCATGGCAATAGTAGATACACCTGAACTTAATATTCATGACCAAAACCTTCTTCTAGATATGTATGTATTAGGGGGTATATCATCTGATAGTCAACCTGATGATTCTATTGTAGGTGTGAGGGAAACAAATATGAATAGGGCTGCATGTACTAGCTTTAGACCGAAATCAGTCTTTTACCCCATCATGCCACATGACCCTATAGATACCTTCCAAGAAGTAGTGAGCAAAGAACTTGCCAAGCTTAAACATAAAAAATACAACAGAGAGAACAGGAATAGAAATTTGTCTAAACATGACCGTGACTTCATCCTATCACTGGCTAACGATAACTCTGTTATACTCAGACCCTCTGATAAGGGAGGCAATATTGTTCTCTGGGGCAGAGATCTTTATGTCAAAGAAGCCCTCAGACAACTTGAAGGTGATGTCTTTTACATCAAATCCAACTCCAACGAATACAATATTAGCATAGAGGAAACATGGAATAGACTTCATGATTGGCAAATTGAAGGGCTCCTTTCTTGGCATGAATTCTGCTTCCTTAAACGTGATTTTCCTAAACTCCCTATTTTCTATTTACTGCCTAAAGTTCATAAAAACCTCTTAGAACCCCCAGGCAGACCCATCATATCTTCCATAGGAAGTGTCAACGAAAATCTGTCAGTGTACGTAGATCACTTCCTGAAAGAATATGTTTTCCAACTCCCTTCCTTCATCAAGGACACTACTGACTTTCTGAAAAAAATTGAGACCATTACATTGTCTGAAGGTTCCATGCTTATCACAATGGATGTCAGTGCCCTCTATACTGTTATTGATCATACCCAGGGTATGGAGGCTTGTTACTATTTTTAAAAAAATCGTGAAATAGGATTTAGAGACCATACTGCTATGCTTATAGAGATGATGAAACTCTGTCTACGTAATAATATATTTATGTTTGACGGAACCTTTTTTAAGCAAATCCGTGGCGCTGCCATGGGTTCGGCGTTTTCTCCTAACTTCGCGAATTTATTTTTGGGGAAGTGGGAAGAAGAAATTAGGTCTAATGAAGATCTCAAAGAGCATTTTACAAAGGTACAATTTTGGTCAAGATACATTGATGACCTTTTTGTCATCTGGCAGGGCACCATGGAAGAGGCTGTTAGCTTCATTGCAAAGCTCAACCAAAACAGCTATAATATACTTCTGACATACAACATTAGTGAACATCATGTGGATTTCTTGGACACTAGCATCACGATCCAAGAGGGTAGACTTACTTCCAAACTCCATAGAAAGGACACGGCTGGCAACAGCCTTCTCCATGCCTTGAGCTCCCATCCTGAATCACTCAAATGGAGCATCCCTTATGGGGAGCTCTTAAGAGCTAAAAGAAATTGCACTAAAGAGACAGATTACACACACGAGAGTAGCAACATACTCCAACGGTTTCGGGACAGGGGATACCCTGAGTGGGTACTGACTAAAGCCCTTTCCAAAGCATCGATCATCCAGAGATCAGAGACCCTGAACCCTACACCTAAACCCATTGTCTCATCACAACCACCTAGAATAATAACTACCTACAACCAAAAATCTAAACAAGTCCAAAAAATAGTGGCCGATAATTGGAAAATTTTAAAATCAGATTCCATCTTAGGCCCAAAATTGACCAATAGACCACTCATAACATACAGAAGAGGTCGCAACCTTAGGGACATGTTGGTGAAAAGTGACATCACTGATAAAAGGGGCCAACATATCCAAGGACTTAGTGGATTTTATCCATGTGGACATTGTAGGGCCTGCCGGTCTAGTGTGATGGTTAAAGAGTTTGCAATACCAGGGACCCAAACAAAAAAACAGATCAGACAATTTCTTACTTGTAGCTCCACCTATGTAATCTACATTTTGGAATGTCCTTGTCAAAAAAAGTATGTGGGCAGCACGTCGTGCATGGCCAAAAAGAGAGTCCAGGAACACTTGAGAGCCATCTATAACAAAGACCCCAAATATCCCATTGCCAGACATTTCCAAAATGTACACCAATCAAATAGCGATCTATTGAGATACTATGCGATTGAACAGGTCAATGTGGGTAGGCGTGGAGGGAATCGAGAACTTGCCCTCAGAACTAGAGAATCTAAATGGATATTGGAATTAGAGACCAAATTCCCTGGGGGGCATAATTTGGACGAGGAACTTGCAACCCATCTACATACTGATTAATTCATCCAGTTATTGTCCATAGTTGTCCAGGGTAAACCTTCATGTCCTGATGCTTGATTGTTTTCTGATTGTTCTTGCTAATTATTAACTGATGATATTGTTTTTAATCCATTTTAATCAATGTTTTTGTCACTTCTTTCTAGGAGTCAGCCGGGGGCACGTCACTCCTTAGAAAACCTGAGCACTGCACTGATCTTCACATTCTGAACTGAATAGAAGACTATCACCTCACCACGATAAAGCTAAGATACACTTTGTCACTTTTGTTATTTTTACCCCCCCTTTTTTCCTCCCTTTTTTCGTTGGAAATTTTCTTGATCCTTGGATCTAGATGCACTCTAATTACCATGTTGGAACATCCCTAGTCACACCCATCGGGATCACCTTATTGATATTGGACACGTTAGTTACTCGCCATTGGGCTTGATCAATTTTTGTATTACAGATACTGATTCCTTTCGGGCACTAGACCGAGTACAATGTTGTTTCTGATGCATATATGCGATATTACTTAGTATGCGCATATCTTGTTATTCTTGTATTTTTCATATCAGATGTAGTCCGGATATTTCACTTGAATTATCGGACTCATTGTTCTGCATTACATATCTCTATGATGCAATAGGGATTCAATGGAAAGGAACCATTTCAATATGGCCGAATCATTATTTCTCTTGCGAGTGTCCTTCCACTATGTTGTTTTCAATTGACCAGTCCTGGTGTTTGTACATAAGATGTTTCTGATTGGTAGAAGGTTTAACGTGTGATCAAGGCACTTCTGTGCTGAAACGCGTAGCGTTACCTTGTGAATAAATCGCCAACGAGCTGTACCTTTCTGAGTGCGTGTTTTGCTTACTGGAGCTGAAAACTTTATTGAATCTAAACTCGGCGGTGGGATTGGCCGAGTACAACACGCCACCTGACTATGGGAGATGGATCCCAGAAACGAATCCTGTTGTGAAATGATGAAATAATACGGAGGGACCCAAACCGGCCGAATTGAAATACGACTTCGTTTTGACAACCACAGAAGCAGAAACACCGCCATCCGCCCTTAAGGTAAGAGCTATTCTCGTCTCTTTACCCTTCTTTTCAAAGCACCGGCGCATCTGCGACGTGGCTCTGTTTGGGCGGGGTGACTAGTGTGAGTTAGTTCGAACCCAGGGCTAGCGGTATATGCGAGACGCATAAATCCGAGAAGATATTTATCTTATTGTGTAATACGGAACTATCAGTTGATACCTATACGTCTGCCACTGTTTCTCTGGCTACACAAACTATCATACGGTATCAGGAACTGCCAATTGTGGCAGGGAAAGGTAACAGCATTGAGACATTAAACGAAAATATACACCAATATCTCACAAGGTATAACCTACGAGTGCATCCCATGTCATATTCGCTTAGAACAATCATATAGCAATATAAGCATGGAGGAAGAGGACGAAAGAAGAAGAGAGGCTACCACATTATTTGCACGCGGACCAGGGCAAGCAGGAACTGGCCCCGTGACAATTGAAAAGACAGAAAGCAGTTTATTGATATTTCAATTGAGAAAATATGAGAAATTGAGGAAACAAGAAACATCAAAATGGTGGGAGGCTACATCCCTTCAAGATTATGTGGATAAGGGCATGGTACCCCGGGGACTGAGGATTTACATCACCCCATCGCACGAATCACCCAATGCGCAAATGTTAGAAGAATGGTCGCAGAACTCAGCCACCAGTAGCAAGAACATGTTGTGCATCCTTATCAAATATGCGTGGGAAGACCGTGCCACCATAATCAAACAGTTGAAAGATCTTGAGGAGGAATTCAGTAAACACCCCAACCAAGATACGATTAATAAATTTAAGGAAGAGCTCAAAGGGCGCTTAAAAAAGAACGAGGAGGACATTAAATATCGTAAACAGCGCAAGCTACATAGAGATTGCGGGGACTATGATAGTGGACGGATACTCACCTATAGTCCAAAATATGATTACTTATATAAACAACAAAATCCCCCAATTGAGATTCTTGATGTACACGACACTGAGGAAGCATGTTCTTCAAATGCCATGGTCAGTGAACCAGATTCAGATATCTCGAGAAATTCTGCCAGCACTGCATCCGAGACTGAAATAGTTGTTAAGAAACCGGCGACTTTTTTAGAAGAGTTCAGGGTTCTACAGACCAGACGGAAAAAAGAAGCCGAATCATACCAACAACAACAGTCCTCCCAGAAAACACCAACTCGTGGGAGACCAAGAGGACAAGCAAGAGGAAGAGCAGATCACAGAAGAGAAGATTCAAGTTCCAGCAGAGAAAACGCAAAGAGTACAAAGCCGGTGGGATCCAAAAGAGGCGGCTACAGACGAAGACGTTAACCATGGATGACGACATGGTAAATAAAACAATCATAAACTTATCGTCTAGAACTTTGACTATAAAAGAAAAACGTACTCTCTGCTTGGGATTGACTTTTTGCCCCAGTGAACTGTTCAGTTATCCTGATACCCGAATAGACCTGTACAAATTCGGCAGGAAACTAAAACTCCAGAAATGGCATTCATTAAGAACTATAAAAGATACTCCTCAATCCATGGCAATAGTAGATACACCTGAACTTAATATTCATGACCAAAACCTTCTTCTAGATATGTATGTATTAGGGGGTATATCATCTGATAGTCAACCTGATGATTCTATTGTAGGTGTGAGGGAAACAAATATGAATAGGGCTGCATGTACTAGCTTTAGACCGAAATCAGTCTTTTACCCCATCATGCCACATGACCCTATAGATACCTTCCAAGAAGTAGTGAGCAAAGAACTTGCCAAGCTTAAACATAAAAAATACAACAGAGAGAACAGGAATAGAAATTTGTCTAAACATGACCGTGACTTCATCCTATCACTGGCTAACGATAACTCTGTTATACTCAGACCCTCTGATAAGGGAGGCAATATTGTTCTCTGGGGCAGAGATCTTTATGTCAAAGAAGCCCTCAGACGACTTGAAGGTGATGTCTTTTACATCAAATCCAACTCCAACGAATACAATATTAGCATAGAGGAAACATGGAATAGACTTCATGATTGGCAAATTGAAGGGCTCCTTTCTTGGCATGAATTCTGCTTCCTTAAACGTGATTTTCCTAAACTCCCTATTTTCTATTTACTGCCTAAAGTTCATAAAAACCTCTTAGAACCCCCAGGCAGACCCATCATATCTTCCATAGGAAGTGTCAACGAAAATCTGTCAGTGTACGTAGATCACTTCCTGAAAGAATATGTTTTCCAACTCCCTTCCTTCATCAAGGACACTACTGACTTTCTGAAAAAAATTGAGACCATTACATTGTCTGAAGGTTCCATGCTTATCACAATGGATGTCAGTGCCCTCTATACTGTTATTGATCATACCCAGGGTATGGAGGCTTGTTACTATTTTTTAAAAAATCGTGAAATAGGATTTAGAGACCATACTGCTATGCTTATAGAGATGATGAAACTCTGTCTACGTAATAATATATTTATGTTTGACGGAACCTTTTTTAAGCAAATCCGTGGCGCTGCCATGGGTTCGGCGTTTTCTCCTAACTTCGCGAATTTATTTTTGGGGAAGTGGGAAGAAGAAATTAGGTCTAATGAAGATCTCAAAGAGCATTTTACAAAGGTACAATTTTGGTCAAGATACATTGATGACCTTTTTGTCATCTGGCAGGGCACCATGGAAGAGGCTGTTAGCTTCATTGCAAAGCTCAACCAAAACAGCTATAATATACTTCTGACATACAACATTAGTGAACATCATGTGGATTTCTTGGACACTAGCATCACGATCCAAGAGGGTAGACTTACTTCCAAACTCCATAGAAAGGACACGGCTGGCAACAGCCTTCTCCATGCCTTGAGCTCCCATCCTGAATCACTCAAATGGAGCATCCCTTATGGGGAGCTCTTAAGAGCTAAAAGAAATTGCACTAAAGAGACAGATTACACACACGAGAGTAGCAACATACTCCAACGGTTTCGGGACAGGGGATACCCTGAGTGGGTACTGACTAAAGCCCTTTCCAAAGCATCGATCATCCAGAGATCAGAGACCCTGAACCCTACACCTAAACCCATTGTCTCATCACAACCACCTAGAATAATAACTACCTACAACCAAAAATCTAAACAAGTCCAAAAAATAGTGGCCGATAATTGGAAAATTTTAAAATCAGATTCCATCTTAGGCCCAAAATTGACCAATAGACCACTCATAACATACAGAAGAGGTCGCAACCTTAGGGACATGTTGGTGAAAAGTGACATCACTGATAAAAGGGGCCAACATATCCAAGGACTTAGTGGATTTTATCCATGTGGACATTGTAGGGCCTGCCGGTCTAGTGTGATGGTTAAAGAGTTTGCAATACCAGGGACCCAAACAAAAAAACAGATCAGACAATTTCTTACTTGTAGCTCCACCTATGTAATCTACATTTTGGAATGTCCTTGTCAAAAAAAGTATGTGGGCAGCACGTCGTGCATGGCCAAAAAGAGAGTCCAGGAACACTTGAGAGCCATCTATAACAAAGACCCCAAATATCCCATTGCCAGACATTTCCAAAATGTACACCAATCAAATAGCGATCTATTGAGATACTATGCGATTGAACAGGTCAATGTGGGTAGGCGTGGAGGGAATCGAGAACTTGCCCTCAGAACTAGAGAATCTAAATGGATATTGGAATTAGAGACCAAATTCCCTGGGGGGCATAATTTGGACGAGGAACTTGCAACCCATCTACATACTGATTAATTCATCCAGTTATTGTCCATAGTTGTCCAGGGTAAACCTTCATGTCCTGATGCTTGATTGTTTTCTGATTGTTCTTGCTAATTATTAACTGATGATATTGTTTTTAATCCATTTTAATCAATGTTTTTGTCACTTCTTTCTAGGAGTCAGCCGGGGGCACGTCACTCCTTAGAAAACCTGAGCACTGCACTGATCTTCACATTCTGAACTGAATAGAAGACTATCACCTCACCACGATAAAGCTAAGATACACTTTGTCACTTTTGTTATTTTTACCCCCCCTTTTTTCCTCCCTTTTTTCGTTGGAAATTTTCTTGATCCTTGGATCTAGATGCACTCTAATTACCATGTTGGAACATCCCTAGTCACACCCATCGGGATCACCTTATTGATATTGGACACGTTAGTTACTCGCCATTGGGCTTGATCAATTTTTGTATTACAGATACTGATTCCTTTCGGGCACTAGACCGAGTACAATGTTGTTTCTGATGCATATATGCGATATTACTTAGTATGCGCATATCTTGTTATTCTTGTATTTTTCATATCAGATGTAGTCCGGATATTTCACTTGAATTATCGGACTCATTGTTCTGCATTACATATCTCTATGATGCAATAGGGATTCAATGGAAAGGAACCATTTCAAAATGGCCGAATCATTATTTCTCTTGCGAGTGTCCTTCCACTATGTTGTTTTCAATTGACCAGTCCTGGTGTTTGTACATAAGATGTTTCTGATTGGTAGAAGGTTTAACGTGTGATCAAGGCACTTCTGTGCTGAAACGCGTAGCGTTACCTTGTGAATAAATCGCCAACGAGCTGTACCTTTCTGAGTACGTGTTTTGCTTACTGGAGCTGAAAACTTTATATATATATATATATATATATATATATATATATATATATGAAACAACCAAACACGCCGTGGCGTGTAAAAACGGAAAGCACTCCAAAAGATTCAAAGCACCAATGCTTTATTTTACGAGCTCCCCCCCCGTCCCAAAACGCTGACAGACGCGTTTCGCCGACTGGCTTTCTCAATGTCAGCTTTCCTTGTGCTTCGTGGGAACATTTGAACTTTTGCGCGTGTCACAAAGTTTTTAGTACAAATCAAAGACAGACTTAGGCAACATTGTTCAAAAATACATGGTGGCCATCTTACAGTGACTAATCTGCAAATAATGTTCCTGTTGCTAAAAATCAAGTGCAGTTGTGCAAGATTAAAAAATACACTCATTAGTACCATGTATTCATTAGGTACTGTCCTTAGGGGGGAAGGAATAAAAGAAATTGATAATAAACAGATATCTAGCAATTTCATATATGAATGTATATACAATATGTACAATTGTACATCCTATATATACTCGGAAAAATAATGTGGATAAATATCCAATTCATTTATATTCGTATCGTTTTGTATATCACCCCCTGATTTAGTTTATTACGCCCTGAATGGGCATTAGAACAGCTATTGAGAGAGATTATGTTTAGGATGTGGCTGAGAGAAGAAGTAGAAAAAGGGGAGCACAAAAGTGCTCCGGGCATCGTTTCATGACATTCTTATAAGTGCCCAAAATTTCTACTTATCATCATAGCTGAACCCATAACTCCTCATCGTTATTTAGCCCTACTGGAGCCTTTGTCTGGAGATCAATTATATAAGTAGATTCCAAAATACGGAGTTGACGTACCCTATCTCCTCCTCTTTCAGATTTAGCCACTTGGTCTATACAGTGGAATTTTAATAAATCACGGTTGCGCTGATGAAATTTCTCGAAATGACGAGCAACTGGATATGCGGGGTCCTTGTTCGTTATCGCCCGCATATGTTCAAGGATACATTTTTTAGTAGGGTGTATCGTGCTTCCAATATAACGTTTGGGGCATGGACAGGTAAGGCAGTAAACAGTAAAGTCAGAATTACAATTAAGAAGCAACTTGATTTTACGTGTCGGTCTAGGATCACTTGGTCTTCCTTGATAAGTGGTTACTTTTTCGCTAAATTTACAGGCCTTGCAATGTTTGCAAGGAAAGAAACCTGAGATGCCTATTTGGTTTTTCACTCTGGGGACCGAATCATAATGGCTGTGAATTAAATAGTACCCTACCGACAAACTGCGTTTATATGTAATTTGTGGGCAAGATGGTAGCTTATTTTTGAGGACATTGCCAGTTTGTAAGATGTGCCAGTTTTTTTTGAAGATCTGCACAATCTGACTGGATTTTTCATTGAAACTGGTAATCATCCTAACCGGGCCATTTTCTTCTGATTTGGCAGATTTTTTAGTTATTAATAAATCTTTTCTATTTATTTTTTTGATTTTGGTTTCAGCTAAAGTGAGGTCTGAGTTGGTGTATCCTCTCTCCCTAAATCTCTTGGTGGCTTCAGATTTCACCTGTTCATAGTCAAGATCTTTAGAACAATTTCGCTTAAGGCGCAAAAGTTCACCAAATGGTATGTTTTTGATGACACTTCGTGGGTGATGGCTACCCGCATGTAGAACAGGGTTGCCTGCTGTTGGCTTTCTAAACAATCTAGTAGAACGTGTGCCATTGTCCACACAGACTTCAAGGTCTTGATAGGTGACTGAAATATTACTTATTTCACCTGTGAACCTGAGATTTAATTTGTTCATGTTTAGAGAAGCCACAAACTCCTCAGCCGAGGAACGGCTACCACGCCAGACTATGAAAAGGTCATCTATGTATCTTGCCCACATAATGGTTTTTTCAATCCAATGATCATTGGGTTCCCCCCAGGCCACGTGCTTCTCCCACCAGCCCACGAAAAGATTCGCGTAGCTGGGGGTGAAGCACATGCCCATGGCGGTCCCACGCAACTGGCGGTACAGTTGGCCTGCAAATGTAAAAATGTTGTTAGTAAGACAAAAAGTAATCATTTGTGAAAGCATTCCATTGTGTTTCAAATATTTGATTGGTCTTTTGTTCAAAAACCATTCAATGGCTGTGATACCGTCATGATGATCAATGCAGGTATAGAGACTGGTGATGTCCAGGGTAATAAGTAACATGTCCTCTTCCCAAATTACCCCTTCGATAAGTCTTAAAAAATCCTGGGTATCCTTGATGTAGGAAGCCAAGTCCTTCACCAGGGGAGCTAGGAAAGAGTCTATGTAGAATGTAGATCGACGTATTCTCTAAGAGGCTGTCAATGGATGCCACTATTTGCCTGCCTGGAGGAAAAAAAAACAAAAATCCGCAACATTCTATTCCCAATAAGTCTGGTGCCGGTTGATGAATCCTCACAAAAATTTCCAAACTTTTGGCCAGCTCCGCTCCGCTCCTACCCTGGAAGTTTCGTGGTGATTCGTCAAGCGGGAGCCGAGAAAAAAGGGGGGTCCCAAAACGCGTTTTTCCCCATGCAATTTCACATAGGATCTGTTGTCGCAACTACAGCCCGAACCGCTGAACGGAATGACATCAAATTTGGCAAAGAGGTAGTCCTCAGTTCAGACTCGTGCCTTTTTCATAAATGGTGTGAATCTGTTCAGTAGTTCCTGAGAAAATTAGAGTTAAAAGTACATATATATCTATGGCCGGGGAGGATCCGCTGACCCTACCCGCACAGTTAGCGCACCCTCCCCGAACTGAGCGCGCACCCTCCTGATCACACGCTGAATGCTAATTGGCTTTCGAGTGTCTGTCTACATTAGAAACCAGGAACTGTTGGCGGCCATTTTCTGCCTCGGTAGAAGCGAGGCTGAAGAAGCAAGGGGAATAAGTGTGTAAAACATAGAAAGGGAGCAGAGTGGAAATACTCTGACCCTCTAGAGGTGCTTAGGGGGTCCCAGAAGAACCCCCTGGGGCCCCCTTTTAAAAAAAAATAAAACGGCGAAATGCGCGCACGGTGTGCGTATCCTATCACGTTGGGTGCACGGATTCTCTCGCGTTGGGTGCGCGGATCCAAGGAACAAAAATTGAAATTGTTGGGAGATAAAGATCAAGCTTAAGTGTTTTGTTCGTGAGTGGCTCTAAAAGGAGCCGTTGTGTTCATTGAGAGTTTTTGGTACTTATAAGTAAGCACCTATACAGAGTCTAAAGTCGTTGAGGAAGACTCTGTTTCCTTCATCAGTAAAGTGTACTCCATCTCTCCTATACATCTCCTGCATATGAAAGCGCAGATTGTTATTGTAAATGGACCCCATTCCATAGTCTCGGAGAAAAGCAGAAACAGATTTATTCACATGTTTCCTAGCTTTCTCAATTTGTGGACAAAAATGATCGGACCAGTTCCATTTCTGCCTTTGGCATATGTTAGAATACACAAAGGCAGTTTTGGGGAAAAGTGAAATCAGTTCTGCAAAGGTGTCCTTCATAAGCATTTCCAGACCTATCCCAGTCAAAGTGCCTAGGTCATTGCCACCACAGTGCACTATTATGAGGTCAGGGTGTTGGATATGCATGAAGGATTTCACCAATGGCATCAATTGGTGCCACTTTAACCCTCTCTGTCCAATCCATTTAATGTCTACATTTGGCAAACCTAGGTCTTTGTGAATGCCTCTGCTTTCAGCACACCTTTTGCTCCAGAAAATATAGCTGTGTCCCACAATCCACACTCTAAGCATCTTGAAAGGAGGTCTGGATGCACTCAGATGGTCTCTGTAAATGAAATGGCAGTTTGGAAAGTAAGATGTTTCTAAAATGGTGGCTAAGATGCAATTTTGAAAAAAGACAAGAAATCATTGGTTGTTTGACAACCTTCTACACTGAAAGGTAGGGTGCATGTTTCTGTTTTTTAAACGCATGATTCTTATTGGTTAACAAAAACTGATTGTAAGGAACATTATATATGATAAGCTGATATGTTGAAAAGTCAAGCACACTTGCTTTCTTGATTAGCAACATTGTGTGCTGAACTTGTGACCTGTGTGCTCAGTACAGTGTTCCATGACCTGTTGCTATGGTAACGGGCAGAAGGCAGATTGGGGGAAGGGTTCAAATTTATGTCATTTGGAAAGGGTTGAAATGTTTAACCAATAGAAATGTGTGTTTGCCATTCTTTGGTTCTGCTGACAGGTGCACAGTGTAGAGATTCTGCATAAGAAAATCTGGTGTGTGAGTGATATACTTCTTAATCTACAAAACAACTTGAAAGGTGAGTTATTTAATTGTGAGGGGATGTATGTAGACTATTTTGATTTTAATCAAATTAATGTATTTCTCCTGCTAAAGTGTAGGGAGTACTTTTTTTCTCTACAATCGTATTGACATTGTGTGCATGTAGAAACCATTCTGTGATAAGCATTTGTGTTTTTCATGTGTTTGTAGACAGATAACTGTGCTGTTTTTATATTTTGGTAGAATTAGAAAACAGTCATTGTTTATGAATTTGTGAAATGAGTTATGTTTCTACACTAAAATGTAGTATTCCTTCTAGATGAAGAAATGTGTTTTAGCATGGTGCAAGGGATAGTGTTGTTTGTCTAGAATCACACTGTGAGTCTGTGTGCATTTGGGAACCACTGTGAGAGAAGAATTTGGTAACATCTTGTATTTTCTGACAGATAACTATTTTAAAACCTGTCATGTTGTCAAGTTTTAGTAGCATTAGAAGCCAGTCTTTGCTTATGCGTTGATTAAATGAGTTAGGCTTTGACACAAAAGTGCAGTCCTGAAATATGTACATTGTGTGCAATTCCCTTACCACTTCCACTGTAGTGAAGGAGTTTTGGTAAACTCCTAGGGATAGTGGTTGTTGTCTAGAATCACACAGTGAGTCTGTGTGCATTTGGGAACCACTGTGAGAGAAGCATTTGGTAACATCGTGTATTTGCTGACAGATAACTGTTTTAAAACCTGTCAAGTTGTCAAGTTTTAGTAGCATTAGAAGCCAGTCTTTGGTTATGCATTGATAAAATGAGTCAGGGTTTGACACAAAAGTGCAGTCCTGAAATATGTATATTGTGTGCAGTTCCCTTACCACTTCCACAGTAGTGAATGAGTTTTGGTAAACTCCTAGGGATAGTGGTTGTTGTCTAGAATCACACAGTGAGTCTGTGTGCATTTGGGAACCACTGTGAGAGAAGCATTTGGTAACATTGTGTATTTGCTGACAGATAACTGTTTTAAAACCAGTCATGTTGTCAAGTTTTAGTAGCATTAGAAGCCAGTCTTTGGTTATGCATTGATACAATAAGTCATGCTTTGACACTAATGTGCTGTACTTTAATATGTAGATTGTGTGTAGTCTCCTTACCCCTTGCACAGTAGTGAATGAGTTTTGGTAAGCTGCTAGGGATAGTGTTGCTTGTTTAGAATCACACTGTGAAACTGTGTGCATTTGGGAACCACTGTGAGAGAAGTATTTGGTAACATCATGTATTTGCTGACAGATAACTGTTTTAAAACCTGTCTTGTTGTTAAGTTTTAGTAGCATTAGAAGCCAGTTTTTGCTTATGCTTTGATTAAATGAGTCAGGCTTTGACACAATAGTGCAGTCCTGAAAAATGTAGATTGTGTGCAGTTCCCTTATCACTTCCACAGTAGTGAATGATTTTTGGTAAACTCTTAGGTATAGTGGTTGTTGTCTAGAATCACACTGTGAGTCTGTGTGCATTTGGGAACCACTGTGAGAGAAGCATTTGGTAACATCGTGTATTTGCTGACAGATAACTGTTTTAAAACCTGTCTTGTTGTCAAGTTTTAGTAGCATTAGAAGGCAGTTTTTGCTTATGCTTTGATTAAATGAGTCAGGCTTTGACACAAAAGTGCAGTCCTGAAATGTGTAGATTGTGTGCATTTACCTTTCCACTTTTACTGTAGTGAATGAGTTTTGGTAAACTCCTAGGGATAGTGGTGCTTGTCTAGAATCACACTGTGAGTCAGTGTGCATTTGGGAACCACTGTGAGAGAAGCATTTGGGAACATTGTGTATTTGCTGACAGATAACTGTTTTAAAAACTGTCATGTTGTCAAGTTTTAGTAGCATTAGAAGACAGTTATGGCTTATGCTTTGATTAAGTGAGTCAGGCTTTGACACTAAAGTGCAGTCCTGAAATGTGTAGATTGTGTTCAGTTTCCTTACCACTTCCACTGTAGTGAATGAGTTTTGGTAAACTCCTAGGGATAGTGGTGCTTGTCTAGAATCGCACTGTGAGTGTGTGTGCATTTGGGAACCACTGTGAGAGAAGGATTGGGTAACATTGTGTATTTTCTGATAGATAACTCTTTTAAAACTGGTTATGTTGTCAAGTTTTAGTAGCATTAGAAGCTAGTCTTTGCTTATGCATTGATAAAATGAGTCAGGGTTTGACACTAAGGTGCACTACCATGTACTATTCTCTTCACTGTGCCAGAACTGAAAATTTAAACGTTTTACCCAGGCACTGTCCTAGCAGTAGTCTGATGATTTAGTCAGTTTCTAAGTATTTATGTTGTGAACCATACATTACCACATAGACTGCTTCAAATGTCTATGCAGTATGCATGCAGTCTTCTAACATACTATACACTTGTCTTTCACACCTTCAATTCCCTAGTCGGTATCCATACACTTCCAGGAAACACCCTGTCACTCCCTTTGCACTCCCCTAGTGACCCATTCAGTACCAAGTACTAATCCATTCCCTGCGCCAAAAGCCTACCACTTATAAATTCACCCAGGCACTCTCCTTGCTGTACTCTAATCATTCAGTCAGTACCCAAGTACTCATGCAGTGAGCCAGGCCTTATCGCATAGACTGCTTCAAACTCCTATTCACTATGCATGCAGTCCTCTAACCACCTACACAGTTGTTTTTCACACCTTCAATTCCCTAGTCAGTATCCATACAGTTCCAGGAAACACCCTGTCACTCGCTTTGTCGTCCTCTAGTGACCCATTCAGCACCATGTACTAATCCATTCACTGTGCCAAAACCCAAACACTTATAAATTCACCAAGCCACTCTCTTTGCAGTACTCTAATCATTTAGTCAGTGCCTAAGTATTCATGCACTGAGCCAGGCCTTAGCACATGGACTGCTTCAAATCCCTATCCACTATGCATGCTGTCGTCTAACCACCTAGACACTTGTCTTTCACATCTTCAATTCCCTAGTCAGTATCCATACAATCCAGCAAACATCCTGTCACTCCCTTTGCACCATTCAGTACCAAGTACTAATCCATTCCCTGCGCCAAAAGCCTACCACTTATAAATTCACCCAGGCACTCTCCTTGCTGTACTCTCTAATCATTCCGTCAGTACCCAAGTACTCATGCAGTGAGCCAGGCCTTAGCACATGGACTGCTTCAAATGCCTATCCAGTATGCATGCAGTCCTCTAATCACCTACACAGTTGTCTTTCACACCTTCAATTCCCCAGTTAGTATTCATACACTTCTAGCAAACACCCTGTTACTCACCCAGTGTGTCTCCTTGTAGTACTGTAATCATTCAGTCAGTTAGCATGTAGTCTTTTAGTGAGGTAGGCTTTAGGGCATGAACTATTTCAAAGTAGTATGCACTATGTATGTAGTGTTTTAACCATCATCACACTTGTGGTTCCGGGCTATAGTTTCTTAGTCAGTTTTTATATAAAATGTGTTTGTACAGTAATGGAATAGTATAAATTTGAAAGTTATTAATATACATTTATTTGTGATTCTTTTTTACAGATACTGTTTTTCAACGTTAAAATAGAGAAATCATGCCAGAAAAAAAGAGAAAAAGAAAAGAACAGAGACAGGAGGATTATTTGAAGAAACATCAACCACAAGTATTGAATGTACAAGATAATATGGCTAAAAGGAAAAAATCTTCTGGTAAGATCACAAAGCAATTTATTAAAAATATTTGTAGGACCAAACAGAATGTAGATAATGCTGGAACTACTGAGAATTTTTCAAGTAAGAAAAAAATTCAAAATAAGAGGAAAAGTAAAAAAGCAAATGGTCAGTCAAAGGAGATAAAGTATGGTAAAAGAAGGCAAAACCAGTATAAGGAATTACACAAAAAAAATATTTTACAATAGAGTAGTGCATAATTTGCTGAAAGATGTGAAGAAATATAAAAAGAGAGCTTTATTTTATAAAAAGAAGAAGCATATTGAAAACATTGTGGAAAAGGCTTTTGAAGTAAAAAGGAAACTGTTTACTTTAGTGTTAAACAGAATTCGATCGCTAGATAAACCAATACATGTAATGAAGTCCAAAAGTAGGAGGAAAAGAGTTATTAATAAAAAAAAAATGTTGATGTTTTTTTGGGAGAATGGAAACACAGTTCCAGTTCAGAGCCTTTTTTGAATGAAGAGAGTTATTCACTGAGCAAAACATTATTGTATGCAGTTGACACCAGTGGTAGAGGTTATGAGGTTAGCGATGGTTGTCCAATTGAGAAAGAGAAAATGGTTGAAAGAAATGCAGAAGAAGTGATAGCTGATGAAGTTTTAGGGAGACATGCTAAAAACCCTGTGTACACTTGGGATTGCAGTAGTGTTTGCAGTGTACAACAGGAATCTATTGAAAAATTATGTCGTTTTTTACTAACCTATACTAAAAAAAGCGTAAAACAAAAGATTAAGCTGTTGTGAGGACTAGACCCTTGCAGAGTGAGAAACCATACTGGTTTGCAAGGTCATTCTCTGGCTTGTCTTTCTAGGAAAGTTTGTCAAAGTGTTTTTCACCATTTCAGGATGCTGGAAGTACATCATACTCAAATGCGGAAGTTAGTGAGAAGATTGCATTATGCGAAAAGTCCAGCACTAAAGTTAAGTGAGTTGACCAGTGCTCTTTTGCGTGGGTCAGTATCAGATGTGAAGCAGGTCTGTGATGATATTGAGTTTTGTTACTTTGGTCCTCAGCAAGAGAGTGAAGAAACTGACACATTAGTAGAACAAAATGTTGTAGACAATGTACAACTCGTAATTACAGAAAAATTTGGGGATGAAGTCACGAAGTTTAAGGTAATTTCAGGTGAAAGACCAAATGTTTCTTGTATTTGTTGTCGGCGAAGTCACTATAAAAATCAGACTAGGGGTGTCAATCTGTATTTAAAAAGTGAAATAGAAGATAATGATAAGTGGATGTAATTTGCAACTTATTTGCTGGTAGAGGATTGTTTTGATTTGGGATGTGAGCAGCATATTTCCAAATATTGTTATAACAAATTAGATGAGAATAAAATGCCTGCTAGAGCTGTTCATAATAATCTAGAGTTGGTTGCTATTCCTCCAGAGCTGATAGATTTAAATACGTATGAGTCTATTCTCATACAATGTGTTCACCCGTTTCAGGCTATTGTTCGTATGGAGCTCAAAACAAGTAAATTACCTCCATCAGAGTTGCAAAGAGGATTGAAAGGAAGAGTTGTGTATTTAGCGTTAGATTTAAGGAAAAATATTGAAACTATTTGTGTAGACCATGCAGAAAATGAGCCACTAGTCATTCTAGTTAATGGTGTTCCTACTAAGAATAAGAAAATCTGGCAAGAGTTAGTGGATGTTAGAAAAGTGCAAAAGTCGTCATTGTATCTGTTAAAAAATAATGAGTACTATAGAAATGTGTTTGTTGGAGAAGAAGAAATAGATTTAGCAGAAGATAGTGAAACATTAAGTGGACAAATTGAAAAAGTGGACATGTCCAGATGTGAAGAGATCTATAAACATTACAGTGTACATCCATTTCATTCAAAAGAGGTGATGGGGAATACGATTGAGTTGTTTCAAATGAAAAAAGCAACAGGAAGTCCCATGAGTGTATGGGAAGAGAGCTTGGAAGCTCGTTGTTTCCCGCAGTTGTTTCCAACAGGAAAAGGTGGACGATATGATGAACGTCCTGTGCAGATTCCTGCATCTGAATATCGGACAACAAGATTATATGCAAAAGATCCAAGATTTCGACAATGTATCCCTTATATGTTTCATCTTCTGTTTGAAAGTGACTTGTCTGGACTTTCATATGCAGTAAATCACATTTTAACAACTGGAATGCATCTTCAAAATGTAACTGCAAAGGATTTTATGGATAAAGTGAATCAGAGAGATGATCATTTAGAATCTCAGTTGATTAATCTGATGGCATGTCAGCGTGGGACTAATGAATATTGGTACCGTCGACATGGAGAACTGAAATGTATGCTACGGAACTTGGGAACTCCTACATGGTTTGTTACACTAAGCTGTGGTGAGTATGCTTGGGATGATTTACTTGAATTTGAATACAAGACACCTGGAGAATTGTGCTCTTTGGATCCTGTCAATGTATGCAGATATTTCAATCATAGATTTGAAGCTATGATGTCTTTCATCTGCAATAAAAAAGAATCCTCCTCTTGGAGAAGTTGTGGATTTCTTTTGGAGAAAGGAGTATCAAGCAAGAGGTGCTCTTCACATACATATGTTGTTATGGGTCAAGGACGCCCCCAAATTTGGAACAGATTCAGATGAAACTGTTTTGTCTTTCATTGAAGATTATGCTACATGTGCTGTTCCAAATAGCAGAGAAGACAAAAACTTAAAACAACAAGTCTTACGATTTCAAAGCCACAGGTGTGGAAAATACTGTCAACAAAAGTATAAGTCAAAAGATAAGTTCTATACCAAATGTCGTTTTGGATTTCCACATCCTGTATTATCCAAAGGAAGAGTGAACAGTTTTATGTCAGCTATACGACATACCATCACTAGAAAGTCTCCGAAAAACACCTAGAACTTAAGAAGAAGCGAAGAATCAAAATTCATAGATGACTACAATCCAGTTATTTTATCCATGTGGAACGCTAACATGGATATTCAGTATGTTGCGGACAATTCCATTGCTGTTGCTCGATATGTAACGTCTTACATTACTAAATCAGAAAAGACTGAATTGAAAGAAATGTGGGAAGAGATTTCTCACGAGAAGACTCTAAGTAAGAAATTATACAGTTTCAGTTTGAAGATGTTATCGCATCGTGAAATTGGAGCATATGAATGTTCAGATCGGTTATCATCTGCAAGTCTATATTCCAAACGTAGAAGAATCATTTGGGTGAGTCTAGGTCTTGCAGGAATACGAAATCGGGTACTGAGATCTGTTCAAGAAATTGAATATTTAGCAGAAAATGACCCAGAAAGTACAGATATTTTGAAAACTAATATGTTGGACACATACTATCCAAATAGAAGTCATCATCTTGAGAACATGTGTCTCTATGAAGTGCTGCAAAACTACACTTTTAAACGGAATACTACAGAGAACATCAACGATGGAAAATATGGAGTGATTGGTTTCGAAGGATGTCTGGTGAAACAAAGGAAAGGAAATGTAATTAATCACAGGAAACTGAGTTGCGACACTGCTGACAAAAGGGAATTTTACTATTTAGCCCTTTTGCAAATGTTCAAACCATGGCGTTCAGAACTGGAATTACTTGGAGATTTTCCCAGCTATGAAGATTCATTTAATGCTTGTAAAGATAGCATACAATGCAGTGCTTTCGCAAATTATGTCAAAATGTTGAATGATGAAATTGATCAAGAAGCTATAATTGCAGTTGAAATTGCTAGAGACAGTTCTCAAGACAGTCAAAGTTCTGCTGCACTGAGTCAAGATCCACTAGGACAACCAATTGTTGAAAATGAAGCAGAGATTGCAATGAATGAGGTGGAAACAGCAATGTATCAAGCTCAAGAAGATGTAATACAGTTAGGAAACTTGGAAGAGCAACTAAATGTTGAACAGAAACAAATATATCAGCAAGTGAAAGAGCAGATTGACCATGGATTACTTCATGAAAAGAGAGGGGGCTCATGTACATCATTCCAACTATCCGAATGTATGTGAGTGGTCAAGCTGGAACAGGAAAAAGTTTCTTAATTAAAGTAATTACAAGTTATCTGCAGAAAACAACTGAGTCGCATTTGTCTTGTGTTGTCACTGCTCCAACTGGGTTGGCAGCTCATAACATTAAAGGAATTACTTTACATCGTTTACTAATGCTGCCAGTAGAGCATGAGAACACATTGGAATACCACAAGCTATCTGGAGAAGCTTGTTGTGAAGTTTCAAGAGTCCTGAAGAAAATAAAACTTCTCATTATTGATGAGGTGAGCATGGTCTCAAACTTGATGCTTGCCTTTGTGCATTTAAGAATGCAGCAAATTCTTAAAACAGAGGATGACGTGTTGTTTGGAGGAAAACACATCATAATTTTTGGAGATCTACTGCAACTGACTCTGGTAAAAGACAACCGGTATTTAAAACACTTGCCCATGAAGATTCCAGAAAGTCTCTTGGCAGTGTTGGTAATGTGAACATTTGGAGTAATTTTGAATACAAAGAACTGACAACAAATATGCGACAGGCAAATGATGCTGAATATGGAAGTATTCTTCAAGATATCAGAATTGGAATTCTTTCAAAACAAGGGAAAGAAGCTTTGGAGAGCCGGTTACTTTGCAATGTCTTTCCAAATGAAAATGCAGTTCCTGCAAAAGTGTATGTGGAAATTGCTTAATATAAGTCAGTGATTTGCTTAATGCCAACACTGCGTGAGTGTTCAATATTCAATGCAGAATTATTAAAACTGGAAAATGAAGAAATTGTAAAAATGGAAGCCATCGATAAAATAGAGCATGAAGGAATCACTATTATTTTGATGAGAAAGTTGAGATCAAAACTGGATTGTTTAGAAAAAAAAATATCTAAAACTGCTGGTTTAGAAAAGACACTATATGCGTGTGTAAACTGTCAGGTAATTTTAAGGCATAATTTGGATGTAGAGAAAGGTTTAGTTTATGGTGCAATGGGTAAAGTGGTGGATTTTGTGAATTATCAGAAAAAAGAAGGAATTGAATTTTTAAAAATTAAATTTGATCAGATTGATGAAATTATAGAAATGGGTCGTTGTTCAGTTCGTTTTTTGCTTGTTAAAGATTTATATGTCCGTAGGAAACAATTTCCATTTTCTCTGGCATATGCAGTGACTATTCATAAATCTCAAGGATTAAGTGTAGACAGTGCATTGGTGAACATTGGATCTACCGTATTTAAAGAGGGTATGGCATATGTTGCTTTGTCGCGAGTCAGAACATTATCTGGTTTGTTTTTGATTGATTTTGATGAGACAAAGGTTACTGCAGATGCAAACTGTGTAAAAGAGTATAATAAGTTAAGAAGGGTGTATGCTCCAAATTTAGGTCAATATCCTGTATTTGAAAAGCGTGTGGTTGGTCAAAAAAGAAGGTTAGAGAATATCTGTTCTGAGGGTGTCAAGAAAGGAAAAGAACAAGATAATGTTGTGATTGCAGGTAAAAAGAAATTGGACACTGTTTGTGAGATTGTTGGTTATCAGTTTGAAAATAGTTCTGGTGTCAACTGCTATGCTAATGTAGTGGTCAATGTTGTTTTTTATCTTGAAGGTTTGCAAGAACAAATTATGCAGAATCGGCAAAAAAGATTTTGTTCTCTGTTGCATTCTGTTTATGAAAAACTGACAACAGATAGAAGTAAAATACAATCTGTTTCAGATGTTCGTAGTCTTTTGGATGTGTGATCTGGTTCTACACAATTTACACAAAATATCCAACAAGATGCTCAGGAATTTTTAATGTATATGCTTACCATTTTTGAAAATGAAGGTGTAGAAATAGAAAATATTTTTGGCCTTTCTTACAAATGGGAACATTATTGTGAAAATTGCATGTATACATGTAGCACCAATGTAGACACTGAGAGATTTCTGTATTTAACATTACCAGACTGTAAATCAGTGTCTTTCAATAAATTAGTTAAAGGTGCAAACCAAAACATGGAGTGTAGCCAATGCAAATCAGAAATGTTATCCACATTATTCTTAACAAAATATGGAAAATACATCATTTTAATGATGCAACGTTGTACAGCTGACGGAAGAAAATTGGATATTTTAATAAAGCAATTTGTAGCAGCACAACTATCAATATCAGGAAGGACTTTTGTAGCAATTGCAATAATTTTCCATGATGGTCCTTCCACAAAATCTGGACATTACACTGCCTATCTAAAATGTGACAAAGGCTGGACACTTTGGTGCCGATTCCGATCCTGTAAAATCCGTGTACGAATGGTCGTATGGAGCGTATTCTCCGTACGACTCGTACCCGGGAAATGCACCTTACAAACCAGCAAGTACGATTCGTACAGAAATACCATTTCCGTACGAATCGTAAAAAACTACGTGCGCCGAAAAAATACCCACAATTAAGATCCGGGACATCGCGTACGTGACGTCCGGACGGAGTCAGGCAGCGTTCTACGGACCAGCAAGTACGATTCGTGCCTACATCACTCCGCACGGATAATTTTTTACGGCAGCCAAAAACTACCGGGAAATTGAGGACGACGCGAAGAAGGAGCAGCGGTACGTGACGGACAGCCATGGCCCCAATCCTATGTGTCATCCCAGCCCTACTAGCCTACGACCTGGTGCACCGAGACCGCCGCGCACGCCGCAGAAGGTCAGCACAACACCCAGGGGCAAAGGGGCAGCGAGGGGCCGGAAACATAACCGCTACCTATTAATAAAAATACCATATACTGCCCATACATTACCTCCAGGGTCTGGTCACTTCGGGGGCGTGTCCACCAATTCCCGCGTATGCGTACCCGTCACCACTACAATGGTGGTACGGACCGTACCATGCCCTCCGAGCGTGGGTATGGCCCGTACCACACGCACCCCTACATCACCACTCCAATGGTGGTACGGGCCGTACCCACGCTCGGAGGGCGTGGGTATGGCCCATACCACCATTGGAGTGGTGATGTAGGGGTACGCGCTGTACCCACGCCCTCACAGCGTGGGTATGGCCCGTACCACACATACCCCTACATCACCACTCCAATGGTGGTACGGCCCGTAACCACGCCCTCCGAGTGTGGGTACGGCCCGTACCACCATTTGAGTGTTGATGTAGGGGTAGGCGCTGTACCCATGGCCTCAGAGCGAGGGTACGGCCCGTACCACGTGCACCCCTACATCACCACTCCAATGGTGATATGGGCCATACCCACGCCCTCTGAGCGTGGGTATGGCCCGTACCACCATTGGAGTGGTGATGTAGGGGTACGCGCTGTACCCACGCCCTCAGAGCGTGGGTACGGCCCGTACCACGCACACCCCTACATCACCACTCCAATGGTGGTACGGGCCGTACCCACGCTCGGAGGGCATGGTTACGGGCCGTACCACCATTGGAGTGGTGATGTAGGGGTACGCGCCGTACCGACGCCCTCAGAGCGTGGGTACGGCCTGTACCACGCGTACCCCTACATCACCATTCCAATGGTGGTACGGCCCGTAACCACGCCCTCTGAGCGTGGGTACGGCCCATACCACCATTGGAGTGGTGATGTAGGGGTACGCGCTGTACCCACGCCCTCAGAGCGTGGGTACAGCCCGAACCACTCGCACCCCTACATCACCCTTCCAATGGTGGTACGGACCGTACAGATGCTCTGAGGGCGTGGGTACGGCCCGTACCACCATTGGAGTGGTGATGTAGAGGTACGCGCCGTACCCACGCCCTCAGAGCGTGGGTACGGCCTGTACCACGCATACCCCTACATCACCACTCCAATGGTGGTATGGCCCGTAACCACGCTCCGAGGGCGTGGGTAAGGCCCGTACCACCATTGGAGTGGTGATGTAGGGGTACGCGCCGTACCCACGCCCTCAGGGCATGGGTACGGCCCGTACCACGTGTACCCCTACATCACCACTCCAATAGTGGTACGGCCCGTAACCACGCTCGGAGGGTGTGGGTATGGCCCGTACCCCTACATCACCACTCCAATGGTGGTACGGGCCGTACCCACGCTCGGAGGGCATGGTTACAGGCCGTACCACCATTGGAGTGGTGATGTAGGGGTACGTGTGGTACGGTCCGTACCCACGCTCTGAGGGCGTGGGTACGGCGCGTACCCCTACATCACCACTCCAATGGTGGTACGGGCCGTACCCACGCCCTCAGAGCGGGGGTACGGACCGCATCACCCCTACCTCCAGGGCACCAGTACATTAGTGATACAAGGCGTACACACGTCACGAATGTTGGCTTAGGGCCTGGTGCAGCATATAACCAGAATATTGGGGTGTGTTCATGGCCAGGACAGCAAGGTACAGCACCAAGGGTGCGGGTGGGTGTGTGGGTGTCTGCCAAGGAGTCCCAGCAGTGGACAGAGACATGTGAGGGGTGGGTGCAGAGGAATGCCAGCAGTGGACAGAGACATGTGAGGGGTGGGTGCCTATCACTCCCAGCAGTGGACAGAGACATGTGAGGGGTGGGTGCCTATCACTCCCAGCAGTGGACAGAGACATGTGAGAGGTGGGTACAGAGGAATACCAGCAGTGGACAGAGACATGTGAGGAGTGGGTGCAGAGGAACACTAACAGTGGACAGAGACATGTGAGGGGTGGGTGCAGAGGAATGCCAGCAGTGGACAGAGACATGTAAGGGGTGGGTGCAGAGGAATATCAGCAGTGGACAGAGACATGTGAGGGGTGGGTGCAGAGGAATGCCAGCAGTGGACAGAGACATGTGAGGGGTGGGTGCAGAGGAATACCAGCAGTGGACAGAGACATGTGAGGGGTGGGTGCAGAGGAACACCAGCAGTGGACAGAGACATGTGAGGGGTGGGTACCTATCACTCCCAGCAGTAGACAGAGACATGTGAGGGGTGGGTGCCTATCACTCCCAGCAGTGGACAGAGACATGTGAGGGGTGGGTGCAGAGGAATACCAGCAGTGGACAGAGACATGTGAGGGGTGGGTGCCTATCACTCCCAGCAGTGGACAGAGACATGTGAGGGGTGGGTGCAGAGGAACACCAGCAGGGGACAGAGACATGTGAGGGGTGGGTGCAGAGGAATGCCAGCAGTGGACAGAGACATGTGAGGGGTGGGTGCAGAGGAATACCAGCAGTGGACAGAGACATGTGAGGGGTGGGTGCAGAGGAACACCAGCAATGGACAGAGACATGTGAGGGGTGGGTGCAGAGGAACACCAGCAGTGGACAGAGACATGTGAGGGGTGGGTGCCTATCACTTCCAGCAGTGGACAGAGACATGTGAGGGGTGGGTGCAGAGGAATACCAGCAGTGGACAGAGACATGGGGGTGTGGACATCATGATCAGATGAGCACAACTCCATGGGTGAATGTACGCATCCCTAATGCTTGACTATGTTGATAGTGCCATAACAACACATCACTAACAGCAGTGTCCCACTCCCATGAGGATGGATGTCCTTTCCCCACTGCATGACACAACACATGTGGGTGTGAGGAGAAATGACACAGGCATTCCCACCCCTGGCGGATGCAGCACAATACACACACAGAGATCATGCCACAAGACTGTGTACTCATGTCAATGGCCACTACACTAAGAGAGCCAAAGGGAACACACACTGTCACACACATCCCAGGACTGATAGGAATGTACAGGTGCTGGGACAGGCACCAAGATGTTGCCTTTCATGGAAGGAATAGGGTGGACTTCCCACAGATACAATGCCCACAATTGTCAGTCAGGTGCTCAAATACGCTGCAGAACAAGTACCAAATGTGTGCTAGGCAGGGATAACACACATGCATAGTGCGGAAAATGCTGAATGTCGCCATTAAGGCATGACAACATACTCAATACACAAGTACAGTGACTAGCAAGGATGGCACAGACGATGCAGCCGGAGACATTGCTGAGCAGGCATGGCCATAGTTGAAGGGATCCGTCACCAACAACGGAAATGTAGACACAGGTCAGCACAACAAAAGTGCAACTCCCTGCAGGGTAGATGTCAGGTGCCACAGAGGAAGGAACCCTCCTTGGGACAATGTCTCCAAACACAAATAGCACACACAACCAAAGATACTTTGCAGAGACATTGTGATGGCACGCAGATACCATGGTCCACCCCATTAGCATCAGACTATACCTTTTTCCTGAAACATAACACATTACCACCACCCCAACTCTGGGACCATCAGCACCCACAACAATACCTGAAATGCAAATGTGTTCAAACTGAAAAGAAAATGCTTTATTCAGCATTAAATGAAAATGTATTTAAGGACACTATTTACAAATGCACATGGGCAGTCCAGATCAGAAGTCCTTGGGGGGGACAGATGACCACGCGTCTCCCCTAGCTTGCCTGCACGTTAGAACCCTCAGGTTCGTTGACTGGGGGGGGGCATCATGTGGGGAAGGACCAGGCACCGCAGGGACAGGAGGTGTAAGGGTAGGTGTGGTGGGTGCAGGGACGGACGCCTCCACCACAGGGGGTGGGGCAGCGCCAAAAGTGGAGGTCAGCTCGGCGCTGCACACTGCTGCCAGGTCGTCCAGCGTCTCCCCTTCACCTGAAGAAAACACAGCCTCAAAGGAGGGTGGGGGGTCGGAGTGATGGGGTGCAGTGCTACTGGGGGAGGGGGAGGACAGGGGGGGGGGACTCAACTCCCCTACCCGTGGAGTGCCGTTCCCGTTTGCAGGCTGGAGATCCAGAGGGGCTGGAGCCCAGCACAGCCAAGTAGGCCTCTTTTTCAGGATGTGTGGTAGGGGGGCCGAGGGGAGTGCCTTTGGAGGGACTGGGTAGTGCGCCATGCGGCCTTGGACTGTGGCTGCGTGTATGCCTGTGTGCCCCAGACCCAGTGGGTCTGCCCTCATCCCCCTGAGTGGGCGTGCCAGGAGGAGTGCGCTTGCCCTTACGTGGTGGTGTGCTGCCTGTGTCTGGTGGGGTGCGTTCTTGGGAATGTGTGTGCTTGGGACAGGTATGGGAGTGGGAAGTGTGGATGGTGCAGGGGTAGGGGGGACGAAGCGCTGCAGGAGATTCACTGCTGCCGTCAGTGAAAAGTCCATGCACCTCAGCAACATCCGTTGGTCAGACATCGCTGATGACATTAACACTGGGCGTAGCTTGCGTAGTAGCACTACACGTAGCACACTTTTATCTACGTTCAGCTACTTTGATCTATGCATAGCTGATAACACAGCATCTTGCACACTGCAAGTTACGATAAATTAGAATATCTGTCTTAATATGCTATACCGTATATAGTCATTTCACATAAGTGAAAATGATATATTAGCAAGCAGTGAGAGAGGTGATGATTTTGGGATCCTCCCTAACCTAGGGAGAGAACCAAGCAGATGCCTTGAAAACAAAAAGCACATTTTCTTGAACGATTCGGCGGTGGTCCCATCCTCTGAGGACCACCCCAAGCACAGTTATTGGCAAAAATACAATCCCAACCAAAGGCCCTGCAGAGCATTATGGGACAAGATTAGCAGTGGGCAGTGAATATTATAGTATCCAATATCAAAATAATTCTACACAGAGCTGCAGTTCAACTAGTCGTTACTAGATGTCCCTCACGAGTCAAATGCAAAAGCATTGAAATTATTGTTACATCAAGCTGCAGTTCCACTCGTCGTTACTAGATGTCCCTCACGAGTCAAATGCAAAAGCATTGAAATTATTGTTACATCAAGCTGCAGTTCCACTCGTCGTTACTAGATGTCCCTCATGCAGGCACATTATTGTTCTTCTCAACCAACTAGCAAAATGAAGCATGTGAAAAATTGAGACATGATGACAAGTGTAGTGAGTGCCAAGGTACAATACTTATTGACTGAAAACTTAAATCATGCCACCTGTCACATGGACATCCGTATCATGATGACACAGTTGGCAACACATCTGACCCACTGCCTGTCATGTGGAGTGGCACACATGTCCAAACACAGGAGAATGCATTAGCTAATGGGCCTGCAATCTGTCGGGATAAGGAGTGCCTGCACTGAGGAGGCACCCTCATGGCAAGCAAGAATGTCCACACAGATGTCAGCACACACAGACCAAACTACGTAGCATCTCGACCACACACTGGTGGCAAAAATGGATGAGCATGATCCGTGCATTTGCATATTTGACACATGCTGCAAAGCACAAACATTAAACCCAGCACAACATGACTGGGTCACTGCATGTTGAGTGTCTGTCCAGACAATTATCACACACAGGTCAGACCCGGCAAGGAGACGAGACATAAGGTTTGGACATGTAGGCCTTGCCCGCACAAACCCCCCATACCTGAGACAATGTTATTGAGACAGATCCAGAAGTTACACCTCTTAATCTGGGTTTACTCAAATGTGCATCAAGAATTCCTAAATGTACTCCACATCACCTCGTGAGGCTGACAACACATATTTGTGACCAACAACCATCAACAGATAGTTGTACATAGACACACAGGCACTGCCCAGTGTGAGGATGCACAAGCAAAATGGGGTCAGCCTGTACAATGGGCGCATGTAGTACAATTTATATAAATACAAATGAGGGCAGGGAACAATGCCACAGAGGCCTAACTATGCTGAACACACAGAGAATGGGCACAGTGTTGGATGACACACATGATTCCGAGACAAGGGTGTCTTAGGGGACTGTAGTGGGAATACTGCTCCATGGACCTGGAATTATCTGACTGTTACATGTTATGTTATGTTATATCAGCTTATAGAGCTCACTAATACCCGAAGGTGTCCTGGCGCTATAGCAGAATGTCTGGAGAGGAAATGAACATAACTCATGGCCAGGAGCGAATCCGTACCTAGACTGAAAACAGCCAGGTCTTCAGACCCTTTCTAAAGGAAAGTAGATCAAAGGTGTACCTAAAAAAAAAAGTTCGTTCCAGGCATAGGAGGCCTTATGCACAAAACTCTTACCACCCCAATTGGCCTTTTTGGCCCTGGTGATAACAGCCAGTTTAGCATCACTAGAGCGAAGAGCTCTCCCAGGAAGATACCACTGGAAGTGTTCTCTAAGGTCCTGTGGTCCAGCTCCGTGTAATGATTTGTGAGCTATACAAAGGGCCTTAAAAAGAACCTGTTGTTTCATGGGGAGCCAATGCAAATTCCGTAGTCCTTTGCTAACAGACACGAACTTGGGAGTATTTGTTAGCAACCTGGCTGCCGCATTCTGTGCCATCTGGAGTCTGCTTAGATATTTATTGTGAACTGTAAAGTACAGACTATTACAGTAGTCCAGATGGGACAGAGCTAAGGCTGACACGACAGACCTGAAGCTGTCGGTTGTTAAGTAGGGTTTAATTTTCCTCAGAGTCCTTAGGGTTAGAAAGCAAGTAGATGTCACTTTATTTACCTGATACTCAAAGGAGAGCGTGTTATCAACCATCACCCCCAAGTCTTTTACATTGGTAGCTAGGGGGAGAGGGGGGCCCATTTCACTAGGCCACCAGGCCGGGGACCAGAGACAAGGATTATTCCCGAACATGATCACCTCTGTTTTGCCAGCGTTAAGTTTCAGACAGTTAGCAGCCATCCAACTGGTGATGGCGTCCATACATTCTTGGCGTATAGAGGATTTAGTTGCTTCAATCCCTTTTTTTAGGGATATCACTATCTGGGTATCATCGGCATAGGAGGTTAACCGAAGGCCATATGTTCGTATGAGAGGTGCAAGAGGTTTCATGTTGACATTAAAAAGCGTAGGGCTTAATGAAGACCCCTGTGGAACTCCACAGGGGAGAACAAATGACTTGGAGGAGTACGTTCCCATGTCCACCTTTTGAGTTCTATTGGCCAAAAAGGACTTCAGGAGGGCCAAGGCAGAGCCCTGTATCCCGGCCTTTGAAAGTCGTCCCAGTAGAACATCATGGTGTACCGTATCAAAGGCCGCCGAAAGGTCCAGCTGGTCGACGGCTTTCCGGATCTCTTCAGTGGCTTTTAACAGGGCCGATTCGGTGCTGTGCCCGGCCCGGAACCCGTATTGAGAGTGGTCCAGCAGGTTGTTTGTGTCCAAAAAAAGGCTGAGTTGCGTATTCATCGCCTTCTCCAGGATTTTAGCAGGTAATGGAAGACGGGAAATGGGCCTGTAGTTATTGGGATCTTTAGGATCGAGTTTTTTTTTTTTTTATGAGCGGTAGAATGGAAGCAGTTTTCCAGGACAGGGGGTAATGCCCTGACACCATTATCTGATTGAGTAATGGAGTAAGAGTATTAGAGATGATATCAGGGGACAGTTTGATTATTGAGGCAGGACAGGGGTCTTTAGGAGAACCGGATCTACAGCCCAGCAAAAGATTGGCCACCTCCTGAGTGGAAAATGGCTTGAGATTATCAAAAATGGGGGTATTGTTGGAGGGCATTAAATCAGGGCTTATCTCAGAGGGGAAGCCTGAAGGCATGTTAAAGGATGAAAAGATAGCTTCTACTTTAGACAAGAAGAAGTGGGCTAGAGTATTGCAGAACTCATCACTGCTGTGCAGGGTGGGTTTAGGGGGGGTAAGAAGGGTGGTGACAGTTTTAAAAAGTTCTTTTGCGGAAGATTTAGCTTCAATTATTTTTTTAGAGAAGTACTCTTTTTTTTCAGTCAGCAGTAAGTTTTTGTAAGCTAGGATGCGGGCTCTGTACCGATCTTTATTGATAGAATTATAGCCGTTCCTCCATATCCGCTCCAAACGCTTACATTCTGATTTCAGTCCCTGAAGATTCTGCGAGAACCAAGGGCAGAGGGTGTCCTACGTTTAGGGAAGCACCATTTAACAGGGGCAAGTTTATAACAGGCCGACTTAATCCAGTTGTCATAAATTGCTGACGCTTCCTCTAAGTTTGGGGGTAAGTCAGGGACTGAGATAGTCAGGGCATTACTAAGATTGATCGAATTAATATTTTTCCAGGCCCGAAAGGCTATCCCGTCCCTGGGTTTTAAATGAGCTTGTGGTAAGGATGACTGGGTGATCTCGAAAATGATGGCTGAGTGGTCAGTCCATGGAAGAGGCAAGGTATCCAGGATAGACAGACCAGGTGAATTTGTGAAAATCCCATCCAAGGTATGGCCAGCCCTGTGAGTGGGTCCAGATACCTGTTGCCGGAGATCAACGGCACTCATGATATCAACCAATCGGGCTGTTTCGGGGTCAGTGGGGTCATCTAAATTAAAATTAAAATCGCCTAAGGTGGAGAATGTTTTAGCACAAAGACCCTCTTCCAGCAGTAGGCCAATGGAGTCGAGAAAACCCCCTTTGATGCCTGGGGGACGGTAAATCAGAATCACCTTAAATGTGTCATGAGGGCCGAACTGCACATTGATTGATAGGGCCTCACACGAGCTGTTGGAGGCATCCTCAAAAGTGGGGCTGAGGCTTTTGTGGTATATCACCGCCAGGCCCCCGCCTCTCCTTAGTGGGCGGTCAAGGCTGTAACTAAGAAAGTCAGGAGGAGAGGACTTAATCAAATCTGGTCCAGACGCAATATCTGTCCAGGATTCGGTAATAAAGGCCATCTTGACATCCTGACCTTCAATCAGGAGGGAGCATTCATAGCTATGCTTCACTAAAGACCGAGCATTAACCAAAAGGCATTTAAGTGATGATACCCTCTTAGGTAGATCGGCTCTCAAGTAGCCTGGGGTAGGAGTTTTAATAGGAGCAGCAAAAATTAAAGGAAGTGAGCCCGAGCAGCCTCCACAATGTGCAGGCAGGAAATTCGGTGTAATAATGGGGGAGAATCTGGGGCAGGGAGACATGCCGTTAGCAGGGTTTAGTTTCAGAAGAGTATCCCTGGAGTAAGATCTATGTTTTGGAACAGGAGAGGTAGAGTTGCTAGCCCTGAGCCCAGCACGAGCACGGATGGGCGCAGACGGGCTTGCCTTGGGTGCGCCTTAGGCGCGCCGTCGGTGCGTCCGCTGCGCGGTCGCGTCAGGGCGTGCTTAAGTAACATCCAGCGACTAGAGTGCTGACCCAGCAATGGCCGCCGCTTACCGTCCCGGCAATATGAATATCTCCCACTCATGCACATCATGTCTGAGGCCACAACATCGGTCATGCATGCTGCAAGTCTGTTCATTTGAAAACTCACACTCCTATGTTGAGACTCAGCATCAGTGCCAACTAATATGGACCCCCAAATGACTGAACAGGACAGGGCACAGGCAAGGTAACAACACATGTCTCAGACCCCCCCCCACATGATGCAGAAAGCAATGTGCACTTGGATTAACTGCCAGCCTAGATGACCATGTGCAATAGGGATTACACACAGACCAGGGAACACATGTCAAGGAGGGGAAGGGAGGAAGAACAGCACCGTTTGACTTTGGGGAACAGGATATGCACTGCACAAATTAACCCTCGCTGTGTATCCAGGCGACTGAGCACTTCCAAAAGGTGGTGACACACAACAAACACACATGTACCTACACCCCCTTCCTGCTGCTGCAACTCCTGTAACCGCCTATCCAACTCAGGGAAGACCACCGCCAGGAAACGCTTCATTTGGTGGGTCAGTCATCGGCCCCCGCCGTGCTTGCATGGAGGTGAGTCCTTCAGCTGCCACTGGGCGATCCTCCGGGTCCAGCACCGGATGTCCTGCCAGCGTTTCCTCACCTGGGCGAGGCGCCGACTGCGACCCTCCACCGATCTCACGGCCCTGATGGCCTGCTTCCATATCTCCCCCTTGGCGTAGGCAGTTACCTGTGAGGATTACAAAGTGAGACAACATCACTACACCTTCTCCATGTCACAGAGACACACATTTGAACATCTTTGATATGTTGAACAGGGCATAGTATGCTGGCAACAAATAGCACCTTTGTCATAGGGACATTAGCCTATATGGAAGCCCCAATGCACTACATGGCATTGTAAGTACACCGTTGTCATGAGGGGTGCAACACACTCCCAGATCATGGCACACGCTGTGCATCACATGCAACACCAGGCTGATGGACAGCACCTCCAAGCAGTCACATGCCCCAGGTCACTGACGCAACCTCAGCAGAGTACACAGACACACACAGGCACAGATCAATCACCTGCTATTGGCAACAGTGGATACAAACCTCACTCTGCACATGTGCCACTTGCCTGTGGGGTGTCACAGGTGTGGTGCTAGCTCACCAAGTCAGACACTCTGCACGGCTTACTTCTCACATCAGATGGGTGGAGCTGGTGCCTCCTCCATGCAGCTGTGGTGCAACACTCCACATAGACACTCACCCACATGACAAGGAACATTCACACACATCAATGTCCAGGGGCGTACACATCATTTGGACACTCTCACCACAGCTCCACTCAACTCACACACATCTGTGGGTACAGTCACCTGTCACACCGGGGGGGGGCAGGGAATCAACTCTGGACTATAGGACAAAAATTTCCCTAAGGATTGAGCAGGCTGAATGTGCCATGCACTATGCAGTGAATGTCACAGTAAGCACAATGCAAGTGAGGAGTGCACACAGGAACTACATCATACTCTGCATGGGAGACATAAGCCATTCCCCCCCCTGGGACCCACTCTAAACAACATTGCATGTCTGTCACACCTGGACACAATGCCAGAAGTGACAGTCACAAAAAAGGTGCCCAGTCAAAGCTAGTGGAGTCAGCACTCACCTGCTCCCCTGGTCTCCCATACAGGCTGGGGTACTGTGGGAGAATTACATCAAGCAATGCCTCATTCTCCTCATGTATGAAAGGCTGGGCCCTCTCCACAGACCCTGACATGGTGCCAGAGGAAGCACAAGCAGCAGCAGTGGTGTTGAGTGAAAGGTAGTGCAGGCAAGTGCCCTCTCATGGGTTCTGGCTGACTTATATCTGCCTTGCTGGGCTGTTTCATTTACAGGAGTACAGAGTGATTGGTCAGTCTCATTTGCATCCTACATTTCCTCCAATCCCTTTAAACATACCCCAGTGAGGGCCTTTGCATGGTTCAAAATTTGAGCATAATGTGAAGTCAACAACCACTTTGCAACATTGTATTTAGTTGACAACTGCCTTTTCCAGGCCACATGATTGAAAATTTGAACTTGAAATTCGGTATCCATGACAACCAGCATGCATTTAGGCCCTAATACCTGTCCCTCATGTGTCCCTATGTTATTTAGCTATCCACACACAGGTACGGTGCATTTCACACGTACCCCTACCGCACCAGTTGCACAGTGCGTTTGACACATACGTGTACGACCAGTGTGTAGACGTACGTGTACTACCAGTGTGTACACGTACGTGGACTACGGTCGTACACGTACGTGTACGACCAGTGTGTACATGAACGTGTACGAGCAGTCTGTACACATAGGTGTACACACTGGTAGTACACGTATGTGTACACACTGGTCATACACGTACATGCACACACTGGTAGTACACGTACGTATACGACCAGTGTGTAGACGTACGTGTACTACCAGTGTGTACACATACATGGACTACGGTCGTACACGTACGTGTACGACCAGTGTGTACACGTACATGTACGAGCAGTGTGTACACGTAGGTGTACACACTGGTGGTACACGTGTACAAACTGGTCGTACACGTACGTGTACACACTGGTAGTACACGTACGTGTACACACTGGTAATACACGTACGTGTACACACTGGTAGTACACGTACGTGTACGACCAGTGTGTAGACGTACGTGCACTACCAGTGTGTACACGTACGTGGACTACGGTCGTACACGTACGGGTATGACCGTAGCCCATGGTCGTACACGTACATGTACACACTGGTCATGCACGTACGTGTACACACTGGTAGTACACGTACGTGTGTACTGTCCGTACACACACCCGTACTCCGGCGGGAACACCATTGTGATGATACGGACCGTTCACATGCCCTCAGAGCGTGTGTACAGTGCGTTTCACAGCTTACACAGGTGATAGGAGGTGCACATGAATGGAATGGAGGTGTCAGACTCGGGCACGGCTGTACATCAAGTCATTGTCAGTGCAGTCCTTCATGTGCAGGGCCTAGGTGCGTCAGGCAGTGATATGGCACATGTCTCCTCATGTTTTAGCACAATAGATGTGTGATGACCTGTGTACACATGTCATGTGTGATGGGGCAGTATGTGGCACACTTCCCCTTCCCACTTTGCACATGTGTGCATGCAGAACAAACATGTCAAGCACTGCATCACTGGTATGGCACAGTCACCAACACCCGCAAATGTCCCCTAATGCCAGGGACAGGGACACTAACACCTGACATCTAAGTACCAGCGTGCCCCGGTGTGACTATGTCCTGTGCGTGTCATGTGTTCCCATGAGCTTGCTGTTGGTGTTCCGTCAACTGCATCTGATGTTGCTGCATCCAGCATGTGTCTGTGTGTAGATGGGCATGGCACACATATACGCACACCATGCCACATGTGGATTCACAGGTTACGTGTGTCTGGATGCTTCAAAGATGATTTCATGACATGAGGACATATCTGCGCCGTATCCATGTCTGTGTTTTTCACGTGTGCCCCTTCATCGCTATGTCTATGATCTGTACATTTCCAATGACATGTGACCTGTGCGTCTAGCTTGCCGCCAGCAGTCTGTATGAGATCATCCTTCAAATGCAGATATGTGGATGTATGTCACTCCTGTGATGTCTCTGGCTGTTCACTTACACTGGCCCACAGCTAGTTTCGGGCCATGTCATGTAGAACTTGACTATCAATGGGTGTAGCTGGCTTGTCGTAGGAGTATCACCTGGCTGGCATACGTGTCCTGGATGTATTGCACAGACCTGACTCTGTATTTAGCAGATGTGTAGTAGCAGTTGAGCATGTGCTCAGTTCATTGACATTGATGTTGTTATGTACTAACTCTTTGTTATTCCTTCCAATTTTCGGCAGGGCACCGCCTCTCCCCCGACCAATGCCAGACTTGGGTGCCATGAGGGAACGTGACTATATAAGATGTTACCGCTTCTCGCAACAGTTGATTGAGAACTTGACCGCAAAGCTTGAACACCTCCAACCGCGACACAGGTATCCTACTGCGCTGACCCCAAGATGAAGGTGATGGCAGCCATACATTTTTTTGCCACCGGTACATTTCAATTCACCATAGCTGATGTGGGTGGCATGTCACAGACCATGTTCAGCCGTGTCCTGCATGATTTTTTAGAAGCCATGTTGGAGCACCTGGATGAATTCATCCATTTTCCAACTCGTGAGCAGTTGACAGGTGTCAAGGGTGAGTTCTATGCCCTGGGAGGGATGCCCCATGTAATTGGGTCTATTGATGGGACACATGTGGCTTTGGTACCACCACAGGCACAGGAGGTCGCCTATCGCAACCGTAAACATTACCACTCTATAAATGCCCTTGTGTTGTGTCTTGCTAAGATGCTGATTTCCCATGTCTGTGCATGTTTTCCAGAGTCAGCACATGATGACTACATCATGAGGTGTAGCAGGGTGCCAGAAATGATGCTGGGGCTGCACAACGAACGAGCATGTCTTGTTGGTGGGTATACTCTGTTTGTCCTTTGTATAGCGCTATTTTTATATCTTACGGCATCTCCTGACCCACTTCTTTACATGATGTTTCCATGTAGGGGACTCTGGCTATCCCAACATGCTATGGCTGATGACGCCCCTCCGCAACCCCAGAACAGCTGCAGATCACCGTTACAACAACGCACATGGGCAGACCAGGCGAGTGATTGAGAGGACGTTTGGCCTCCTGAAGAGCAGATTCCGGTGCCTTCACAAGACAGGCGGGTCCCTCCCATATGCACCGGTGAAGGCCTGCAAGATCTTCCTCGTGTGCTGCATGCTGCACAACATGGCAGTGGAGAAGGCTGTGCCACTCATCCTGGATCCGGATGAGCAGGAACATCCACCCGTGGAGGATGAAGGGCTTGGTCACGAGGCAAGTGAGGAGGAGGAGGAGGACGACATCCGGAGGCAGCTCGGACACAACTTCTTCTCATAATGGTGAGTCCATGGGTCTGAGTGTGCACGCCTGGAGCCTTGTGTGGCATGTTTTGCAATGTGTGTGTTTAGCTGACTGTATGCTAAGTGACTCAGATGTGTGTTCAGATGTGTCACTCAAGTGATGATGTCCTTCCACACATTTTAGCTTAGACACTCAATTTTAATATAGCATGGTGACACACTTATTCCTGTAGAGTAAATGACCATGCATGCGGATGACAATCTTTTCCCTGACTTCTTGTGTGTCTGTCATCCCCAGGTGCTCGTGTCATCGTTGGCCTCCCGCTATTCCTCATGAGTATTGCAACGTGTGCTGAATCAGCGTCCCGTGCACGGACATCGTGAAAAGTCTTTTTGGTTAAGGATTGCTGCACGGCATTTTGGTGTTGGTAGGTGTTTGGAATGTGTGGGCACTGCTCCTGTGCATGTTGTGTTACTATACATACATGTCGACTCACCATTGGGCACATGACATGTTGCATGACTCCCATGTATTGATAGTCATTCTTCATAACAGTCATCTGTAATGGGACTGTGGATTCTGATGAAGGCATCAATGTGTGTACAACTGCCCTCTAAAACATACGGGATGCTACGGGTGGACATAGTGTGGGACATCCCCATCAGAGGATCAATGGGGAATTGCAGCCCCTCCGTGTGCAGCAGGGGGTGTTTGGCTCACCCACTTCACTTGTGTGCCAGTTCAATGGATTTACAGCATCTGTGTTGTGAAGGGGGTGTCCAGTGTAGGTCCCACATGTTCAGCCAAATTACCTGTGAGTCTGTTCATATTGATGCATTTCCCTAGGTGTGAACCTGAGTAATAAAGGTGTTCCTCACCCTCCAAGGTGCCTCATCTCTGTCAATGCAGGTCTCTTGACACTTTGCATGTGGCATCTCTGGCATAGTTGTCAAAGATTGTGCATATGAGTCTATGTGTAGTTTAGCAACATGTATGCAGTTCTTCAGGGATTAGAATCTCTATTGTGCATGATGTCCATGGTTGTGTATGTATTTGGGCATGTTGGTGACCACAACGGGCCGTCAACACCTGCTGAGGGTGTGTATCCTGTGCGCAGCTCGTCCTTCAGTTTCAGGATCCGGTGTCAGTCATCTTTGGTGATTGTGCATCCATTGTCTCTGGGTGTGCCATGGGAAACCGGACACTCCTTCCTTTACATACGCCTGTTGAAGTAGTCCTTTCTGACATCCTTGTCTTTGTGTGCAACTTGTGGCATGGTTTCCAGGACATGCCGCGTGCTGCTGCGGCCCCTGCAGCAAGGGCCCACAAAGTTTACAGATTCGGCAACACACACACCTCAAATATGCTCCTCCCTTCCTCCCTCCACCCATTCATTTGGCTGGCATCAGCTTGTCTGTGCCACTGTAGCGCCCACGCGGTGCCAAAGGCTGGACCGTCAGCGCATGCAACGTGCACATTGCACGACCCTCATGTCCTTACATGACCCACATCACACTGCAGTCTGATGTTGCAACCACCCTCAAAGCATTGTCCATCCAAGAAGCTACCGCCTCCTCTCAGGCATACCCTAGGTGCACACACGACACCTTTGCATGATGAGTGTGCAACTCCAACTGCCTACACAGCACTGCCCCGCCTTCCAGGCCCTGTCACACCAACCAGGTCATGTCCCTCCTACTCCCCACCGGCTCCGTAAACCAGCAATGCCATGGGAGTGGGACTCAAGCCTTCAGCATGTAGTATAGTGGCATCATCTGGCACATGGCCCAGGCATCATCTCTCAGCGTGTCAATCTTCAATGTGTCCAGGTCCCCCTCTCCGGCACCACATGCGCACAGCACCTTATCATCAGCTCGTATGCCATTGACAGCCAGGTGCTCCTCACCCTCACCAAAGACGCAGCCATTGCCATTTCCAACATTTAAGAAGGCATGAGATCCATTGATGAATGGCTGAACATCAGCCACCTGAGGCTGGACTTGTACTGGACTGAGGTAATCATCTGAGGATTGTCCCCTTACAGGTGGGTCAACTGCTTGTGTCCCACCCGCAAGAGCCCTGCACATGCACCCAGTGCCCACGCACACAAGATGGTGTGCATCATGGATTCGTCACTCACGTTTGCCATGCTAATCACCAGCATCTGTAGTACCTCAGGGTGCAACACCCTCTGCATGATGCACATGATCCACAGATAGATCCACTCCAGGGAAAGACAGACTATCCCCCAGGCCCACAACACCAGTCGTGTCAACTACTGCCCGCCCTCTACGAAGCAAGTACATCCTAACTCCCAGGAAACTTGTCCACATCCAGGCTGCATGTGGACACCTCAGCTTCAACATGCCGCGCCCCAGCAACATCAACGCCCACCAGAGATAGCTGCAATGGATCACTGTGTGCTGCAGGATGACCTTCAGACTCCTCACCCACACTCAGGAGGCAGGCCACAACCCCAGACCCCAAACCAACCTTGGCCGTCTGTCATCCGAGACCCCGTTGTGCCAACTCCGTGCATCCAACCTTGCCCTGGCCACCATTCTTCACATCCACCGTACTCCAGCATGCAGGACATAGTTCTCCCATCTGGCAAGACATACCTGCTACTCCCTCCCCGGCAACATCCACATGAGCCATGACCTCTACGTCTTCAGGATACTCTTCCCAATTGGTCTGTCTGCACAGTAATGCATGCCCCCCCCTCAGCAGCTTGAGGCCATCACGGCTGAGTATTGTGCTCCATGTCTGTATAGTATGATACATTGTGACCCATGTGTGTCCTGTCCCAGACTCAGATTCCAGGGTATGTATGGCTGGTGTTAGTTCAACACTCTTGCATAGTTTGACATTTCCCCACACGTACGTTGTGTACTCATGCAAAATGAATGCAACATGTAATTGTAGAAATTAAGATTTATTCTCGGTGGGGGGCCTGTTTAGTGTGGACAAATAGGGTGCTATACAGTGTGCATGGAATCCAAAGTTCACAGGGGGAGATGGCATCCTTGTCAGTTGGAGTCATCAGAGTCCAGACCACAGTGTTGGTCATCATTGGTCAGACTGTGACTAGCAAGTCCATGTGGCAGAGAATGTCATTGGATGAGGTGCTGCTGTTGCGCTAGAGGGCCAGGCGCCAGGCCAGGTGACCTGGGAGATGTGGATGGTCCGCTGCCTCACACGGTCTTTTCCATGGATGACCGACCTTCCTTGCGGGACCCTCAGATGCAGGCCTTTACGATGCTTGGGACGCTCCGTCGGACGAATCCTCCTCCTCCTCCCTCCCTGTGGCTGGTGCTGGTCTTCGCCTGGTGGCACAGGGAGGGTTGCCCATGTTGTCGACAATCCGACGGAGTGAACAGCTTATGTCCGTTTGCACCGCCAAGAGCTCAGCCAGTCTTGCCTCCATCCGTCCTTGGTGTTGTTGTTGACTGGCGTGTTGCTCGGCCTGCTGGTTCTTAATCTCGTTGAGGGTCCCCACTACCTGGCTGATGCCCCTGGTGTCACGCAGGTATGTCTCCAAGATGTGGCGTATGTGTGACATACCGGTTCCCTAAGCTGGCTGGTCAGGTTCGCGCCTCCGCCTGCCTCCACTCCCACCACCCCTGCCCACACGAGCCTGGCCTGCCGTTGTGGGCACATCAGGTTTACCGGACCCCTGAGGGATGGCATTTGCAGGGTTGTCTGCCTCCTCCTGGGTGGCCGGAGAACCTTGTCCCTCCAAGTCAGACTGACTCAGTTGTTCTGTGTGGGCAGGGCTCCTGGGTGTCTCCTGGGATGTGGCAAGAATGGGGGAGGTGGTTGGCACAGATGTACCTGATGCAGGTGCTGCAGGGCTGATTGGGGTCATCCACAGAGTGCTGAGAGTCGTCGCTGCAGGTGGGATCATCTTCCTGCTGAGCCTGGGCCTATGATTGTTCCCCCCCAGTGTTAGGGGGAGATCCTTGACATTGCCCTACGTGTGAGAGAGAGACAATGTTAATGCTGTTTCATGCGACATCCATGTTTCATACATGTTCTGGTTGCCACAGTTCCTCCAGGTAGTTGTATGTGCCTAGCATTCACATCAATGTTCACTTGTGAATGGGTATGTTGCAGGGGACTGATTGAAAAGTTATCCTGGGTCTTTGACATGTCGCTTTTGGCCTTGGATGCTTTTTTGACTGTGGCTTGATCTTGTTGTGTCACATGTCCATTGTGAGAGTGTGTGACTCCCTTGGCTGCCCCGAGGGTGTGTGCTTGTGTGAGGGGTGAGTGATCATCACTCAGCCCGACGCTGTTCAACATCCACATGGCCCCCCTCACACAATTGGCCCACCACCACAACCTCTAAGACATCTCCTACGCAAACGAGACCCAGCTTATCCTCTCCCTCACCAAGGACCCTCACACCACCAAGACAAACATCCACGAGGGTCTGAGGGCCATCGATGACTGGATGCGGAGTGGCCATCTGTAACTGAACTCGCACAAGATGGAGATCCTCATCCTGGGACCACACCCTCACCCTGGGACGACTCCTGGTGGCCAATCGCTCTGGGGACATCACCGACACCCCCCAAACATGCACGCAACCTAGGATTGATCCTCGCATCCTCCCTCTCCATGTCCAAGCAGGTCAACGGCGTCTCCTCCTCCTGCTACGACAACCTACGCACGCTCCGCCAGATCTACTGGTGGATCCCGACTTAAACAAGTAGAACAGTTACACAGGCCCTCGTCAGCAGCTGACTGGACTACGCCACTGCACTCTACGCAGGACTCCCATCCACACACCAACGGCAGCTACAACGCTTCTGAAACGCCTCAGCACAAGTGATCGTCAACGCCCCCCGCCACAGCCACATCACTCCCCTCCTGAGAGACCTGCACTGGCTCCACATCGACAAGAGGATCACCTGTAGGCTGCTCAGCCATGCACACAAGGCACTCCACACCGCCGGACAAGCCTACCTGCACATCAGACTCAGCTTCTACACCCCCACCCGCCAGCTCCGCTCCGGCATCCTCACCCTCGCAACTGTCCCCCGCATCCAACGTACGCCTGCCTGCAGCAGATCCTTCTCCTACCTCGCCACCAAGACTTGGAACACCCTTCCAACCCACCTACGACTGACCCAAGACCTACTTGCCTTCAGATGACTCCTCAAGACCTAGCTCTTCGAGCAGTATTGGAACCACCCCCCACAGCGCCTTGAGTCCCTGACAGGTAAGTAGCACGCCTTATAAGTACCCTGATCGATTGTTGATTGACGGTGCATGCTGGTGGGTGTAGTGTGATTTGGCAGTTGGTCTCCCAGGTGATGTATCAGTCCCCCCATGGAGCATGCTGCCATGTCAGTGAGTGTGAGTTCCTGTCCTAGATATCTGAGCTGGTTGTGTTTGTGTTAAATTTTGCTGTTGTCACAGGAGGGCCTTGTGCTGCCTACAGCAGGGCCAAGTGTCAGCTACCTTGTGAGTACTTTGCCAGTCCCTGTGCATTGCGCATGGTGCATGGGTATGTACCTGGGCCATATGGGCTGAGGGCAATGGTGTGTGTTTCTGAGTTGTACAATATGTTTAGTGATCCCCACCCCCCCAGCATCCCGGACATCCTGTCTTGGGTTTGTGGTTTGTGTAGGCTGGGACATGGCATGGCCTTGCTTTGTGAATGGGGCATACTCATGTTAGTGGCCTGAGCGTTTTTTAGAGTGTGGTTGTGTCAGGTGAGGGCTTGGGGGTAGGTTAGTGCATTTGTTGTAGTTGGGGTGTGGATGCCATTCCCCCCATGTTACGTGAGTTGTTTGTGTACTCACCAGGCTCTCGAACTCCTTTGACTCTGTGTACTCCCACCGGCGGAAGCAGGGCCATCACCTTCTCCTCCCAGGGATGGTAATGTACCGGTCTGCGGGGCAGCCCACCTCCTGTGATGTTACTCTGGGCGTATTCCTCGTTCATTTTGCGCTTGACTGCCCTGCGCACATCGTACCACCTGGCTTGACATTCATTCCTGGTCCTTCTGATGGGCGCAACAGCATTCACCCCATCGACGATCCTCTACCACAGGCTAGTTTTTTGGGATATGCTGGTCTGTCTGACCAATGTACCAAAGAGCTGTGGCTGATTTCGTTGACAAGGATGTCCAGCTCCTCCATTATGAACTTTGGATTCTTGTCTGTGGGCATGGTGTGGGGTGTGGTTGTGGATGGTTGTGGTGGGTGTGTGGGTGTGAATGTGTAGGTGTGTGTGTATGTGTAGAGGGGTCTGTGTGAAGGAGGTTGTGTGAAGGTGTGTGAGTTAAGGTGTATGGGTGCAGTTGTTTGTGTGTGATGTCGGTCAGCAGTGGGTATGTTGCAAAGGCTCATGGTTTGTGTTTGTGGACCCATTTTATTGGTCCATTTGTGGGTGTGGCTGAGTTTGAACTTTTGGTGGGTGTGTTATAAGAGGTCGTTGTGAGTTTGGGCCTCTGTTTGACTGTTTGGATGTGCCAGGTCAGTCTTTTAGTTGTTTTTTGTTCTGTGGACGTGTTTTGTGGTGTTATGCGAGTCTAATTGACCCTCCTTGTGCTGTTTTACAGTGTCCTGGTTCAGTACGAGTCATTTTTGCGTATGTAAGGTGCGTCCATAGCTATGTTGTTGTACAGTGATCACATATGCAACGGTGTTGTACGATTCGTACATACGCGATGCTGGGGTACGGTGTTGGGGTACGGTGTGTCCAAGTACGGGGCTGGGGTGGGGGGTACGGGGCATACATACGCAGGTGCTGTGGTGGGGGTACGGCGCTTACATACGTGTGTGCTGGGGTACGGAGTGTACATGCACGGGTGCTGGGGTACGGTGTTGGGGTATGGTGCGTCCAAGTATGGGGCTGGGGTGGGGGGTACGGCGCTTACATACGCGTGTGCTGAGGTGGGGGGTACAGCGCGTACATGCGTGGGTGCTGGGGTGGGGTGGTACGGCGCGTACATACACGGGTGCTGTGGTGGGGGGTACAGAGCTTACATACGCGGGTGCTGGGGTACGGCGCGTACATGCGCGGGTGCTGGGGTGGGGGGTATGACCCGTACATACGCGGGTGCTGGGGTACGGCGCGTACAGGTGCAGGTGCTGAGGTGGGGGGTACGGCGCGTACATACGCGGGTGCTGGGGTATGGCGCGTACATGCGCGGGTGGGGTGGGGGGTCCGTACGACCCCGGGCCCAAGTGTACCTGGGGCGGTGGTCGTACAATGTTCGCTCCGTACGGGACGTTTTCCATATGCTTGTGTATTCGGGATGCCGGTACTGATCGGACTTGTGTGCTCGGACTTCAGTTTTATGACTCGTACGTAAATCTGTCCGGGGACATCTCGTAGACTTTTCCCGAGGCAATTCGTATGTATTTTTATGGTACGAATCGTACTTCGCCGTTTGTACGGGACTTGTACGACTCGTACGTAAAAAAATACGGATATGAGTCGTACGGGAATTTTTTTTAACGGATCGGAATCGGCACCTTTGTAATGATGCCCAGTTGGTTTTCAAACAACGGTTGCCTAGTGAATTACCAAATTCCTACCTAATATTTTTAAAGTCAAAGTTTTAGGAAGATAATTCACTCTCTGAGTATTTTATTATTATAATTTAACCCCTTGTGTGCCCATGACGAGCTGGACTCGTCATGGGCCGCGGTTGCGCTGTGCCCATGACGAGTCCAGCTCGTCATGAACCCCTCCCGCTAATGCAACGCCCGGCACAGGGCGGGGAAAGGGCGTGGCGCACAAGGGGTTAATAGGACTACCATTGGATAATTTACATAGAGAAGGAATGCAAAAATACCATTTGGCCTCAAGGAAAGATATATTTTTGAATTATGGACTTTTTGGTGGTCATTGATTCAGTGAATATTTTAAAGCGGCAATATTTACAGTTTTTATAAGTTAAAGTTACAACATTTTGTTAGCCGTAAGCATTTCATATATGTGTGATTTGTATTTTCTGGTATTTTACTGAGAATAGTATGTTGTTTTTTTAACAATCTTTCTGATTGTTTTTTTTTTGCCCGCTGTTAAGTGATGAATACGATTGAAATCACTATTTCTAGTGAAATTCAATATATTCTGAGAACAGCAAAAAAGGCAAACAAATTACTTTGTGGAAATTATGCCATGTTGTAAAAAATGTATTATTACATGTTATAATTTTTTTTTCTTTTCTTTCACAGATCCAAATTTTAAAATAAGCAATTTATATGAATTAGATTGCAATGAAAAAAATGTATACCATTTTTTATTCCTATTACTGTGAAGGTAAGTTTAACTAAGTCTCAATATGCAGAATGACGAGGTATGCAATAAGCTACAAAGTTGCAACACGTTTCTAAAAACACTCTGTTTATACCAATGTAGTTTTGAAATCTGACTATAATCAGATATCATGTGACCTGCAAAAAAAGAGATTTGAGGGGTTCATAATATTTCCCATTGTACCTATTGAAGGACCGCAATCATTTCAGTCATTCTTCTTTGAGCATCTTTGCAGACAAAACTCTGTGCTTACCTTCTATCATTCGCAAGGAATTTTAAAACCGGAAATATGTAACTTTTTGTTTCATAGTTATTGCGCAAGACACTCGTTTATATTTACAAAGAGAGGAAAAGGCACTCTGTGTACCTTTTCTACTCCATGTAAATACAACCTCATCATACACAACACTTGGCGTTGAAAGGGTGTTCTATAAGTGTAGTTGTGCATGATTGCAATGAATACTCATAGAACAAGATATATCTCTAGATTTATCATAAATCTCGATATGTATGTGAATGCTGCACCATTCTAAAATTGGTGTAGGAAACTACAATAAGGAAAATTATTTTTATTTCTCCACATTTTTATATCTTCAATGCATGCTAAAATGTTCAGCATACATTGAAGGAGAAAAATGCATTTTCTCATTGTTTTTGTGCAGGAAGGTGTGTCTTCCTGCAGAAAAACAAACAACACATGACACAGATATCCTTGCACTGTGGTGCAAGGGTGCCTGTGTCACCACAAGGCTGCAGTTTAAGCAGCCGTGCAGAGAGAAGCATAGATTTGCAACATATTTATGTACATATGTTGCATCCCTATGCTTCGGAAGTACTACAGCACACTGTAGTTAAAGAGGTTGCTGTGTGATGCTGCAGCACTTCCTCATAGTTCTGCACTTATACATTCACCATATGCTACTAAAGCATTCATTCACTCAATTACGTACTACACATACATTCATCTAAACTGTCACACACTAACAAAGAAATGTAGCTCTTTTTTTAAACCAGGAAAGTTAGTTCTTACAAGAACTTTTTTTTTCTTCTTTCTTCTTTTATATATTTTTGTTTTGTTTTTCTAACAGTTTTGTGATTTTGGGGGGTTTTCTGGGAAAAAACCAAAAACAAAACAGGAGGAACCAAACAATGAACTTCAGGGAACAAAAACATTTTTTTTTTTTTAAACTACCAATTGTCACTTTCTTGCCGGCGGCAGATCAGATCGATCGACTGCTCACCGTAGCACAAAGTCGCATTGCACTTAGTGCAGAGCACTTTTAAATATTGAAATTGAGGACGGATGTCCAAGTTTTGGGCTGATGGATGCACTCTTGAAGTGCTCGGCTGCGATGAGGTGGAATGCGCAGGAGCAGGAGTGTTTTTCATCTGTCGGCACTCTTGTCGTGCAAGATTGTTCGGATGAAGGGTCCTCAGGTGCTTCATCATATTTGCCGTGCCACACAAGTGTTTCTTGTTAGGATCCCCTCGCGACAGCACTCTTTTGCAAATCTTGCACGTGACCAAGGTGGCATTGGTCTTATTCTGCCCCTCGGGAAAAGTAAAAAATGTCCACACCACTGAAGAAAAACGTTCTTTGGGTGGTGCCTCCACCAAAAAATCATCCTCAGATGAATGAGGAGATGCAGGTGATGCCTGCTGCCCTGAAACCATTTTTAGTTGCAAAAAGTTAGAGCTAAGTGTAAACTTAGTCTAAAAAATCTTCTTCTCTGCAAAGAGATGCTCCTCCAAAGAAGGTCAAAGAAGAATGATTGAATTGGGTGGGGGTCTTTTAATAGTTAGAACAGGAAGTGTAATGAACCAATCAAATCTCATTTTTTGCAGGTCACATGGGATCCGCGCACCCTGCGCATACGCAGCACGCACCAAGCGCGGATTCGCGAAATTTAATTAAAAAAAATTATATGATTAGATGTAAAAATATATTGGTTTTAAGAGTAGTTTAGAGTTTGTCTACAATTTATATTCACATGAAATACATATATATATGTTTTTTTAAATGTTAAATATTTCGCGGGACCCGCGCACTTACCGCATCATAGACGCATATGACGCATCGCGGAAGCGCGTAAATGTCGCGTTACGTACATCGAACGTGTCGCGTATAGGCTGGGAGTCGCGTACCAGTCGCATTGCAATCGCGCACTAAACACGTACCCAACGCATACCATGCGTGGATGCTATCACGTAGGGATCAAGAACGGTGCGCATATGCAAAAAACATTGAAAAAATATATATAAAATAAAGATTTGAACATATAGTTAAAAAATATTTTGAAAAATATAAAAAAATATGTTTGAAAAACCCATTAAATTCAAATAATATTTTTTAATTTTTAAAAGAATTAATTGAAAAAATAAGTTTAAAAAATGGTGATAAAGTATTTAAAAAAAACATAATTAATGAAATTGATACACTGAATTTGAAAAATATAGAAATCCAATCAAAATCATTAAACATGATATCTTCAGAGATAAGTTAAAGATAGGAATTAGCATTTAAAAAACCTTTGAAATTCACTGAAAAAAACATAGGTTTCATGCACGTTATAGTTAGGAATTGGCATTTAAAAAACCTCTGAAATTCACTGAAAAAATCAAAGGTTTCAGGGGCGTTATAGTTAGGATTTGGCATTTAAAAAACCTTAGAAATTCACTGAAAAAAACATAGGTTTCAGGGGCATTATAGTTAGCTGGACATTTCCCTCGTACAAAACCCTAGAAATTCCCCTGTTATAGTTAGTTCAGCTAACTATAACTCGCGCCCCCGCAATGCACTGCTGATGACGTCACATATTACATCACTCATGACATGGTCAGTGACATCACTGATGACATCACTGATGACATCTCAAATGACATGACTATATGTATATATATATATATATATATGCAATAACTTCTTCTGAAAAGAAACACGGGAACTCAGGAGGTCAGTATCAGGATGATTTATTTCTGCAAGTATATGCTTTTCAGCTCCATTGCCTTTCTCAATGCTTGCTTGTATGAAAAAGCACATCCCATCAGTAATCTCATTTAGAGGCAAACAGCTGCACAAAAAAATGATGAGTGTAGACATGGAGGAAGGGCTGGGCCGTCAGGTTCAAATCCTCTATCATTGACCGACATACTAACATGTCAAATGGCCAATACAAAGGATGGTAGCATGAATGTTAGAGTGGATAATATTACACAGCAAGTGCAAATTCAACAGTCTTGTCGTAAACGAACACATGTCCCAAAACATCCATGCTTGCTGATATTGCCGACATGTAGGCAGACGATAATCAGTCCTCCCTCAAATTATACCCAGGATGGGTCATTGTTCAACGTCCTGCGTGCCATTTTTCAGCATTGTAGAGGCACAGTTTTCATTTGTCTGTGCCTTTCACGATCTTTCCAGCCTCCGTACAGGACGTGTTTAAATGCACTCCAAAATGCCCTACCCCTTGTCTACCGATCTGGAGACTGGAAAAATGTGACTATATTGCCTTTGTCTGAAGTACAAAGTTCATTTTTATAAATTACTTTATAGCATGAGGATCAAATTGGTAATTTCCATGTATATTCCAAAATAATTAGGAATCAATAACCTCGACTTATCCTTGATTGAATAAAATGCATTGATATATATATTACCTATTGGCGGTCGCCAGTAGGTGGTTATAGTTACAACCTAGTTTCCATAGGAAAAGCATTTTTTGGTTTGCTAATAACTTTGTCGTCGTTTGACGAATCTTTATGAAATTTTCAAAAAGTTGCACTTTTTAGGTTAGCTCCTATCTTGAACGTTTGGGGGTGATTCGTCAAGCGGGGGCTGAAAAAAAGGTGATCCTAAAATGTGTTTTCCCCATGTTAATTTCCATAGGAATGTTTGCGACGAGTAGGCCTGGGCGAAAATTTCGTTCCGTTCGCCGAAATTGCGATAATTTGACATTTTCGCGTTCCGCGGAGAGCGCAAAAATATCAAAATTTCCGCATTCTGCAACTTGGCGATAATTTGTTTCTTGCTCGTGCTGTAAAATAATACATTCTCGCACGCGCGCGATCGCCTTACCTGAATTCCTGCGTTCGCCGACAAGTTTTCTTGATCCGGTCGCGTTCTCCATGAGATGTTGTATTGTTTTTAGCCATTTGCGCTGTCTCGCGACAGTTCGCATCCGCAGTGACATCATGCGTCGCGCGATCACGTTTTTCTTCTCACAATCATGCACCGTGAGACAACTGAAAACAAGATGGCCGCGCCCGCGAGCAACCACATGGGTAAGTTGGCGAGCCGCAACCATGCAGAAAATCTCGCGAACATGCGGGAAAAAAACTTCCGCATCTTCGCGATATTTCCGCGTGTTTGCGATAATTTTTAACATTTCCGTGATAATTTGCGAAAGTGGATTTCGCAAATTCCGCCCACCCCTAGCGACGAGCGACAGCCCGAACTGCTGAACGGAATTAGTGGGCCGGTCACCCCACGCACCGCACACACTCCCCGTGAGTGAGCCCAGGCTGCCCCCGATCCCGCCGAGGGCCGCCGCTGCCCGCAGCTGTGCTCCTAGTCCTTCACCGTTGTATTTTGTATTTTGCCTCTGTTGCGTTTGTATTTTGCCTCTGTTTTTTCATCGATTGCCTCTGTTTTCCAGCGTTATTGTGTGTTCCCACTTGTTGTGCCCAGCCCCTGCCGTGTTTCCCGCCCTCTCCCGGCTCCCCGCTGCTGCTCCCCTGCGGCCCCGCCCCCTTCTTTCTCCGTGTCCCTTCCCATTTGCCGCCCCGCTCCCGCCTCCCAGCTGCTCCTCCCTCCCACTTGGCCATTTATGGTGGAGTGCACGCGGTGGCGAGCAATGACCCTTGACCCTCTGGGCCGGTCACCCCACGCACCGCGCACACTCCCCGTGAGTGAGCCAAGGCTGCCCCCGATCCCGCTGAGTGCCGCCGTTGCCCGCAGCTGTGCTCCTGGTCCTTGACCGTTGTATTTTGTATTTTGCCTCTGTTGCATTTGTATTTTGTATTTTGCCTCTGTTTTTTCGTCGATTGCCTCTGTTTTCCAGCGTTATTGTGTGTTTTGCCCCACTTGTTGTGCCCAGCCCCTGCCACGTTTCCCGCCCTCTCCGCGCTCCCCGCTGCTGCTCCCCTGCGGCCCCCCCCCTTCTTGCTCTGTGTCCCTTCCCATTCGCCGCCCCGCTCCCGCCTCCCAGCTGCTCCTCCCTCCCACTTCACCATTTATGGCGGAGTGCATGCGTACGCGCAGCGTTCATGCACAGCGGGTGCCCCGATTGTGCGCCGAAGGCGCGCCAAAGGCAAGCCCGTCTACGCCCGGCCGCGCCTGGCCCGCACCCAGCGCCAGAAACCCTGGTCCCCCGCCGATGCCAGCCCACCCGCCGGACTTACGACGCCGCCACCCTCAACGCACTCAACACCGTCCGGATCCCCTGTTGCAACCGAGCCACCCCGAGATGCACCCACGGACCCTTCACCTGCCAAACCTGCAAATTCACCTGCATCCGGACCTGCACCGCACCCGCCAAGCCGAGCACCAGCAGCAACCACCTGAAGTGCTCCCTGCTCAACACCCGCTCCATCCACAGACATGCTGTGGAACTCTGGAACCTGCTCGACACCACATCTCCAGACGTCGCCTTGCTCACGGAAACATGGATGAACGCCTCCTCAGCGCCTAACATCACCATCGCCATCCCGGGCGGATACAAGATCACCCAGAGGGACCGCGTCAACCAGACTGGAGGAGGCATCGCCATCGTCCACAAGAACACCATCCGCATCACGACCAACTCCGACGACACCCTCACAGCCGCCGAACATCTGCACTTCCAGATACACACCGACCCCAAGACCACACTCAGAGGCACCCTCATCTACAGACCCCCAGGACCTCGCACACAATTCAGCGAAGACATCGCAGACTTCATCAACCCGCATGCCCTCTCCTTTGCTGACTACATCCTCTTAGGGGACCTCAACTTCCACCTGGAGAACAACAATGACAGCAACACCGCCGCCCTGCTGGACAACCTCGCCAGCCTCGGACTCAAGCAACTGGTGAACACCCCCACCCACTACACCGGACACACGCTTGACCCAGTCTTCTCCTCCAGCAAGTACATCTCCTTCAGCCACTCCACCGGACTCCACTGGACAGACCACAGCTGCGTCCACTTCAGCTTCAGAAGGACCACGACCCACCACCACTGGCAACAGGCTCCCTGCAGGAGCTGGAACAAGATCACCACCGACCAGCTCACCACATCCCTGAGCCAGAACCCTCCCACCAGCCCAACGGACCCCAACCAAGCAGCCAACAACCCCACACAGTGGATCGCCAACTGTGCGGACGACCTCGCACCACTGAAAAACCATCCCAGCAGGCCCGCCAGCAAGAAAGCCTCTTAGTTCAACGACAATCTCAAGAACTCCAAGAAGAACTGCCGTACCCTCGAGAAAGCCTGGCGCAAAGACCCGACTACAGACAACATGACCGCCCTCAAGCACGCCACCCGCAAACACCACCAGCTGATCCACACCACCAAGAAGACAGCATTCAAGGAACGACTAGACAACAATGCCCACAACAGCAAGGAACTCTTCAGCATCGTCAAAGAGCTCTCCAACCCCAGCGCCAAAAACAATGACATCACTCCCTCGCAAGACCTCTGCGACTCACTCGCCTCATTCTTCCACAGCAAGATCGCCGACATATACAAAAGCTTCGGCGCACAGACCACGCACCCAACTACCGAACCGATGCCCCCCACTACCACCCTCCGCGCCTGGACCCCGGTCAGCACCGAAGACACCATCCACACGATGAACACCATCCACTCCGGATCACCAACCGACCCATGCCCCCACCACATCTTCAACAAGGCCGACTCCGTCATCGCACCCCAACTCCGGGACATCATCAACTGCTCCTTCAACACCGCCACCTCCCCGGAGAGCTGGAAGCATGCCGAACTCAGCGCCCTCCTAAAGAAACCATCAGCGGACCCCACCGACCTCAAGAACTACCGCCCCATCTCGCTCCTCCCTTTTCCTGCCAAAGTCATCGAGAAGACCGTCAACAGACAGCTTGCCGCCTTCCTCGAGACGAACGGATCCCTTGACCACTCGCAGTCCGGTTTCCGAGCCAACCACAGTACCGTGACCGCCCTCATCGCAGCCACTGACGACATCTGAGCCCTGCTCGACAACGGGGAAACAGCGGCCCTCATCCTCCTTGACCTCTCCGCAGCGTTCGATACTGTCTGCCACCGCACCCTAGTGCAGCGCCTCAGCAACATCAGAATCCAAGAGAAGGCACTGGAGTGGATCATCTCGTTCCTCGCCGGAAGAACCCAGAGAGACCGCCTCCCCCCATTCAGATCCGAGGCCACCGAAGTCATCTGCGGCGTACCACAAGGATCATCACTCAGCCCCACCCTCTTCAACATCTACATGAGCCCCCTCGCGGCCATCGCACGCCAGCACAACCTCAACATCATCTCCTACGCCGACGACACCCAGCTGATCCTCTCCCTCACCAACGACCCCTCCACCGCCAGAACCAACCTACATGAAGGGATGAAAGACGTAGCCGAGTGGATGATGAACAGCCGCCTGAAACTGAATTCAGACAAGACAGAAGTCCTCATCCTTGGATCATCACCCTCTGCCTGGGACGACTCCTGGTGGCCCCCTGCCCTGGGCAGCGCACCCAAACCAACGGACCACGCAGGCAACCTGGGCTTCATCCTGGACTCCTCCCTCTCGATGACCAGACAAGTCAACGCCGTCTCATCGTCATGTTTCAACATCCTACGCATGCTCCAAAAGATCTTCCGATGGATCCCCACCGAAACCAGGAAGACGGTCACCCAGGCACTCGTCACCAGCCGACTGGACTACGGAAACACCCTCAACACCGGAACCACAGCCAAACTACAGAAAAGACTCCAACGCATCCAGAACGCCTCCGCACGACTCATCCTGGACATCCCCCGACACAGCCACATCTCCAGACATCTGAGAGACCTGCACTGGCTCCCCGTCAGCAAGAGAATCACGTTCCGACTCCTCACCCACGCACACATGGCCCTCCATGACCTGGGCCCCAGGTACCTCAATGACCGCCTGACCTTCTACACCCCCACTCGCCAGCTACGATCGACCAGCCACGCCCTCGCCGCCGTTCCACGCATCCGAAGAGCCACCACGGGAGGAAGATCCTTCTCCTACCTGGCAGCCAAGACTTGGAACTCCCTCCCCATCCACCTCCGTCTGACCCAAGACCCCCTCTCCTTCAGGAAGCAACTCAAGACCTGGCTGTTCGAGCAGTAGTGGACCCCCCTCCCCCAAGCGCCTTGAGACCCTCCGGGTGAGTAGCGCGCTATACAAATTTCTTGATTGATTGACCCCAAATTTGGTAGAAAGGTAGAGCTTGGTTCAGAAAGCGACTTTTTATTAAATGGTGTAAATCCTTTCATTAGTTTTTGAGAAATTCAAAAAATAAGAGTCAAAAAATCAATTTCCCATAGGAAACTTTGTGCAAGGCCGCAGCTGAAACTACTGAACGGAATTAACCCAAATTTGGCACAAAGGTAGTGCGCGGGTCAGAAAGCGACCTTTTTTTAAAATGGTGTAAATACGTTCAGTAGTTGCTGAGAAATTAGAAAAATAAAAGTTTTAATATCTGGGTGGAGCCTAAGTCCTGTGCACGAGCTTGGCTGTGATTGGCTGTCAACACTCCAAACCAGGAAGTGTTGGCAGCCATCTTGTGGCTCGGTAGAAGCGAGGCGCTAGAAAACTTAGAAACAAAGGTAAGTTCCATGATTGATTGATTGATTGAAAGAAGAGAAGGGGCAGGGTAGAAACACCCTGACCCCCTAGGCCTGCTCAGGGGGTCCCAGAAGGACCTCCAGGGCCAAGAGAATTGTTTGTTTTTTTTAAAAATGGGTGCAATTCGCGCTGGTGTCGCGGGTTCCCGTGTTTCATTTTAATGAGACCCCGGGGTGGGCTAGGTCCCGGGGGCATTTCTTAAAAATATTAGCGGGGGCTCGCTGGGTCTTCGGGGGCCTGCTGGGGTCCCCGCAGTCTTGGGGCTTCACTCATGTGGGGGGCTTGCGCGGCCCCTCTCCTGGAGCTCTCCACGTACTTATAACTTTGGCGTCGTTTGACGAACCTTTACGAAATTTTACCAAAAGTTTCTCTATTTCAATCAGCTCCTATCTTGAAAGTTTGGGGGTGATTGGTCAAGGGGACGCTGAGAAAAAAAGGGGGTGGCAAAACGTTTCTCAATGCATTTTCCATAGGAAACTTTATACAAGGCTACAGGTCAAACTGCCGAACGGAATTACGCCAAATTTGGCAGGGAGAAAGGTCGTTGTCCAGAAAGCGTGCTTTTGTTGAAATTGTGTAAATCCTTTCAATAGTTTTTGAAAAATAACAAATTCTACAGATATCGATATTTGAGAATGTTACGAGCACTAGGTTGCTGCTCATTGGCTGTGAATGGTTGAAACTAGGAAGTGTTGGCAGGCATTTTGTGACTTATTCTGTCAGCTCGTATCTCTCCGTGTAGCAGCCATTGGGTCTGTAGTTTTACCTCTGCGAGGCAACACTGGCATCTGTGACTGTGTGAGATACCCCTTTCACTCTACCTCTACTGACATCACCAGGTCGCGGCTATGCATTTTGAAGCCAGTCTGTCGGCTCGGAGCTCTGTGAGTCAGTCTGTTGGCATAACCCTCTACACTACCCTAACACCACTGCACTACCCTAAACACTAAAACTACTCCCAGCATGCCCTCCTATACCACTGCACTATCCAAAAACACTACTTCCAGCATGACCTCCTACACTATCCAAACACCTCTGCACTGCCGTAAACTCTAAAACACTACCCCCAGCACGATCTCCTACACTACACAAGCACCACTGCATTACCCTAAAACATAAAACGCTATCCCCAGCACGACCCCGTACACTACCCAAACACTACTGCACCATCCTCAACCCTAAAACAGTAACCACAGGATGATCCCCTACACTACAGAAACACCACTGCACTGCCCTAAACACTAAAACTACTCCCAGCATGACCTCCTATACCACTGCACTATCCTAAAACACTAATTCCAGCACAACCCCCTACACTACCCAAACACCACTGCACTACCCTAAACACTAAAACTACTCCCAGCACACCCTCCTATACCACTGCACTATCCAAAAACACTACTTCCAGCACAACCTCCTACACGATCCAAAAACCTCTGCACTTCCATAAACTCTAAAACACTACCTCCAGCACGATCTCCTATACTACACAAACACCACTGCACTACCCTAAACCGTAAAACGCTATCCTAGCATGACCCCATACACTACCCAAACACCACTGCACCATCCTAAACCCTAAAACAGTAACCACAGGATGATCCCCTACACTACAGAAACACCACTGCACTTCTGTAAACCCTAAATCTACCCCCAGCTCGACCCCCTACACTACTCGAAGAGCACTGCACTACCCTAAACCATAAAACACTAGAAGTCCGTCGGCTCACAGCTTTACGTTTGGGAGCCGATGGCCTGTAGCTCTCTGTGTGCGAGCCAAGCCCACGGGCAGCAGGTGTCCCTCTGCAAGGCTGCTCGACGGCCCGCAGGACTCCCTGTGGTAGCCGGATCACAGCTGTCACTCTGCGAACCGATATTGGGAATATAAGGCGGCCCTAAAAAGAGCCTTTCTGTTTATTAGTTGGAGCTACATATAAGTGCAGATGCACAGCTTCAGGTTATTCAGAAAAACTCAATTTCCCTGATCTGTGAAGTGTACTCCATCACTTCTGTAGATATCAGCCATATGAAAACGTATGTTGTTGTTGTAGATCAATCCCATTTATGGTCTCTGAGGTATGCAGAGACTGGTTTGTTGACATTCTTCCTAGATTTTTCAATCTGAGGACAACATTGATTTGACCAATTCCACTTCTTCCTTTGGCATATATTGGAATATACCAAGACAGTTTGAGGCAAAAGCAACATCAGTTGTCTAAAGGTGTCCATTAGTATTTCCAAACCTACCCCAGTCAATGTGCCTAGGTCGTTACCATCACAGTGCACAATCATGAGGTCAGGGTGTTGGATATGCAAAGAGGCTTTAACCAAAGGGAGCAATTGGTGCCACTTTAATCCTCTTTGTCCAAACCATTTAATGTCCACATTTTGTAAACCTAGGTCTAAGTCAATACTTCTCTGTTCTGCATACCTCTTGCACCAGAAAACATAGCTATGTCCTATGATCCACACTAGCATTTTGAAGGTATAGCTGGAAGATATGGCTAGATATCTGTAGCTCATGCAGTCCGTTCGTAGAATAAGAGATATGTTTAAAGATGCGGAACTAGTTTTTAGTCTCATACAAAAGGATAACTGATTGGGTGATGAAAAGCATTGTTTACTAAAAAGTAGGGTGCATATTAGTTTGTGGAAAAGCATCTTTGTCATTGGTTAATAAAAAGCAGTTCCAACGTGGAGTGCATATGATAGGATAAGATGTTCTCAGTTCAACCACACCTGCTACTTGCAGTTGGAATGCACTGTTCGAACTTAAAACAATGGTGAACTTTTAACCTGCAGGTGCGTTAAATGTTTGAGAAAATGTTGCAAAAAAATATCGGTAGGTTTGAAAAAATGATGAACTTTTAACCTGCAGGTGTCGTAGAATGTTCTAGAAAGTGTGTTGATAGAATACGTTCAACGTCTCATCTGTCTGTGTTCTTAAATTTTTTAAGAAACTGTTCATATGGAAAGTTGAAAAATAACCAACAGAGAGAAGTTTTGCAATTTGAAAAAATCAAGGAACTATTCTAATTTGTTCTTTACATGTATTTATGTGTGGAGCAACAGGGAAATTGTGCCATTACTAGTTCCATTCTTGATGAGAGCGGTGCATTACATGTATTATTTGACAAAGAAAGAATTACCTGCGTTTGTGACATTTGGAATCTGCATACCAACTACGAACATCAGTTAAATTATGCTTAGTGTGGAAATAATGGGGAAGGGGTAAGAGTAGAAAATTCATGTGTTATTAACTTAACAGAGATGTAACAAAAACCAGATATGTTATGTGGACAATTTGTGGTCTCATTTTTTATACTGAGAGGTAGATTTCAATATCAGTAAAGACTGGTGTGTTACTGGGAGGCTTTGGATTTTGGTGTTGTTATCAAATGGAATTTGTTGGGAAGCGTTTCTTCAGAAGACATTTTTTGTAAATATGTGAGAGATAAAAAATAAATGAAAATGTTCTGTGTATATTTTCAGTACGATTTTGTTCACAGTGCTAAAGTAAATGTGATTATTAGTGAAGGTAATTGTCAGAGTGTGTTTGTCTGCTGAATATACGCAGGCCTTTAAGTGGTCCGGGTCTTGTCGTTACTGCACTCTGCCACCCATTTAAGACAGTTGCCAAATTTTTCTTTCCACTTAAAGCTGTTAATATACGTATAGTAAAGGGACGATACATACAAAGTTTGCGAATTACACCTTGATTTATTCTGTCCAGCTCCCACCACCATTTTGTGCCCCCAGCGGTACTGTTTATAAAAATAATCTAATACAGTTCTTCATATTATAAAAATAGCAGTTCTAAGTTTATTGCCATATTGGTAGGGTTTGTACTATATAGAGAATGTTTTAATTATTTATAATGGTATATAACTGCACTGTGTTATGTTGGAAACATTACATATGTATAGGTTGTGATGTTATATTTTACACTGTGAGGTACATTTGAATATAAGTGAAGACAGGTGTTATACTGCGAACCCGTTCAGCATGTGCACAGATTACATGGAGAGTAAATGGACAAAGTAAACGTGCACGTTGTTTTCTGTATGTATGCATGGTTAGAATCATTTGATGATATTTTGAGATATAATCTAAACAGTGTTTGCGGTTTATAATTGGGTACACTGCACCGTGTTAGTAGTTAGTGACTAGATGCTGCTAAAGGGATTATTTAGTGCTCATTCTTATGAAATAAAGGTGGAGAGCGGCGTTTCTTTCAAGAGATATTTTAAAAATGTGTGAGAGATAAAAAAGAAAAAAAAAGTTCTTAGTAAATTTTCTGTACGATTTTTTCACACTAGTAAACTAACTGTGATTATATGTGATGAAAATTGTTAGGTTGTGTCTCTATGGTGAATATATGCAGGCCTTTAAGTGGACTGGGTCTTACCGATGCTGAACACTGCTACCCCTTTCCTACACCCGCCATTTTTTTCATCCCACTTAAAGCCATGAATATACGTATATTAAAGGAATGGTACAATAAAAGTTTAGGAATTACACTTCCGTTTACTCTCCTTATCTTCCACGCCCATTTTGTGCACCCAACAGTATTGTTTGTAAAAATTAAGTGATAGAGCTGTATCTAGTATGAAAATAGTAGTTATTATTTTATTGGCAGGTTTGTGGGATGTGTAGTGTAAAGAGAAGGTCGTAATCAGTTTCAATGGTACAAAAGTGACGTGACATGTGTTTGAAAGATTACATGGTTTTAGGAATAAGCTCTCACTCTGCGAGTCCTCGGGCCTGCAGTTGTACCTCTTGAAGCCAACACTGGAAATATACCGCAGCTCTCTCTCTACGAGATACCCCCTCTACGCTCCCTCTCCCCATATCACTGTCCCGCACCTATCTCTTCACAACTGGACGGTCCGCACCTCTACTAGTGGGCCTGCAGCTGTTCGTCTGTGAGCTGACCCGCAGCTCTCCCTCTTTGAGCCAACGAGCCGCAGCTCTCCCTCTATGAGCCAGCCAGTTGTCTCGTAGCTCTTCTTCTACGACCTAGTCCACCGGCTCGCAAGTTTCCCTCTGCGAATCACCGGTTGGCTCCCTGCTCTTTGTCTGCGAGCCGTGGGGCCCACAGTTGTACCTTTGCAAGCCATCACTGGAAATATACCGCAGCTGTCTCTCTACGAGATATCCCCTTCACGTTCCCTCTCTCCACATTACTGTCTCGCATGTATGCATATGCAAGCCGACGACCCGCAACTTTCCCTATAGTAGTAGGCCCGCAGCTGTTCCTGTGCGAGCCAGCCTGGAGCTCTTTGTTTTCGAGCTGACGGGCCACAGCTGTTCGTCTATGAGCCAGCTAGTCCGCTCGGAGCTCTTCCTCTATGAGCCAGCCCGCCAGCCCGCAGCTCCCTCTCTGCAAACCATTGTTTGGCTCACAGCTCTTTCTCTGCGAGCCAACTTGCAGTTATATGTCTGCAAGCGAACACTGGAAATATAGCGCAGCTCTGTCGGTGTGCGAGATAGTCCGTTCATGATACCTTTCTCCACATCACCGTCCCGCAGCTATCCGTGTGGAAGCCGAGGGCCCGCACCTCTCCCTATACCAGTTCTCCCACAGCTGTTCCTCTCTGAGCCGGTCCGGAGCTCTCACTTTGTGACCCAACGGGCCACTTCTCTCCCTCTGTGAACTATTGGTGGGCTCGCACCTCTTCCTCTACGAGCTAGCCCGCCGGCTCGCAACTCTCCGTCTGCGAACCACTAGTCGGCTCGCAGCTCTTCGTCTGTGAGCCGTCAGACCTGCAGTTGTAGCTCTACAAACCAAGACTGGAAATATACCACAGGTGTGTGTCTACGAGATACCACCTTCATGCTTCCTCTCCCCATATCACCTTCCCACACGCATGATCTTTTTCTTATAGCAGTTGGCCCACAGCTGTTCCTGTGCGAGCTGGCCCGCATCTCTCTTTCTGTGAGCCCACGGGTTGCAGCTGTCCCTCTATGAGTCAGCCCGCCAGTTCGCAGCTGACCCTCTGCAAACCACTGTTGGGCTTGCAGCTCTTCGTCTGCAAGCTGTTGGGCCCGCAGTTGTACCTTTGCAAGCCAACACTGGAAATATATCGTAGTTCTGTCTGCGCGATATCTCCTTCATGCTCCCTCTTCCAACATTAGCGGTCATAGCTGTCTCTTTGAATGGCGACGGCCCTTATTTTTCACTATAGTATTTGACTCGCAGCTGTTCCTCTGTTAGCTGGAACGCAGCTCTCCCTCTGCGTGCCATGTAGATTAGCAATCCTGCTGTCAGTGTCATGTCGTTCTTCAGTCATCCATCCAGCACTATCTACTTACCCTATCACTCTGCCAATACGTAAGCACTTATAAATTTACCATGCAGTCTGTTTGCAGCACTGTAATCATTCTAGTTAGTAGTTATGTACTTATGGAATGGCCTAGCCACTAAGACAAGTATAGCTATAATATTCTGTGCAGTATCTATCCACACCTCTAACCAGCTACATACTATTGGTACACTCCTATAAATAACTAGTTAGTACCCATGCAGTCTAGGAATCATTCTGTCAGTCCCATGCACTTTTCTAATCACCCTTCCAGAACTATATACTTATCGTATTACTCCAGTAATATCGAAGCACTTATAAATTCACCATCCACTCTGTTTGCAGCAGTGTAATCATTCTAGTTAGTAGCTATACACTTATGGAATTGGGTAGCTAGTTAGACAAGTACATCTACAATATTCTGTGCACTATCTATGCACACCTATAACTAGCTACATACTAATGGTACACTGCTATAAATACACAGTGAATACATGTGCAGGATAGGAATTTTGCTGTCAGTGCCATGCGCTTTTCTAATCACCCATCCAGCATTATCTAGTTATCCTATCACTGCACCAAAACTTAAGTACTTATAATTTCAACATGCAGTCTGTTTACAGCACTGTAATCATTCCAGTTAGTAGTCATGTAATTATGGAATGGCCTCGCCATTAACACTACTATAGATACAATATTCTGTGCACTATACATGCAGCTGTCTAACCAGGTACATACTATTGATATAGTCTTGTAAATACCCAGTTAGTACCCATGCAGTGTAGGAATCCTCTTCTTCATTTCCATGCACTTCTCCAATCAACCATCCAGCACAATGTATTTATCCTATCACTTTGCGAATACCTAAGCACTTATAAATTCAGCTATGCACTCTTTTTGCAGCACTGTAATCATTCCAGTTACTTGTCATGTACTTATGGAATGGCCTAGCCACTAATACAAGTAGTACTATAATATTCTGTGCACTATCCATGCAGAGCTTTAACAAGATACATACTATTGGTACAGTTCTGTAAATATCCAGTTAGTACCTATGTAGTGTAGGAATCCTCCTGTCAGTCCTATACACTTCTCCAGTCACCCATGCAGCACTATCTACTTATCCTATTACTCCGCCAATATCTAAGCACTCAGGTACTCTCCTTGTAGTAATCTTTTAGTCACTAGCCATGTATTCATGGAATGATAGAGGTTGTTACAAAGCAGATCCATAATTAGATGTGTACTATTAATGCTGTGCTCTAGTATATTTCACACTACTACAGTTATGCAGGTAGCACTGTTCCATTGCTGAAATCATTGATCTAGTTTCTTTCTATGTAGTTTTATAGTTATATATGTGAATATTTATATATAATTATTTTAATTATATAAAATTGTTTTCAAAACGTTTCTTATTTTACAGATATTTTGCATAATTTTGAAGAAAGAGTAAAAATGACAAGAAAAGAGCAAAGAAAAAGAGAACATAGAAAAGAGGTTTATTTAAAACAAAAAGGAAAAGAGGAATTAGATCAACGACAACATGGATCTTTAAAGAAGAAGTGTTCTGGTAAGAGAAGTAAAGATTTTTTTTTTAAACTTGTAAAAACATTTTCAAATTTTAAAAATAAACAACAGACAGAAATAACAAGGATAGTGAAACAAAAGGAAAAGAAAAATGAACAAAAAAATTGAAAATTGAATTAGCGGGAAAAGAATTATGTTGGAAGCAGGAAAAAAAAAATCATAAATTCGAATAAGAATCTATTAAAGTTGAGTACTCCAAAATGTACTAAAAATTTTTTAAATATATAAAAGGAGATCAGCATTTTACAGACAAAAAAATTGAGATTCTAAGTGAAATTGAAAAAGCCTTTGAATTGAAAAGAAAATTATTTATCTTAATTATAAAAAGATTGAAGACTTTAAATACAACAATGCAGCGTATGAAGGACAAATGAAATAGGAAAAGAATTGTAAATAGAACTAATTTTTGTAAAATATTTGGAATGGAAGCATACTTCTAGTACGGAACCTTTTTTAATGAAGAAAGTTATTTTCAAACAAATAGATTACTGCATGCAGTTGATACCTGTGGTCGTTCTTATGAAGTGAAAAAATGGCTTTCTAATTGAAAAAGATAGTTCCTAGAAATGTTGAACAAGTAATAGCTGAGGAAGTTCAAGGGAGACGTACCCAGGCTCCAGTGTTTAAATGGGATTGTAGTAATATTTGTAGTATGCGTCAACTATCTATTGATATTTTACTTGGTTTATTAAGAGAATATGGAAGAAAAACTGTGAAACAGAAGATTAAGATATTACAAGGACTGGATCCTTGCAAAGTGAGAAAATATACAGGGTTGCAAGGTCATTCTCTGGCTTGTCTTTCTAGGAAAGTGTGTCAAAGTCGTTTTCATCATTTAAGAATGTTAGCAGTATATCATTCCGAAATGTGGACGTTATTTAGAAGATTATACTACATGAAAAGTCCCACATTATGTTTAAATGAAATTAATACAGCTCCTTTGCATGGTTCAGTGTTGGATGTAAAAAAAGTTTGTGATGATATAGAGTTACGTTTCTTTGCTGGTCAAGAGGAGTGTAGAGAAAGTGAGAGTTTGATGAAGTGTAGGTGTTGAAGAAGAGATGGAAGATAGTAGTGATGTGAAGTTTACAAAAGAAATAACAAAATTTAAAGTAGTGTCTGGTGAAAATCCCAATTATGTTTGTATTTGTTGCCGACGTACTCATTACAAAATTCAAACTAGGAATGTAGATGTATTTTTAAAAAGTGAAAACGAAAACAATGAAAAATGGTAAGAATTTACTGCTTATCTGTTTGTGGAAGGTCGTTTTGAGTTAGTTATTGTACAATGTATTTGTAAATATTGTTACAATAAATTAGAAGAAAACAGAATGCCAGCTATAGCTGTCCATAATGACATAGAATTAGTAGCTATACCGCCTGAACTTAAAGATTTAAATACATATGAGGCCATCCTTATTTAATCTGTTCACCCTTTTCAGGCTATAATTCGTATGGAGCCTAAAACAGGTAAGCTGCCTCCAACAGATCTACAAAGGGGTTTAAAAGGAAGAGTTGTATATTTACCTTTAGATTTTAAGAAAAATGTTGAAACTGTTGGTGTAGAAAGAGAGGATACTGAACCTGTAGTCATTCTTGTTAATGGTGTACCCACAAAGAGTCGGAAAATATGGAAAATATGGCAAGAGTTAGTAGATGTTAGGGAAGTCCAAAAGGCTACATTATATCTGGTGCAAAACAATATTTACTATAAAAGCGTAAATGTAGAAGAAGAAGAAATTACTTTAGAAGATGAAACAGATATTTCAAGTGGACGAATAGAAAAAGTGGAGAATTCAAGAAAAGAAGACATTTATGAACATTATACTATACACCCTCTACATTCAAAAGAACTGATAGGAGATACTATTGAATTGTTCCAGATGAAAAAAGCTAAAGGAACTCTCATGAGTGTGTGGGAAAAAAGTTTGGAAGCTCGTTGTTTTCCACAGCTGTTCCCTACTGGAAAAGTTGGACGATATGATGAATGACCAGTTCAGATTCCAGCTTCAGAATATCGTACTTTACGACTCTACTCAGAAGAACTGGAACACATCTTTCACATGTCAATGTCAATGTCAATGTCAATGTCAAATATTCTTACAAAGCGCACAAATCACCGAATGGTCTCAAGGCGCTAGCAGCAAAAAGACAGAGAAACAGACAGTAACCTGGATACCCAAAGCACAAACTATTGTGAAAAAAGCCAGGTTTTCAGCCTTTTACAAACACATGGATGGTTTTCTATGGATAAAAGCTGTAATGGCAATTTGTTCCAAAACATGGGGGCAAGGTAAGAAAATGAACGGCAGCCATTACGAAGAGTTCGAATTTGTGGCTGAGCAAGGTAAGATTTAGTTCCGGACCTTAAGGAACGTCCAGGTACATACCATTGCAATTTTTTTGCTAGATAACGAGGACCGGTACCATACATTATCTTGTGTGTGAGACTTGAGATCCTGTAATGTCCTCTTTGACAACCAGGAGCCAATGCAGGGTTCTAAGAATCGGAGCGGAAGAGGATCTGGGGGGGAGATTGAGAATAAGTCTGGCGGCAGTATTTTGAAGAATCTGGAGTTTAGAGAGCAAATCTTAATTAAGTCCCGTAAACAGAGCATTGTCATAGTCGAGACGACTAATGACAAGTCCCTGTACCAGAGGTTTCCTTGCTTCAGTGGGTAACCACTTAAAAAATGTACAAACATTACGCATAATGTTTCCGCAAAGCAATTTATGGAGAAAGTTGAAGAAAGAGACAAACATTTAGAATCACAGTTAATTGATTTGAAGGCATGTCAACGTGGCACTAATGAATATTGGTATCAACATCATGGGGAACTAAAATGTATGTTAAGAAACTTAGGAACCCCTTCGTGGTTTGTTACACCTAGCTGTGCTGAGTACGCATGGGATGATTTAGTGGATTTTCTATGAGAAGCAAATGCAAATATAGAAAATATTGAATTGAAGACACCTGGAGAACCATGTTCCCTAGATCCTGTAATTGTCTGCAGATATTTTAATCATAGATTTGAAGCTATGATGTCTTTCATCTGTAATAAAAAAGAATCCACCTATTGGTGAAGTTACTGATTTCGTTTGGAGGAGGAAATACCAAGCTAGAGGTGCTCCTATACATATGCTTTTATGGATCAAGGATGCACCCAAATTTGGAACTGATTCGGATGGGACTGTTTTATCTGTTGTTGAAGATTAGGTTACCTGTGCGATTCTGAAAACAGGAGGAGAAAATATCTTTAGACAGCAAATTTTACGATTTCAAAGTCATCGATGTGGAAAATATTGTTGACGGAAATACAAGTCAAAGGAAAAATTTTACACATAGGTGCCGATTCTGATCCGTTAAAAAAAATTACCGTACGACTCGTATCCGTATTTTTTTACGTACGAATCGTACAGGTCCTGTACAACCGGTGAAGTACGATTCGTACGTGAAAAATACATACGAATCGCTTCGGGAAAAGTCAACGAGACGTACCCGTACAGTTTTACATACAAATCGTAAAACTGAAGTCCGAGCGCGCAAGTACGATCTGTCCCGCCCATCCGAATGCACAAGCGCATGGAAAACGCCCCGTACGGAGCAAACGCCGTACCACTCATATCCGGGTAAACTTGTGCCCAGGATACCAGTTGCACAGCCCCCCCTCCCCCGCATATGTCAGCATCGTACCCACGTATGTCAGCACCGTACCCCCCCACCATGTCCGCACTGTACCCCAGCCCCATACGTGTATGCGCTGTACCCCACCACCGTACCCCAGCCCTGTACTTGGATGCACCATACCCCAGCACCGTACCCCAACACCATACCCCAGCCCCGTACATGTACGCACCGTACCCCAGCACCGTACCCCAGCCCCGTACTTGTACGCACCGTACCCCAGCACCGTACACCAACACCGTACCCCAGCCCTGTACATGTACGCACCGTACCCCAGCACCGTACCCCAGCCCCGTACATGTACGCACCATACCCCAGCACCATACCCCAGCCCCATACTTGTACGCACCGTACCCCAGCACCGTACCCCAGCCCCGTACATGTACGCACCGTACCCCAGCACCATACCCCAGCCCTGTACTTGGACACGCCGTACCCCAGCACCGTACCCCAACACTGTACCCCAGCACCGTACTTGGATGCACCGTAGCCCAGCACCGTACCCCAACGCCGTACTCCAGCCCCGTACATGTACGCACCATACCCCAGCACCGTACCCCAACACCGTACCCTAGCCCCGTACTTGGACGCACCGTACCCCAGCAACGTACATGTATGCACCGTACCCCAGCACCGTACCCCAGCCCCGTACATGTACGCACCATGCCCCAGCACCGTACCCCAGCCCCGTACATGTACGCACTGTACCCCAGCACCGTACCCCAGCCCCGTACTTGTACCCACCGTACCCCAGCACCGTACCCCAGCCCTGTACTTGTATGCACCTTACCCCAACACCGTACCCTAGCATCACGTATGTACGAACCGTACAACAACATTGCATATGTGAGCACTGTACAACAACATCGTGTATGTATGCACCTTACATACGCGAAAACGACTCGTACAGAACCAGGATACTGTAAAACACCACAAGGAGGGTCAATTCGACTCGCACAACACCACAAAACACGTCTACAGTAGAAAAAACATCTAAATGACTGACCTGGCACATCCAAACAGGCAAACAGAGGCCCAAACTCACAACCACCTCTTATAACACACCCACCGAAATTTCAAACACAGCCACACCCACAAATGGACCAATAAAAAGGGCCCACACACATAAACCATGAGCCTTTGCAACAGACCCACTGCTGACAGACACCGCACACAAACAACTGCACCCATACACCTTAACTTACACACCTTCACACAACCTCCTTCACACAGACCCCCTCTTCACATTCAGACCCACACCATCACATTCACACCCACACACCCACAACCATCCACACCCTCGCCCCACACCATGCCCACAGACAAGAATCCAAAGCTCACAAGGGAGGAGCTGGACATCCTTGTCAACGAAGTCCTCAGAGTCGAGCCACAGCTCTTTGGAACACTGGTCAGACAGACCAGCATAGCCAAAAAATCACGCCTGTGGCAGAGGATAGTCGATAGGGTGAATGCTGTTGTGCCCATCACAAGGACCAGGAATGAATGCCAAGCCAGGTGGTACGATCTGCGGAGGGCAGTCAAGTGCAAAATGAACGAGGACTACGCCCAGAGCAACATCACTGGAGGTGGGCTGCCCCGCAGACCGGTACATTACCATCCCTGGGAGGAGAAGGTGATGGCCCTGCTTCTGCCGGTGGGAGTACACGGAGTCGAAGGAGTTGCAGAGCCTGGTGAGTACACTAACAACGTACGTAACATGGGGGTAATGGCATCCACACTCCAACTACACCAAATGCATGCAACTACCCCCAAGCCCTCACCGGACACCACCACACTCAAAAACAACGCTCATGCCACTAACATGTGCATGCCCCATTCACAAAGCAAGGCCATGTCCCAGGCTACACGAACCACACACACAAGACTGGATGTCCATGATGCTGGGAGGGTGGGGCTCAAAAAACATATTGTTCAACTCAGAAGCAGACATCATTGCCCTCAGCCCATATGGCCCAGGTAGATACCCATGCACCATGCTCAATGCACAGGGACTGGCTAAGTACTGACAAGGTAGCTGACATATTGCCCAGGTACATACCCATGCACCATGCTCAATGCACAGGGACTGGCTAAGTACTAACAAGGTAGCTAACACTTGGCCCTGATGTGACCACTGTAAACTCAAACACCAACACAACAAGCTCAGATATCTTGGACAGGAACTCACACTCACTGCCATGCCAGCATGCTCCATAAGGGGACTGACACATCACATGGGAGACCCAATGCCAAATCACACTACACCCAACAGCAGGCCCTGTCACACACACCCCTTACAAAAGCACACACCCACGGGGCAGGCAATGGATTTACCCACTCTCACAATGGACATGTGACACAACAAGATCAATCCATAGCCAAAGAAGCATCACAGCCAAAAATCTACATGGCAAACACTCAGGAGAACATATCAATCTGTCCCCCGCAACATACCCATCCACAAGTGAACATTGAGAGGAATGCTAGGCACATCCAACTACCTGGAGGAACTGTGCCAACTTGAATATGTATGAAACATGGATGTCGCATGAAACAGCATTAACATTGTCTCTCTCTCACACACACAGGGCAACGTCATGGATCTCCCCCCAACAATGGGGGGAAGAATCACAGTCCCAGGCTCGGCAGGAAGCTGATCCCACCAGCAGTGACGACTCTCAACACTCTGTGGATGACCCCAAGCCACCTGGACCCGCAGGTGCCCAAGCCCCTGCAGCACCTGCTTCAGGTACATCTGTGCCAACCACCACCCCATTCCTGCCACATCCCAGGAGACACCCAGGAGCCCTGCTCGCACTGAACAACTGAGCCAGTCTGACCTGGAGAGACAAGGTTCTCCGGGCACCCAGGAGGAGGCAGACAACCCCACAAATGCCATCCCTCAGGGGTCCCGTAGACCCGATGTGCCCACAACGGCAGGCCAGGCTCGTGTGGGCAGGGTTGGTGGGAGTGGAGGCAGGTGGAGGTGAGAACCTGACCAGCCAGCTGAAGGGTCCGGTATGTCACACATACGCCACATCCTGGACACATACCGGCATGACACCAGGGCCATTAGCCAGGTAGTGGAGATCCTCACAGAGATTAAGAACCAGCAGGCCGAGCAACACGCCAGTCAACAACAACACCAAGGACGGATGGAGACAGGACTGGCGGTGCAAACGGACATAAGCAATTCACTCCGTCGGATCGCTGACAACATGGCCAAACCTCCCTGTACCCCCAGGCGAAGACCACCACCAGCCACAGGGAGGGAGGAGGAGGAGGATTCGTCCGACGGAGCGTCCCAAGCATCGTCAAGGCCTGCATCTGAGGGTCCTACGAGGAAGGTGGGTCATCCACGGAAAAGACCGTGCGAGGCAGCGGACCATCCACATCTCCCAGGTCACCTGGCCTGGCACCTGGCCGACATGCACAACAGCAGCACCTCATTCAATGATATTCTCTGCCACATGGACTTGCTGGTCACAGTCTGACCAATGATGACAAACACTGTGGTCTGGACTCTGATGACTTCAAATGTCAAGGATCCCATCTCCCCCTGTGAACTTTGGATTCTATGGAAACTGTATAGCAACTATTTTACCACACCAAACACATCCCCACCGAGAATAAAAGTTAATTTCTTAAATTATATGTTGCAGTCATTTTGCATGAGTACACAACCTATGCGTGGGGAAATGTCTAACTATGCCTGAGTGTTGAGCTAACACCATCCATCCATACCCAGGGATCTGAGTCTGGTACAGGACACACATGTGTCACAATGTATCATCCAATACAGACATTGGCGCACAATACTCACCCTTGATGGCCTCAAGCTGCTGAGGGGAGGGCTTGCAATACTGTGCGGACAGACCAATTTGGAAGAGTATCATTAAGGCGGAGAGGTCATGGCTCATGTGGATGTTCCTGGGGAGGGGGTACCAGGTATGTTTGGCCAGGTGGGAGAACTATGTCCTGCATGCTGGAGTATGGTGGATGTGAAGAATGGTGGCCAGGGCAAGGTTGGATGCACGGAGTTGGCCCAACGGGGTTTCGGATGACAGACGTCCAATGTTTGTTTGGGGTCTGGGGTTGTGGACTGCCTCCTGAGTGTGGTTGAGGAGTCTGAAGGTCATCCTGCAGCAGACAGTGATCCATTGCAGCTATCTCAGGTGGAGGGTGATGTGGCTGGGGTGCGGGATGTTGAAGCTGAGGTGTGCAGATGCACCCTGGATGTGGACAAGTTTCCTGTGAGTTTGGATGTACTTGCTCTGTAGAGGGCGGGCAGTAGTTGACACGGCTTTTGTCGTGGACCTGGGGGATGGTCTGTCTTTCCTTGGAGTGGATCTATCTGTGGCTCATGTGCATCATGCAGAGGGTGTTGCAGCATGAGGTACAGCGGCTTGTGATTTGTATGGCAAATGTGAGCGACAAATCCATGATGCACACCATCTTTTGTGCATGGGCACTGGGTGCTTGTGTAGGGTCCTGGCGGGTGGGACACAAGGAGTTGGCCCAGCTGTAAGGGGACAATGCTCAGATGATTACCTCAGTCCTGTACAAGTCCTGCCTCAGGTGGCTGATGTTCAGCCATTCATCAACGGACCTCATGCCTTCTTGAATGTTGGAACTGGCAATGGCTGCGTCTTTGGTGAGGGTGAGGAGCACCTGGCTGTCAAAGGCATACGAGCTGATGATGAGGTTGTGTGCGCATGTGATGGTGGAGAGGGGGGCCTGGACACCATGAAGATTGACACGCTGAGAGATGAGCCCTGGGCCATGTGCATGTTGCATGCACTGACGGTCCTGCCTTTGGCACCGCGTGGCCACAACAGTGGCACCGACAAGCTGATGACAGCCAAATGAATGGGTGGAGGGAGGAAGGGAGGAGCATCCTTGAGGCGTGTGTGTTGCCAAATCCGGCAACTTTGTGGGCCCTTGCTGCAGGGGCCGCAGCAGCAGGCGGCATGTCCTGGAAACTATGCCAAAAGTAGCACACAAAGACAAGGATGTCAGAAAGGACAACTGCAACAGGCGTATGTAAAGGAGGGAGTGTCCGGTTACCCATGGCACACCCAGAGAAAATGGATGCACAATCACCAAAGATGATTGACACAGGATCAGGAAACAGAAGGCCGAGCTGCGCACAGGAGACACACCCTCAGCAGGCATTGACGGCCCATTGTGGGGACCAACATGCCCAAATACATACACAACAATGGACTTCATGCACAATAGAGATTCTAACCCATGAAGAACTGCATGCATGTTGCCAAACTACACATAGACTCATATGCACAATCTTTGACAACCAGAGATGCCGTATTCAAAAAGTGGCAAGAGACCTGCATTGACAGAGATGAGGCACCTTGGAGGGTGAGTGACACCTTTATTACTCAGGCACACACCAAGGGAAATGCATCAATATGAACAGACTCACAGGTCATTTGGGTGAACATGTGGGACCTACACTGGACAACCCCTTCACAACACAGATGTTGTACATCCAAATGAACTGGCACACAGGTTAAGGGGATGAGCTAAACACTCCCTGCTGCACAAGGAGAGGCTGCAATTCCCCAATGAGCCTGTTATGGGGATGTCCAACACTATGTCCACCCGTAGCATCCCGTATGTTTCTGAGGGAAGTTTTACACACATTGATGCCTTCATCAGAATCCACAAATCATTACAGATGACTGTCACGAAGGTTGACTATCAATTCATGAGAGTCATGCTACATGTCATGTGCCCCATGGTGAGTCGACATGTATGCATGGTAATACAACATGCACAGGAGCAGTCCCCACACATTCCAAACACGTAACACCCCCAAAATGCCTCGCTGCAATCCTTACCCAAAATGACTTTCCCCCATGTCGGTGCATGGAACGCTGATTCAGCACACGTTGCAATACTCATGAGGAATAGCAGGAGGCCAACGATGACACGACCAGAGAACATGCGCAAGAACCTGTGGATGACAGACACACAAGAAGTCAGCTTAAAGATTGTTATCCGCATACATGGTCATTTACTCTACAGGAATAATGTTGTCACCAAGCGAATAGAAAATGTAGTGTCTCAGCAAAAATGTGCGCGCCTTGAAAGGTACTATACCTATTTATTTTGGCAGTCTACATGGCACCCCGTACACCTACCTGCTCCCTGCTGACGAGAGGCAATTACCTCGAAACACGTGTCCAGGGATGGCATTATTTCACATACTCGTGGCATAGGTGTACTCACCGCTGCCACTACATTATCCAGAATTCTTTGGTGCTATTTGCTAGTATGACGAGCATGGTTGCGACCCACTACGTAAATTATTTAAAGCTCATTCGAGCGACTTTAGGCTGACGAGCCTGGATCCCGCACCTGCGCGCCTTGAAAGGTACTATACCTATTTATTTTGGCAGTCTACATGGCACCCCGCACACCTACCTGCTCCCTGCTGACGAGAGGCAATTACCTCGAAACACGTGTCCAGGGATGGCATTATTTCACATACTCGTGGCATAGGTGTACTCACCGCTGCCACTACATTATCCAGAAGTCTTTGGGGCTATTTGCTAGTATGACGAGCATGGTTGCGACCCACTACGTAAATTATTTAAAGCTCATTCGAGCGACTTTAGGCTGACGAGCCTGGATCCCGCACCTGCGCGCCTTGAAAGGTACTATACCTATTTATTTTGGTAGTCTACATGGCACCCCGCACACCTACCTGCTCCCTGCTGACGAGAGGCAATTACCTCGAAACACGTGTCCAGGGATGGCATTATTTCACATACTCGTGGCATAGGTGTACTCACCGCTGCCACTACATTATCCAGAATTCTTTGGGGCTATTTGCTAGTATGACGAGCATGGTTGCGACCCACTACGTAAATTATTTAAAGCTCATTCGAGCGACTTTAGGCTGACGAGCCTGGATCCCGCACCTGGGCGCCTTGAAAGGTACTATACCTATTTATTTTGGCAGTCTACATGGCACCCCGCACACCTACCTGCTCCCTGCTGACGAGAGGCAATTACCTCGAAACACGTGTCTAGGGATGGCATTATTTCACATACTCGTGGCATAGGTGTACTCACCGCTGCCACTACATTATCCAGAATTCTTTGGGGCTATTTGCTAGTATGACGAGCATGGTTGCGACCCACTACGTAAATTATTTAAAGCTCATTCTAGCGACTTTAGGCTGATGAGCCTGGATCCCGCACCTGCGCACCTTGAAAGGTACTATACCTATTTATTTTGGCAGTCTACATGGCACCCCGCACACCTACCTGCTCCCTGCTGACGAGAGGCAATTACCTTGAAACATGTGTCCAGGGATGGCATTATTTCACATACTCGTGGCATAGGTGTACTCACCGCTGCCACTACATTATCCAGAATTCTTTGGGGCTATTTGCTAGTATGACGAGCATGGTTGCGACCCACTACGTAAAAAATGTGTGGAATACAGTCAGCTGGACACACACATTGCAACACATGCCATACAAGGATCAAAGCGTGCACACTCAGACCCAGTGACTCACCATTATGAGAAGAAGTTGCGAATGAGCTGACTCCGGATATCCTCCTCCTCCTCATTTGCCTCATGACCAAGCCCTTCATCCTCCATGGGTGGGTGTTCCTGCTCATCCTGCTCCAGGATGAGTGGCACTGCCTGCTCCACTGCCATGTTGTGCAGCATGCAGCAGACGAGGAAGATTTTGCAGACCTTTGCCGGTGCATATGAGAGGGACCCACCTGTCTTGTGAATGCACCGGAATCGGCTCTTCAGGAGGCCAAACTTCCACTCAATCACTCGCCTGGTCTGCCCGTGTGCATTGTTGTAACGGTGATCTGTAGCTGATCTTGGGTTGCGGAGAGGCGTCATCAGCCATGGCATGTTGGGATAGCCAGAGTCCCCTACATGAAAACATCATGTAAAGAAGTGGGTCAGGAGATGCCGTAAGATACAAAGATACCGCAAAACACAGGACAAACAGAGTATACCCACCGACAAGACATGCTCGTTCGTTGTGCAGCCGCAGCATCATTTGTGGCACCCTGCTACGCCTCATAATGTAGGCATCGTGTGCTGACCCTGAAAAACGTGCACAGACATGGGAAATCAGCATCTTAGCAAGACACACCACAAGGGCATTTATAGAGTGGTAATGTTTACGGTTGTGATAGGCTACCTCCTGTGCCTGTGGTAGTACCAAAGCCACATGTGTCCCATCAATGGACCCAATTACATGAGGCATCCATCCCAGGGCATATAAATCACCCTTGACACCTGTCAACTCCTCAGGAGTCGGAAAGTGGATGAATTCATCCAGGTGCTCCAACATGGCTGCTAAAGCATCATGCAGGACACGGCTGAACATCGTCTGTGACATGCCACCAACATCAGCTATGGTGAATTGAAACGTACCTGTGGCAAAAAAATGTAGGGCTGCCATCACCTTCATCTTTGGGGTCAGTGTAGTAGGATACCTGTGTCGCGGTTGGAGGTGTGGTGCCAGCCTGTTTGTCAGGTCCTCAATCAACTGTTGGGTGAATCTGTAACGTCGTATACAGTCACGTTCCCTCATGGCACCCAAGTCTGGCATTGGTCTGGGGACAGGCAGTGCCCTGCAGAAAATTGCAATGAATAACGAAGAGTGAGAACATAACAACATCAATGTCAATGAACTGAGCACATGCTCAACTGCTAATACACATCTGCTAAATACAGAGTCTGGTCTGTGCAATACATCCAGGTATGCCAGCCAGGTGATACTCTTACGAAAAGCAAGCTACACCCGTTGATTGGCAAGTCTACATGACATGCCCTGAAATGAGCTGTGGGCCAGTGTAAGTGAACAGCCAGAGACATCACAAGAGTGACATACATCCACATAGCTGCATTTGAAGGATGTCATCTCACACAGACACCTGACGGCAAGCTAGATGCACAGGTCACATGGAATGTCAAATGTTCAGATCACACACATTGCGATGAAGGGGTACACGTGAAAACAGAAAAACACAGACATTGAGACGACGCAGATATGTCCTCCTGTCTAAATATCATGTTCGATGCATACAGACACACGTTACGTGGGAATCCACATGTGGCATGGTGTGCTTAGATGTGTGCCATGCCCATCTACACACAGACACATGTTGGATGCAGCAACAGCAGATGCAGTTGACGGAATACCAACAGGAAGCTCATGGGAACACATGACACACACATGACATAGTCACATCGGGGCACGCTGGTCGTTAAATGTCAGTTGTTAGTGTCCTTGTCCCTGGCATCAGGGGACAGTTGCGGGTGGTGGTGACTGTGCCATACCAGTGATGCTGTGCTTGACACACTTGTACTACATGCACACATGTGCAAACTGTGAGGGGGAAGTGTGCCACATAGTGCCCCATCACACATGACATGTGTACACAGGTCATCGCACATCAATTGTGCAAATACAGGAGGAGACATGTGCAATATCACTGCCTGACACACCTAGGCCTGCACAGGACTGTAGGACTGCAATGACAATGACTTGATGTACATCCTAGTGCGAGTCTGTGACCTCCATTCCTTTCGTGTGCGCATCCTATCACCAGTGTACGTGTGTGAAACGTACCGTACACACGCTCTGAGGGCGTGTGTACAGTCCGTATCACTAGAGTTGTGGGGCCGTAGGAGTACGCGTGGTACGGACCGTACAAGTACGGTCCGTATCACTATAGTAGTGGTGCAATAGGAGCACGCGTGGTACGGAACGTACACACATACGTGTACTACCTTAGTACACGTACGTGTACTGCCAGTGCGTACACGTACTTGTACTACCAGTGCCTACACGTACGTGTACTACCAGTGCGTACACGTACGTGTACTACCACTGCCTACACGTACGTGTACGCACTGGTAGTACACGTACGGGTACGTGTACTACCAGTGCGTACCCGTACATGTACGCACTGGTAGTACACGTACGGGTACGTGTACTACCAGTGCGTACCCGTACGTGTACGCACTGGTAGTACACGTACGTGTACACACTGGTAGCACATGTACGTGTACGCACTGGTAGTACCCGAACGTGTACGCACTGGTAGTACACTTACGTGTAGGCACTGGTACTACACGTATGGGTACGTGTACTACCAGTGCCTACACATACGTGTACGCACTGGTAGTACACGTTTGTGTAGGCACTGGTAGCACACGAACGGGTACGTGTACTACCAGTGCCTACATGTGCGTGTACTACCAGTGCGTACACGTATGTGTACGCACTACTAGTGCGCACACGTACGTGTACTACCAGTGCGTACATGTACATGTACTACCACTGCCTACACGTAGGTGTAGGCACTGGAAGTACACGTATGGGTACGTATACTACCAGTGCCTAAACGTACGTGTACTACCAGTGCGTACACGTACGTGTGCTACCAGTGCGTACACGTACATGTACTACTAGTGCGTACACGTACGTGTACTACCAGTGCGTACACGTATGTGTACTACCACTGCCTACACGTACGTGTAGGCACTGGTAGTACACGTACGGGTATGTGTACTACCAGTGCCTACAGGTACGTGTCAAACACACTGTGCAACTGGTGCCGTAGGGGTACGTGTGAAACTCACCCTACCTGTGTGTGGAGTCGAAAATTACATAGGGGACACATAAGGGACAAGTATAATGCACTAAATGCATGCTGTTTGTCATGGATACAGAGTTTTCAGTTCAAATTTTTCCATCAGGTGTCCTGGAAAAGCCAGATGGCCACAAAATACAATGTTGCAAAGTGGTTGTTGACTTGACATGATGCTCAAAAGTTGAACAATGCAAATGCTGTCACTGGTGTATCTGGACAGGGATTGGAGTAAACGTAAGATGCCAATGAATCTGACCAATCACTATGTATTCCTCCAAATGAATGCCCCTCAGCAAGACAGATATAAGTCAGCCAGAACCCATGAGAGGGCACTTGCCTACACAACTTTCCTGTCGACAACATTGCTGCGGTCTGTGCTTCCTCCGGCACCATGTCAAGGTCTGTGGAGTGGGCCCAGCCATTCACCCAGGAGGAGAATGAGGCATTGCTGGATGTCATACTCCCACAGTACCCCAGCCTGTATGGGAGACCAGGGGAGCAGGTGAGTGCTGACTCCACTACCTTTGACTGTGCACCTTTTTTGTGACTGTCACTTTTGGCATTGTGTCCAGGTGTGACAGACATGCAATGAGGTTTAGAGTGGGTCCCAGGGGGGGGGGGAAGTCTTATGTCTGTCATGCAGAGCATGAAGTAATTCCTGTGTGCACTCCTCACTTGCATTGTGCTTACTGTGACATTCACTGCATAATGCATGACACATTCAGCCTGGCACATCCTGGGTGGCATATTTTGGCTATTGTCCTGAGGTGATTCAGGGGTCCCCCCGGTGTGACAGGTGACTGTACCCACAGATGTGTGTGAGTTGAGTGGAGCTGTGGTGAGAGTGTCCAAGTGATGTGTACGCCCCCTGGACATTGATGTGTGTGAATGTTCCTTGTCATGTGGGTGAGTGTCTATGTGAAGTGTTGCACCACAGCTGCATGGAGGAGGCTACAGCTCTACCCATCTGATGTGAGAAGTAAGCCGTGCTGTGTGTTGGACTTGCTGGGCTAGCCCCACACCTGTGACACCCCACAGGCAAGTGGCACATGTGCAGAGTGAGGTTTGTATCCACTGTTGCCAATGCCAGGTGATTGATCTGTGCCTGTGTGTGTCTGTTTACTCTGCGAGGTTGCGTCAGTGGCCTGGGGCATGTAACTGCTTGGAGGTGCTGTCCATCAGCCTGGTGTTGCTTGTGATGCACAGTGTGTGCCATGATCATGGAGTGTGTCTCAACCCTCATGCCACCTGTGTACTTTCAATGCCATGTAGTGCATTGGGGCTTCCACAGATGACAATGTCCATCTGACAAAGATGCTATTCCTTGGCAGCATCCTATGCCCTGTTCAACATATCAAAGATGTTCTAATGTGTGTCTCTCTGACATGGAGCAGGTGTAGTGATGTTGTCTCACTTTATCATCCTCACAGGTAACTGCCTACGAGAAGGGGGAGATCTGGAAGCGGGCCGTCAGGGCCGTGAGATCGGCGGAGGGTCGCAGTCGGCGCCTAGCCCAAGTGAGAAAATGGTGGCAGGACATCCGGTGCTGGACCCGGAGGATCGCCCGGGTCCAGCTGGGGCACTCACCTCCACGCACCCACGGCGGGCGCCGACGCCTTACCCTCCAGATGAAGCGTTTCCTGGCGGGGGTCTTCCCTGACATGGATAGGCAGTTCCAGGAGAGACAGCAGCAAGGAGGGGGTAGGTACATGTGTGTTTGTTGTGTGTCACCAGCTTTTGGAAGTGCTCAGTTGCCTGGATACACTGCCAGGGTTTATGTGCAGTGCATATCCTGTTCCCCCCCAGTCAACCGGTGCCTGTTATTCCTCCCTTCCCCTCCTTGACATGTGTTCCCTGGTCTGTGTGTAATCACTATTGCACATGGTCATCTAGGCTGCCAGTTAATCCAAGTGCACATTGCTTTCTGCATCATGTGTGGGGGTGCTCTGTGACATGTGTTGTTACCTTGCCTGTGCCCTGTCCTGTTCAGTCATTTGGGGGTCCATATTAGTTGGCACTGATGATGAGTCTCAACATAGGAGTGTGAGTTTTCAAATGAACACACTTGCAGCATGCATGACCGATGTTGTGGCCTCAGACATGATGTGCATGAGTGGGAGATATGCATAGTGCCAGGACGGTTGCTCATGTTACAGTCAGATCATTCCAGGACCATGGAGCAGTGTGCCCACTACAGTCCCCTGAGACACCCTTGCCTCGTAATCATGTGTGTCATCCAACACTGTGCCCATTCTCTGTGTGTTCAGCATAGGTTGGCCTCTGTGGCATTGTTCCCTGGCCTCATTTGTATGTATCTAAAGTGTGCTACATGTGTCCACTGTACAGGGAGATCCCATTTGGCTTGTGCATACTCACACTGGGCAGTGCCTGTGTGTCTATTCACAACTATCTGTTGATGTTTGTTTGTCACAAATATGTGTTGGCAGCCTCACGAGGTGATGTGGAGTACATTTGGGAATTCTTGCAGCACATTTTTGTAGACCCTAATTAAGAGGTGTCACTTCTTGATCTATCTCAATCACATTGTCTCAGGTATGGGGGTTTGTGCGGGCGAGGCCTACATGTCCAAACCTTATGTCTTCTTGCCAGGTCAGACCTGTGTGTGATAATTGTCTGGACAGACACTCAACATGCAGTGACCCAGTCATGTTGTGCAGGGTTTAATGTTTGTGCTTTTCAGCATGTGTCAATAGTTTAAATACACTATTCCTGCTCATCCTTTTTTGGCACCAGTGTGTGGTCCAGATGCTACGTAGTTTTGTCTTTGTGTGCTGACATCTGTGTGGACATTCAGGCTTGCCATGGGGGTGTCTCCTCAGTGCAGGTATGCCTTATTCCAACACAATTGCAGGCCCATTAGCTCATGCATGGCCTGTGTTTGGACATGTGTGCCACTCCACATGACAGGCAGTGGGTCAGATGTGTTGCCAACTGTGTCATCAAGGTATGGATGGCCATGTGACAGGTGGCATGATTCAAGTTGTTAGTCAAAATGTATTGTACCTTGGCACTCACTACACTTGTCAACATGTCTTCATGTTTTCAATGCTTGAGTTTGATGCTTTGTTGTGAAGGACAATGATGTGCCTGCATGACCGATGTCTCCCAAGGAAGTGCACAAGAAACCACCTTTACACTTTCAGGGAACACGCTGGCACATTTTAAAGAAAGGCACAGTTCGAATAAGACTGTTTTTCAGATTACATATATCCATGTTCCCACAGTGTGGTGGAATTTGTGTAAGTCCTTGGTTGTTGTGATACCAACTTACGAGTCTCAAGTCATCCAGACCGCCGTGGTCCCATGTATATGTACTTTCTGAAACACCATTTCTTTCTAACAGTGGCTTCTTTGAATAAGGCTGGCAGCTTATACAATGACTGGGTATATGTAGTTTGGTGTGCACCTCCTTGTGAGACTTCTTTTATACAGGCACATGTGTGTTCTGTTCACAAAGTGGCACATTCACACATTCTAAACATGTCGATTGTGTAAAGTGGTGTGATTCCCAAGGGATCAAAATGTATTTTGTTTGGGTTTCCAAAGCACTTACAGGTCCCTGAGTGTGGGGACACCTTTAGCATTGAGGTCTGGTTTTTAGCCTTTGGTGCACCAATACTGTTTCATTCCCAGTAAACAAGAGGTGGCATGACTTCATAGTATTGCTGTGCTCAACTGTTCCCAGACACTAGCTTCTCAGTATATTTCTCAGACAGGTTTCTGGCTGGAGTGTCCTATATTTCCTTGTTTCCAAGTGGCATGGTGGGTCAACCAACTGGGGAGTACAGGGCTTACATATGTGCGGAGTCATCTAGATGTTACTCATGATGCATTGCCTGATATGCACAGTGTCCTATTTTGTTTGGACTCGTGCATCAGATGTATTCAGGTGACTGATTCTTTTTCTGTATCTTCACCTTGCCCACAGCATCATCGGAGGAAACCGAGGGAGACACCTGCACGGACCTGGAGGAGGGATCCAGCACCGGTGCCACCAGTGCTGGCGAGTCTGCGGGAGCAAGTGGCACGGAGGGCGAGGGAAGTCAGTCGGAGGACCTGTCTGGTTGCGAGCCCAACTACGACGCTGACGGGTCCGAGGCTGACCTCATCGAGAGGGTGGAGGCTGCTACAACACCTGGCAGCAGCCCCACATCTGTTCCCGCCTCCCCCATTCCCATCATTGCCCTCCCAGTTGCTCCGGTCCCTTCTGTCCGTGCAGGGCACCACCATGTCTCCTTCGAGCCAGGCACCGCACCCCCTGCCCCTGTCATCCCTGCTGCCCTCACTGCAGAGTCTGTGGACATTCAGCGGTAGTTTCAGGTTGGGCAGACATCGATACTGAATGTCCTCCATGGCCACACCACACTGCTGACACAAATGGTGTCATTCATGGAGGGCATGTCAGCAACGATGTCTGAGCAACGGATGTTGCTGTGGTCCATGGACTCTTCACTGACGGCAGCAGTGAGTCTCCTGCAGCGCTTCGTCCCCCCCTACCCCAGCCCCATCCACACTTCCCACTCCCATACCTGTCCCATGCACACCCAGACATTCCCAAGCATGCACCCCACCAGACACAGGCAGCACACCACCTCCTGGCACGCACACTCAGGGGGATAAAGGCACACCCACTGGGTCTGGGGCATACAGACATACACGCAGCCACAGTCTGAGTCCCCATGCCTCATGACCCAGGACCTCCAAAAGCACTCCCCTTGGCTCCCCTGCCACACAGTCAGACAAGGAAAGCTACATGTCTGTGCTGGCCCTCAGCCCCACTGTGTCACCACCCCACAAGCGGGCAAGGGACTCCACGGGCAGGGGAGTTGAGTCCCCCCCCATGTCCACCCCCTCCACCAGAAGCACTGCACCCCATTCCTTGGACCACCCCTCCTTTGTGCCTGTGGCTTCTTCCGGTGCAGGGGATACTCTGCACAACCTGGCAGAAGTGTGCAGCGCCGAGCTCACCTCTACCTTTAACGCTGCCCCACCCCCTGTGGTGGAGGCGTCCAGCCCTGCACCCACCACACCTACCCTTACACCTCCTGTCCCTGTGGTGCCTGGTCCTTCCCCACATGATGCCCCCCCGGTCGACGAACCTGAGGGTTCCACTGTGCAGGCAAGTTAGGGGAGACGCGTGCCCATGTGTCCCCCAAGGACTTCTATTCTGGACTGGCCATTGGCCTTTGTATATATTGTTATTTCCGAAATTTTGTTTTATGCTGAATAAAGCATTTTCTTTTTACTTTGAACACTATTGCATTTCAGGTATTGATGTTGGTGCTGAGGCTCCAGGAGTTGGTGTTGTGGTAATGTGTTATGTTTCAGAGAAATGTTCTAGTCTGAAGGTCATGTGGTGGACCATGGTATCTGCGTGCCATCACAAGGTCTCTGCAAAGTATGTTTAGTCGTGTGTGTTTTTTGTATTTTGAGACAGTGTATCAAGGAGTGTTCCTTCATCTGTGGCACCTGACATCTTCCCTGCAGAGAGTTGCACAATTGTTGTACTGACCTGTGTCTACATTTCCTTTGTTGGTGTCGGATCCCTTCAACTATGGCCATGCCTGCTCAGCAATGTCTCCGGCTGCATCGTCTGTGCCATCCTTGCTAGTCACTGTACTTGTGTATTGAGTATGTTGAAATGCCTTCATGGCGAAATTCTCCCTTTTCAGCACTATGCATGTGTGTAATCCCAGCCTAGCACACATATGGTACTTGTTCTGCAGGGTATTTGGGCACCTGACTCACAATTGTGGGCATTGTATCTGTGGGAACTCCACCCTATTCCTTCCATACAAGACAACATCTTGGTGGCTGTCCCAGCACCTGTACATTCCTATCAGTCCTGGGATGTGCGTGACAGTGTGTGTTCCCTTTGGCTCTCTTAGTTTAGTAGGAATTGCAATGACTAGACAGTCTTGTGGCATGATCTCAGTGTGTGTATTGTGCTGCATCCGCCAGGGGTGGGTATGCATGTGTCATTTGTCCTCACACCCACATGTGGTGTGTCATGCAGTGGGGGAAAGACATCCATTCTCCTGGGAGTGGGACACTGCTGTCAGTGATGTGTTGTTATGGCACTATCAACATAGTTGAAAATTAGGGATGCGTACATACACCCATGGAGATGTGGTCATCTGTTGATGATGTCCACACCCCCATGTCTCTGTCCACTGTTGGGAGTGATAGGCACCCACCCCCATGTCTCTGTCCACTGCTGGGAGTGATAGGCACCCACCCCCATGTCTCTGTCCACTGCTGGTATTCCTCTGCACCCAGCAAAAACCAAAGGAAATGATGGATGGAGTGTTGAACATTGCAAGCACTCACCCCCAGTCAACTGATCTGGGTTTAATCCATCACCGTTCTTTAGCCCACTTTGCCACCCCAGTTCAGACATGGCCATATGCAAATCAGTCTGACCCTGTGCCTCATGGGAACAGTCCAGCCCGAACTGCCAAGCCATGTCTTCCCTGGACCGGAAACAAGCTTCCTAGGACCAGTTTCTGGCATTTCAGCCGTCTTCAGCCAGGCTTGCTTGAATCCAGTGGCAAAGTGAGCAAGGGACTCACGTCTGAGCATACCCTGCCAACTTATGGCGAACAAAGCAAAAACCAAAGGAAATGATGGACGGAGTGTTGAACATTGCAAGCACTCACCCCCAGTCAACTGATCTGGGTTTAATCCATCACCGTTCTTTAGCCCACTTTGCCACCCCAGTTCAGACATGGCCATATGCAAATCAGTCTGACCCTGTGCCTCATGGGAACAGTCCAGCCCGAACTGCCAAGCCATGTCTTCCCTGGACTGGAAACAAGCTTCCTAGGACCAGTTTCTGGCATTTCAGGGGGTGATAGGCACCCACCCCATGTCTCTGTTCACTGCTGGGAGTGATAGACACCCACCCCCATGTATCTGTCCACTGCTGGGAGTAATAGGTACCCACCCCCATGTCTCTATCCACTGCTGGTATTCCTCTGCACCCACCCCCATGTCTCTGTCCACTGCTGGTATTCCTCTGCAACCACCCCTCAAATGTCTGTCCACTGCTGGGAATCATATGTAGCCACCCACCCACCCACCCGCCCCCTTGGTGCAGTACATTGCTTTCCTGGGCATACACACACCCCAATATACTGGTAATATGCTGCACCATTCCGTAAGCCAACATTCGTGGCGTGTGTATGCCTTGTATCCAAAATGGGCAGGTGCCGTAGGGGTACGGGTGATACGGACCGTACCCCCGCCTTCATAGGGTGTGTACGATCCGTACCATGCGTACCCCTACGTCACCACTACAATGGTGGTACGGACCGTACCCACGCTCTGAGGGCGTGTGTACGGTCCGTACCACGTGTACCCCTACGTCACCACTACAATGGTGGTACGGACCGTACCCATGCCCTCAGAGCTTGGGTACGGTCCGTACCACGCATACCCCTACGTCACCACTACAATGGTGGTACGGACCGTACCCACGCTCTGAGGGCGTGCGTACTGTCCGTACCACCATTGTAGTGTTGACGTAGGGGTACGCGTGGTACGGACCATACCCACGCCCTAAGAGCATGGGTACGATCCGTACCACCATTGTATTGGTGACGTAGGAGTACGCGTGGTATGGACCGTACCCACGCCCTCAGAGCGTGGGTACGGTCCGTACCACCATTGTAGTGGTGACGTAGGGGTACGCATGGTACGGGCCATACCCACGCCCTCAGAGCGTGGGTCCGGTCCGTACCACCATTGTAGTGGTGACGTAGGGGTACATGTGGTACGGACCGTACCCATGCCCTTAGAGCATGGGTACGGTCCGTATCACCATTGTAGTGGTGACGTAGGGGTACGCGTGGTACGGACCGTACCCACGCCCTCAGAGCGTGGGTACAGTCCGTAACACCATTGTAGTGGTGAAATAGGGGTACGCGTGGTATGGACCGTACCCACGCTCTGTGGGCGTGTGTACAGTCCGTACCACCATTGTAGTGGTGACGTAGGTGTACGCGTAGTACGGACCGTACACACGCCCTCAGAGCTTGGGTACAGTCCGTACCACCATTGTAGTGGTGCCGTAGGGGTACGCGTACACGTCCACTTCCGTTGTTGCAGTACGCAGGGATTGGTGGACACGCACCCCGAAGTGACCAGACCCTGGAGGTAATGTATGTCCTCCATATTGTATGTTTTAATTTGGGTAGGGGGTATGTTTCATGCCCCTCACCCCCCCTTGACCCATGGGTGTTGTTTTTACCTTCTGCGGCGTGTGCGTCGGGTTTGGTGCACCAGGTCGTAGGCTAGGAGGGCCGGAATGACACGTAGGATAGGGTCCATGTCTGTCCGTCGCGTACCGGGGCTCCTTTTTCGGACTCAGGTTTCCGGCTTTTTTTAGCTGCCGTAAAAAAATTGCTGTGCGGAATGACGTAGGGACGAATCGTACTTGCTGGTCCGTAAAACGCTGCCTGACTCCGTACGGACGTCGCGTACGCGCTGTCCAGGATCAGAATAGTAAGTATTTTTTATCCGCACGGTGTTTTGTACGATTCGTACGGAAATGGTATTTCTGTACGAATCGTACTTGCTGGTTTGTACAGTGGATTTCCCGGGTACGAGTCATACGGAGAATACGCTCCGTACGACCATTCGTACCCAGGTTTTACAGGATTGGAATCCACGTCCAGTAAGTTCCAAAGGAAGAGTGAACAGTTTTATGTCTGCAGTGAGGCATACTATCACTCGTAAAATCACCAAAAAATACTTATAATATAAAAAGAACAGAAGAAACGAAATACATCAATGATTACAATCCAGTGATTTTAAAGATGTGGAGTGCAAATGTGGACATACAATATGTTACAGATAACTCAATTGCTGTTGCTCGCTATGTCACGTCATATATCACGAAATCTGAGAAGACAGAATTGAAAGAAATGTGGGAGGAAATTTCACAGGAGAAGACACTTAGCAAAAAATTGTACAGCTTCAGCTTGAAAATGCTTTCACATCGAGAAATTGGATCCTACAAATGTTCGGATCGATTGACATCTGCAAGTTTAGATTCAAAGTCATGAGGTATCATCTGGATAAGTCTAGGCCTTGGTGTAGCATGAAATCGAGTTTTGAAATCTGTACAAGAAATTGAATACTTGGCTCTGAATGAACCAGAAAGTACCGATATTCTGAAATCAAATATGTTGGATACATACTATCCAAATAGAAGTCCATATCTGGAAAACATATGTCTATATGAAATACTACAACATTATAGTTAAAAAAAAAAATGTTACAGAAAAAATAAATGAAGGAAAATACGCTGTAATTGGATCTGAAGGATGTTGCATGACAAAGGAAATTTGATTAATCACAGGAAATTAAGTTGTGATACTCCAGATAAAAGAGAGTTTTTCTATTTAGCTGTTCTGCAACTCTTCAAACCTTGGCCAACTGAAATGGAATTACTTGGAGATTTTGACTGCTATGAAGATTCTTTCAATGCATGTAAAAATAGCATTGAATGTACAATTTTTCCAAAATATCTACAAATGTTGAATGAAGAGATTAATCAAGAAAGAACTATTGCAGCTGAAATTGCTAGAGATAGTTCTCAAGATAGTCAGAGTTCTGCTCCACAAAGGCCAAAGATCCACTAGGAGAAGCCATACTTGAAAATGAAGCGGCAATAGCAATGAGTGAAGTGGAAACAGTGAGGCAGCAAGCACAACAGGAGAATATTGATTTGGAAAATTTGGAGGAACGTTTGAATACTGAACAGAAGGAAATAAATCACCAAGTTACACAACAGATACAACATGGATTACTGCATGAAAAGAATGATTGCCAATGTACATCATTTAGACCTATTCTTATGTACATCAGTGGACAAGCTGGGACGGGAAAAAATTTCTTGATTAAATGTTTGTCAAGTTATCTACAGAAAACAACGGATTCACATTTATCTTGTGTTGTAACTGCTCCAACTGGGTTAGCAGCACACATCATTAAAGGGATTACATCACATTGTCTACTTATGTTACCAGTAGAACATGAAAATAAGTTGGAATACCACAAGCTATATGGAGAAGCTTGTTTTGAAGTTTCAAGAGTACTGAAGAAAATGAAACTTTTGGTAATTGATGAAGTAAGCATGGTCTCAAACTTAATGCTTGCGTTTGTACATTTGAGGATGCAGCAGATTTTAAAAACAAATTATGATGTTTTATTTGGAGGAAAACATGTAATTGTATTTGGTGATCTACTAAAACTCACACCTGTGAAAGGCCAACCAGTTTTTAAAACCCTTCTTCATGAAGACACTAAAAAATCTTTGGGAAGTATTGGAAATGTGAACATTTGGAGTTATTTAGATTTTTTGATTTTTTGATTTATTTTTTTAATAAAAAATTAACATTTTGGGGAGGGGGCGTGTGGCCCCCCTCCCGGGCCACTTGTAGCCCTGGGCACCCTGGGACACTGCAGGAGCTGGCCCTGGGGGATGGCGGTCCCCAGGGCCACAATAAGGGTCCAGGAGGGGGGCCCCCTCCCATCTTTTACAAAGCCCCAGGGGGTGGTGGTCCCTGGGGCTGGGGGGTCCGTCACGGACCCCTATTTTGAATCTTTAGTGCCCCGGGGAGGTGGTTGTCCCTGGGGCGTGTGGGGGGGCTTGAGTCCCCCCACACAGGGTATTTATTTATTTAACAAAAGCCCAAGGGGTGGCGGTCCCCGGGGCTGCGGGGGGTGTGTGTGGCCCCCCGCAATGTTAATAAATTAGAGGGGTGGTGGTCCCCGGGGCTCAGGGGGGCATGTGCCCCCGCAATTATTCATACTTTGCTCCGGGGCTGGCGGTCCCCGGGGCCGTGTGGGAGGGATTGGCCCCCCCACACTTTATTTTTATAATGCCCCTGGGATTTGGCTCCCACGGGGACTAAGTAGCATTGAAGCGCGGGAGGCCGTGCTTTGTTTTTTTGGGGAACGGCAGGATCCGCGCACCCAGCGTGGATTTCGCCGATTTTAGGACTAGGGCAATTGAATGTGCAACTTCGTAATTCAACTAAATGAAGAGCGGTTTATTCACTTTTAAACCCAATTTCTAAGGGGCTTCTCCACTCCACTCCACCGCGTACTCCACTCATGTAGCGGCTACATGAGTGGAGTACGCGGTGGAAGGAGAGAGGAATAAGAGCTCGACACTTCGAGACAGAAAGAATTCGTTGGTTTTATGAAAGGAAAAAACTGCTTTGAGATCGTTTAAAAAGGCGCAAGGAGGAGAGTGGAAATTGGATAGAAGGAAAAGAGATCAAGGAGAAGCCCCTTAGAAATTGGGTTTAAAAGTGAATAAACCGCTCTTCATTTAGTTGAATTACGAAGTTGCACATTCAACTGCCCTAGTCCTGAAGAGGCCTGAAATAATTAAGGCTGAAACGCGTCGACAGATAATTTGAAGACACTCATATGAATTTAAATATGATTAAATAGATATAAAGAATACTCAATAAGTGTATGGTGGAATAGATAGACCTTTGAGTTTCTTTAGAAGAGTGATCTTCATTTCAAAGAAATGCTGGTGTGAAAAAGTGTTCAAAGCATCCTCATTGATTAGTAGGGCAAGGAGAAAAAGTGTAAAATGTAAATTTGAAATATAAATATATATATATGTAAAATGTGTTTATATATATTACGAAAAGAAGGCATACATGTTATGTAAAAAGGTACAATAAATAGTGGTGATTTTTTTTTACACATATTAGTCAATGCATATATTATTGTGCTGTATTTCCTTTGACTTGGGATTTGAAAACTTAGATTTTTCTACAAAAATAATACGTTTAGGAAGAGATAACTAAGCTACCTCTTCATTTAATAGCATTTTGTATCGATCCCTAGGCATTACTTTACTTTATGACTTGTTTAATCACCCAGATGCCAAAGGGTTAATTGGGTAAACCCCCTTATTTTTTAATAGATCCGGGGGGCAGCATGCCATTCAAGAATACAATCCAAAGGCTGTCAGACAAAGTGAGAGCCAACATCAAGAGTGAGGTATCCAAGTTGCTGGACTGGTACCCTAGGCTGCCCAACAAGCAGTTTGCCAGGACATAGGTTTTGTGTGAAATACAGGTGCCTCAATTCATTTACCAAGACTGATGATGATCTTATCGCCAGAGCTGATGAGCTCATTGATCGAATTGGGGACTTGGCAGATCCCCTTGACTGACAGGTCTTAGTAGAGATCGGCATTCTTTACTCCAGAGCGTCATTTTCAGTTCATTGTGATACCCTCTGGATTAAAGAATGCCCCTGCTACCTTCCAAAGTCTGGTCAACCGGGTCCTGGCTGGGCTAGAAAACCTCAATATCATCTCTTTGGGTGATATTGCTGTTTTCAGCTCCAGCTGGGATGACCAACTTCACCTCTTCCATATTGTGCTTCAGGTCCTGCAATAGGCCTATACATTCCAGTAAATGCCAGATATTGGTAGTGTACTTGGACTATTATGTTAGTGTAGTCAAGGTGCAGCCTCTCCAGCCCAAGATACTGGCCAATAAGGCATGGAAGCCTCCCAAGACCCAAACTGAAGTAAAATACTTTTAAGGCCTCACTAGGAACTATAAGAGAACTATTAAGGAGTATGGCACCATTGTTGCTCCCCAAACTGAGCTGACTTCCAAGAAGCATACCAAAAATGTGACCTAGACAAACGTGTGCCAGAAGGCTTTTGAAGGAGGCCATGTGTACAGTGCCAGTGCCCAAGGCACTTGTTTTCTCTAAGGTATTCCTGGTTCAGATGGATGCCTTAGAGCATGGCAGTGGGACTGTCTTTTCACAGATGAACAACGAGAGCTTGGATCAGTCTATGGCATTCATCAGAATAAGGCTTCTTCCCAGGGAATTGAGGTGCAGATCTATTGAGAGAGAAGATAGAGTAGGAGGAAGAGAACCTCCTGATGATGCTCCCAGAGCTATAAGAGAGAGGAGTGAAGTCTCTTGAAAGGTGAAGTATGTCCTCCCACAACCTAACCCCTGGTGGAGGACAGGCAAGCTGGGAGAGAGATGAGGCTGCAATTGGCTACTCTTCCCATGGAGGAAAAAAGGTAGTGAGCTGAAGGGGGCGGCATCCCAGGCAGAGTTCTGCAAGGCGCAGAGAGAGTGGCCTACTACGTAGGGTCTACAGAAACATGCCAAGACCTAAACAGCTGAAAACCCCTCTGGTAATCACCTCATGTATTGAAAGAATAGTCTCCTGTATAATAAGCCTAAGGTCCCTGAGCCTAAAGCAACCCATGTGTTGTTGGTTCTCTGGGTCACAGATTTTCCTCTTAGATTTGGCTCATGAAACCCCTTGCAGGACATCTGGGTCATGCTAAAACTCAATTCCAGGTTCAGATGGACCACAAGCCCCTCAAATGGCTGATGCAAATACAGGGTAAAAATGTAAAACTGTTGATTTAGTTCATGCTTCTACAGAGAAGAAACTTTATGGTGGAACATCATCCTGGGGCTGACCAAGTCAATGATGATGGACTCTCCAGGTTTTTCCACCTTAGTGATGAGAACTTCCATGAGGTTGGGCAGTGCCCAGTGCTTGCTGTAGGAGGACATGTGTCGTAAAGGATCATCTTTTGTGTGGTAATCCATAGATTTTTGCCTCCTTTTGTTGAACCTGTTGTTGTTGGCCATAGAGCTCTGCACACTTTACTCCTTCTAGCAAGTGCTTGTGCTCACCACTTTAAACTTGGTAAAACTGGCATATGCCTACCTGGCACATTTAATTTACTTGAAGTCCATAATCCATACCTGTACCCACGGCCTATAAATTAAATGACATTAGTGGACTGTAACACTCATTGTGCAACCCACTCATGTAGCACTGAAAACCATGTCTCCAGGCCCTGCCCCTGTAGCCTGGGTGTACAGTGTTATGCCCATAGGGCATGATGCATGGCATTTAAAAAGTAGGTTGTGTATATTAATGTTTTACGTGCTCTGTCAGTAAAAACCTCCAAAGTCGTTTTTCCCTGTGGCAAGGCTGGCTCTCCCATAGAAAAGCACTATAACAACTTATTGTACTTAGTTCCAGTTTGAGAGCAGCTAGAAAAATGATTCAAGGCCTCATTCAATAGTTATTTAAAATCCAGCTTAGTGGTCAAGTCGTATTTTATATTACTATTTTGAAAATTACACTTTTAGGAAGTTGTCATTTCTCTTCCTAAGCCAAAAGCAGCCTTTCTGGCAGTGTCCAGTGTCACTGCTGATGACTCCCTTGTGCTGAGATGTGGAGTGCTCCCAGATAGTGGAAAAGGGAGAGGTGTTTTCCTTCCTTGAGCAGGATGGCCTGGTCCTGTGCCAAACCTCTTCCTGAGCTTCAAAGGATGCCTAGCCTATTACTGGAAGATGTAACTCACACCTACGTCTGCCTCCCTTTTGTCTTGCTAACCAACTTAGCTCGATACCCAATTGGAGGAGACACTGCCCAGAACTGGTTTGGCGTGACAACAATGAGGAGTTTGCCCACTATTATAGCTGTATATCTGAGTGGGCACGAGGGAAAGAAAGGTTCTGCCATGTCTAATGTATTTAGACATGAGCACTCTGGTATAATTTATAGTAAATCTCACAGCAAGTGCTGCAAACGAGGATAGGGTCACCCCTCATAACCTTTATCCCAGTGGCTAGGAAGTGGTCAGACATTTTCCACATCTACAGGCTGGCCTTGGGCATACATGTGACATCCCAAGTACCCTCCTCCGAACAATCCTGTACCTGTGAAGATCAGAAAAAGGACTGTCCTCCTGTCTGAAACTTGTAGGAAAACTGGGCCTGATTGCCCTTAACCCAGGACCCTGAAGTGACTCAAAGGGTCATTATGCTGACCTCCAGTTTGAGCAACAGGACCACAACAATCTTCCAGAGGCCTTTCTGTGTAACTGTCCAGAATAGCAGCACCAACTGGACCTGCCCTGGACCATGCTGCTGGCCTCTGTGAGAGTGAGTTCCAACCCCCAAGTGGTGTCTCTCAGGTCCTAGATCCTTGGCTGGTGTTAGGGAGCACTCCTATTGTCCCCCGAACTGCAAGAAACTATTGGCAAACTTTCTGCCTGGGAACCCATTGGGGCCCGGGACTCCTGCCGAAGCCGCAGCGTCAAATCACCTCTGTTTGCTGGTTCACCTCACTTAAGGAGATATGACTTCCAGAAAGTTTTCTAAGTATAAAGGTAGGGTGACTCATCAGGCCTAGAGGTGGGCAGAACTTGCAGAGTTGATCTATTCAGAATTCCGCAGAGTTGCGTAAAAACTCCATCGAAATCTGCAGAGTTCCACTCTGCCCTAATCTTTTGACACCTCTCTTGTTATCTGACCTGGTGCCCTCTCCAACTGCAACAACGTGACCCATAAACACAAGTTCACCAAAAACCACCTCGAACTTGGCTGTAAAACTATCTGTGAGGTGTTGGCCATGCCTGCCTTCTCCAGATCTTGGTAGGAGGTACCCAGCACAGCTGGCAGTAGGTGCCACGGTCTGCAAGTGGCGTCCCAGTAATGCTGTCACCATGCAGGATATTCAGGGTGTGCAGGCCTAATGCTATTTACAGAGGGATGTTTACCCACCCAGCACTTGAGCAGTCACTTCAGTCATAAGTAATAGCACTACTCAGACAAAAACAACAGCAAACCAATCCTCCGTCTCCATACATCGAAAGAAGGAAGTTTGGGATGAGAATGTGGAATGTGGTCTGTTCACAGCGCTCTCCCATCCAGTAATTGTTTGGTGCTATATGAAGCACACTATTTATCTATTGGGCACTTAACAAAGCGCTACACGTCTACGAGTTCACTTTGGAGCGCTAGTTGTAAGATAAATATAAACACAATAAATAAATAAATACTTGAATAAATAGATCGGATAGGTACAAAAGAACTGTCCCACCTAGCCAGGGAATAACAGGGTGATTAGGTCCAGGGCATGCATCTCTTCTTGGTGATTTTCAGACCGATAGTGTATACTTTTTTAATATAGTTACCTCTTAAAATGTGCTTTGCTAGCTATTTTTAAAACAGGGCTAGAGATTTCCACACACAACTTCTGATCGCAGAATATATTTATTTTTCACTTTCTAATATCGAGAGATATATTGATTTTGAGAACATCATGTTTGAATATCCAGATGATTAAAAATGAAGAAAACAGACACATACCTCAAATGTTGTACTGATGGAACGCAGCTGCCTGAATTATTCATTGTAGGCTACGGTCCTCTCCACCGGGATGGAAATGGCCCAGGAGAGTAAGCAAAATACACAATATTGCATTTACAATGGCCAATTAAAGGCTTTCAGCCCGATTGTCAGCTAGCCTTCATGCCTAAATATTAACCGGTGAGCTCAGGAGCAGGCAGGCTCCACAGGACCTGTGGAGAGATCTGGAGGGTGTGCACTTGCTGGCAGTCACACAAACACACACTGTCATAGGCGTCAAGCATAGGGGCTCCTAGATACTGGTGCATGTTTGCTCATCAGTACTGGTGCTGGCTTGGAGAGGCCACTGTCTCTTCTCTACCGGGCAGTGGTTCTTGTCAGCAGCTAGCAAGGCCTCTTCACCGAGAGTCAACTTCCGTGTTAGCCAATCCCTCACTCTGCATTTACGTCAATTGAACCTCGCTCTCTTTCGGCAGTGGCCCTGGCAACCATAAAGCGGAAGCATCTGGTCCTTAAACATTTTTTAAAATGTCTTTCCATGGGCCGGTACTGGGTAAACTCTGCTACACAGTGGAGGGAGGCAGAGTTTTTGGCTGAACTTTACGCTCCAAGCGGAGTGTGGAGTGCCAGAAACTCTGTGAACTCTGCCGGCTGATCAGAGTTCACTGCCCACCCCTAATCAGGACCAATGCCGAGCAGCAACCCAAGGCCTTCCTGGGCACAAACATCAGACTTCGCCTGCTCTGAGCTTGACCACCTTCATCAGCGACCAGACCAGGATCCCGCTTTTCAGCAACCCTCCATTGTCGAGACCCGCTTTGGATGCAGCTTGCCCCACCAATGACATGTTGACAACCAATTTTACCCCATAAACTTTCCAACAAGATGAACCTGATCCCTGTATCTAACCCGCACTCCATCACAGTCGGGCATATCTTTTGACTTTAACCTGGTCTAGCGTAACCAGTTAACTACGGTCTGCCCTTTGTAGTTTTTGATGCTATTTTTGGTTCTACCATTGGATTTTTATTGTTTTGTGTGTAAACATATTATCTATTTTTCTCAATTAGTCTGTGATTTTTCTTGTTTTGTGGAGCGATGTGTGTGAGTTAATGGAAAATGAAAACTGAGAAACCACATTGAAGGAAACTGAATCATGGACAATAATTTTTAAGGAAAGACAATTTTAATGAAATACAAAAAAATCTAAAATTAAAGGAAACATTTTAAAGGAAAGATACTTCAGGGCAACATGTGGGGTTTTGGATTAACCCCTTCAGTGCTCCTGATGGCTGGGAGCCATCATGACACACAGTGGGCGTGTGCTCATGACGGCTCCCGGCCATCATGAGCACACGCCCAGAAATCCCTCTGGTGCAGTCACCAGAGGGATTCCCTTTCCACATGAAGAGCCTCTGGAGCTAGCTCCCGAGGCCCCCCCTGTTTCAGTGAAATGACGTCATTTCACTTTCTACGTGCTCAGGGGGCTATCGCAGCCCCCTGAGCACGTAGAAAGATGGGAGAATCCAATGGTACCCCTCCTCAGTGGATATAAAAACATGAGTGGGGGCTGCCCAAAACGGGCACCCCAATGCCCCCACCCCGCCACCATTACAGCCTTACAGTAGCCCCCAATCTGCCCCCCGGGGGGTAGAAAGCCAACTAAACGCCAGGGATTTTTTTGGGCGCATTTGTTTTTAGGGTGGGGGCTGCCCGAAAAGGGCATGCCAATGTCCCCACCCCCCGCCACCATTACAGCCTTTCTGCCTCCCCGGGCGGGCAGAAAGCCCACTAAACACCAGGGATTTTGTTTGCGCATTTGTTTTTAGGGTGGGGCTGCACAGAATGGGCATGCCAATGCCTCCACCTCCCCTGCCACCATTACAGCCTATCCGCCCCCTCGGGGGCAGATGGGGGCAGTAGCCTCCAATCTGCCCCCCGGGGGGCAGAAAGCCCACTAAACACTAGGGATTTTTTGGGGCGCATTTGTATTTAGGGTGGGTGCTGCCCAAAACAGGCATGCCAATGCTCCCACCCTGCCACCATTACAGTCTTTCTGCCCCCCCTGGGGGGCAGATGGGGGCAGCAGCCCCCAACTTGCCCCCCCAGGGGGGAAGAGAACCCACTAAACACCAGGGAATTTATTTTGCGCAGTTGTTTTTAGGGTGGGGGCTGCCCGAAATGGGCATGCCAATGCCCCCACCCCACCGCCACCATTACAGCCTTTCTGCCCCCTCCTGGGGAGCAGATTGGGGGCAGAAAGCCCACTTGACACAGGGATTTTTTTTCTATTCATGTAGGGGTGGGGGCTGCCCAAAATGGGCATGACACTACCCCCACACCCTCCAGAGAAATTCCAGTCTTTCTTCCTTCCCGGGGGGCAGTTGGGGCAGTGGCCCCTGATCTGCCCCTGGGGGGGGCAGAAAGCCCACTAGGTGCCAACGATTACGCTGACTTTTTTTAATGCGTGGGGTGGGGGCTGCCCAGAATGGGCATACCAATGCCTCCACCTCCACAAGAAATAGCCACAGTCTTTCTGCCCCCGCTTGGGGACATATCGGGGCAAACCCCCACCCCCCATTCCACCCCTGGGTGGCAGAAAGCCCACTAGGCACAGACATTTTTTAGCAATGTGCCTGCCTGTGGATTTTGGGCCCTAGCACAGCTGGCACATAGGGAGACCTAGCAAACCTGTATATTTTTGAAAATTAGACACCAAGGGGAATCCAGGATGGGGTGACTTGGCTGGCTCTCACCAGGTTCTGTTACCCAGGATCCCTTGCAAACCTCACACTTTGTAAAAAAAAATAACATATTTTCCTCACATTTATGTATTGGAAAGTTTTGGAATCTGCATGGATCCACAAAATTTCACCCGCCCCACATTCCCCAAAGTCTTCCGAGAAAAATGGTACCTCACTTGTGTGGGTAGGTCTAGTGCCCGCAACAGGAAACGGCCCAAAATGCAACGTGGACACACCACATTTTCACAGTGAAAACTGACCCTTTTTTTGCAAAGTGCCTAGCTGTAGATTTTGAACCCTAGCTCTGCCGGCACCTAGGGAAACCTAGAAAACCCATACATTTTTTAAAACTAGGCACCCAGGGGAATCCAGGATGGGGTGACTTGTTTGGCTCTCAACCGGTTCTGTTACCCAGAATCCCTTGCAAACCTGAATATGTGTAAAAAAAAACACATTTTCCTCACATTTCTGTGGTGAAAAATTCGGGAATCTGCATGGATCCCCAAAATTCCAGCCAACCCGCATTCCCCAAAGTCTTCCGAGAAAAATGGTACCTCACTTGTGTGGGAAGGCCTAGTGCCCGCGACAAGAAACGTCCCAAAACGCAACGTGGACACACCACATTTTCACAGTGAAAACTGACCCTTTTTTTGCAAAGTGCCTAGCTGTAGATTTTGAACCCTAGCTCTGTCGGCATAAATGTCCTCACTGATACCTCACTTGTGTGGGTGTCCAATGCAGAATTGGCTAAAAACGTATTTTAAAAAATATGTAGCGCTTAGAATTCCCGGTGCTATACCTTTATTCCCTATGTTTTGGGCTCTTCCCAGTCACAGGCCCATGCCCCACCCACACAAGTGAGGTATCATTTTACTCGGGAGACTAAGGGGAACACTATGGGGTATGACTTTTGTGCCGGCACGGTGATTCCACCCAAAAATATGTGAAAAATGTGATTTTTTCAGCTAAATGTGAGGTTTGCATGGCATTATGAGTAGGAAAACGTTGAGGGACCCACGCAAGCCATACCTCGCCCAATCAGGAGACCCCCCCAAAACCAGGTAGTTTTGTTATAGGTCATTTTGAAGTCTACACGGTAAGATTAGGGCCATTTCCTGTTGCAGCAACTATGCCTACCCACACAAGTGAAGTACCATTTTTATCGGGAGACCTGGGGGAATGCTGGGTGGTAGGAAATTTGTGTCAGCCCGGTGATCCTACAACTTTCCCTCACAGAAATGTGAGAAAAATTTGCATTTTTCAACAAAACTTGAGGTTTGCAGGGGATTCCGGGTAGGGAAATGTTGGGGGACCCACTCAAGCCATGCCTTACTGGACTCCCCGGGTGTCTAGTTTTCAGAAATGTGTGGGTTTAGTAGGTTTACCTAGATGGCTGCTGAGCCCGGGGCCAAAAACTCATGGGACCCCCCTGTCAAAACTAGGTTGTTTTATGATAGGTAATTTTGATGTCGCCTCAATAGGTTTTGGACCCCTGCCTGTCGCGTGTACTTGACCCACCCACGCAAGTGAGGTATCATTTTTATCGGGAGACCTGGTGAAACGCTGGGTGGTAGGAAATTTGTGGATCCACGCAGATTCCAGAACTTTCCCACACAGAAATGCGAGAAAATAGTGTTCTCTTTAGCTAAATTTGAGGTTTGCAGGGAATTCTGGGTAGGGAAATGATGGGGGACCCACGCAAGCCATACCTTGCTGGACTCCCCTGGGTGTCTAGTTTTCAGAAAGGAGTGGATTTGGTAGGTTTCCCTAGATGGCCGCTGAGCCCGGGGCCAAAAACTCATGGGACCCCCCTTGCAAAACTAGGTTCATTTGTGATAGGTAATTTTGATGTTGCCTCAATAGGTTTTGGGCCCTTGCCTGTCGCGGGTACTTCACCCACCCACACAAGTGAGGTACCATTTTTCTCTGAAGACTTTGGGGAAGGCGGGGTGGGTGGAATTTTGTGGATCCACACAGATTCCAGAACTTTCCAACACAGAAATGTGAGGAAAATGTGTTTTTTTGGACACATTTTTAGCTTTGCAAGGGATTCTGGGTAAAAGAACCTGGTGAGAGCCAGTCAAGTCACCCCATCCTGGATTCCCCTGGGTGTCTAGTTTTCAAAAATGTATAGGTTTGCTAGGTTTCCTTAGACGCCTGCAGTGCTAGGGTTTAAAGTCTACAACTTGGCACTTTGCAAAAAAAGGGTTAGTTTTCAATGTAAAAATGTGGTGTGTCCATGTTGCGCTTTGGGCCATTTCCTTTCGCAGGCACTAGGCTTACCCACACAAGTGAGGTACCATTTTTCTCAAAAGACCTTGGGGAACGCGGGGTGGGTTTTTTGAATCCACGCTAATTCCAGGACTTTCCAACACAGAAATGTGAGGAAAATGTGTTTTCTTGGACACATTTTTTTAGGTTTGCAATGGATTCTGGGTAACAGAACCTGGTGAGAGCCAGACAAGTCACCCCATCCTGGATTCCCCTTGGTGTCTGGTTTGCAAAAACGTATAAATTTGCTAGGTTTCCCCCAGGTGCCGGCAGAGTTAGGGTTCAAAACCTACAACTTGGCACTTTGCAAAAAAGGGTCCGTTTTCATTGTGAAAATGTGGTGTGTTCATGTTGCGTTTCGGGCCGTTTCCTGTCGCGGGCACTATGGCTACCCACACAAGTGAGGTACCATTTCTCTCGAAAGACTTTGGGAAATGCGGGGTGGGTGGAATTTTGTTGATCCACGCAGATTCCAGTATTTTCCACCACAGAAATGTGAGGAAAATGTGTTTTTGTGGACACATTTTGAGGTTTGCAAGGGAATGGGGTAACAGAACCTGGTAAGAGCCAGTCAAGTCACCCCATCCTAAATTCCCTAGGTGTCTAGTTTTCTGAAATGTATAGTTTTGTTAGGTTTCCCTAGGTGCTGGCAGAGCTAGGGTTCAAAATCTACAGCTTGGCACTTTGCAAAAAAAGGGTCAGTTTTAACAGTGAAAATGTGGTGTGTCCACGTTGCGTTTTGGGCCGTTTCCTGTCGCGGGCACTATACCCACACAAGTGTGGTATCATTTTTTTCAGAAGACTTTAGGGAACGCGGGGTGGGTGGAATTTTGTGAGTCCATGCAGATTCCAGAACTTTCCACCACAGAAATGTGATGAGAATGTGTTTTTTTGACATATTTTCAGGTTTGCAAGGGATTCTGCGTAACAGAACCTGGTGAGAGCCAGTCAATTCACCCCATCCTAGATTCCCCTTGGTGTCTAGTTTTCAAAAATATATAGGTTTGCTAAGTTTCCTAAGGTGCCGGCAGTGCTAGGGTTCAAAATCTACAGCTAGGCACTTTGCAAAAAAAGGGTCCGTTTTCACTGTGAAAATGTGGTGTGTCCACGTAGCGTTTTGGGCCGTTTCCTGTCGCGGGCACTCGGCCTACCCACACAAGTGTGGTATCATTATTTTCAGAAGACTTTGGGGAATGAGGGGTGGGTGGAATGTTGTGGATCCACGCAGATTCCAGAACTTTCCACCACAGAAATGTGATGAAAATGTGTTTTTTTTTACAAATGTTCACGTTTGCAAGGGATTCTGGGTAACAGAACCTGGTGAGAGCCAGTCAAGTAACCCCCTCCTGGATTCCCCTGGGTGTCTAGTTTTCAAAAATGTATAGGTTTGCTATGTTTCGCTAGGTACCGGCAGTGCTAGGGTTCAAAATCTACAGCTAGGCACTTTGCAAAAAAAGGGTCAGTTATCACTGTAGTAATAAAGTGTGTCCATGTTTCTTTTTGGGCCGTTTCCTGTCGCGGGCAATAGGCCTACCCACACAAGTGAGGTGCAATTTTTATCGAGAGACTTAGCGTAACACAGAATTGTGGAGCAATTGTTATTAACTATTGACTTATGATGCATTTCTGCCTTCCAAATGAAAGACAATGTGTGAAAAAGAAGTCATTTTGAAAACTGACCTATAATTCACATGCTAGTATGGGTACTCACAATTTTGGAAATGTGCAAATAACTACCGTTTCTAAACTCTATATTTTGTTCCAATTTCAGAAATACATAGGTGTCTTTCATACCGATTTTTCTATGTATATATTTCCCCAAATTAATTGCTATATACCCGGTACATAATAAAAAACCATTGCAAGATGCTGCTCAGTTATTGGTTCTGGGTTCGTAGGGTTCTTGGTGAACCTACAAGTCCTATATATCCCCACAACCAAAAATGCCAAGCGGATGTAACGGTATATTGCTTTCAAACAGCTCTTATAATTTGAAGAAGTTACAGGGGAAAACGTTGGCAGAAATGACTGTTTTTTACAACTAATTTTCCATTTTTCCATTATTTAACTGTTAGTTTATATAAAGAAACCTTCAAGGATCTACACAAATGACCCCTTGTTGAATTCAGAATTTTGTCTACTTTTCAAAAATGTATAGCTTTCTAGGATCCATTATTGCTTTTATACCCACTTCTACCATTAACTGGAAGAAGGTTAAAAGCACAAACAATAGCAAAAATAGGCTATGTCCCAGTAAAATGCCAATAATGTGTAAACATTTTTGGTTTTCTGACAAAAGTCTGCTTGTCCCTAAAAGCTGGGAAAATGGTGATTTCAGCCCCACAAACGCTTTGTTGATACCATTTGCAGGGAAAAAAACAGACGCTTTCATTTGCAGCACTTTTTTCCCATTTAAAAAAAAAAAGTTGCTTCATTTTGGCTAATTTCTGGGTACCCTCCAGGGGAATCCATAAACCCTTGATACCTTTAGAATCCCCATGATGTTGGAATAAAAGGACGCAAATTTGGCGTGGATACCTTATGTGGTCAAAAAGTTACAGGGGCCTAAGCATGAACTACCCCAAATAGCCAAAAAAAAGGCTCAGCACGGGGGGGAAAGGCCTAGCAGCGAAGGGGTGAATGCTTAGGATTTCAGGGGTCAGGAATAATTGGAATTTGGTCACAGAAAGGATTTTTTAGCGTTAAGAGTTGGGTGGAGAGTAGGGATGATGAGGGGTTTTTCTGGTTCAGGGTACAGTGGTGTTTAGGTGTGTGAGGAGTTTTTAGGTTTCAGGGATGGGTGAAGTGTAAGGGTGTTCAGGGGATTTAGGGTTCATGGATGAGCGGGGTTTAGGGCTGGTGAGGGTTTATAAGGTTCAATTATGGGTAGCGGCTGGGGCACTGAAAAGTTTTAGGATTCATCATTGGGTGGAGTTTAGGGTGGTGAGGTGTTTTAAGGATTTAAGGATGGGTGGAGGTTAGGTGTAGAAAGGGGGTTTTAGGGCTCAGGCATGAGTAGTTTAGGGTGATGAGGTGTTCTTATGGGTCAGGGATGGCTGGTGATTAAGGGCAGAAAGGGATTTTTGGGTTTAGGGATTCATAGAGTTTAGGTGTGCTGATTTGTTTGAAAGGGTAACGGGATGGGTGGGATTTAGGCAAAGAAAGGGATTTTAGGGTGCAGGAAGGGGTGGAGTGAGGGGTATTAAGTGTTTTTATGGTTCAGGGATGGTGGATGTTCGTGGTGAAATAATGACCCCTAAAGTAAAGCACTGAAATAAATATCCAAGACAAAACCATTGCATTTTGACTTAAAAAATAAGCATTCAAATGTCAATTTCGACCGAAAAGACATTCTAATCATTGGTTTCTACAGAAAAGTAAATGTCATTCATTCCGAAAGTTTCCATGAAACGGTTCAGATGAAATGGTTTCTCTGTAATTGTGTTCCACGGAATCGTTTTACTATGAAATCACATACAACCCTATTTCAGTACTGCATAAATAATTTCAACATTGCCTCTAAGTTAAGCCTGACTGCTTTCTACCAAGTTACCAGCGGGTTAAGCACAGGTTTATTTTGTGACTATTGTGGTTCACCCTGACAAGGATTGGGAATACTATTTTCATCGATTTCATACAGTATGATTCAAGGCCCAAGCTGCACTCTACTGATGAGGATAAACTGCACAGCTATCGGCCTTCCTTTGTTATAAGATCTAGTGATAAGGAGCTCCTGACTGCTCACACTGTTAAATACAGGGTAGAACATTCTCCTTCACAGCTCCTACTTCCTGAAACCAACTGCCTCTCCACCTTCAACGCTATGCTGATTTCACAAAGTTCAAGAACATTTTTAAAATATGGCTGTTCTAGTCTCTGGTTCTGTGGTGGCTGAGCGTCAAGATAAACCTCTGGGTATAATGCGTGGCACTTTATCAAGTTTTATTAACATAACATAACATGAGGCCCAAATGGCCACAACCAGTTTGGGGTTGCTTGTGTTCCTGCTCAAAAAGACCCTGCCTTTGCAGTTTAGCCAGGATTTTCACTACTGGAGCACTACTACGGCTGATTTGACTATGGCTGGTTCCTGTCTGAGGTGGCATGGTGGACTGAAAATGAGGAATGGATCCCAGCCCAGAGTAAATACCAGTGGCTGATATTAATTCAAGCAATTCCTTAGTCACATCTTTGTTTTCCTCTTTTCTTAGCAAGAAAAGTAGACATATGTGAAAATCATAAGTGTCAATTTAGTGAATTTGAATCTAGTTAACTTCTATCAGATATTAATCTAAAAACTTCACATTAGAAGCCTTCATTTGGCCTAACAGATCCATTTTGACTAATTAACACCAAGAGCGCCCCATGCAGTTAAGAGCGGTGGGGCCGAGTTGGGGGGGGGCATTCGACAGATAAGCAGGAGGGGAAATTAAATAAATAATTAATTTTCCTTCACCGTCGTCTGTAGAAATACATCCCACCCGGCCTCACCGCTCTTACCTGCACGGGCCGCAGCTGCTTAACACACTCAAATCAATTCAGGGCACAAAAAGGCCATGTTCACATGCTTCAAGACATCTAACATATATAACATCATCAAACATATGTGACACTTTCGAGGCAAATTATAAATGCTTTTGTACTATAAGTGAAGATAGTGTTTAACAAGCCTTCTGAGAATGATAGATGTTAAATACACCTTAAATTAAATTGTTTCAAATAGTAAATAAGAATTCGGCTGTTTGGGTGATTTCACTTGTAAATTAATATAAATCAAATGATTTGTAAGAAGCTCTCACAAAGTAAGTAATGTGTCTATTAGTTTGAGAGAGTCTTTTTCTAAATAAAATAGTTGGTTGTCTGAAAAAATATTATTTAATAAATTAAAGCCACAGTATACCTTACCCCCACTACAATTGCCTAGAAATTCAGGGGAAAAATTTGATTTATTTTAGACTCCACTGGGCGAGATAAAATACAAGTATTATTTCACCATTCACTGACAAATATTTTGGAATTGTTAGCTTAACTCAAGGGGACAAATTATTTTGTCCATACATTTTCACCTGACCTCAGCTTCAGCCTCAGTCAGACAGTTATCAATCTCCAGATAATACACTGCATTCTGAATTTAGTTGAGTATTTCAAACATGAGGGGCCATCACACGTAAACATTCGAAAGAACCCATAAGTATCTCTGAAACCAGTGACGAAAGATTAGACGGAAGCTCTCCTGTATCTACATGAATACTATGGAAAGACGGCGGAGGTAAAAGCATCACACAAATGCGGGATGTTATTTGCAACAGTAATTATATGACTACTAATCATGTATGTTATTGGAAGATTGTCACTCTACTTTCCCAGTTTTGGGGATGGGAAAATCATGTTCAAACATTTGAGTCAAAGATTATGAACGGATGGACCTGTTCCACCATTGAGTAAGGGCCTATGGCCCTAAAATGGGAAGATAAGAAATGAAAAACATTGCTGTGTATGATCTGGATCAATTGGGCAATCCAAGGGAAAGACTGATGAGTCATAACACACATTTATTAGGTCACGTCACACATTAAGAATGATAATGTATTACCCATAGAAAGCGATGAGTCTTGGCAGAGAGATGCACATTTAAGAGACATCTTAAGTTCCTTCCAGCCATGGCCTTGCTTTGATCTTTGCTTTATCCATTTATTCCTACAGCAGCCGTAATGATGAGCCAAAAAACCTGAAGTTCTTTTTTAATTGCATAACACTTACAAGAACAGGTCCCACCCTTGAAACCTTTCTGGTCCATGGATCTCGTGAACTGATTCACCTAATTGTGGCAGAGACCTGATGAACTATATTTAATTGGTTTTACATCTGAAGCAAACCAGCTACAATATCACCATGGTCGCCCAAAGTTGTTTTGTGGTGTTTTAAGGTTGGGTTGCAGAGAAACATAGATGTGCTATATCTACTGTAATCTGCTTTAACAGGACTCCTTTCTCAGGGAAGTGAGCCAATCACATTTGTTATATTCATGGATGTTTTTTGGAGTCAGCAGGGGTTGCAGCTGCGACTCCCTGACATCCCCTGTGCGGCCTCTGGCACTGTCTTTGTGACTCCTTAGCTCAGAGGTTGAAACAATCAGTACCACAAACACAGTGGCAGCTGCACATTCCTAATTTTTCCCCGTTTGACATCATATTAATAATGAATAACATTCCATTATTCATTATAAGTGCACTAACAAGCATTTGCAATGCAATAGGTCTCGCAATTAAGAGATTTTGACCTATTGGCATTGTAAATGACAATGCCATTTATTTATGTGTTTACAAAACACCTGCAATAATAAAAGGCTTTCTCATTTACAAAACCAATAGGTCAAAGTTTCTAAAATGCGAGACCTATTGCATTGCAAATGCTTGTATGCAATAGGTCTCGCAATTGAGAGATTTTGAGCTATTGGCACTGTAAATGATTATGCCATTTATTTATGTGTTTGCAAAACACCTGCAATAATAAAAGGCACTGTCATTTACAATAGCAATAGGTCAAACTTTACAATTAGAAGCATGCACTTCACAGCTCATCACAAAAGTTCCAGTGATTGGATCAATGAAAGCCAGTACCGGCTCCCAATCATTCTTTACAGCTGCAAATTGCCCTTTACATTTTCAGATTAACTGGTAGCACATCTTTCCGTTCCATTCAGACAAGCAGGCATCCTGGAAGGAAACCTTGTTTAGCTGTCTGATCAGCTTCAGTTTCACAAGTGAACACTCCCAATATGGCATTGCAGCTTTGAAACCTTTAATTTCATAATGAACTGTCCTGGGACGTTTTCTTTTTCAAGAGTCCCGGCAGAAGTGAGGCCCAGGAATGGGTGACCCCTTTCCCATGACTCCACGGCCCCCATGGGGGTCACGCCCCACAGATTGAAGACCTCTGACCTTGGCGAACCTATGAGGCGGTGGGAGCTTCTAAACGGGTGCATCCATCAAGACCAGCCTGCTTTGAGGAGGCGCCGCCTTGGAGAGGTGCAGGGTGTCCTCACAGATGCGGGGAGATACGCGGCCTCATAGTATGACATGCCTGTGAGGACTGAGGAAGAGTCTCCCAAACAAGGGCCGCTGAGACTTGCCTGATGAGGACAGCTCACAGGCGGTGCCTCGTCAGCATGGAGCTCAGAGGGAGGCATTCGAGAGAACGTGGGTGCCTTGAAAACATCAACTAGCCCGTGGTGAAGAATAAAGTCACAGAAAGAAAAGGGGAGGACTCGCAGAGACACGAGATGCCAGACTTACAGCGTCTCTGGGTCGTAACACAAGCAGGACGGGGGGGCGCTCGGCAGAGGTGTGCGCGGACCTAGTGCTGCAGACAGTGGCGCAGGTGACAATTGGGGTGCCTGCACGTACAAGAGTTGCGTGGAGTCCCAGTATTGGAGTGAATCAGCAGACTTATTAAGGGAGGGAGGGGTGCTCACTTCTCATCTGCCTCACAGGGCCCCTGTCAGGACACGCCCGGCTCCAGGCTCGCATTCCAGACATCTGATCTGCTCCCAGGCTGGGGTGATGGGACGGGCCTGCTTGAGATGCTCCCAGGCCAGGGCCCTGAGAATCTCCCTCAGAAATCCGTCATGTAAGTCCAGATCATGCATTACAGATATGACGGCACCTCACAAACATGGACGCTAATTAAGCCCTCACAAACACTCCTGTCAAAGAAATCCCCACAAACACTCTCAACAAAAGAAACAAGCATTTGCAATGCAATAGGTCCAATTGCATTGTAAATGGTTAAGTTTAAAACTGAGCGCAGCGTCGCTTCAAGGAAACCGTACACTGTTTCTTTTTTTTTTCTTTAACTTTAACACTGAGCGTGGTGTCCTTGAAGTGGGTGCTGCGCTCAGTGTTAACGTTAAAAAATATATAAAGAAACCAAGCACAGTGTCCTTGAAGCTGTGCCGCACTCAGTTTTAAAGTAAAAAAACAAAAAATCAAACAGAGCGCGTTGTCCCTGAAGTGGACGCCACGCTCAACATAAATGTAAAATATACATAAATAAAGTGAGCGTGGTGTCCCTAGTGGGCACTGCGCTCATTAAAGTATTTAAAAACATACAATTTAGAGCTCATAGCGCTGCACCTGCCATTTTGCCCATCAGTGTCCATTTTAAAAATCGTGCTCACCCACCAGATAAAGCCAACCGTGTAACGTCGCAAGTAAACAATCCAGTCCGGATGGGAGGTTCCAAAAGGAGACAGGGTGGTAACAAAGAAGCCTCATTTTCAATCAGAAGCCAGCGTTTACCATAAACGATGTTGCCAGCTAATAAAAAAGATGGGCGGAGATTCAACTTCACTTCTAAAACCTACCCTACTACAATATGCCTTGCAGAACGACACTGCATGCGTGCTGCAACGCTAGGTCTACGAGACCTAAAAAGGAGCCCACTTATCTGGAAAGGGACATCTGGTGAAAGATGTGGTAAGTAAAAATGGCATTAAATGAACGTTGTGTGCTTGCTTGTGGGTGTGTGTTTCAGTGCATGACAACATTCGGATGTGTGTGCAAGTGTGTCTGTGTGTGAGTGAAACTTAGAGAGAGTCAGTGACACGTAGTGAGTGACACCGTCATAGATTTAGGGCCAGATTTACTATTCTCTGACGCAAAGCAACCCTGTATTACAGTTGCTGCGGTGACTTGCGTTAAATGGAGAGAGAAAAATATGTCACAAAACGTGCCATATCTTTCTCCATGTGTTTGTCACTTTTGGCAGCCACTTACCAATGCACACTTTCTTATGCCATAGTGCAAGGGTGTGTGCATTTTCTGAAGCATAGTTAATATTGTAAGCGGTGCCTTCCAGTACAAAATCTAGGTTTTGAGGGTTTTTTCCGCTTTGCATGTGTGCTGTACAATGAAGCACACCTGCAAAGCTGGCAAAATAGGGAGAAATTAAAACTTTGGGTGGGACCACCCTTGCACCACCCATGGAATGGCCCCTTGATATGAAATAGTGCAGAGCATAGCACAACTTTGCAATACTACTGGATACTCTTCAACCAAATTCTGATTAGTATTGGATACCCTAACGCTTTGAACTGGGTTGCCTGGCAAAGCATTAGTAAACCTTAGCTTGAGTGTCAATAATTCTGGCATAAAGTGCTCCAATGGCAAAATACTGGTACTGGCATACCAGGGGTAATTCTGGGCATAACGTTGATGGAGCAGGATTTCGCAAGAGAAACCTACTCGAATGAATACCCCGATAATCCGTACTAACATTTGGTAGTAATAGAAAACTAACATGCACCTTACATAAACATGAAGGAAAGTTGCTCTGCGCATGCATGCACTAACATGAAATAACATGTGAGAGAAATAAATTTGTATTTACATTGTGTTTTGAAAGAAACGAGAAATAATGCATGACTTGCCAACATGTGCATTTCGTAATTTGCATGTTGCATCTTGCTTTGAAAGTAATAAATAATGCTGCTTTCTGCTTAAAGCTATGCCAGGAAAACTGTTAACAGGGAATAGTGCAAAGGGGTGTGGTAAACAGTGAAAACTACATTGTCATATAATTAATAAATGTTAATTTTCTATTTGCTGAAGTGAGCTGAATGAAACACCATTTTCCCTTAACTTGGCTAAAGAAGGGAGGGGCAAGATAGATGAGAGAAAATGAGCTGTCAAAGGCACACTGAAGCACTGAGCACAGCAGAAAAAGCGAGAGGGTGAAGGTTAATATGACGATCTTCTGCCACGGGATATGTTTGACCGTGGGACAGAAAGACTCTTTTCGGGGACATTGCTTGAAATTATGTGCAAATGTTACATGTATAAAAACTTGTGAACGGAACAATAATGAAACCATGGGAATGTCTGTAAAACAATGAATAAGCCCAAACCCTGAATGAGATCACAGTGGGTTGACCCACCACCACCTGGATCCACCGATCATCTGTCTAGCTTAATGAAAGGTTTCAACTGATGTGGGATGGACATGTAGGTTTTAGGGTATAAATGGGGTGCTTTTGGGGTTGTGGTGTGGTTAGGTCGGCTGCAGAGAGTGCAGAGGGGTGATGCCTTGCAGTCCATCGGTTTGCAGAGAGACATAGCTGTTCCTGTCCTGTCCTGTCCCGTTCCTGTCCCTGTAATCTTTTTTCCCTGTCTCTATTCAGGGAACCCCCACCATTCACCTTGGCCAGGGTAGTGGCTTTCTACAGACCTTTAGGTTTGTATTATTGTGACGCGTTCTTGAACAATAATCCGCAAATGTATTTTGTCTCTGAAACTTTTGTCTCTTCATCTATCCACTCCATCATAGGTGCATTGAAACCTATAATTTAGATGAAACTGTTGTCTCTTCATGTATCCCCTCCATTAGATGTATTTTGTTTAGCATTTGAATTTTGCTGAATCTGATGTCTCTTACTCTATCCACTCCTTCATGCATAATGTCATTATTGTCTGATGAATTTGTGTCTCTCTGATATTGCTGATGTATTACACTCTTTTATGAGTTCATTATTAGCACTTGTAACCGTATCCATTGAGCATTTACCTTTATTTTGAGATAGAGCTTTATTAACTTAATCGAGAGTCTGTGATTATTTAGCTGACTGAGTAGTTAGTTAATTTTATATGATCATTACCATCAACTATTCAACTAATTGGTTCATCGACCAAGTAGAAGTAAAGTTGATGTTTTAGCTCGATGAAATATTGTGGGAAATAACACATGAATAATAAACAGAGTAGAATTGAATGCATATAAATTGACCCCAGCGCATCAGCGATTTGGGTGAATGTGTATGAGCCATTGTTTGTGATGATATTGAGTATTGATCGCGCTGGATCATAGTGAACCCGTGGAAAAATACTGGTATATTTGGAATTCTTGGCATGTGGGCACCAGTGGTATGATGCTGGCACTAGCACAATGAATGTAATTTGTGACATAAAGATGGGCAACATGAAATATAGGAGGGAGGCAACCATGACAAAATACTGAACTTGACATATTGAGGTAATTTTTGATATAAGGGTCACCTTTGGTATATAGACAGCATAAATTAAAAAATTCTAGTACCAGCATAGTTTATGTCTTTTTTTAAATAGGGGGTACCCATGACCAAATGCTGGTCCTGACACCACAGAGGTCATTTTTTACATATGCGGTCATCCATACCACATTTTGGAAAAAATAGTGTCAACTCCTAAGGAACATCAGGTTTCATTGGCTTGGCACACCATTAAAGGATTTGAATGTTTAATGAGTGCCTTTTCTGCACATATAGTGTTGGAAAGTGGGTTATTGGTAGGGGTAATTATGCACTTATCACTAGCAATAAGGCCACTAACGCAGTGTAACGTTCAGTGAAGGTCTCAATAAATTAGTAGCTGGCAGTGAGCAGTCAGGCCTAACTTAGGAGACAACAGTGTAAAGCGTTTAAAACACCAATACACCAAATAAGCAAGACACCAAGCACAATAAAAATTCCCCACCAATTTATAGAAATAGGTTATATTTATATAAACAAATAGACACCAAAATGACAAACATCCAATATAGGGAACCGGAGCAATGAATTCTTAAAAAATTAACACTATCTAGTGCTTAAAAGCATATAGCACCACGTTGGGACATCTGGTCACACTTGACCAGGACAAAGTCAAAGTTTGAGGCCAACCAGGTCGAATAACCTTGGTCGAATAAATTTGGTCAAAATTTTACCTTCACATTTAGTAACTTTTCTGGAGCTTTTTCTTCTGACTTCGATCGACCCTTTACAGCAGGCCGGATTCAGTGAGGGTTCGCCGGCTTGACTTTCTGCAAGGCACTGGTAAAATGCTGGATGTCTGAAGCTCTGGAGCTTTCAGCTGAACAAACCAGAAATCCTGGCCTAGTAGCAGTTGAAGGTAGCCGGCTTGACTCCTGACGTTGAGTCAAAGAATATCTGATGTTACTTCATCTGCCACTGGCATTTTGGTGAACTGACAACCATTGCTTTGCTATGTTGTAAGTTATGCCAGAAGATAAATTAGATTTAGATGATGCAATAGACTAAAAGGTGATCTTAAAAATAGTTTGGGAAAATATACGGATGTCTTCCTAGTGGCTGCAAGAAAGGTAAAACATTAGCAAAATTAAATAAAAGTACATGAGAATAATTGAAAGTATTAGACATGGGCTGTAAGTAGCTATTATCCAGCTGGATATAGACTGGGGTGTTGTTTGTGCTGCGAACACAATCTTCCTATCCATGAAATTTAAATATGCTCTTTTAGCTTATGATTGCTAAGTGCAAGTTTTCACCCATGAGTATTTGCCTCACTGTTGAAATGTAGGAGAATGTATTCCAGCAGCGTAACTTTTACAACCAGGTGTCATCTCCAAGAGCCAGTTCTATACTGCCGCCGAGAACACTTTTCATAGCTGTATCGCTGACTTCTACTACGTGACAAAATAGTCATCTCAGTCGAGAGGCAATTTTTTGACGGTAGTTGTACTTTCATAATGATACTGCAGACCGATACCGAGTCAAGTGATGGATGATTGCATGCCAGGCGCTTAATTCTTCAATTTTAAGTGAGCGGTATTCTATAATGAAGCAGCATTAAGGTTAAACAGGAGCCATTATTAAAAGTCCCAAAATCTGTCGCAGAGGGTCTACTAAGTAGTGTGTCCATATTAAACTTACAGTAAGTCATTATCACCCATCAAACAATATTTAACTGATGACCGAGAAACAAAATGTTACGATTTCATGCTATTGTAAGCATGGGCGAGTTACAGCATAGTACATGACTCTACATTAAAACTACGAACTTTAAATATCCATATCATGAGAAGAAATGTCAGGCTGAAATGCAAGCTTTTTGTTAAATACCCTAGAATGTTGGTGGGCAGCCTTCACCTGCGTGCTGTCTGCAATGTGCTGCTGTCAACAGAGAGGCAGCCTGGGAATGTGACCTTAATGTACCACAGAACGTTTCTACAGACTTCCCAGCACAAGGTCAGTTGATGTTCAAGTAAAAGGCCACAGCAACTATTCATCACTTCTATCTAGTGCGAGCAAGTCTCAGAGGACAAAAAGGCAACTATTTCCTGCTGTAACACATCACCGCCTCTGTGTTAACCTCTCACGCACGGTCTTGTTCTTTTGTAGAGACGATCAGGTGTTACACAATAGAATAAATGTGCACTAACTTCATTTACGGTTAACGATTATAAAAGGGTTGACATTAAAGCTTAGTTTAGCATTGGCTTTTTTGTATTTCAGATATTTTTCTGTTCGCTTAATTTCAACACTGCTGAATCTAAGTTTTCATTATTGAAAGTGTCCGGTTGAGCCATATATATTTATACATGTATTAGTTTTTCATACAACTTTCTGCCTAAGGACTTAAAGCGGTGTAGTTCTAAGCAGAATATGCAGTAGGCAATGCAACATGCACATCTCATATATGTAGTAAAACAATAAATACTTCTGAGCTAACAATTCACGGGTTTTAAGTAGGGCCTGAATCTGGGACCCCATTGTACATGTGGTGGCACACATGAAGTAGGGGCCATCCAGTGTAGATAAAAGCTGTTCTCTCTCCCCACTCCTGCATCTAAGATGATCAACAATAGGCATTCTAGAACCTTGCTTTGTTTGATGATGTCAGCTGGGATGTTCAGATGCATTGTGACAAGTTTCAACGAATGATTCCTTTAAACTTACCCTTTAGGGGCATCATGGTATGCAGCCCCCCAATTGGTAATCAAAGTTATTTTAAACACAATCAATGCTGAGACAGATAGCCAGCCCTACCTGAGAACCGGGACCCAATGGAACACAACATGTTCCATTCACCGAAAAAGTAGTACATTTTCACTTGCAGTAGTACGCCAACTATGGCTGAAGAGTTTCTACTTATTTGCTATTTGTAAACATTCCTAGTATTATGCCTGGAAAGATGTGCCAGATTCAGGCATGCTACTAGGAATGTCATGTTACAATTTTCAAGGTCCCCTGTTCCCACTGATTAACTCAGCACAAGCAGAATAGGGCCTCCAATTCAGATGTACGTGGTGTTGTTCCTGTTTTTTTTCCCCACAGCTAAAAAGATTTTCACAGAGAAATTGTTTCCCCCGCCTCCTCACCAAACCCTGGGCTGATCCATTCCCCTTTCCAACCCGAAAGGGGAGTTAGTCCAGCTCTTAGCTGGAGTAAATCTTTGACCATTTCCAGGTTGGAATGGGGTCAGAGTGGAGTTTAGGATTACCCAGAAGCCTACATGTTTTAGGACGTACACAAAGTTGGAGGACAAGCCATGCCTTGGTACACCCACTACCCACTCCTTGAGTGGGATTCACTACTGCAGATTTTCTCTCATTTGTGTCAAAGAAATCTGCAGTTTGCGGACGTGTAGAAATGAACAAATCAAACAATGCCTTTTATACCTCAAAATCACTACGGTTGAGTTGAATTTACTACTACAGATTTATTACACTTGTGACAATGAAATCTACTGCAGTAAATAAATTTACACTTGCCAGGAATCTCTTAGCGAATTCCCCCCGGGCGTAAAGGAAGCATTTTCATCTACAGACCTAAGTTTTTAGCCAAAAATTCCTTTGTGAATAGAACCAGCATCTCTAGTAAGATGTGGCTAACAATGCATGAGTACGACATAGTGCCCCCAGATGCATTGGGTATATAACCCTCTGAAAGTCCCATCAATGACAAGTTTGAAGCGGGATTATTAAAATGGCAAAGATAACTGGAAGCATTGTGCTTCACATTTTTCAGAAAAATGCATCTTTAAAAATATGTTGATGGTCTCGTGGAAATCTAGTTCTCTTTCTTGAGACTTGTAAAAATATAGCAGCATTGTCACGGTCGAGCATGATATGATGTACTTTCTCCGTGAGGCAATAATACCGGGGCTGAATACGGTCTCAAAAGTCCTCATTGTGGTATTCCGAAGGACCAGATGTAATAACATGTTGTCTCCAAAATGCGTAAGCCTACCCTGAGATCTTAACGACACCCACAACATCACATATCAATTTGGAAGGACCAGTACAGTCTTTTTAGGCCCTGATCACTAACCTTGCATGCAAACCGAAAGAATTTAACTCCTACAGGCGTGTGCTCTCTTTTGAGCTACTTTCGACTTAGGGCTATCAGTTTTCTTTGGGCATTTGGAAAGAGAGGGGAATTGTATGTAGGAAACTTTCAGGCCTATAGTGAAATCACTAAATAGGAAAGTGCAAATACATGTTTGTGAAATGTGGAGAGAGGCATGTGATGCAAGCATGCATTTGCAATTTAAAACGTTTTTCTTTCTCCATTGGGAACATATTTTTCCCCATATAGAAATCCCTTCATTAAGCTACCGTGAACCTTATGTTTATTTCCTCCCCATTTCAACTTGGGAATATATTTCACCTTCCCTAGACAATACCTTGGGAAAAGCTGCTCCAATTTCAGAAAGTGTTGAAAACTCAGCTCTTTAACGAACACTCCATCACAATGCATAAGCCGTCCACAACTCAGCTACCTCTCCTGTCACTCTTTGACTTATGCTTGTCATTGATACTGTGCAGAGCTCCGCTGCATTTTGGCTCAGTTCACGCTTGCCATATGCATACATACACGAGATATCTGCAAGCAAATGATTGGTAAGCTTGGGAGATTGTTGAGGTTCCCTAATGTTTTGTGGGGGACATCGAAATTGCATAGTTCTGGAATGGGATTTTGCCCTTATAATTCCTTATAGTTGTGCATTGTTGAACTTAGGTATGAAAATATGATTGTGTACCAGGCTCTTGGCACATCACAGTTTCTTATTAAAAGGCATAGAATGACACATGCTTCAAGAGTTGAACAGAAATCAGATAATAAATAAATACATGAGAATCCTGGGTGTCGCTGATCTGTACATGCAGAATTTGTTCAAACATACAACCAACTACCACTATTTTTGCCAGGGTATAATTTGCCAAGTGTTGGGAAGGGGATTATTAGTAGTGGTAAATATGCATCTACCACTGGCAATAATTTCACTAATAAAATTTAAGGCTCAGAATAGGTCTCAGAAAATTATTCCCATGGTCATCCCTTGATAGCTTGGCTGCAAGCAGGCAGGCTTAACTTCAAAGACAGAAATGCACAAATCATTTAAAAACATCAATTCCTGATTCCCTGCCCATTGCATGGCGCTCCCGATCCCCGCGAGGAATGCCGGGCCTAAAGGTAGTGACCCTTAATGTTCAGGGTCTGAATAACCCGGTGAAGCGCAGAGCGATCCTATCGTTGCTGGAGGGGACGCAGGCAGACATTTGCCTTTTGCAGGAGACACACTTATTGCCCTGAGATTGCCATAGGATGCTTTCTGCTAAGTTCCCTACCCAGTTCTTTTCCTCGGCAGCGAACAAGACGGCGGGGGTAGGCATTCTCCTAGCGAGCTCCTTTCGGGGGGAGGTTTTGCATAAGTGTGCTGAACAGAAGGGGAGGCTCCTTGCGTATCGCATGCGCCTGGGAGGCATAGCATTTACGGTCGGCTCCGTTTATAGCCCAAATGATCACCAAGAGCGCTTCCTAGACTCCGCGCTGGTGGATGTCACTGCTTCCCCCGACCGCCACATTATCTTGGGGGGGGACCTTAACATTGTCTTCGATTCTGTGATGGACAGATCGGCGCAGCGCTTCCCGCAGACGGGGGAACTGTCCCAGGCTGGGAGGGCCCGGATTGCGGAAATGGACTTGCACGACCTCTGGCGCTCCATGCACCCCACGGATAGGGACTACTCTTATTTCTCGCATGCACACCGAACCTACTCACGGCTGGACTACCTCCTGGTGAGTGGACCGATGCGTGCCGCTGCCACGGCGGCGGACATCGGGGTCCTGACCCTGTCTGACCACTCCCCAGTCACCGGCGTCTTCCTGTGGCCGGCGGCCTCCCCCTCTCGGGGGGTGTGGCGCCTCCGGGATACCCTTCTACACAAGAAGTCGGTGGTGCAACGCATCGGGGAGGTCATACAGGACTATCTCACCCACAATAGCAACACTGACACCTCGCAGGCGACACAGTGGGCGGCATTGAAGGCAGTCCTCCGGGGGGAATTTATCTCTATCTCTGCAGCTGAAAATAAGGAGCGGCAACTGAAGAGGGATGAGCTGACAGCTCAGGTCCGGGAGCTTGAGCAGGTCCACCGCCGCACGGGGGCGCCGAGGGTGTGGAGGCAGTTGAAGGCAGCGAGGAAGCTCCTGTCGGCTCTGGATCTTGACAGGGCGGAGTATGCCGCCCTACGCTTGAAACATGCCTACTACACTGGGGGGGACAGATGTGGCAAGCTCCTAGCACACCGGCTCCGGGTCGCGCAACAGCGTAGCGTTGTGAAAGAATTGGTGGGCACGGACGGGGGGGTTGTCTCCGGGGACGCGGAGGTAGCGGAATCTTTCCGCGGCTTCTACGAGGCGCTGTATGCTGAGGAGCCCTCCTCGCCACGGGATGCCGACGGCTATTTGGAGTCGTTGACCCTCCCGGTAATAGATCCGGCTCAGGCGGACCACCTGGAGCGGGACATTCATGTTGAGGAAGTGATTTCAGCTATCGCGCGGCTGAAACACGGCAAGGCCCCGGGCCCGGACGGGTACACGTCGCTATTTTACAAGACTTTTTGCATGGTCGTGGCCCCTGTCCTTACTCGGCTATTTAACTCTTTCTCCGAACCGGGAGCCATCCCTCCGGATCTCCTGAGGGCGACGGTCGCGGTAATCCCGAAACCTGGGAAGGACCGGGTCCTCTGCGGCTCGTACCGACCCATCTCGCTTTTAAATGTCGACCTCAAGTTGTACACGGGGATTCTCGCGTCCAGGCTGAGTCCACACCTCCCCGGTCTGGTGGAGGCGGACCAGGCTGGTTTAGTGCCCGGCAGACAGACGGTTGACAACACCAAGCGGGTGACGCATGTTCTGGAGAAGGCCTCAAGGATCTCGGGGGAACGGATGTTGCTGTCCGTCGATGCGGAGAAGGCCTTCGACAGAGTCCACTGGCCGTATCTTGAGCTGGTCCTCCAGAAATTGGGGATCGGCGATAAGTTCCGCACCATGGTATTTAACTGCTATAAGCATCCTTCAGCGTCGGTGCGGGTCAACGGGTGTAGCTCCGGTGGCTTCGCCATCGAGCGCGGCACGCGGCAGGGCTGCCCTCTTTCGCCGCTCTTGTTTGCCCTCTACATGGAGCCGTTTGCTCAGAGGATTCGTAATAATCCGGATGCTGTCGGGGTCCGGATGGGCCAGTACGTCCACACCGTCAGTCTCTACGCGGATGATGTCCTGTTGACCTTGGACGACCCTAGGAGGTCGCTGCCTGCTTGCCTCCGGGAACTGGACGCCTTTGCGGGGGTGGCCGGCTTCAAAATGAATATGAGCAAGTCGATGGCGTTAGATGTGTCCCTGGCTGCGGATACCAGGAGGGATCTTCAGCGGCTCTTCCCCATGCAGTGGTCCTCGTCCACGGTGCCGTACCTGGGGATCCTGCTGGCGCCTACATTGCCGGAGATGATTACGGCCAATTATGCCTCCCTCAGCAGGAAGATCAAGGATGAGCTTGGCCGCTGGAACAAGGGCCTGCTGTCCTGGCTGGGGCGAATCGCGGCGGTCAAGATGACGGTGTTGCCCCAGATACTATATCTTTTCCGGGCCCTCCCGCTCCAACCCCCGGTGGGCTGGATACGACAAATGCAGGCTGACATCTCCCGCTTTGTCTGGCAGGGTCGCAGGCCACGCATGAAGAGGGTCCTCTCCACGCTTGCTCCGGAGGCGGGGGGTCTCGGCATTCCAGACCTCCGTAAGTACTTTCAGGCGGCACAGCTACGCTATCTGGTGGAGTGGAGCAGGTGGGAGTCCGACAAACATTGGCTCTTCCAAGACCAGGCAGTGGCGGGCCGCACCTTACAAGAGGTTCCATTCCTGCGCCGCGCGCATCGCCCCCCTAATCTTTACGCTTCCTTTGTTACGCGGGTCCCCCTGCGTGTGTGGGACGCGGTCTGTGAGGCCCGGGGCCTTACCACCTTCCCTTCGCCTCTCACGCCCATTGTGGGCAACCCGGACTTCTCCCCAGGGATGGAGCCGGGGGTTTTCTCCCACTGGGTGCAGGCGGGCTGCAGGGCACTCTTCCAGATCTATGGCCCGGAAGGAGTGGTTCCTTTTCAGCAACTCCGCCAGGAGTTCGGCCTGATGGAGCTGGACAGATTGCGCTACATGCAGGTTCGGCATTGGGCCCTCCAGCCCCAGGTCCGTGCCACCGCCGCCCGCCCAATTACACCGTATGAGAGGTGGTTGGCTACTCGGACCTCCGACGCTAAGCTAATTACCGATCTGTACAAATACCTACAACCCCCGCCGTTCCACTATTACAACCCGGGGAGGGAGCGCTGGCACAAGGAATTGGGTAGGACACTCAGCCACAAGGAATGGGACAAAATTGCGTATCGGGCGCGGCACTCTGCATATCACACGGGCCTTACGGAGACCTTTACTAAGGTGTCCACATACTGGTACTACACCCCGGAGAGACTGTATGAAATGCATAAACACACTGACAGGGGGTGCTGGCGGAGCTGCGGGCAGGAAGGTACCCTTTCACACATTCTTTGGGATTGCCCAGTGCTGACCGCCTACTGGAAGGAAGTTTTGGACGAGGTGGATAAGCACTTTGGGATAGAGCTGCCGCGACTCCCGGCGTATGTCCTGTTGGGCCTCCCCAATGACCTAATGTACCCACTGAAGTCCCGCAGGGGTAGGCAGATCGCAATTGCGCTGGGGTCTGCGGTTCAGAACATTCTAATCCACTGGCGCACAGCCACCGTCCCCTCCATCACCGGTTGGTTGCATAGGCTTTGGCATGTGCTGGGGATGGAGAAGCTGTCGCTTACGGTTGCGGGGGAGATAGACCAATTTGAAGAGCTGTGGCAACCCTTTCTAGCGCTGCTGTCCACTGAATTCCGGGAGCTCACCTGCCCGAGGTATCTTAGGCTTCTCAGGCTGACGCCGCCGGTGACCCCGGCGGACTAGTTTACATGTGAGACGGGGACCTCCCGGGGAGGGGGGGGGGGTGCGGGGCTTCCTGGTGAGGATTACTCTGGTGCGGGACCATAGGACGGGGGGGGGGGGTGTGGTTCTTTCGTTACTGGGAGGATGGGGGATGGGGGAGGGGGATTGTGTTCTGTTGAGTTGCTGATGGCTTTCATTGCTTAGATTTGGGGTGTCGGATACGCGGGCGGGGATTCCATAGCTTGCATTTCTAGCCTTCATTTACTGTGTTTTTCCCCCTGACTTACTGCGCTACCTATTGCCAACCCTCTGGAGTTGCACCCTTTTTCTTTGACTGTATTCCATGTATCCTGACCTCCTATCCCCCTCCCCCATGGTTTGTTTTTGTCTCAATAAAAACGTTTTAAACATAAAAACATCAATTCAGTAAATAATTAGGACACACAATAAAATTCCAACACCAATTAATAAAAATAGGAAATATTTTTATCTTTAAAATGACATCAAATGAAAAACATCCAATGTAGGGAACCAGAGATATGATTTTTTAAAGATTTAGCACTATATAGCACATAGAAACCTATAGTGCCTATTGGGACTTCAGGTCGCTGTAGACCAGGAAAAATTGTCAAAGTTTCAGGACAATCACAATGGAGCCCTGTGTGGCCACCCCTTGTGGTAGGTTTCGGTCAAAGTTTTTACCTTCTGACTTAGAAACGTTTTGGGAGTTTTTCTTGAAGTTCTCAGCCAGTCTGGATTTAGTGAGGGTTCACTGACTTGCCTTGAGATGAGCTCCCGGTCAAACTTATGGAAGACAGACCTCTGGAGCTCTCCAGTGGGATGAACCAGAGATCCAGGCTAGCTCGCAGCTGAGGTGGGCGGCTTGACTCTTGCGGTTGGTCCCTGTCATCTTTTTTACGTTTGGACTTAAAAACGTTTATGTAGCCGTTTCTCCTGGGGTCCCTCAATGCTCACCACCAGGCTAAATTCGGTGAGGATTCGCCGGCTTTGGTTTCGAGCAACTCCCGGTCACACTGTGGAAGTGGGTCCTCTGAAGATTTTTAGCGGGACGAACCTGGAGGGCATCCTGGCTCGCAGTTAAGGGTCGCCAGCTTGGCTGACCAGGTCGAGTTGGTCCAACTATGGAGCTTTTTTCAAAGTTGCTCCAAAGATTTCCCAACTTCTGGAACTTCTTCCCGAAGTTCGTTAGAGGGTCCCAAAGTAAGTCTAACACTTACTCCAAGGGTCTGGAAGCTCCAAGATGGTACTTGAAAGTTTGGGACTTCAATTCCCACAATCCACTTGGAAAAGACCCTTACAGATCTACTGGTAGTAATCCAGGCTGGGAATTCTTGGTGGTGATTTTCCAGAAGAGCTATGTTAACCTGTAGCTTGCAGGGAGTCCACTGTTTAGTCCTTTGAAGCAGATTTGATCCACAGGGCTGTATTTCCAGACTGTGCAGCAGGTGTAGTCAGTCAGAGTGCAGTGCCTGGTTGTTGCAAATCAAACTTCCAGCGTGGACCCTTCTTCTTACTTTAGTTTCAAGCTGCAGATCTGAGAAGCACTGCCCCTCTCAGAAACTTATTCAGTGTCCTCTGGGGTCTCACAAGAGGGCACTACTGTCCAATGAGGTGCAGGTCAACATTCCAAAGCGTGACAATTTCATCCAAAGTGTGGCACAGTGGTCTCCCAAAAAGCATTATTTCTCCAGACCTCAATATGGCTGAAGTCTCAGAAGAGAGGCAAGAGCTGGCCAAACCAACATCCAGGATGTTTCATCTCCATAGACTCCTTCCCCTTGGCATCTGCATGTTCAATCCAATAATCCTGCCATCTGGCTGGGTTCAGAGGGTAGAGGTGTAAATGCAACTGGTTTCTTCTGACTGTCTCCTCGTTCTTTTGAAGATCATGGTTTATGCCCGCCCCCTTGCTCTGCATTCCTATGCAGTAGACCCCTCCTCCCAGAATGGCTCTTTCACCCCAGGGCCTACTTATCACTTCATCAAAGCAGCCTGGTTCATCCACTTAACTCTGACCAATTGGGGCAGATCACTGGAAAGCTGAATTCTGGCTTACAGAAAAGAAAGTCTTATAACTTCTTGTCTGTACATTTTAGGATAAATTCAACAATAGCAAATTGTTGGATTTATCAATACCATTCTAGTGAATCCATGAATTATATTTTTTGGAGTTTCCCGGCGGGAGTTATTAATTAACGACTTCTTGCCATGTTAACCCATGTGGCTGGGGATCTGCAATGGGGAAAATTAATTGGGCAATTTCTTCAACAGCAGGGCTTATAAAATATATTCTATGGGGACCCTGTCTGAAACATCTAGGGGAGACTTAACTGGTTCTGAATATGTAAAATATATTGCAGATCCTCACTCCACAGTGCTTCTAGCAAAAACGTTGATTTAGGGAAGCACTTTACTACAATGGGGGAAGTGTGCAATTTCACTAAACCCAAGGCATGTAAATCCTAATTTATAAGGGTCCTTAAATGTACCCGGCACCCCACCACTGGGACACCTAGGGTTGACCTCGGGGGTACCTAATATTGTTTATTACATTTTAAGTGCCCCAAACACCAAAGTTGAGTTTAGGCTCAATTTACATGTTAAAAGTAGTCCTTCAACACAGGGCTGCTTTTAAATTGACCCTCATGCCTCAGCAGTGCACACATGGAAGTGCAGAATGGGCTGCTGGCCTGTAAACCACCATGCCCTACTATATACTAGGGACTTAAAGGTAGTTTTGATCCCCCTGCACTATTAGGACACCTTCCCGCACAAATCCCCTAAGGTATTTTTTTCTTTTTATGGGTGCTGCAGAATGCCCAGACAACACCATGGATTTTGTAACACACATTGAAAGAGGAAAACAACAAGGAGAAATAAAGATATTACTCCTCGTTACACCTCCCCTGGGATAAATAGCAATTTGCCACATTGCCAGGTATACCACTAATGGTAAATCTGGAAATGCTCCAAAATCCTTTGTGTTGTCTGGGAGCACCCACGCCTCACCCATGGAACACCTGCCTATGACAAAGTAATGCAATTAAGCGATTTGCGCTGCGTTGGGATACTCCAGATGAATCAAATCACTCAGGGCCATGTAAGGTGGCCTTGTGTGGCTTGATAAATCTAACTTAGTACTAGTTGCATCTCCCTTGTGCCCTTTTGCATTGTGCAAGGGTGAAGCAACTACTTGATATTATGCCACTAAATGAATAAAGTAAAATGAAAATAGAAGGTTTCAAAAGTATAATTGGCATGGCAAAGGGTTTTTTCCAAATGTTCACAAAACATTTTACACTGTAGAAACTGGGGGCGGACAGAAACCCACATGGAAGATTGTAGACTTTTAAAGATTAGCGGATCCAATTGTGCATGGTGTGGGTGGCCATAGTCCAATAGAGTACTAGCACATGCCCTCTGCCTCTAGTTAGGACAAGAGTTCCACAAGAAATAGTTAGGGGTAGACTATTCTTAAGAATTGATGCTCCTGTTCGATAATGGTGACCAGCTTTAGGCTTTCTGCTGATGACTCACTCTAGTGTCTGCTAGGACTCATTGCAGGAACCTATACACATAACAAACTACCGCTCAACAACAAAGATATCTGAATACAAACCGAAAAAAATAAAAGGAGAGATGAATACACATCTTTTGCTGAAGGCAGTTCACTACATGCATGTTGCTGGATGCATCATAATGTCGCCTAGAGTGAAAAATCATTCATTCCTTATTTGGGAAAAACAAAACATAGTAGAAAGTCAAGGGTGCGTGTTTTTAACTCTTCAAGGAATTCTATGTCAGGACCGGAGGCGAGGATTATGCTTTAGCTTTCTTCACTTTAATATTGCAGCTCTTCAAAGTCAAACAAATAAACTACTATTCCCATGCAACATAGGGAATAAACAAATTTAATCATAGACTGTCCCAGGCTAGAGTGTCCTCCTTATGCACCAATCAGCAGTCCCCTTGGGGTTGATAGTCCTTTGTTTATGACTGCCCCTCCTCTTTCTTCGCTGCTGTAGCCGAGTTAAGTCACCTTTTTCTTGCCTTATTCGAATCTTATCTGTAACGTTGCGCTTATTAAGTGTAACTGCCAGTATTTGTTCTTTAAGCGATTACAATATGTAAAATTACCTGCGCGTCGGCTGTGTGCTTTTTTCTGTGCGCGTAGTTGCTGTTTCCCTCAGGGAGCATTTGCTTGATACGCGCGCGCCACTTCCGTTAGCGCGTTTTTTCACAGCTTGTATATTTCTGTAAATTCTTCTTTTAAAGTATTTCATGCGCAGTGATTCTTTCGATTAGCCATAGCGTTTCGCCGCTATTCGGTGTCCACTTCAGCCGCGGGAGGTTCGTCCTCCCTAGCGGCGACGTTGGTGCATCTCGCGGTTGCCTCCGAGCGCCACTAGAGGGCGTATGGTGCATCCTCTGACGCAGCGGACGCGCTGAAGACTCCGAGCATTCTGACAGCATCGGAGTCCAGCGTTGGCCCGCCGCGAAGCGAGCCTTGTCTTTGTCTGCCTCAGATGTCCCTGACAAGGGCCTGTAATATATTTTGAAGCCTTCTTTAGAGGTTTTTACGCCCCGTGAACGCCCGTGATACTGGGTCTGTACTGCCATTAGCAGATTTGCAGGTGGTGTTTCCTGCTGTGGGGTCTGTACTTGTAGGCCTTTTTACACCCTGTTTCCTTCGGGGTCAGTGACGCAGTTTTTCTGCAGGGACCTGTGTTAGGCAGACTGCCCTTTTTACATATATTGCACCAGGGCGTTTTGGGTCTTAGGCTTTAAGCCTCTAAAATTGCGAGCTTCGCCCGCCCATATCCCGGCTGCTGCCCAGCCATCCTTAATTTGGTGAACAACCTGTTCAGGTTTTGGCCATATTCTTCCACTTATTATGGACGCCTCCCACAACGCTGGGTACGAGGAACAGTGGGAGGAGGACCCCTTGGGGCAATGCCCTGGGGTGATGACTTTTACGATGCGGTGGATGAGTCCATTTATAAGGCGGTGGAATCGGCCATGACCCCTTTAGAGGAGCGACTTTCGCAGAAAATTGAACAAGCCTGTGAGAAATTGTCTAAGGCCGCATGGGCTTCGGCTTCTGGATCACCTGCCATTGCTTCTACTTCAGGTGCCCAGTCACCTCCTCCAAAGCGGGCTAGGGTTGCGGTGACGGGTTCTGATCCCTTTGCCCGCCTTAAACAGGCGTTCCTTTCCAGTTGCAACCCCCCGTTAGACTCTGTTTCAAGTCCGCCACCGGTACCTTCTTCTCCCCCAGGAGGAGACCCGGATGATCAGGGTGATGGGGATGCTTCTCCGGAGCGATCCCGCCCATGGCTCCCTGCCAAACCCCCTGTAACAGACACAAATTGTGTGCCGATATGTTGGACCTGGATGATGTTTTACATCCACGATCTTCTGATTGGGCTCCATCAGAAAAGGTCGCCCAGTATGTGGCCAACAGAATTCGCCGACCTTTGGAGCCTTAGGGCAGAGTGTCCACGTCCCACCCTAAATGGCAAAGTGGCGGCGACTCCCGAAATTGACCCCAGAATGGCGACATTTCTCCAGAAATTTGTCAAGGACCCAAAAAAGGGGATAGACCGTTCATGGCGTGCCTGCCAAGATAAACTTTTAGATGTCTTGGGGCCAATTACAAAAATTTTAGATATGGCAGAGGAGGCCAAGGTTTCGGGCTCTCTAATTTCTCCAGACCATCTCTCTTCTTGGGCCCAGAGACTGGTAGTTTTTCTAGGCAATGCCAACTGCGCGCTGTCCACAGAGCGACGCAGGTCTCTTCTCATTAAGGTGGATCCCAAGCTGGGAGACCTTGCAGACAGGGAAGCAGGTCCTGTAGCTCAAGGTGGCCTCTTTGGGGAACCTTTCATCAAAGAGCTAGGGAAGTTTGTTAATACTTTCACCTCCCTTGACAGAGCCCAATTTTCTATTAGGAAATTCTTTCGCCCCCGGGTTTTCAGAGGGGCCGGACGAGGCAGGGGCTGCTCGTCCAGCCGTCAAATCGAACCAGAGGACAAGGATCTAACCAGGGGCAGTACCAAGATCAAGCACGCTTCGGGAACTTCTACCCCGAGGCAGGAACAGAGGCGGCAGAGGAGGAGGCGGCTCCACTACTTCCGGTGAATGTTCTCACTTCTTCCCATCTAAAAGTGGGGGGCCGTCTGGCGCATTTTTTCCCAATGTGGACTTCCATCACGGGGGATGCTTGGGTGCTTCAGACAGTCAGGGGTTTCCATATAGAATTCCTCGGCTCGCCGGTGCAATCAGTGCCCCCCAGGCCACTTTATTTTTCAGAGGTAGACGCGAAGCTCATCGACCAGGAGGTCGAGGCCCTTTTGGCCAAAGGTGCTATAGAAAGAACAGTGTTGCACCCAAGAGGTTTTGTCAGCAACCTCTTTCTGGTAGACAAGGTGGACGGAGGTCAACGCCCAGTTATCAATTTACGGGAGTTCAACGAGTGGCTAGTCTACCGCCACTTCAAGATGGAGGGAATCCATCTCTTGAGAGACATTTTGCGCCCAGGAGATTGGTTGGCACGCCTCGATCTCAAAGATGCTTATTTGGCGGTGCCAGTCTTTCCCCCCCATCGCAGGTTCCTTCAGTTTCAGTGGCGCGGCGACACCTACGAGTTCACCACACTTCCTTTCGGTCTCTCCTCCGCCCCCTGGTGTTTCACCAAGGTCTTGAGACCGGCAGTGGAACGACTGCGGGCGTCAGGATTCAGACTCATTGTCTATTTAGACGATATCCTGCTGATGGCGCAAGATCCGAGCACCCTGTCACGACAGCTGCAAACGGTTGTAGATCTCCTGCAGAACCTGGGGTTTGTCATAAACTAATGCAAATCTACTCTGGTGCCTTCGCAAACAGTGGTTTTTCTAGGTTTCCTTATAGACTCAGTGGCTTCTACCCTCAGCCTTCCTGCACGCAAAATGACGAAAATTCGCCACGAGCTTCGGAGAGCCTTAACTCTGACTCGAATCTCGCTCAGACAGTTGGCCCGGATAGTGGGTCTCCTATCGGCATCCATCCAGGCCATCTTGCCGGGACCCCTACATTACAGGGCTTTACAGCGCCTGAAGGCGGTTCATCTCCGAAGGGGTCGTCCTTATTCATTCAAAGTGTCCTTAACGGCGGAGACCAGGGAAGAACTACAATGGTGGTTGACACACATGGAAGCCTGGAATGGGTGGGCCATTTTCGGTTCAGCACCCGATGTGGTTATCGAGTCAGACGCGAGCAGGTCCGGCTGGGGCGCGCGTTGTGGCGACTTCACCTCCGGAGGAATTTGGTCTCCATCGGAACAGCGGTTGCACATCAACTGCTTGGAACTTTTGGCAGGTTTGTTTGCCATCATGTGTTGGACCAGAGACTCAGTTTGTTTGTGTGTCCTCCTCAAGATGGACAACACTTCCGCGGTCCGTTATATCAACCACCTTGGGGGCACTCGCTCAAGAGCACTTTCGGATTTGGCGGCGAGTCTCTGGCAGTATTGCCTGGACCATCAGATCTCGGTCACAGCAGAGTATCTGCCGGGGCAGGACAACCAGGTGGCAGATTTTCATTCACGCCACTTTCACGATCTCAGTCTCTGGAAGCTCCATCCCGGGGATATTTGCGGATCTACAAACCCTTTGGGGGCCCTTTTCAATGGATCTTTTTGCCTCTCGGCTAGACTTCCAACTTCCCCGTTTTTTCAGCTGGAGACCAGACCCCCTGGCGGAATGCACAGATGCCTTCCTTCAGGATTGGAGGAACGAACAGGGCTACGCGTTTCCTCCATTTGCAATGATAACCCGGGTTTCTGCCCAAGTTCGCCGGCAGGCAGCGTCCATTGTTCTGATCTCGCCGATTTGGAGATCTCAAGTCTGGTTTCCGGTTCTACTGGAACTTTCCTGGTATTCTCCAATCCTACCCCCCAGTTTCCCAATCTTCTTCTGAGTCCGGACGGGTTTCCTCACCCATTGATCGAACAGGGTTCCCTAACACTGATGGCGTGGCGGATTACAGGGGACGATGGACAGTCCCGAGGCTTTCGGGAGCGGCTGAGACTTTCCTGTCCAAGGCCTGGGCGGATAGCACCCTCAAAAGATATCGGTCCTCCTGGAGACAATGGTGTCGTTGGTGTCTGCGACGGAGTTTTAATCCTGTGGCAGCAGATGTTACCGCCATCTTGAATTTTTTGGCCTCCCTTGCTGGGGAGGGTCTCGCATATAGGACCATTAACACCTTTCGGTCCACCATTTCTGCAGGTCACGTCTTGATTGATGGTAAGCCTGTCGGTGAACACCCATTGGTTTGTAGACTCCTGAGGGGTAAACGGCTGTCACTTCCCCCGGAACCTCGGTACTCCCAGTTATGGGATGTTAATAGAGTCCTGAATCTATTTCTGTCCTGGCAATCAAATAGGTTTTTGTCTAGGAAAGAGCTAACAGCCAAGATGGCTATGCTTCTGTGTTTAATCTCTTGCAGACGTGTCTCTGATGTCAGAGCCTTGGACGTTTCCGAGAGGATATTTTCCCCCAACGGTGTCACGTTCACCGTTCGCAGGCGCACTAAGTGTGGAACGACTACTGTCTCATATCCTGCTTTCCCGGATTCTCCTAAACTCTGTGTCGTGGCCTGCCTCAAGGCATACGAGGACATGACGGAGGAACTGAGACCTCCTGGTGAGCGCCAGTTGCTTATCGCACTTAAGAAACCTCACAAAGCGGTTTCTTCTCCCACAATTGCACGTTGGATTCGTTGGATCATGCAAGAAGCAGGCATAGACCTGAGTATTTTTGGTGCTCATTCCACAAGAGGAGCTATGGCCTCCAAGGCTTTTACCCTGGGAGCTCATCTAGAGGACATCCTCAATGCAGCGGATTGGTCCTCGGACTCAACCTTTAAGCGGTTTTATTTTAAACCGGTTATTGACATGGCTCATTTGGTTGTGAGCAAGCTTTAAACGAGCATAATCCTCGCCTCCGGTCCTGACATAGAATGAAAAATTTCCTAGCTAACGTAACGGAAAGTTTCAATTCTATTAAGAACTCGGAGGCGAGGATTATCCCACCCAGGGTACATCTTCGTTGTCCTCCCTCCCTCGTAATAGGGTGAGTAAAGTGTTTATGTACCTTCCCAGTGGAGTGTTGATATATATGCAATGTTGTTTCCTCCACAGAGCTAAACCTTAGCCATGACTGTAGCTTACGCCGTCTTATTTTCTTCCAGGGGACTCACACAAATAGGATTCCTGAAGGGTTTTACCTGGCTGACCGAGTGACGAAAGAGGAGGGGCAGTCATAAACAAAGGACTATCAACCCCAAGGGGACTGCTGATTGGTGCATAAGGAGGACACTCTAGCCTGGGACAGTCTATGATTACATTTGTTTATTCCCTATGTTGCATGGGAATAGTAGTTTATTTGTTTGACTTTGAAGAGCTGCAATATTAAAGTGAAGAAAGCTAAAGCATAATCCTCGCCTCCGAGTCCTTAATAGAATTGAAACTTTCCGTTACGTTAGCTAGGAAATTTTTCATTCCTGTGCTATCATTTTTTGAGGGCCCTCACTATAAAAAGAAATCTACATGCAATCACAATTACGTGGTGGTAAAAACCGTGGTGAAAACACCATCCAGTGTACTAAAGCAGCCAAAGTAGTACACAATAACACAGCTTGAGGGAATGAATATTCCTGTACCAAAATTACAAGCAATAATGATGATAACAAGAAATTTAAGAGTGGAAAACATTTTCTCTGAATGGATTGTGATATTATGATTACAACAGTCTTAAAGGGCCAAAAATGGAAACTACAGCCACAAAAAAGGAGGCTAGTGTGGAGCATATCCTGTCACTGCACCAGATGTTGATATTGTATTCTACAGTTTGCATTAAATATAGAAGGAAGCGAACAAAAGAAGAGATGAAACTAGAAAAAGTACCAAAGGATTTGAATACAGACTGGGAACTGTTTACCTTAATATAATGTGAGCAAGTACCACTGGACTGTAATATTTTCAAAGGGTGTGCGATTGAGGTTTCAAATATCCTGAGCATGAAGTGCTAACATATCAGCAATAACAGATGGCCTCTAATGAAGGGGTAGTGTGTTCAAGACTAAGGTGCCGATCACGATCCGGCAAAAACCGGGTACGAACCGTCGGACGGAGCATATTCTCCGTCCGACGCGTACCCGGTCGTCAAAATATACAAACATGGAATTACGATTCGCACGGGTACACCATTACCGTACGAATCGTAAAAAAGACCGACCGAACAAAAAACACCTACCAATGCGATCCGGGAAAGCGCCGACCTGACGTCGGGACGCACGCAGCCAGCCATTCACGACCCAGGAATCACGATTCGCACCGACGTCACCCCGCACGGTGAATATTTTGCGGCAGCCAAAAACTGCCGGGAAATCAGGACGACGCGAACAAGGACCACCAGTACGCGACGGACAGACGGCGACGCGAACAAGGAGGACCAGTACGTGACGGACACACAGGACGACGCCACCAAGGAGGACCCGTACGCGACAGGACGACGCGATCAAGGAGGACCCGTACGCGACAGGACGACGCGAGCAAGGAGTACCAGTACGCGACGGACAGACATGGACCCGAACCTACGAGTCATCCCTGCCCTCATAGCAGTACACCTCCTCTACAGGTTACGACGCAGACGCCGCAGAAGGTCAGAATAACTAAGGGAGGGGGGAAAGTGGGGTGGGGTGGGGGTGGCACGACCAGGGCAGGCCACAAAACAACCACATGAGTGACACACTACACATGGCCTGGACATACCTGACTCCCATGCCCTGGTCACCACGAGGGGGTGGGGGCGTGTCCTGATAAGCCAGCGACCGCCACAACGGAAGTCCGTCACCACGCGAACCGGCAACACAACCAGACAGGTACGTCCCGTACCCACGCCTGAAGAGCGTGGGTACGAGTCGGACCACGCCCACACACGTCACCCCAACAATGGCGGGACGGATCGCACCCACGTGGCAAAGGCCTGGGTACGGGCCGCACAAACATCACATAGCATGGGGACGGATATGTACGGACCCTACCCCCACCCCGTATGCAAGGAGCGTACCCCCCAGCCCAACAGTGCAAGTACGACCCGTACCCCCACCCGCGGACGTACGGAGCGTACCCCCAGCCCAACAGTGTAAGTACGACCCGTACCCCCACCCGCGGACGCACGGAGCGTACCCCCAGCCCAACAGTGTAAGTACGACCCGTACCCCCACCCGCGGACGTACGGAGCGTACCCCCAGCCCAACAGTGTAAGTACGACCCGTACCCCCACCCGCGGACGCACGGAGCGTACCCCCAGCCCAACAGTGTAAGTACGACCCGTACCCCCACCCGCGGACGCACGGAGCGTACCCCCAGCCCAACAGTGTAAGTACGACCCGTACCCCCACCCGCGGACGCACGGAGCGTACCCCCAGCCCAACAGTGTAAGTACGACCCGTACCCCCACCCGCGGACGTACGGAGCGTACCCCCAGCCCAACAGTGTAAGTACGACCCGTACCCCCACCCGCGGACGCACGGAGCGTACCCCCAGCCCAACAGTGTAAGTACGACCCGTACCCCCACCCGCGGACGTACGGAGCGTACCCCCAGCCCAACAGTGTAAGTACGACCCGTACCCCCACCCGCGGACGCACGGAGCGTACCCCCAGCCCAACAGTGTAAGTACGACCCGTACCCCCACCCGCGGACGCACGGAGCGTACCCCCAGCCCAACAGTGTAAGTACGACCCGTACCCCCACCCGCGGACGCACGGAGCGTACCCCCAGCCCAACAGTGTAAGTACGACCCGTACCCCCACCCGCGGACGTACGGAGCGTACCCCCAGCCCAACAGTGTAAGTACGACCCGTACCCCCACCCGCGGACGCACGGAGCGTACCCCCAGCCCAACAGTGTAAGTACGACCCGTACCCCCACCCGCGGACGTACGGAGCGTACCCCCAGCCCAACAGTGTAAGTACGACCCGTACCCCCACCCGCGGACGCACGGAGCGTACCCCCAGCCCAACAGTGTAAGTACGACCCGTACCCCCACCCGCGGACGTACGGAGCGTACCCCCAGCCCAACAGTGTAAGTACGACCCGTACCCCCACCCGCGGACGCACGGAGCGTACCCCCAGCCCAACAGTGTAAGTACGACCCGTACCCCCACCCGCGGACGCACGGAGCGTACCCCCAGCCCAACAGTGTAAGTACGACCCGTACCCCCACCCGCGGACGTACGGAGCGTACCCCCACCACACCAGTGTCAGTAGACTCGTACCCTCACCTCTAATGCAGTGTGCGTAACCCCACCGTGTATGTGCCAAGCGCACATATCCAGAAATCGGAGGTGTGTGTGCAGACTCCACCCAGCAGTGCCCTGAGACAGGAGGGGTGGGTGCCCATCACTCCCAGCAGTGCCCAGAGACAGGAGGGGTGTGTGCAGAGTCCTCCCAGCAGTGCCCTGAGACAGGAGGGGTGGGTGTGGAGTCCTCCCAGCAGTGCCCTGAGACAGGAGGGGTGGGTGCAGAGTCCTCCCAGCAGTGTCCAGACCCAGGAGGGGTGGGTGCAGAGTCCTCCCAGCAGTGTCCAGACCCAGGAGGGGTGGGTGCAGAGTCCTCCCAGCAGTGTCCACACCCAGGAGGGGTGTAACACATGTGTGTGATGCCACAATTACCCACATCCATACTGCCTACAAGGGAACATGTCCCCATGAACTCATGTCAACTGACTCCACACACAAGTACAGTGATCACCAAGGATGCCACGATTGTTGCAGGTGGAGACATGGCCATGCATGCATGGCCAAAGTAGAAGGGCTCCGTCACACACACAGCTCATGTAGACACAGCTCTGCGCTAAACATTGGGAACACCCTGCAGGGAAGAAACTGGGTACACAGAGGAAGGAATACACCCTGGGACAATTGAACCATGCAGTAACTGCTGACATGACCTAAGGAAGTTAGCCAACACCTTGTGATGGCACACAGATCCTAGGGTGGCCCCAAAGAGCAGAACACTACTACAAATCCCACACACCCAAAGCCTTAAACACCACCCAAAACAATGTAGCAGCCCCACCAACACCAATACCACCATAGCAGGAGTGTGATAATGAAAAAAAAAATAAAGCTTTAATCAGCATGAGCACAATGTCCGTGGATCAACGGCAGTTCAAAGTCAACAAAGGCCATAGGGCAGTCAATTATTCCCAGCTGCATGGGGGACACAGTGGGATGTGTGTCCCCTACCTTGCCTGCACAGTCAAATGCCATCGTCTTCCATACTGGTGAGGGCATCAGGGGGGGGGAAGCAACAGGCACCGCAGGGACATCAGGGCAAAGGGGCGGCGTTGTGGGTGCAGGGATGGAGGACTCAACCACAGGGGGTGTGTCATGGCCAAAGGCGGAGGCCAGGATGGCACTACACACCTTAGCAAGGTCCTCCAGGGAGTCCCCTGCACCCGAAGTGACCTCAGGCCCCAAGGAGGGGGGGGGTTCAGAGGGATGGGTTGCAGCGCCACCGGGGGAGGGTGGAGACAGGGGGGGAGACTCAACCACCCTGACCGAGGACTTCCTTGACCGCTTGCGTGGTGGCGTAACTGTGGGGCTCAGGGACAGAGCGGCCATGAAGGAGTCCTTGGGGGAGATGTGGCCAGGAGAGCTGAGGGGAGGGGATTTGGAGGGAGTGGATTGTGTGGAATGCGGACTCCCACTCTGGCTGCGTGTCACACGTTTGCCCCCCGACCCAGTGGGTGTGCCTATCTCACCCTGTGTGTGCGTGTCAGGAGGAGTGCGGTGGACCTTCCCTGCTGGTGTGGTGCCTGTGTCTGTTGTGGTGGGTGCATGCCGACGTCTGGGTGTACGTGGGACAGGCATGGAAGTGGGAAGTGTGGATGGGGCAGGGGTAGGTGGGGGGAGGTCGCGCTGCAGGAGACCCACTGCTGCAGTCAGTGTGGAGTCTAGGGACCTCAGCAAGTTGCGTTGGTCAGCCTGCAAAGAATGAATGCCCTCCAAGAATGCCTCGATGTTGGTGAGGGTTTTCCCGTGGGAATGGAGGACATTCAGGATCGCAGCCTGACCAACCTGCATTTGCCGCTGGATGTCCATAGACTCAGCATTGGCGGCAGCAGTGGAGACAGGTGCAGGGGGTGCGGTGCCTGGCAGGAAGGAGACATGCGGTGACCGGGCACGCTGGGAAGGGACACGAGCAAGTGGGAGGCGGTTGGTGGGAACTGAGGGGGCGGTGGCAGGTGTTGTTCCACTGTCAGCTGCTGGTGCAGCCTCCGCCAACCCTGAGACATCCTCCTCGGACCTGTCAGCTTCGTAGTCTGATGTGCCAGTCGACAGGTCCTCGGCCACACTATCCTCCGCCTCTGTCCCACTCGATGTGCCAGCCCCGATGTCACGGCTGCCACTGGTGCTCGGTCCCTCCGCCTGGTCCGTGTCCATGTCTCCCTCTGTGTCCCCCGACGATGCTGTGGGCAGGGTGGAGAGACAGAAATTAATCAGACACCTGTACACATCTGTCACATGAGTCCAATCTACATAGTCAACATTGCATAGCCTGAAGAGGCAGATCCCTAACATCTGCAAAACAAGGTACCGATGTAGGGCATGAAACACAGTTGGTTGAGCCACCATGCCACTGAAATACCATGGAGAGCATGAGACAATAGCTGATGACAGGAAACGGAGTCTGACATAGCACCCAGGCCCTGGGGACAATCCTGCACTGCCTCTGCACCACACAGCGTTTGTGAAAATACCTATGACCAGGGACAATATCCATGAACTTGAGACACATGCTGCATAGGTAATGCTGCAAACATGCCCAACATAACTCGGTCACTGCACCTTGCGTGTGTGTCCAGTAACATCACACACTGTCCAGACCCAGCAATTAGGAATCAGGATTTGACACATAGGCATTGCCCGCCCCAAGCAACCCCCACACGATGCTAATTGCTGAGACACAGGTGGCACCAACATCTCATAGTCTGGGTGATAAACACAGTGGCAGGCAAAAGGCAAGATTGGACGCAAATCAGCAAAGGTGCGCCTGTACAAATAATGAGGTACCAGTGCCCATCCTCAGATGAGTATAACAAGACACACAGGCACTGGCAACTGTGAGTATGAAGAGGGACAATCAGGTCAGGCTGCACAGTGGACACCTGTACATAATAGCACGTCTATATACATGGTGACAGGGGACAATGGCACAGAGCACAACCTACGCTGTAGACAGTGAGAGTGTCCACGTTGATGATGACACAAACAACACTGAGGATAAGGTGCCCCAGGGGACAGTATTGGGCACGCAACTACATGCTACTGAATGGCTGAATGGGAATGACTGCTACACACGTCACCATCCCTGCACTATGCGTAGCGCACACTCATGCACATCATGTCACAGGCCACTACATAGGACATGCGCGCTGTAAGGCATGACACATGAGAGACCAACTCCCATGTCTGGAGCCAGCATCAGTGCCAACTGACATGGAACCCACATGCAGTGAACTTGACAGTTCACAGGCAAGGTCCCACAACCTGTTACCCACCACTACCACCCATGATGCTACAGTCATTGTTCTCGTGGACAAAGCGCCAGCCTACATTACCTTGTGAAGGAGTGACTACACACAGACCAGGGAACACATTGCAAGGAGGGGAAGGGTGGCAGGGGCGCAGCGCTACACTTGGGCAAACTGGATGGGCACAGCACCTTTAAACCCTGCCAGTGAATTAATGCCACTGTGCCCTTACAAATGCCGGTGACACACAACAAACGCACATGTACCTACCCCCTTCCACCTGCTGCATCGCCTGTAAGCGCCTCTCCAGGTCTGGAAAGACCACCGGCAGCACACGCCTGTGGAGGTGGGTCAGACGGCGGCGGCCGCGGTTCTTGTGGCTCTCAGGTGAGTCCCCCAGCAGGAGCCGTGCAATCCTCCGCGTCCAGCACCGGATATCCTGCCAGCGTTTCCTCACCTGGGACAGGCTCCGCCTCCGACCATCCACACGCCTCACGGCACTGACGGCGGTCAGCCAGATCTGCTCCTTGGCAGAGGCGCCTACCTGTGAGGAAGTACAAGTGACACCACATCAATACACCAGCCACATGTCACAGAGAGACATATGTGAACATAATAGCTGGTTACTACATGGCATGTAATGCAGCCAACGCATTGCACCTCTGTCATAGGGACATCATCCTCTGGTGAGGGAAAAGGCAGTACGTGCCATAGTGGGTACTCAGGTGGAATGATGGCAATGTCACAATCAATGATCAAGGCTCACACTGTGCATCACACCCACCCCTCCTGTCTCAGGGCACTGCTGGGAGGACTCCACACCCACCCCTCCTGTCTCAGGGCACTGCTGTTAGTGATAGGTCCCCACCCCTCCTGTCTCAGGGCACTGCTGGGAGGACTCCACACCCACCCCTCCTGTCTCAGGGCACTGCTGGAAGGACTCCACACCCACCCCTCCTGTCTCAGGGCACTGCTGTGAGGTATAGGCCCCCACCCCTCCTGTCTCAGGGCACTGCTGGGTGGACTCTGCACACACACCTCCTGTCTCAGGGCACTGCTGGGAGGACTCTGCACACACCCCTCCTGTCTCAGGGCACTGCTGGGAGGACTCTGCACACACCCCTCCTGTCTCAGGGCACTGCTGGAAGGACTCCACACCCACCCCTCCTGTCTCAGGGCACTGCTGGGTGGACTCTGCACACACACCTCCTGTCTCAGGGCACTGCTGGGAGGACTCTGCACACACCCCTCCTGTCTCAGGGCACTGCTGGGAGGACTCTGCACACACCCCTCCTGTCTCAGGGCACTGCTGGAAGGACTCCACACCCACCCCTCCTGTCTCAGGGCACTGCTGTGAGTTATAGGCCCCCACCCCTCCTGTCTCAGGGCACTGCTGGGAGACATCAGGCACCCCCCCCCTGGTACCCCCCCGACAGTACATGGCATGTGTGTCACACCGGGTCACAATGCCTGAAGACACAGTCACAACATAGGGACAGTCTGTGGCAGTGGCCTATGCACTCACCTGATACCCTGGTCGCCCATACAGCATGGGGTACTGTGGGAGGATCACATCCAGCAGAGCCATGTTCTCCTCCAGGGTGAATGGCTGTGTCCTCTCCACAGCCCTTGACATGTTTCCAGGGAATCAGTAGCAGCAGCTTGGTCGACAAATGCAAAGATGTGCAGGCAAGTAATCCCTCATGGGACCTGGCTGCCTTATATGTGGCCTTCTGCCCAGTCTCATGCACAGGAGTACAGAGTGATTGGTCACTCACATTTGCATCCTATGTTTCCACCAATCCCTTCAAACCTAGCAGTCTGTGGGTTCTCTATCGGTTTCATTCTCCTGCATGATGTCAGCCCCACAAACACATTGCAACAAAGTAGAAGAATTCCAACTGACTTCTGCTGTGCACCTTCCAGAACAAAATCGAAATTTGAACCTGGTCGCCATGACAACCAGCATGCATGTAGGCCTTAATACTTGTCCCCTATGTAATTAGGAGAATCACACACAGGTACGGTGCGTTTCCGGGCCCTAGGGCACCCCAGAAGCATGGCAACGGCCCGTACATGCATGCCTACGTTCGAAATCACTATGGGTCTGCACGCGTATGCGTACACGTAGTGGTACGGACCGTACACACGCATGTACGCTCACTATCACTATGGTTCTGCACGCGTATGCGTACTCGTTGTGGTACGGACCGTACAAATGCCTGTACGCTCACTATCACTATGGGTCTGTGTACCCGTAGTGATAGTGAGCGTACATGCGAGTGTACGGTCCGTACCACTACGTGTACGCATACGCGTGCAGACCCATAGTGATAGTGAGCGTAGATGCGAGTGTACGGTCCGTACCACTACGTGTACGCATACGCGTGCAGAACCATAGTGATAGTGAGCGTAGATGCGAGTGTACGGTCCGTACCACAACGAGTACGCATACGCGTGCAGACCCATAGTGAGAGGGCCGTACACTCGCATGTACGCTCACTATCACTATGGTTCTGCACGCGTATGCGTACTCGTTGTGGTACGGACCGTACAAATGCCTGTACGCTCACTATCACTATGGGTCTGTGTACCCGTAGTGATAGTGAGCGTACATGCGAGTGTACGGTCCGTACCACTACGTGTACGCATACGCGTGCAGACCCATAGTGATAGTGAGCGTAGATGCGAGTGTACGGTCCGTACCACTACGTGTACGCATACGCGTGCAGAACCATAGTGATAGTGAGCGTAGATGCGAGTGTACGGTCCGTACCACAACGAGTACGCATACGCGTGCAGACCCATAGTGAGAGGGCCGTACACTCGCATGTACGCTCACTATCACTATGGTTCTGCACGCGTATGCGTACTCGTTGTGGTACGGACCGTACAAATGCGTGTACGCTCACTATCACTATGGTTCTGCACGCGTATGCGTACTCGTTGTGGTACGGACCGTACAAATGCCTGTACACTCGCCATCACGATGGGTACACATACGGCAGCACTCCCACAGTGATTGGGGAACATACACAGGCCCTCTTAGCAGCAGTACGCCGGTTTGTACACATCACTGTGGTGATAGTCGACACACAGGTAGGAATAGGGCGGACATACTTGTCCATGGATGGACATACTTGTCCAGGAATGGACATCAAGGCATCGTCTGTGCATTACTACATGTGTGGGGCACAGGTGTGACAGGCTGTGATGTGGAACATGCCTCCTGAGTGGAGAAGGCACCAGATGTATGATGAGATGTGTACAGGTGTACTGTGTGAGGGTGCAATGTGTGCCAGGCATGCCCTTGACTCCTTTGACATGTGTGCATGTCGTACTGCGCACTTGGGGTGAGCGTCACTGGCATGGCACGGACACCAACACACGGAAGTGTCCCATGATGGCCGGTACAGGGGTCATGAAACCTGACTTGTCACTACCCACAGTGCACAATGTGACTATGTCATTTATGTGTCCGGGATTTACATCAGGTTGATGTTGTAGCACCCTCAAAAGCTGCAGCCGTTGCAGCAACCAACATGTGTCTGTGTGTAGATTATCATTGCACACTGTTCCGCACACCATGCCACATGTGGTATCTGATGTGAGGTGCACATGTATGCATGGGACACGGAGTAGCGTGACAAGGCCATGTCAGCATCCTCACAAGGAATGTGTGGTGAGTCATGACATGTGCACCTTCATGGCAAGGTGTGTGGGCAGGCCTAGTGTAATGTCATGTGACCTGTGGCTCCGGTGTTCCGCTACCAGTCTCTACAATCGGCATCCTACTTCTGCTGATGTGTGGGTGTATGTCACTTCTGTCTTGCGTCGGGCTGTTCACTTGCACTGGGACACAGCTATTCCCATGGCGTGGCATGGGGAGGTTCTCAATCACCGTGTGTGGCTGGGTCTTGGAAGGAGTGTCACCTTGCATCCATACGTGTCCTGGGCATGTAGCACATGCCTGACTCCCTATGTGGCATGTGTGTATTGGCAGATTTACATGTGCTCAGTAGACATGCGTTGTTCTCGTAGTGCACTCACTCTTCCTTGTCACTTCCAAATTACTGCAGAGCGCCTCCTGTTGCCCGAAGAATTCCAGACTTGGCCACCATGCAGGAGAATGACAGGATCCGGCTCTACCGCTTCACCCAACCGTTGATTCTGGAGCTGACGGCGAGACTGGCACCACACCTGCAACCGCAGCACAGGTATCCTACGGCACTGACACCCCAGCTGAAGGTAATGGCTGCCCTACATTTCCTTGCCACGGGTACCTTCCAATATACCATAGCTCATGTTGGTGGCATGTCCCAGAGCATGTTCAGCGGTGTGCTGCATGATTTCTTGGAGGCCATGTTGATTCACCTGGATGACTTCATCAAGTTCCCAACCCCTGAACAGATGACTGAGGTCAAGCGTGGATTCTATGCCCTGGGAGGGATGCCCCATGTCATTGGGTCCATAGATGGGACACATGTAGGTTTGGTACCACCACACGCACGGGAGGTGGCGTACCGCAATCGGAAGCACTACCACTCCATCAATGCCCTTGTGGTGTGTCTGTCCAACATGGTGATTTCACATGTCTGTGCTCGTTTTCCAGGATCAGCACACGATGCCTACATCATGAGGCGTAGCGGGATGCCTGATATGATGATGCAGCTGCGCAACGAACGTGCATGTGTTGTTGGTGGGTACAGTCTGTCTGTCCTGTATTCTGTTTGGCCGAGCAGCACTACCGCTTCGCCTGTTCTAACGATATCCATGTGCTTTCCATTTAGGGGACGCTGGCTATCCCAACATGCCTTGGCTGCTGACACCTCTCCGCAACCCCATCACGCCGGCCCAGCTCCGCTACAACACCGCCCATGGCCGGACAAGGCGAGTGATAGAGAGGACGTTTGGCATGCTGAAGAGCCGATTCCGGTGCCTCCACAAGACCGGCGGCGCACTCCCATATGCCCCGGCGAAGGTCTGCAAGATCTTCATGGTCTGCTGCATGCTGCACAACATGGCAGTTGAAAGAGCTGTGCCCCTCATCCTGGATCAAGATGACGAGGACCATCCACCCGTGGAGGACGAAGGGCTTGGCAATGGGGCTAGTGATGTGGAGGATGTGGAGCCGCAAGAGGACATCCGGACTCGGCTCATACGCGACTTCTTTGCTTAGTGGTGAGTACCAGGGTCTGAGTGTGCACGCATTGGTCCCCGTGTGGCATGCGTTGTGATGTGTGTCTCCACCTGCATGTATGGCACGTGGGTCAGAGGTGTGTGTGGGTGTGTCACTGGAGTGATGGTGGCAGTGATGGTAGTATTTCCCCAGACATAATTGTGACATGGCATGTTGTCATACATACATGTGTCGAGTACATGCACATGCAAGTGGCTGTGCTTCTTGTGGCTGACTTCTTGTGTGTCTCTCTTCCCCAGGTACCTGCGCATGCCGTTTGCTGGTTGCATTGTTGTGGCACTGCTATTCCTCATGGACATGGCATCGTGGGCTGACTCAGCGTTACAGGCACGGACACGTTTGGAAGTCTCCATGGGGTAAGGGATGCATCTGGGGTGTATTGGGTGTGGCAGTTGTTCACGATGTGTGCACACTGCCCCGGTCGGGGTTTGGGTCCTCTGCAGACATGTGGCATCCCCATGGGACACGACATGCAGCTGGGTACACCTGAATAGATGGGCTGCCTGGTTGTCAGTCATCAGTGATGGGATGGTGGATTGTGATGAAGGCATCAATGTGTGTGACACTGCCCTCGGACACATCCGGTTAACATTGTCTTGACATGGCGTGGGACTTCCACATCAGCGGATGTATGGTGTATGGCAGGCTCTCCGTGAGCAGCTGTGGGTATTTAGCTATTATCCGACACTTGTGTGCCAGTTCCATGGCTATCACGCATTTGTGCTGCAGAAGGGGGGTGCCAGTGTTGGAGCCACATGTTACTCCACATGATGTGTTCATGTGTACTTCAAGTTGCCTCTGCAATCCCAAACACATGACTATTAAAGGTGTCCCTATGCCTCCAAGGTGCCTCTTCTCAGTCAATGCTGGTGTGTTGGCACGGTGCATCCTGCATGTCTGGCATGGTATTCCCTGATTGTGGCTATGTGTCAATGTGTCGAGTGGCAAGATGCAAGCTGTGTGTGTGTGCTGAGACTGTGTAATGGGCATGATGTCCATGACTGTGTGGGTATTGTGACATGTGCCATCCCCATGCATCCAACGTTATCCATGACCCCATTCTCTGCATCCACCGGACTCAAGCTTGCAGGACATGGTTCTGCCACCTGTCTACACGTACCTGGGTGCCCCCCAGGACACGGGCCAGGATCCCTGACCTCTGCGCATGACTGTTGCTGTACTCAATGTGTCTGTCAGCACGGTTGTTCGGCCACCCCCTCAGCTGGTTCTGACCATCACGGGTGTGTATGGTGCTCCATGTCTGTCTTGCCTAGAAAACTGTGACCCATGTGTCCTGTGCCAGACTCAGGCCCCAGGGTGTGGATGGTTGAAGTGAACAGATGACTCAGGCATGTTTAGACTGTACAAGACACATGTTAGGTAATAATGCTACCAGCAGGCATCTACTCTTAATAGTGTGATTTATTATTGGGGGGGGGGGGCCAAGTGAGGGCCTTTCCGGGATTAGGGAATCCAAAGTTCAGTAGGGGAGTTGGTGTCCTTGCCATTGGAAATCCTCAGAGTCCATGCCACAGTCTTTGTCAACATTGGTCAGCCAGTGACCAGCAGGGCCATGTGGCAGAGAATGTCTCTTGATGCTGTGATGCTGTTGCTCCAGTGGGCCAGGTGCCAGGCCAGGTGTCCTGGGAGATGGTGATGTAGCAGCCACCCTCACGGTCCTTTCCGTGGACGACCCGGCTTCCTGCGGGGAACCTCAGCAGCAGGCCGTGACGACGTCTGGGATGCTCCGTCGGATGTTTCCTCCTCCTCCTCATGATCCCTCCCTGTGGGTGGTGATGTTCTCCGCCTTCTGGCACAGGGAGGGTCGGCCATGGTGTCGGCCATCCGACGGAGTTCAGCGTGAATCCCCTGGGACGCCGTCACTTGCTCAGCCTGTCTGTCCTCCATCCTCCGTTGGTGTAGCTGTAGACAGGCTATTAGCTCCGCATGTTGCTGGGCCTGCTGGACCTTGATCCCCTCGAGGACGGACACAACCTGGGCCATGCCCGTGGTGTCCTGCCGGTATGAGTCCAGGATGTTACGGACATGGGAAAATACCGGATCCCCAGCCAACTGGTCAGGCTCGCGCCTCCGCCGCTCTCCACTCCCACCACCCCTGCCCACTTGCGTCTGGCCTGCACTTGTGGGCACATGGGGTCTCCGGGACCCCTGAGGGGTGGCATTGGCGTTGTCGCCTGCCTCCTCCTGGGTGCCCGGGACACCGTGTCCCTCCTGGCGAGCCTGGCTGCATTGTGGTGTTGGGGCAGGGATCCTGGGTGTCTCCTGGGATGTGGCAGGAGTGGGGGTGGTGGTTGGCACGGTTGTACCTGACGCAGGTGCTGCAGGTGGTTGGACACCAGAGGGGCCAGGTCGGTCGGGGTCGTCCGCAGAGTGGTGAGAGTGGTCGCTGCCGGTGGGATCGGTCTCCTGCAGATCCGGGTCCTGTGAGTGTTCCCCCCCAGTGTTGGGGGGTGCAGCACGACGTTGACCTGTGTGTGAGAGAGACAATGTTACTTTTGATCCATGCAACATCCATGTTGCATCCGTTACAAAGTTGGCACATTTCCTCTTGGAATTAGGATCTGTCTTGCATTCCACTCACAGTGCACTTGTGCATGTGTGTGTCCCTTGGGCACCAATTTGGCCCCTTTAACTATGTGTGGCACAGTCTTACTTGCTGCGTCAAGTGTGACTGCAGTCAGCAGTGGAGTGTGCATGTGTGCCGAGCTATGCGTTTGCGCCTTCCTTGTAGCACTGTACATGTGCACATGGAGTGGATCCACACACTCATATGATGCAGGTGGCTGTCCTTGTGCTCGTGTACAGGTTGTAACATGGCCCTGCGTTTTGCCATGATGAAGAGGGGGGGTTCTGGCACTGGGCACCCTTGTCTACATGCACGCAGTCCACCTGCTGACGAGCAGACATTCCCACACACCAAAGGACTGATTTGCTCTCCCTGTGTCTCCCTCCTTCTCTGTCCCCCTCTCCCTCCCTCTCTGTCCCCCTCTCCCTCCCTCTGTGTCCCCCTCTCCCTCCCTCTGTGTCCCCCTCTCCCTCCCTCTGTGTCCCCCTCTCCCTCCCTCCGTGTGTCACCCTCTGTCACCTTGGCCCAGCTTCCTGGGCACACACTGTTAGCAGATCTTTGAGTGGCCCTTGGCCTGTTGATGTGAGTTTGTTTCTGATCTCCAGGCACCCATTTTGTCTGCTGTGTGTCTGTGCGCTGCTGCTGTGGTGGTGTGTGCTGCCACTCTTTCACACTGTTGGCTGTTCATTAGCTGCTGGCATGTGCAAAACAGTGCCTTCACCCCCATGTGTTGATGCAAGGCATCCGCCATTTGCTGGCAAGTCATTCCTGTGTTGGGACACAGTGTTTGTCTGGCTGTGACCTAGGCCATATGGGCAGAGGGCATTGTTGTCTGCTTTGGAGTCGCACTATGTGATTCTTGGTGCCCACACTCCCGCCATCCGGGTTACCGTGTCATGTGTTGTTGTCTTCTGTGGCCTGTGACTTGACATTGTCCAGCTGGGTGCATGGGGCATGGTGGCAGCAGTGGCATGTGCCTGCTCATGGAGTGTGGTTGAGTAATGCGATGGCTTGTGGTGGTTGCGTGCCTGTTAGTAATTTTGTTTGTGGTTGCAGTTCCCCCCATGTGAGGTGCGTTGTTTGTGTACTCACCCGGGTCTCGGAGTCCTTCTACTCCTTCAACTGCCTCCACCGGCAGTATGGCCATCACCCTCTCCTCCCAGGGATGGTACTGTACGGGTCTGCGGGAGGGCCCTCCTCCGGTGGCGTTGGCCTGGTCGTGTTCCTCCTGTCTCTTGGCTCTGACCCTCCTCCGCAGATCGTACCACCTGTTCTGGCAATCCTGCTTGGTCCTCCTGGTGTCCGCAACAGCATTCACAGCATCGACGATGGTCTGCCACATGGCTGTTTTGGCTGCCTGGCTGGTGCTTCTGACCAATGTTCCAAAGATCTGTGGCTCGACTCTGAGGATTTGATCAACAAGGACCTCCAACTCTCGGTGACTGAACTTTGGATTCTTGGTAGTGGGCATGGTGAGGGGTGTGGGTGGGGATGGTGTGGGTGTGGGGGTGTGTGGATGTTGGGGGGGGTGTGGATGGTTGTGTGTGTGTGTGAATGTGATGAGAGGGTGTTTGTGAGGGTGGTCGTGTGAAGGTGTGCAAGTGTAAGATGTGGTGTCGCTTGTAGTCTGGTTCTGTGGTGTCTGGCAGCAGTGGGTCTGTTGCAAAGGCTCATGGTTTGTGTGTGTGGGCCCTTTTTATTGGTCCATGGGTGGGTGTGGCAGTGTTTGAATTTTGGGTGGGTGTGTTATAAGGAGTGGTGGTGTATTGGGCCTCTGTTTGTTTTTGACAGTTGCAGGTCAGTGATTGTGTTATTTTAGTGGTTGTTGGCCATGTTTAGTGGCTGTGTGCCTTTCGAATGGTGTATTGTTGAGTTGTTTTGTTTTGTCCTTGTTGTGTACGTGCGTTTTGAGCGTGTGTACGGTGTGTACATGGGCCATTTGGTTGTACGATTTGGTCCTTGTGTGTGGCTTTGCACGACTCGTACATGCGGTTGTGATGTTGGGGCATGGGGTGCGCTCCGTACTTAGGAGGTTGTGTTGGGGGTGCGCCAGGAACGTACTGGGGTGGGGGTACGACTGGAACGTACTGGGGTGTACATAGACGGTGGTACGACACGTACAGGGGTGGGGGGGTGTACATAGACGGTGGTACGACACGTACAGGGGTGGGGGGGTGTACATTGACGGTGGTACGACACGTACTGGGGTGGGGGTACGACTGGAACGTACTGGGGTGTACATGGACGGTGGTACGACACGTACAGGGGTGGGGGGGTGTACATTGACGGTGGTACGACACGTACAGGGGTGGGGGGGTGTACATAGACGGTGGTACGACACGTACAGGGGTGGGGGGGTGTACATTGACGGTGGTACGACACGTACAGGGGTGGGGGGGTGTACATAGACGGTGGTACGACACGTACAGGGGTGGGGGGGTGTACATTGACGGTGGTACGACACGTACTGGGGTGGGGGTACGACTGGAACGTACTGGGGTGTACATGGACGGTGGTACGACACGTACAGGGGTGGGGGGGTGTACATTGACGGTGGTACGACACGTACAGGGGTGGGGGGGTGTACATAGACGGTGGTACGACACGTACAGGGGTGGGGGGTGTACATCGACGGTGGTACGACACGTACTGGGGTGGGGGTACGACTGGAACGTACTGGGGTGTACATAGACGGTGGTACGACACGTACAGGGGTGGGGGGGTGTACATAGACGGTGGTACGACACGTACTGGGGTGGGGGTACGACTGGAACGTACTGGGGTGTACATGGACGGTGGTACGACACGTACAGGGGTGGGGGGGTGTACATTGACGGTGGTACGACACGTACAGGGGTGGGGGGGTGTACATAGACGGTGGTACGACACGTACAGGGGTGGGGGGGTGTACATTGACGGTGGTACGACACGTACTGGGGTGGGGGTACGACTGGAACGTACTGGGGTGTACATAGACGGTGGTACGACACGTACAGGGGTGGGGGGGTGTACATTGACGGTGGTACGACACGTACAGGGGTGGGGGGGTGTACATTGACGGTGGTACGACACGTACTGGGGTGGGGGTACGACTGGAACGTACTGGGGTGTACATAGACGGTGGTACGACACGTACAGGGGTGGGGGGGTGTACATTGACGGTGGTACGACACGTACAGGGGTGGGGGGGTGTACATTGACGGTGGTACGACACGTACTGGGGTGGGGGTACGACTGGAACGTACTGGGGTGTACATGGACGGTGGTACGACACGTACAGGGGTGGGGGGGTGTACATTGACGGTGGTACGACACGTACAGGGGTGGGGGGGTGTACATTGACGGTGGTACGACACGTACAGGGGTGGGGGGGTGTACATTGACGGTGGTACGACATGTACAGGGGTGGGGGGGTTTACATTGACGGTGGTACGACACGTACAGGGGTGGGGGGGTTTACATGGACGGTGGTACGACACGTACAGGGGTGGGGGGTGTACATTGACGGTGGTACGACACGTACAGGGGTGGGGGGGTGTACATTGACGGTGGTACGACACGTACTGGGGTGGGGGTACGACTGGAACGTACTGGGGTGTACATGGACGGTGGTACGACACGTACAGGGGTGGGGGGGTGTACATTGACGGTGGTACGACACGTACAGGGGTGGGGGGGTGTACATTGACGGTGGTACGACACGTACTGGGGTGGGGGTACGACTGGAACGTACTGGGGTGTAGGTAGACGGGGCTGTGACACGTACTGGGGTGGGGGTGTGGCTCGAACGTACTGGGGTGTAGGTACACGGGGGGTACGACACGTACTGGGGTGGGGGTGCAACTGGAACGTACTGGGGTGTACATAGACGGTGGTACGACACGTACAGGGGTGGGGGGGTTTACATTGACGGTGGTACGACACGTACTGGGGTGGGGGTACGACTGGAACGTACTGGGGTGTACATAGACGGGTGGGGGTATACATATACGGGGGGTACGTGTCGGACGTACGGGGGCTGGGGGGAGTGTTGGGCGCGTATGCGGGCACATGTCTCCATGGTTGCTATTGGTGTTCGGTGCGGACAGTGTTTTTTCCATACGGTTGTAGGCTCGGACGCACGGGATGGATCGTGATTCCTCGGTCGGACTTGGATTTTTACGTTTGTAAGGTAAATCGTCCGAGGACGTGTCGGACACATTTTCCGACCCGAGGACGTGTGGGGAATGATTCCCGGTGCGGGTCGTATGGACTTTTTACCATGCGAATCGTGATTGCCAGTTCGTACGGCATTTGTACGATTCGTACGGTAAAAAGACCCGATACGAGTCGCACGGGGGAATTTTTTGCCGGATCGTGATCGGCACCTAAGTGGGTGAGAATTTTTTTATTTTTATAAATTGAAGGTTTTTAATAATTGAAAGAATTTTGCTAATTTTTTTGTTAGTATTTAGTCAATACTTTATTTCAACAAAACAGCAACTGTTCAGTGTATTGGGTAAAGATAAATGCATTTTTTATTGAGAGTCGGTTTTACAACTTTAAGTATTTGTGTCATTACAATGGTTAAAGGAAGATGGTGAATCAACACTTCCAGGTAACACCACATGGCAAGACTCAGGCAGGAATGCGTGCAGAATAATAGATGCAGTCAATATGAGGGTGGGTTCGGCACAAATCAGACTACATGCACATTTGTCAGTGTTCGTGTTGAGTGCTTTTTCAGACTCAAAGGGGACGATTCACAAAGGGCCTATACACTTGTGGCGGTGGCCCCTCAATTGAGTACTGCAATTACCCATTGTTGAAGTCCTACCAAGAGTGCAAGCCCCCAGCCACAATTGAGGGGCCTCCTCTACAAGTATAGAGGCCCTTTGTGAATCGCCCCCAAGGAGTTTAAGACTAAGGCCCTCATTATGGTGTTGGGGGGACTGCCACCGACAGGCCGCCGGTGGCTGTCTGCGCAATATCCCAGGCATTGCTCTGACCGGCTCATTACCATAAAGGTGGTCGGAGCATTAATGTCTGTGGGAAAGACCGCAGCCTCCGGCAGTATCAATGAATCTGTAGTGATCAAGTGCACGCAGGTTCAGGTGATTCAAAAAGGTTTTATTCAAGATGGTACAAGATCACATCGAGACCCACCAGGAGCAGCCAGCTTGCTGCTCAGCCCAGCCAACTGTGACTGTTTGACTCTCAACATTCTGTAAGGTGACATCACATCAAGATTCCATAGAGAGGGCAAGCATGACATGGGACTGAAGATACAACAGATTCCTAACCATACTATGGAGGTGGTGCCTGGGACAAATCCATGCACAGTGTGCCAGGCACCACATGTGCACAAAATGTTTTTTTTAGTGAGGCTTGAGCTGCAGCCCTTTTTTAGAGATGAAATACTATTTAGTCTTTTAATCTTGAACTGGTGAGTTTCAATCTTTATCAGATTTTCAAAACTAGGGGAAACGTATCCAAATGGAAGCATAAATATCAGATTAAGAGATGTGGTATAGTGATTGTTTTCAGTGTGAACGAGATGATATAGGAATTTACAAAGTGAAAACTCATAATTTCTTTACATCTTAGTTGATGGATAAAGGGTTTTCATGCAATCATTGCAGACAAGGATTTTGTTGAAATGTGTTTATATTTGGAGTCTGCATATAGCTTCAATATGTACAGATAGATATTGGAGATGATTGCTGTCACAGTAGAATTGATGCAAGGGTCTCAAACATGGTAAGATCTACATGTCTTTAATCTCTCCTCTTTTCAATTATTTAAATGTTTTTATTTTTCTAATTCTTTAATCTTGTGACTAAACAGTGTAAGGCATAACTAGGCATGATGATCTCATGTGATTTAGAGCATTTTTAATTTGATCTTTCCTGATGCTAAATCTGAAGTATAGGTAATATTTGTATCGATTCTGAAGCCCCTCCTTACACTGGATTATGTAAAAGACTGAATACAATCAAGAAATTTAGATGAACTAAGAAATAAGATGATGATATATGCATTTCATTTAACAATAATCTATGTTTTCTGTTTTATGTATGTGATTCAAATATCATCAACATTTAAGTTACTTTGTAAGAGTTTATTGTTTTTCTTTGTTGAATTGTCAGCCCTGGCTGTACTTGTTTCAAATCATTGAAATGTTCTTATGAGATAAAGTGATGATTTTGAAAAAGAAAGAAACCAATCGGAGTGGAACTTAAATGTGAATTGTACTTTTTGGTATTTTCACTCTTGCTCCCTGAAAGACTCAATCAATTGGTAACACAGCATTGGGTTTGTTGTCTCGGAGTAACCAAGGTGCCTATCTGTGTTTCCTATTTACCCTAAAGCAAGTTTGAAGATACTTTCTAGATTCAAATTCTGACCATTGAGCTAGTTCCTCTCATTCAGGAGACTATGCTTTTAGAATAGCATTCACTTAAACTCGACAAGTCACGACACAAAATGATGTGCAGGCCACACGTCAACAGTCTGCTGTACTTGTTAGCTATTAAACTGTTCATCTTTGTAAATACAAAAGCCAAACCAGAAAGGGCTAGGGTACTGCAACTTAGTTGACAATTATTAAATATCAATATCACTATGATAGAAATCAAGTATTTGCTTGATTGATTATAGATAACCAACTCTGCTTGATGCCTTATGTCACAAAATCAGAAAAGGAATTGACCCAGATAATATGATTGTGTACAAGTCTGTCTTTTTGACATAACTGCATACTCACTAGGGTTTTAATCTTCTCACATGTAGTCAAAGAGTATTTACCCATCATGGGTTCCCTCAAGCATCTTGCATAACAAAATGAGGGGTATATTAACAAGAATTGCTGTTAAGCAGTTTTGATGTTGCTTAGTGGCTATTTGTTTACCACTGCCAATTGCCAAATCCAAATGCTAAGTTTGCGATGTATTTACAAAACGTTGAAACATGGCATTAGGATCAGATAAAACTAGCGTCAAGGCTATAGAAAAATACACGTTAGCGTTAAAAAAGTGACAACTGGCCAATCAGCAGCAAAACATTCACGTTAGTCAGCCCAACGTCACTTTTCAGCATCTAGAGGCCAAAAGAGTTTACAAATACACCTCTAAGGAGGAAGAAAAATACAAACACTGGAATTCAAAATGGATTAGCCAGGACCAAGTTCAGCACAGGTTAAAAAAATAGAAAACTCCCAACAGCCAGGATGACCAGCCAGAGTCACAGGGAAAGAGGAAATGCAGAATCAGGGCCTCATTTATGAAAAGTGACGCATTGCTGGGGAACACCAGTGATTCAGTACTTTTCATTGTGCCATCCTTGCAACACCATGGCAGCTGATGAGTGGAAGCACAGACAGTCCCCGGGGTCTGGAGGCCTTGCTTGGCCTGCATCTGAGACCCAGATTGGGAGGTACTGGTGCTGTGGAGTCACAGCGGCCTGACGGTGGAGGTGAGCTGCATCAGGCCTGAGCCTGTGGGCTGCAGCAGTCGTTATTGAGGCGTCGGAGATTGCCCTTACCTGGTGGCAAAGTCTGGCAGGTCGCATGAAGCGCGTTGCTGACCTGTGTGAGAAGACCGCCTGGCACCCCATGGAACTGTGATCAGTAGAGGCGGTCCTGCGCACTGATGTGGGGGGGTCTGCATTGCATAACACATGCCACCACTACAATGGGGTGCACAGAAGAGATTGCCGATGGTGGGCCGTGCCTCCCTGCATCACAGGCCAGAGGAGGAGGTGCCCGGATGCTGTGGAGGGTGAGGCCCCTGAGCTGTGCCCAACTTGTGTGGCAGGAGTGCCGCAACTTTGTACCTAAGAGTGCCCTGTTGCATCACCTGCATTGGGAGGTTCCTCAGTGGACTTGGTGATAACTGCTGTACCCAGACTTGTGAAATATCCTCCTTGCTGAGGCTCTTGCAGGCTGAGTCACAGATTCAGAGAGAGAGGGGCAGATTGAGCACCAGTGTCGATCTCAAGGTGAGGAAAAGGTGGGACGCGGAGTGTAGGAGGCCCAGGGTTCGTGTTGGGCCAAGGCCTAGTGCCTGTGGGTGGTGCACACAATGCCCTGAGCAATCCCTGCACTGTGGCAGACCCACATCACTGAGGGCACCACACAAGGCTGGTGGGGGACTCCACTAACTGGCTCTAGTTACCAATATCAGTTGTTGGTGGCTGCAAGTGCCAGGGACACTGGGTCGGTTTAGGCCCAGGCCCTGGGGGGCACAGCTTGATCCCCCATTACTCGCTGGGGCACTGAGGAACATGGAATCTGGTCACCACTGTTATATCGGAGGAAGTTATCGGGTGGTGCTGTGTTTTCATCATCACCAATTAGTGCACTCTTGGGTGTACAGGGGATTTCCATCGATGCCGCCGGAACAAAGATTCCTGGCTAGCATACCCCTGACTGAAGGAGAGGGGACAGCTGGCCACACTAAACTGCATGTTGTACATAGTGCCTGGGTTTCCGGCGCAACAATGGGTTGCCTTCACACAGAGGGGGCTTTGACACCTGCCTGCTCCTCCATGTCAGTGGACCAAGCAGCTGGGGGTCGCTGGCCACCAGGGCAGGTGACACTGGACACTCTAGACTCCAAGCTAGACTCTGTACTCCTGACTGTGGATAAAATAGGTACCTCCCTCAAACAAAAGCGCACTTCCCTCGAGGGCCGTATTGACAAAATCACAGTCAAATTTACACTGGAGCACAAAGATCATCGTTAACCGTGGGCAGAGAACTCTGCTCAGCTGGCAGAGCTTGCGGATTTTTACATACTCCGTGATCCGCTGAGAACGCGAAGTTTATGCAAAACTCCAAATCCACAGTGGAGCGAATTTCAGCCCCAGACCCTCCCCACCTCCACCCCCTCAATATTTTTAAAAGAAAAATACAAATTAAGGTAAATTAAACACACTTACCTTTATCGCGGCATCTCCGGCTGCCCTCCTCCTCCTCGCCGTGGTCCTGCAAAATCCCCTACGGCAGACGTACATCATGGTAGAAATGCGCATGCGCGCGCAGTCCTATGGCCTCGCGGTAAATGCTAACTTTTGACTGGCTGCACGGAAACATGTCGTGTTTGGTGTCAAACACTTTTGAATACTACCCCCCCCCCCGCCAGTTCTGGCGGTCAGGGAAGCATTCCACCCTTCTAGAGGGAGGGACATGTTCACACTGGTCTACCCGGTAAAGACTTTCTAAAGCCCTGGCATCACAAAATGGATGTCACTGCCACAAACACGTGTCTGGCCTCCTGCTGCTGACCGAAACTCTGGCAGGGGAGGCCTGGACAATAGGTTTCCTGTCCCAGGGAGGTGTAACCACCTCCCCAGACAGGCAGATGTGTATTGGGGCTGGGTGGGAGCACTCTCTGGTGCTTTGAAGTCCTGCACTGGGGGCACACTTGGTGTCCCTGTGGATAGTCCAGTTCAAACCAATTGCAGGGGCTATCTGACCCTGCTCTGGTGCAAAACTGGACAAAGGAAATGGGTGTAACCACCCCTCTTTCCAAATCCTCCCATAGGTGGATCCCTAGAGTATGTCCAACCCCCAAACTTAGTATCAGTATGGGAACCCAGTCCTTGTGACTTTAGATTACCCTGGACGAAACTCTGGACCTTTGACGTTCTATTTCAACTAGAAGACTGAAGAAATCTCCCTTGGGGTCAAGGAGTGACTCCCCTGCGTGGCAGGCACCAAAGAAGCAACTGTCCGGTCTGCAACTCTGAAGCTCCCGCCGGACTCTGAAGTCTTCGCATCACCAGAGGTAGATTTCCAGACTTCCCCAAGGCTACCCTGAGTCCACAGCAAAGCTGAGGCCCGTGGCTATCGTGGGTGACGTGGAACCGTGACCCCTGGACACCATGATCTTTTGCCGGTCCATCCTCTTTCTGGTCTTCCTTGAAGTTGTGCTTTGGGCTCTGAGTTGCCCCAGCCGTGGGCATCTACAGCACTGAAGATCTCTGGCCTCCACTCCATGATTGACCCATGGGCCAGTTTCCAGTGCGACTGCTTGAGGCTCCTTTGCAATCGCTAGCCCATTAGATAGTGGGTCCCCACGAAGGCAACTCTTACTCTGATTGGGCTTTCCTGGTTTCTCCAGATGTGCCCTGACCTACCCTTGCTGGGTGAGTCCCCCAGACCTTGCTGGTCTGCACCGAAGTCCTTTCTCGGTTTCCAAGTGACTTGCCGTTGCCAAGGCTTGTTGGGTCCAATCTGGTCACCGACACCGCAGCATTCAACAGACTTTGGGGGACAGCTCGAATCCAGCTCCTGGTTGTTGTCCACACCTCCCGGACCTCATGGCTGAAGAGTCAAGACACCTGTCAACTCACCTGAAGCACCCGACATCTGTGGGCATTGGACTATCGTGCCCCTGGTCACTGGTAAGTGACCCAGACTCTGTCCCCTCTGCTTTCAGGTTCCTTCCATCCTCGATCCAGGCTTGGATCTCTTCGGACACTTCTCCTCTTCACGGTAGCAGCACTTCTTGAGCAGCTTCCATTGAAAACAACGCCGCGACCCGACACCATTTGACACCTATGTACCCGGCTTCCCTGGGTGAGGTAGCTCGAGTACTCCAGTGCTCCCGTGGGTGTTGGCCCTAGACACCTCTAAGTCCAAAAGGGTTTGCTTGTAGTTGTTCTCTAAGTGTCCTTAAACTCTTAAATTCCAACTGTGACTTTCCCCATAGAAGATAACGGCGATTCACGGCTGTGTTCTCACACTGGACGCCTCCTCCATGGGTCCCCTGTGTCACTGCCTTGGGTGGTTCCTTGTGGTCCAAGCACTTCTACAGGCTCTAGGCCTTGTGTCTAGTTCAGTCGTGGTTCTTATACCACTTTATTGGTATATGGTTTGGTATGCCCCTAGGGCCCAAATGTGTATTTGTGCTTTTACTGTTCATAACTGACTTGAAACTTATGTACTTTGAACTCTAGCCTCATAAAGAGACTAGGGGAGTGTGTTTAGAAATAAATACATATATTTTATATATATACCTGGTGTGGTACTCTTTCATTTGGTCATTCAAGAGATTATAGACTGGTAAAACAAGCTGCTTTACATTCCTTCAAGACTTAGCCTGAAGGTTGCTCTCCATTGCTACCACTAGGATAGCTTTCAATAAATGTTGTCTTTAACCTATCACCATAAGGGGTTGTTTGGACTGGTACAATGTGCCCACTTTAATTAGTGGGCAGCATATACCAGGCCAACTTCTCAAACATATCAAGAACCATTTTACTATTCCGATTGAAATTCCAAAAAACAATGCTTCTTGGCACACCTTCTCGCCCATCCCTGAATACGAAATCTATAACACTCTTTTAGCGATTAACCCCTCCAATCACTTCTCTGATCCCTTACCCCCCTCTATATTCAAAATGATAAAGACTGCTAGTCTGCCCTTATGGGCAAAGATTGTAAACGCCTCCCTGAAACAAGGTTCCATACCTGACTGTCTTAAAGTAGGGCAGGTCACCCCTTTATTAAAGAAAGCCAACTCCCTCTCCTCAGATCTCAACAACTACCGCCCTATATCCAACATCCCCACTTTGGCGAAACTGCTGTAAAAATGTGTACAAATTCAATTATGCAACCACATCGAGAAGTACAACCTCCTAGACAAACATCAATCCGGCTTCCGCCAAGGTCACTGCACTGAATCTGCACTTACCCATATAATGAATGCCATACTAAAAATGTTAGACCATAACGAGTCATGTCTACTGATACTTCTCAATTTATCCTTCGCTTTCGACAGGATGGGCCTAACTGGCCTAGTGTTACAATGGTTCAACTCCTTCTTAAATAACCGAACCCAACGAATCAAGGTGAAGCAATCACTTCTGCAACCCTCCATGGTCACCATAGGGGTTCCACAGGGCTCAGCACTTTCACCCATTCTTTTTAACCTACTCATGGAAGCCCTGGCAAGCGCACTAAACTCTGCGAACATTCTATTTCACTTGTATGCGGACGACACACAACTGTATATGAAAATCTCCTCTTCAGATGACTTCATATCCCTCAACGCTATCCTTCATAATACTCAAAGTTGGCTCACTGACAACCACCTTAAGCTCAACACTAAAAAAACAGAATTCCTTCTCATTTCCCCCCACAATCACACACCCAAGATAGATTTATGGCTGAAGCATCTAACTTCCTTTGACTGTGCTCCACACATCATTGACTCAGCGAAATCCTTGGGAGTCACCCTACACAAACACTTGAATATGCAAGCGCAAATCAATAATGCAACCAAGGGAGCTAATCATCAGATGAGCATCCTAAGGAAACTTAAACCCTTTCTCCCACATACCGACCTAAAAGATGGCGGTACACGCCCTAGTGTTACCAAGATTGGACTATGGAAGCACCACTTTATGCAGTCTTTCAAAATACAAGCTGGCCCCGTTGAGGGCATCTCTGAACGCGGCGGCCAGACTGGTCTCAGGAACTAAAAAAAATAACCACATTTCTCCGACCTTGAAAGTTCTGAATTGGCAACCCTACGAGGCAAGAATACAACTTAAGATCGCCTGCATGACCCACAAAACCCAGCATAGCAATACCCCCAGTTACATAGCACAAAAGCTTGAGCGGTCAGGAGGATGCAGACAATTGCGAAGTGCGAGTTCACTACTACTGAAAGCACAAGCCTTCCATAAAAAAAGAACTGGCTGCAGAGCATTCTCAGGGATTGCACCGAAGATTTGGAACTCTCAACCTCCAGATGAACGCAGAATCTCCTCCTTCTCCTCATTCAAAAAAGAAGTAAAAATGCTTCTAATGAACAAATTCACATCCTAAGACTTTAAGCTCTTTAATGACCACTTGCCACCTCTGCTATCCATATATCATTGTCTACCTCTTTTGTATTGAATGGTGAATATAGAATGTATGTATGTAACCCCAATCATTTAATGTTTAATAACCGTGTATTGTAAAGTGCTCTGATACACTCGTGGGTCGTGTTCGTGCTATATAAAACTTTATAAATAAAATAAAATAAATCCTCTTTTTCCGGCATCGCAGGGCACTGCACCGGCAGACTTCTTTGAAACAAACAACAGAGGTGTGGAATTGGATGTGTTAAAAATCACCATCAGGGGACACTGAATTGGGTGATCGAAACAAATTGATGGTGATCTCATGCATATTGAGAGCTCCCTCGCAAAGCATACTCAGGTGGTGCTCGGCATTTGGCTGATGCAGGACACAAGCATGCAGACCTACTGGAGCGATTGCGATGCCTGAACTATTCTGCACATTCTGCCCGTACTCATGCAGCTGAGGACTGAGCCGGGCAGTTGCTCGCATGGCTGATCCATCAGGAGCAGGCACAGCACCCCATTCTTTTGCTATATTTCCTTTCGGGTCAGCTGTTGTACACTCAGTGGGAGATCCATGGGGAGCTCACCAGGCACTACACAGCTCTGTATGTGTCTGCTGCCAGCGTTAGTCTGGCTGACCTAGAGGGCTTCTTTGCATCCACTCCCTTGACCACCATTATGCTGGAACAGTGGCCAGAACTGGAGGAGCTGATCACAGTATTTGAAGTCAGGCAGGCCATCAGATCTTTGGCCATGGGCAAGATGTCCGGGCCGGATGGGCTGATAGCAGAATAATAAACGGCATACGCTCCTGTGTTGGGCCCTCGCCTGCTTGCTCTGTATGAGGATTTGCTTGAAGCCTCCATCCTCCCAGGCTCTCTCTGTGAAGCTCTGTTCATTTCTTTGCCTAAGTCAGATAGAGCCCCAACGCTTTTTGGCTCCTACTGGCCACTGGCGCATTTAAACACTGACTATAAATCCTGCCCAAAATACAGGTGGATCGGCTGGCCCACCTGATGTCCAATCTGGTGAACGAGAACCTGAATGGACCTGTGCCTTCCCAGAACACTTCTCTTAACCTGCCTCAACTTTTCAGCCACACGTTGGCCTCACTCCGGGTATCTGGTGTTTGACTTGGAGAAGGCATTTTATATCATGGAATGAGAGTTTCTGATCGCTGCCTTAGCCCGCTACGGACTTGGGGCTCGTTTTCTATGCCTAACATGGCTGTTATACACTTCTCCTTCTGCTAGAGTCAAAACGAGCGCCTTCATGTCGGACCCTGTGACCATCAGTCATGGTACCAGTCAGGGGTGCCCGCTGTTATCTCTGCTCTTCTCGCTGGCTATAGAGACGCTTGCGGAAGCCATTTGTGGTGGTGGCATGGAATGGGGTATCCTCTTGGGTGATGGGATGCATGCGATCTCCCTGTACGCAGACAAACTGCTCCTGTACATTCGGGACAAAGGGGAATGCCTGTTGACTTGGCACTGATCCTCAATAATTTGGCATCTCTTTCTAGTCTCAAAGATTAATTGGGTGAAATATTTGCTTGTACCCCTTCAACCAGGCTTGCCCCAACCCCACACTGATCATTAACAATGTACCTGTGAAGTGGCAGACCATTGTCTTTCAGTACGTTGGAGTACGTGTATATCATCAGTCAGTGGAGCTTCTAGAGGGGAACATCTTGTGGGCGATAGCAGCCCTCAAGTTGCAAATGCTCTTCTGGCGGAGTCTGCCCCTGACCGGTGTTTAGCCAAAATATAGAGTTTTAAATTTCGACCTACAATAATATCGTGTTTTTAATATCGTAGGTACAGAATATCGAAGTCAAGAATATCGACGGACAGAATATCGATCCCAAGGTAAGTAATATCGAAGTTAATAATAACGAGGTAATTAATTTCGATGTAAGTAATATCGTAAGTAAAAATTTCGATGTGAATAATATCGATATTTATTTAGTGTAATGTCATTTAATATGTATTTTATTTGTATGTTAAACATAATTGTAATGTATTTTAATACATTTAAAAATAAATGTTTAGAGATTAATAATTATTTTAAATTTAATTTAGCGTTTTAGTATCAGAGCGGGTTGTGGGTTTATAGGGGAATAGGGTGGGAAGTAATTTAATTATAATTAATGAATTAATATGTGTTGTTTAATTGGTATTTATGATTAATTAATTGGTATTAATTAATAATTGGTAATTAATTGATTAATTAATTAATTATTAATTGTAAAAATATTTTATTAATTGGTTACTTATATACATTATAATTAGTTTATTATTAATAGTTATTTATTGTTATTGTTAATTAATTAATTGTTATTTAGTAATTAATTGGTGATTTAATTTTATTAAGTGATTAATTGATAATTAAATTAATTATGTGAATTTTTATGTGTAGTGGGTTGTGGGTTTATAGGGGAATAGGGTGGGAAGTAATTTAATTATAATTAATGAATTAATATGTATTGTTTAATTGGTATTTATGATTAATTAATTGGTAATTAATTAATAATTGGTAATTAATGTGATTAATAGATTAATTAATTGTTAATTAATTATTAATTGTAAAATGATGTTATTATTTGGTTAATTATATACATTATAATTAGTTTATTAATAATATTTATTTATTGTTATAGTTAATTAATTAATTGATAATTAGTAATTAATTGGTGATTTAATTTTATTAAGTGATTAATTCATAATTTAATTAATTATGTGAATTTTTATGTGTAGTGGGTTGTGGGTTTATAGGGGAATAGGGTGGGATGTAATTAAAATAAAATAAATAATGATATATTTTATTTATTGGTAATTAATATTAATTAATTGTTATTAGTTAGTTAAATATAGTAAATATAAATAATTTATTATTGTATTTTATTTGTTGTTATTGCTAATTAATGTATTGTTAATTAATAATTAATAGGTGAATATTTGTAATTTCGTAGTTAATATGTATTAATTAGTCAATTAATAACTATATTAATTATATAGAATGTATTATTAATTGCAAATAAGAGAGAAATTGATATATAAATCTATTGTGTATTTTGTATGTGTAGTGTGTTGTGTGTCAAAGGGGGAATAGTGTGGGATGTAATTTAAATTTATTTATTTAAATATTTATTTTACATAATTGGTATTTAATAATATTTTTTGTTTTAAAACATTGTTAACATGCAATTTTTTTATAAGAAAGTATTGAATTGGTTATAATGTTCATAGAATCACTATGCTATCTAGTGCTTTCACAACTGTTTTACTATCTGGAGTGGGAATAGTAATTTTTACCCCTACGCTATCCAGCGCTTTCCCTACTGTTGCACTCTCTGGAGTTGGAATAGTAATTTTTACCCCTACGCTATCCAGCGCTTTCCCTACTGTTGCACTCTTTGGAGTTGGAATAGTAATTTTTACCCCTACGCTATCCAACCTTTTCTCTACTGTTGCACTGTCTGGAGTGGGAAGAGTAATTTTTACCCTTACGCTATCCAACACTTTCCCTACTATTGCATTCTCTGGAGTGGGAATAGTAAATTTTACCCTTACGCTATCCAACACTTTCCCTACTATTGCACTCTCTGGAGTTGGAATAGTAATTTTTACTCCTACGCTATCCAACGTTTTCCCTACTGTTGCACTCTTTGGAGTTGGAATAGTTATTTTTACCCCTACGCTATCCAACGTTTTCTCTACTGTTGCACTGTCTGGAGTGGGAATAGTAATTTTTACCCCTACGCTATCCAACACTTTCCCTACTATTGAACTCTCTGGAGTTGGAATAGTAATTTTTACCCCTACGCTATCCAACGTTTTCCCTACTGTTGCACTCTTTGGAGTTGGAATACTTATTTGTACCCCTACGCTATCCAACGTTTTCCCTACTGTTGCACTGTCTGGAGTGGGAATAGTAATTTTTACCCTTACGCTATCCAACACTTTCCCTACTATTGCACTCTCTGGAGTGGGAATAGTAATTTTTACCATTACGCTATCCAACACTTTCCCTACTATTGCACTCTCTGGAGTTGGAATAGTAATTTTTACCCCTACGCTATCCAACGCTTTCCCTACTGTTGCGCTCTTTGGAGTTGGAATAGTAATTTTTACCCCTACGCTATCCAATGTTTTCCCTACTGTTGCACTCTCGGGAGTTGGAATAGTTATTTTTACCCCTACGCTATCCAACATTTTCCTTACTGTTGTTTTTGTTGAAGTTGGACTAGTAGTTTTATTGTGTCTGATATTAAATATGTTTTGTAATATTTTAGCTATTGTAATATATAATTAATAATAAAAAGTATTCAAATTAAAATTATTGATTATTATTTGCTATATGTAATTATTTAATATTTATTAATGTTATTGTTTTATGTGTATAGATGTATTGGTAATTTAATTAAATATTTAATAATTTATATGTTACAGAAATTATTATTAAAAGTAATTATTAAGTAAGTGTATATATTATATATTATATATATATGTTTAATTAAAGTTTCATTTAATTACATATATTTATTATAAATTTTACATATTATAAAATATATTTAATTATGTTTCTTTGATTTATAAGTATTATTTGGTTTATTTTACATATATTTTTAAACTAAAAAAAAACGATATTTTTGAATTACGATATTTTTGACATCGATATTAAATTATCGATATTTTTGTACTTACCATGTTGTAGATAGGATGTCGATATTCTTGACCAGGATATTTTTGTTGCGATTTTTTTGTAGGTCGAATTTTTGTCTTTCGAAATTATGTCATACAATCCCCTGACCGTCATGGCCCTTTGACGCCTTAATAGTGGACGCACGGTAAGTTTTTACTTCGTATCTCATTACTTGCAGCACCTCAAACCCTATGGGGGGATGTGTTCTAGGAGCCTGACACGCAGCTCACAATTCAATACATACACGTGATGAGCACAGGGTGCCATCTCACAAAGTGGTTTGCTATCTCCCTTAGCATACACGCAGCACACCCCTTAATGTCTCTTCGACATTGCTGGGACGTGGACCTGACTTACCAGTTCCACAGACTGCGAATGGGTGGCTATACTTGAGAGACCTACCCATATTCCTAGAAATGCCGGATTCCATCTCATTCAGTATTAATTATTGCACAGAGTCTATTTGACCCCAGTTAAGATCAACAGGTTCTTCGGGTGTAAGAATTCTTGTTGTCCCCGATGTAAGCTGATTGACGCAGATCTCATTCATATGGTCTAGGGCTGCCCCGAGCTCGATGAGTACTGTCGTAGCGTGACTGCACTGGGCAGGCCATGGCATGTACCTAGGATGTATGTCTCCTGGGGCTCTTCCGTAGATTGACTAGGCATGGGGGGAGTACAGGTTTATGATCTGAGACTACTTGCAGCTAAGTGCTTAAAGATGGAAACATTCTGAGCACCCCCCCCCCCACTTTGGTGTGGTCCCGCTCACTAGCAGTCAGGGTGTAAGCTAAAAGTATCTCCTTGCGCTGCGAAGACACATTGAGGTTACGTAAAGTTCTGATGGGAGCCAACTGGGATGTTATTTTGCAGGACTTTTAAAACAGTAGGCAGTCAAAGAGCGTGACCACCAGACACCCATAACATGCACAGACGTAGTGACGGTACATCTCTCACCTCCCACATCATCTCCCAGGGATGCAACTAGATATGTACCCATTGATCCTATGGTTTTGTGGGTCATGCAGGTGGTGTGGGAGAGAAGAGTAGTAGTGGAGACCTGAGTTGGGCATAATATTGTTATTCCCTAGAACCTGTTTACTCTCCTCTCCCTTCAAAGTGCCATACTTGTCAGCTCCTATTAGTGGCTCAAGACAAACTGTCCAATCCCTTTATGCTCTATAACACATATTGGCGAGTGCCCCTTTGTTAGATGCAGTGGCCTACGCTCCAGGCCATGGACTGAACTATTGCCGGAATTATTATTACCTGTTATGTATTAACCTCCACACCTGAGCTGAAATGATGCTTGTAACTGTATGACAGCTATGTTTTGTGAAAAATACCAATAAAGACACACATATGGCGAGGAACATGGCGGCGGGCTGACGCCGGTCGCGGGAGCTCCCGATGCCGCGAGGCAGAGATGAAGATTAAGCACGCGAGAAAAGCCTGTAACAAAAGCCTACAGGTACATATGATGCTGTAGTGGTTTAAAATAAGTCTAAATTTTTTTTAAATACCTTTTTTATCTCTTTCTTGGCACGTTGAGTATACCGCTTCCGTCATCTTTGAGCCCCGGGGATTCCCTCGATGTGAGGACGCTGCCGTGAATGGAGTGATCCAGGGATTCAATCCATGAATTTCGGGTGAGACGTGGGCTCCCTTTCACTCGCACTCGCTCTCCCTCAGTTTGTCGTTGAGTGGCCGTGTCTGGTTTGTGGTGCTCCCGAGTGGACGCGTGGTCGCATGGGGCTGAATGAGGGGGATCTCTCTGGCACTGGAAGACGCCGAGCTGCGCTGTGGAGGAGGGTGCAGGCGGTGATTAGCAGGATTAGCTTCCGGGTCGGCTGAGGCAGAGGCAGAACAGTTTACTGGGGGCTGGAAACCAAACAAAGTGCTGCTGGTGATGCAACGCAGGATTTGTTGTTGGGCTGCTGTGTGAGTGGGACAAGGTCTGCGTTTAGTAGGGGTGAGAGCCAGCAGATGGAAAAAGTGATATGCTTTTCTAACCCCAGGATATCTAACTCCCTCAATGAGTTAATCCCTGCGAATAGGGGAGGGAAAGGAGGTAGCTGCTGCAGAGAAATGTGTAGAGGATGAATTAATTTCGGAAGGCCAAGAGACACAAAAAAATACTAGTGATCCACCTATTGAAGGAATCCTAGTCCCCCTCTCAAAAAGCAGGAGTAGAAATAGATATCAGCTGCGCTCCCAACTGGATATCAAGGGAAAATCAGTGGTGGAGGGAAAAGGCGCAGGGAGAGTACTCCCTGTCACCCCCAGGAAGAAGAAGGTGGTGACAAAACCAGCGGAGAGTAAGAAGCGACGGGAGCCTAAGGCAACGCGTTTACCAGTTAAAACTACCCCCTCATTAAAATCTTATTTTAAAATAATGGAGCAGGAGCAGGTGGTGGCCTCTACAGGGGGGGTGCTGGGACCACAACAGACCCCCTTACTAACTTGAGAAAATCGGTACGCACCGCTAACAGGAGATGAAGGGGAAGATGAGGAGGTTTATCAGGTTGTAGCAGAAGGGCTATTGGATCTGGGAAGTTCTATCCCTGGTATAGGTCTCCCCCCTAACACGAATTTAGCACCAGAATCTATACAAATACCGGGAAATGGTGTTCCTCCGGATAAAGGAACAATAACTACTCCCCCGAGGGTAGGAGATAAGCCTGATCTGGAGTCAATATTATTAAATCTAAGATGGGACCTATTTTCAAAATTTGAGATCTCTGAGGCCGATCAAAGAGGGATGCATAAAAATGCGAGATTTTAGAAGGGAAACTAGACGATATAGCCCTATGTACTGGAGCCTTGGAGTCTGAAGTCAAGATCCTCTCGGAGGCGGTATCAGAACATACCAGAGATTTAGAGAAATTGAAAACTCAAAATAAAACTTTACAGGAGGACCTGGAGAGGTTGGAGATGCAGGCAAGACGAAATAACTTAAGAGTCCTTAAAATTCCGGAGAGGACTGAAAGTGGACACATTAAAGGATTTATCTGTAAACTTCTTCGGGAGGGGATTCTAAAAGACAGATTGGATATAGATCTGGATAAGGAGATCCAAAGAGTTCACAGAGATCCCTTCAAGATGCATCCTGCGAGAAAAGCCCCAAGGAAAATCCTGATAAATGTTCTATCTTATGCAGTCAAGGAGTTGGTTTTGGGGAGAGCATTAAGGGAAACAAGTTTACAATGGGACATGATTGAATATCAGATCAGGTCGGATCTTGGAAAGAGGACTGCACAGAGGCAGTGGGATTTAGGCACTAGGATGCCTGAGTTGAGAAGCAGAGGAGCCCAGGTTCAAATGAAATTTCCGGCCATGTTAAAAGTAATGTGGCAAAATAGGATGCATAATTTTACCTCCCCCGAAGAAGTGGATGTCTTCCTAGCACAAATGAAGCAGTAAAAGTGAATTTAGATTTAGATTTAGTTTAGCTTAAGTATAGCATTAAAAAAAAAACAAAGGGGAGAAGGAGGGAGGGAAAGAAGGAAAAAAAATATATATATAGAATAAGAATTTACGAGTATAATGATGGCAGCAGAATATAGAAGTAATAATGGTTCTTCTCTTTTTTTTGGGCGGGCATATCATGGGACGACGCCTCGCGATGCAATTGGAGGGTCCCGAAAGGCGATGCAATCGCTGAAGGGTTAGAAGGGGGGTTCCTCATGGTTGGTTGTGGGGGTGCACGGGGTGTAGAGAGCAAAGGGGAAAAAAATTAAAAAATACATAGTCCTCATACAAGTCTAAAAAACCCAAAAAATCCCAAGAGTCATGGAGGAAGAGCCTAGGGTACAGCAAGATGAATAGGTTAAATAAAGTTAAGATGATAACATGGCTTGTTAATGGGCTAAGGAATAAGAGAAAGAGGTCTCGGGTAATGGAATTTTTAAAGGATAGTGAGGTGCACCTTTGTTTTTTAGAGGAGTCACATCTAGAATCCCAGGAATGTAAACAGGAGTTAAGTAAAGCAAGATGGATCCAGGAGTAACCCTGGGCGTAGTTCGCGAAGTAGCACTACGCAAAGCTACGCAAAGTGCACTTCTTCGCACTACGCGAGCTACGCGTAGCACTTCGCGAACTGCGTAGTACCCTGTTCGCACTGTGCAAGATGCCGTTTTCAATGATTGCACAGTGCGGACAAGCATCCGGCACTCTACAATCATTGAAAACGGCATCTTGCACAGTGCGAGCTGTAGTTTTCTGCCGCTCGAGTAGATTTTTACTCGAGCTGCAGCTTTCTCAACGCGGACTGGTAGTTTCTCATCGCGAGCGGTCGCGAGCATACGCGACCACTCGCAATGAGAAACCTGACCTCCCCGCGTTGAGAATCTCGCCGGGATGTTTATTTTCAATTCTCGCGATCGGCAAATTGATGTTGCTGATCGCGAACACGGAAAAAGTCTCGCCGGGATGTCATTTTGCTTGCTCGCGGTCGCCAACTTGATGTTGAGGACCGTGAGCAAGCAAAAAATGACCGCTGCACTACGCAATGCTACGCTACGCATGTTTGCACTGTGGTACGTGCAATTCGCGTAGTGCGAAGTAGCGCAAACTTCGCAAACTACGCGAGCGTAGCGTAGTGCTTTGCCCAGGCTTATCCAGGAGGTGCTTTGCTCTGATCAAAGGGGAGGCACTAGGGGAGTGTCTTTAATCATTAGGAGCAATGTTGGGATAAAGGTTGTAAAACAAGAGTCAGACCAGTCTGGGAGATGGCTGGTCGCCACCTTAACAGTTCAGGGTACACCCGTTGTATGTGCCGTATATTATGGCCCGAATCAGGATAATCCTGGGGCACTTTTGAAACTTGAGGCCAGTCTGCTGAGTACCTCTACACCGATAATAATAGGGGGATATTTTAACCTGGTCCTAAATAAAAAAAATGGATCGTACGTCTAAAGTCAGATATAATAGTCCACCTAAGACTTCTGCTGTGTTAAAAAACATAATTAAAGATTTTAATCTATCTGATATATGGAGAACCAAAAATAGAGAAACTAGAGAGTTCACGTTTTATAGCAAAAAGTATAAACATCACTCAAGAATAGACTTCTTTCTTGTAGACCAGGCACTGTTTTCAGAGGTCAAGGAGATATACCACATTCCAGCTATCTTATCAGACCACTCAGCTGTAGCCTTGTTGTTGGAGTTTAAGCAAAGAGAAATACAAAGAAGGTGGATAGTACCATGCAACTCGATGAGAAAGTGATAGGGAAGATCTGTGATAAAACAAAAGAGCATTTCAAATTCAATAACAGTACGGCTAAGGTTCAGACTGTGTGGGAGGCCTTTAAAGCTTATGTAAGAGGGATGCTTATATCTATATCAGTTGGGAGAAAGAGGACTATGAAAATTGAGGAGGCAGACAGGATAAGCAAGATAAAGGAGAAAGAAATACAAGTACAGAAAGCATCTATAGAGAATAGGGGTACAGTGTTAAGTTTGGAGAAAGAGCTGGAAAATCTGCAGGCTGAATACCAAGCAAATCTCGACAGGAAGCTCTCTGAAAGGTGGAAAGTTAGCAAGTTGCAGCATTTCTCTTATGGTGAGAAATGCGGTCCTCTGTTAGCTTGGAAAGCGAGAGCCGATAGAACTAGGAATTCGATAAAGCAACTAATTCAAAGAGGCTCGGGAAGTATAATTTATGAGGATGAAAAAATTCGAGAGGAGGCTAGAACCTTTATGAAAGATCTATATAAGGAGGATATCGAACTAGGACCAGGGGTAGCTCAGGGGTGGTTAAAATTGACTGCCCTCCCTCAATTGACTGAAGAATATAGGGTACTGTTGCAGAGGAGTATAACTGAGGAAGAAGTCAGAGCACAATGTAAAAGAATGGTTAGGGGAAAAGCTGCAGGCCCTGACGGACTTCCAATTGAGTTTTATATAACTATTTTAGACATTGTAGTGCCAGACCTAAAGGGTCTGTTCAATAAAATATATATTGAGGGGGAAGATATCCCGGGTTCTTGGGCGGAAGCTACGGTGACACTGATTTTAAAAACTAATAAAGATCCGCAGTCGATTGAGTCATATAGACCAATATCCCTATTAAATTCAGATTACAAGGTTTTTACAGGTATATTGGCAGCTAGAGTGGCAAAGGTTATAAAGGCGATAGTCCACTCCTATCAGTGAGGTTTCATACCAGGGAGACAACTAAATGAGCTCACCTTTCAGGTAGTGGGGGCTTTCGATATGGCAGAAGCAAAGAGGGCTCCCCTGACGATAGTAGTTATAGACGCTGCAAAAGCTTTTGACCAGGTTAACTGGGTATATCTCTGGGAAACTCTAAAAAATGTTGGTTTCCCTAATAATTTTGTTCAGGCAGTTAGGAATCTGCACTCTGGTCCTAAAGCTAGGGTTCTGGTTAATGGTGTTCTGACTGACTGGTTTAACATTTCAAGGGGGACCAGGCAGGGGTGTCCTTTGTCACCACTCTTATTTAACTTGTATATTGAGCCTTTTGTCAGCTGGCTTAGGAGGGATCTGGGTATACTTCCTTTTATAATGGGAGATATGGAATTGAAGCTTGCCCTTTATGCAGACGATCTGCTTCTGTACACAACAAACCCAACAGAGGCTATTCCTAGGTTAATTGAGAAGGCAGAAAAATATGGTGAAGTTTCAGGGTATAAAATCAATAAAGGAAAAACTGAAATAATGGAATGGAAACAAGTGAAAGGAAGTCAGGGGGTGAGAAGTCATATGAGGTATTTAGTGGTCCAGTTAGTACAGAAGCTCGAGGATATTCCTAATGTAAATTTGAGGAGGGTCTCTAAAAGGGTGACTAGTTTACTTACACGCTGGTCGAACCTCCCTCTTAATATCTATGGGAGGGTTAACCTCGTGAAAATGATAATCTTGCCAAAAATCACTTTTCTATATAATTCAATTCCATTGCTATTTAGGACTGAGGATATAGCTAAGCTACAAGGAAAAATAGGTACCTTTATTTGGGCATCGAAGAGTCCTAGAATAGTCTGGAAAAAACTTAGAAAAGGTCTCACAGTGGGTGGGTTAGCATTACCAGACCTACTTACATATTGCTATTCTTTCCAATTTAAAAAATTTAGGATGCTGGCTAATAAAACAGACTCATCCTCTTTAGGCTTACTATTTCAGGCCTTGTTAAAAGATATAGCGCAAGGTCAGGAATATTTTTTATTCAAATATGGAAATCCAACGTTTTTCAAAAAAGTTAGGCTGAAGATTTTGAGGGCGGCTCTAAAGATTTGGATGCGTATAAGAAGTAGGATGAGAATCCCATACTATGCGCAACAAGCCCCCGTCTGGGATTCTCCTGGGACACCTGAGTGCCTACAAGATCAATTGAGTTTGCCTCTAAAAATGGGGGGTATACAATTTTGGGGCGATATGCAAGAGGGTGGTAAACTAATGAGTTGGGAGACTTTTGGCAGGTTAACTCAAGGAACCCTGTTGAGATTCAAGTTTTATCAGATCTCATCCTGGTGGATGTCGCAGGATTGGCAGGAGGAGGAGGAGGTAAACTGTAAGGCGGACTTAATCACTAGAACAGGTGTATGGAAAAAGGAAGTTTCCTTTTGGTATAGAGCACTCTTGGAAGGAGAGGTTGAGGGGGAATCCGATGTCATAAGAGTATGGGGTAAAGACTTTGAAGATAATGAAGTGGATTTGTATAAATTATGGTCTGATTCTTTTGTCATGCTAAAGGCCATAGTTAAACCAGCTGCACTGAGGTGGAATCATCTGTATACTATGTATCAAGTGTATTGGTCTCCAAAAAAGTTAACTAAGGTGACGGGGAAAGTGTACTGCTGTCCGAGGTGTAAGTATCCAGCTGCAGATGACATCCACATATTTATGGAATGTCCAAGAATTAAGTCTTATTGGATGGAGGTTTGTAAATTTCTGGAAGCTGTTTTGGAAAGGCCGATAGAAGTAAGTATTAGCCTGATTTTCTTCGGTCTAATGAATAATTACCATGTGAATTTAATGGGATCTAACTTTACACTCTATGTTATAATATTGGCAAGGAGAGAAATATGTAGGGCCTGGAAGTCAGAACATCCCCCGGCCTTTACTGAATGTCTGAAAAATATTATTTATAGCAGCAAATCAGATATGGCCTGTGACCAACAAAGCAAAAGTAAAGTTTGGGTGGCTCTATTAAATTGGATTGAGCAGTAAATTTGATTCCTATGATTAAGCCATTACACCATTGGACATGGTCTCCCTAGTAACACCCAAGGGCCCTCACCGATATGTGAACGGGATGGGGATAAGGTAATGGTGTGATCTAGGAGGGAAAGCTCTCATCTCCCCCCCGCGGAGAGGTTAGAGGAATCCCATCTAGTGACTTGGCTGTATGAGGACAAATACAAAAATAAAAATAAAGACACACATAGATGAGGCAATTCCTCTTTCTAGATTATTTTTGTGCTGGAAGGTTTCCCTTCCTGCACAAAAACAATCTACACCTCAATGCAGACACCCTTGCACCATGGCGCAAAGGTGCCTGCGTTGGCGCATGGCAGCCATTGTGCACCAACGTTGGGGAAAAAAGACAGGAATGCGCCATATGTTATTGATAGGGTGAATTGTGCCCTTTTGTTTTGTCACAGAGCAGCGCAGAAATCTTCCTTGCAGCGCTGTGCTGCATCAAAACCTCTTAAATTAGGCCCCAAGTGTGTTTGCATAATTTTTAAGACCAGGTAATTTCTGATGTTAAAAAGACTGCTGCTAATGGGACTTAGCAGCAGTTCTTCTTTTGCTGCTAACTGGACTTTGCCGCAAGTTGTAAATATGGCAATAAAAAATATCCACAGCAACGTCAAAAAATAAATTCTACAGCAGGGTTAAATCCTTGTAAATATGCCCCTGAGTCTCCAAACCAAAACCAAAGCCTCCTGATAAACCAAGGCACCCAATACTCTATTTAATCAGCAGGACTGGAAAACCTGATTAGTTGGGAACATGGTGAGGAATATATAGAAAAAAACAGCTAGCATGGATAGAACACAACCGGATCTGTAATTCAGGTCTTTAATGTGACTGACAATAGAAAGTAGTAAGGCATATCATAAATAATAGGTTAGTTTGTTCTTGGGGACTGTGGAAGGTTGTATTGTGTTTTTAAACTGATGCTGGTAGGTAACACCCGCGGGTATAGTGCAAGGCCGACCCAAATACAAGATCCAACAAGAAACACTGTAAAACCACTGGAACACAATTAAAGTGAGAGAGAGAAGGGAAGGTTGGGTGTGAACTACAGAGAAGATGGGGAAAACGCATCAATGTAAAATATAGTGAGGGGGGCTTTCATTTTCACTGTCTTCCTCAGGGTGACCCACAAGTGCAGCAAACACTCTGACCTGCCCACGGCATTATAAAAACCCAAAGTGGTTTGTCCTTCTCCTGGTCACATTTCCTTTGGATTTGAAGCTGGAGGTTCATTCTCCTTGTCTGCTGCATATATCCCATTGCTCTTAAGGACTTTGTATTACAGATTTCTCCAGTAAGTTAAAAGACCCCTGTATGAGGGTGTATTTCACGTTTGTTATTCTGTACAACAACTGTATATGTGTGGTAATATTTGATACCTTAGGAGAATGTGTTTTGTTGTAAAAATGTTATAGCTCAGTCCATTTTTGTTTTTGACATTACTGAATTAATGTTAGGATTTTCTTCAGTGTTACTATGCCTCCATTGTCTGTCCATTGTGTGTGTGTGTGTGTTTGCCACAGGATACCATTGATTTGTCTTTGTTCCCCATGCCATGTGGCCGGCGGCCATTTTGTGGATTCTATGTCTGAATGCGTTCTGTTTGTTCCCCCTGGCTTCTTGCTTGCTCTTGTTGTTTGGCCATGCCATGTGGCTGGCAGCCATTTTGTGCATCCAGTCAGTGTACCTTTGCCATAGGTGTGCAGGAGTCCTTTGTTACCCATGCCTTCTTGCTTGATGATTTTGTTTGGCCATGTGGCTGACAGCCAGTGTGTGCATCCAGCCAGTGTGCCCTTGCCATAGGCTTGCATGTGCATCTTCGGTCCCCCATGCCGCCTTGCTTGCTTCTGTTCTTTGGCCATGTGGCTGTTAGCCATTTTGTACATTTAGCCAGTGTGGCTTTGTTATAGGCTTGCACATGTTCTTTTTTCACTATGGCTCCTTGCTAGCTGCTGTTTTTTGACCATGTAGCACTGGCTGGTATGCCTCCTTGCTAGCTGCTGTTGTTTGACCATGTGGCACTGGCTGGTAGCCATTTTGTGCATCCAACTGTATGCCTTTGCCATAGGCTTGCACACATGGATGTGATACCAGTTTAATAATATGCTTGAGGATCATTGTAGTATGTATATTAGGAATATGATTTTGATGAACTGTGCTTATATCTTACCTTCATTTCTTAATTTTTTTTTAATTCACACCTCCTTGCCACACAATAGGTCTCTTCTCATCCTCCCATAAAAACATCAGCAATTATTGATTTTTTAATTGGAAATGTTATTTTATCTTTTTAATTATTTTTTAATTTTAATTTTATTTTAAATTTTATTTTATACATTTAAATTTTAAGTTTTTAAAAAACTTTTTTAAGTTTACTTTTTATAAATTTTACTTTTTAAAATTGCATTTCTTTTTGTAATTGTAAATGCTTTCTATTTTCCCTTAGTCCATCCACTCCTAGAGGCACAGTGTCACACAACAGCATTCAGGGGCATATTATGAAGAAACGGCGTTAAGATTATGCCCTTGAGAATTCCCATAGAAGCCCATGTTCTAGTGTCAACATGGGCTTCTATTGGAATTCTCTGCGGCATATTATCAAGCCCATTATCGCCGCTTTAGCAGCAGTTTTCTGCCGCTAAAGTGGCGATAATTTTAATGCCGTGCTTGACAATATGCCCCTTAGTTTTTAGATATGATTCCATTTTCTCCTGGATACCCCAGCTGCTGTGCACTGCATCATTCATTTTTTAATGATCATTCCAATTCCACCTGGATCCCATTGCCTGCCATAGGCGCACACTAACCTCCATTTTTTTAAAGATTATTATTCAATTTACCCACACAGTTCCCTGATTGCCTAGGTATCTCCTTTAGAATATATGGACATAAAGGAAAAGCTCTATCTGCATATTGTGTGTATTCTGATGAGGAATTACATTTTATGATATGGTGGTGTGGTTTGACTTAAAGTGGTCATATTACATAAGTAACCAAATACAACAATTTTGCCTTTGTCTGTACTAAAACTGCAACACTGCCACATTTCTTTAAAAAAATTTCTTGCTTGTCTGCTTTTAGGTGCACAAGAGAAAAAGAAACATCACCACAGTACTGACAAACAGAAGTCCTGTACAGTGATGTCAGACAACAGTCCTCTAATCACTTCCACTTGTGCAACTTAGTGCCACTACCAATTGGGAGCTTTAAGATGGCCCCAAAAATAGTTTATCCCAAGAAAGTGGTCAGTGAGAAGAAGCTGCTTTCCACCAGTGAAGTGTCAGCCAAAACCTTTTCAGAACAATGTTGTATGTCTGCTGCACCAGCCACCAGAGAACAAGCTGGGAGCGGCACTCCTGCATGAACAGCAGCACCTCAACCTAAGCCCAATACCATGTCTGTCAGTGAGGCAGCCACTGCAATCATGGCGAAGTTGACGAGCATTGAAGTTGAATTTGATTTGTCCCTTTCAAAAAATAGTACCCAATCCTTTCAGGAAACAGAGCAAAATGGACAGCAGCCAGCAAAAGTACATTTTCCTGATGTTGGAGCAGAAATGGAGGTCTAGCTTTCTGCTGACCAAAGCCTCCTTTTTTAGAATCATTGGCTCCCAGACCTCCAGCAAGGAAAGGTAATGGTACTACTCCACAATCTTCTTCAAGCATCACTTCAGATGATGATGATGCGGATGTGGCGTGGAACCCACCAGAGTCCAAGAGATGCCAGGAGAGGCAAGGGAAAAGAAAAGTTATGGAAAGCCTTAGAATTATGGAAAGGGATGATGAGGAGGATAACGATGACGAGCTAGTCTTTGTGGAAGAAGTCACAGAGGAGTCTGACATTGCTACTGAACCTGCTCTGATGGATGTGGCACATATTTGAAAAGCCCTGAGCTGGGACCTGCACTAACCACTACCTCAGTAGATGTATGTACTTCAGGGAGGCAATCGACTACCTACCTCACATCCACCTACCTCCAGTTCTTCTTCAGGCTTTGGTAATGGCACTGTAAAAAAATACTTTGCCCCAGTTTGGGACATTTCTATGGTTCGCACACAGGGGGAGCACATTGTAGCATGCAGGATTTGCAACACCCATGTTAGTCAAGGTAAGCCTGGTTCACATTATGGTACTGGAGGCCAAACAAACCATATGCAAAAACACCATGCAATCCAGTGGGAGGAGCACCTTAAAAAAATTGTTGAGCGTGGTAGTGTTGGTGAAGGTGAGGAGAGCCGGGGAACATCAGCGACAAGTCCAATATCGGTGGGAGGTGATGATGAGGAAGAAGAGGGTAGCATACTCACGCAAAACAGTCCTGTCCCCAGCAGTGCACCAGGATAATCACCCACCTGAGCAACTTCACAATGGTACAAGAAGACTCAGAGTGAGATGGAGACATCACGGCATACAGTGACTGCCCCACAACGATGAGCACTGAGTCTACCACCACCTACTTCTCAAAAGTCGCCTGTATCAGTGATCCCAGAAAAGAATAAAAAATGACAAGCTACTTGGGCCTACATTTTTAATAAAAAAATAAAAAAAATACATAAATGCACAACTATTGTTCATTAAATATCTCCAAAATGACTAGGACAATCAAATACTTAAATCGCATGTCTAATATCCAACCAGGAGGATGTTGTTGTTTTTATAAATTTGTTTTTTTTTTTTTTAAAAAGAGGGGAAGGAGGAGAAAGAAGGAAAAAAGAAAAAAAAAAGAAAAAAAACTATGTCCTAGCGGTTAGTGTTTTAATACTATTTTAATAGCTCTTAAATTGTATTTATTATTAATTGTACTATTAATTATTGTAAAATTTCCGCCCAGGCAAATTGTGTTAGATAAAGAATTTTGTAACTAGATATTGTGTACTCGGACGCAATGGATATATATAAATAGGTTAGCTTAATTGACCCTGTTATTCTTTTCTGAGCTAGAAAATGTTAAATTGTAAGAGAAACAAATGTTTTTATTGTATCTTTTATGATGCTAATGTGTCGAAATAAAGATTTAAATGAAATGACAAGCTACTATTATGGACATGTGTAGTCAGGAAGGGAACTACGACTGCAACCACCCAACAACACGTTTGAAAAATGGGAAGCTGGCAAAAATGTTAGCGCTGGACCTCCTCCCTTTTTCTATTTTGAAAGGAGTGGGATTCTTAGATTTTGTGGCAGCCATCTGCTCAAAATGGAAGTGTCCAATTTAGACCGATTTTGCCTGAGTTGCTGTTCCAGCGCTGCATCACAATGTACTGCAATTAGCTGGACAAGCTTTGCAGCACAGGGTTGTTCACACTATCCACCTGATGACAGACATGAGGACCAGTGGTAAGCCAACTGATTTTATGTGCATCACTGTACACTGGGTCTATTTTGCGAGGATAAAACAAAAGATATCTTCAGGTCTTGGCCCTGAAGAAAGTTTTAAGAGTGTTCGGAGGCATGCAACAGTGGCCATGTTCGCCATGGACAAATCACACACAGTTGTAAACACCTTGGGCAAATTTTGCTGCAAGGTGTCTGAATGGCTGCGACCAAGAGGCCTCAGAATTGGTGTTGTCGCCATGGACAATTTCAGGGACATAGTCAAGGCCATAGCAGATGGCAGCTATTTCAGAGTCCTATGTTTGAGCCATTGCATCAACCTGGTAGTGCAAGACTTTCTAAAAAAAGAAGACATAGTCAGCAACATTTTGACCACCTGCAGAAGAATCTGTACTCATTTCAGCAATTCTTTTAAAGCCCAAAAGCAGTTGCTTATTATTCAGCATGCTAATAGAGAGCCAGTTAAAGCCCTGATACAGGAGGTGACAACACGTTGCAACTCGATCTATTACATGTTGAAGCGTATGGCCTTGTTATCAGATGCTCTTTCAACTGGCTTCCAATGCAGGGCTGCAATACAATATCATATCGTCCAAATAGTACATCTGTGCCACACTTCTTGATCCACAGTACAATAAAACTGTACCCACTTTCCATTCCTTATTCTGAGGGGAATATTTCAAACTGCAACAGGTGGATTGTTAAGAAAGCCAGAGTTCTGGCAGAACAATGGCTGGAACTTAGAGTCCCACCCACAGTACTGAGATGCCACCTTTAACTTCCAGAGTTGGCTATCTTGTCTTACAGCAGCCAACAATACCGTCAACCAGAATAACAGCAACAGAAATACCTGACCGAACCTCTGCATTGTATTGATATTAATCAGCAGGGCGTAAGCCCAGTGCAGAGGCAAAGGCAAAATAGGTTGAGTAAGTGGCATTAACAATGGCCATCCAGAAGTTGATTGTGGAGCATCTGAATGATCCAAAATAGGTCTATGTGGATCAAAACCCATTAATCTATTGGCAATGTCAGAATTCAGCAGGCAAGCAATAAAGTATCTGGCTTGTCCTGTAGCCAGCATGCCTGCTGAGAGTTTGAGGACGAACTCTACATCCCAGGCTTAGTATGCCAGTGCCACCATTGAACCTTTTAATTATTTTTAGTTGAACTTCTCTCTTTGTAAAAAACAAGTAGCTAGTGGATCATTATGTTTGTGTCAGATTTATGCTGCTCCACCATTTTTTGTCACATATATTGCCGGATTGCAGTTGGATCAGTGTGCAGTGAAGAAGCCTCCATAATCCCTTTATGACATTTGAGACAATGCCTGCCTTCCTCGCATGTCGATCCTTTCTTTGTCTCACTTAGCAGGGCTGTCTCAGAAGATCTTTGATTTACAAGAGTGTCAATTCCAATTTGTTGCCTGCGTCAAAGATAAAATTGTGTACTTGCTACCAAAAATACCCATGCTTAGATTGGAAGAGGTAACTACAACTATTGCAAAAGTGAGTAAATGATTGTAAGTGATGATTGATGATTCATGTGGTGGCCGACAGTAAGGGAGGGTGTTCAACTGTAATTTGTAATCTTGATTGGGATGATGCGCAATGTTTGGGGCCTGAATGATGGGTGATCATTTTTCCTGGAGGTGATTTGCCTTTACAAACTTACTTAGTGAAAATTAACATGTACTGTGCACTCCTATGATCCTTCTTTTTTTATCACCCAGAAGGGCTGCCCCAGAAGATCATTTGATTTACAAGCCTACCAAATTCGAATCTGTTGCTTGCATCAAAGAGGAGATACAATTGTCTACCTACCACGTACTTGGATTGGAACAGGTAACAATTGAACTAATGAATGATATATTATTGGGCGATTGTGAGTAATGATTGATGTGGTGTCAAAAGGGGTGGGTGGGACACACCACTTTACTAGTAGAATTCTGCACTCAGCTTGGAAAGCGGAGTTTGACTAAAACTCTGCCAAACCACCACGTAGGCAGCAGAGTATGCCAGGGCCCATGCCCTTTTCCCACAGTATTTCCTCTGTTAATAACATAGAAAGACATGTTCCAAGATGGCCACCTTATTATTGCCAGTTAGCGTTGTATATGTTTGTGCTGCTGGCACTCTCTGACTGTATCATGACAGTTGAGCTCTGCCTGGAATTGTTGTTTGTTTTTGGAAAACATATTATTCATTGAAGTGTCATCAAAAATGTCTAGAGCTTGTGAAGCAGCACTGCTGCAGGCACTGCAGACTTGGGGTCTGCATGAAGTGACTAAGCCAGGGTGAGCAACTGTTTATGATGGGGGTGAGGGCAGGGGTGTTCATACAGGTAGGCTTTAGGAAAACAAAGATACGATTAGTGTACACTGCAACTCCTTACAGTGTAGTCCAATGGTACGGGTGCAATGGAGTTTTATGGTGTAAAGTCAGTTTAGCATCAAGGTGAATAAAATTACGATGAAAAAAGCTTGCTGCTTTTAAAATAAGAATCAGTAGTAACCCTCTCAGCTTTGCTCAGATACCCTTTTACGCACTTGTGAAAAGCTCTCGGCCTGTGTTGCCCTTGAGCAGACTGCTGCAGGATATGCAAATCTGCCTATTCAAACAGATTGCCTGACTCCATGCAGCATCAATTATGGAAATGTTCAATGAGTGATTGTCACTTTACATATGTGCCTCGGCGGAGCTCATTCATTAGGAAGCCATGCTTTGGAGTCGAGTTTCGATTCTTGAGCTCTGCCTGTCGGGGAGATTGTGCCACACAATGTTTGCTCTGCTCTGGTCCCAGCTCTTGCTACATCTGGCACCATGTTTCCACTGTGCATCACAAGCTTACATGGCAACACCGTCCCTGTTCTGTCAGACAATTATCTTTATCATCTGATAGATATACCCTTGATCTTCAATCCCGGAAACAGCATGTTTCCTAGCAAGGCTTGGTGGGAGGCAGAGTAATAATTAATTTCGAAACATGGATTCCAGGAAGCAGCAGTGTAGGTAAAGACACAGCTCTTCCAATGCACCTGTGCATTTGCCAAAGGAGCAGGCTGAGTGGGCAGCCATTCACTAGGGATGAACGAAGCTCTTCGGAATTTCACTGAATGTTTTTGTAACTCTGTGGAATTCCATGGAGTACAACTCCGTGAGCTCTGGCCACCCCTATTTTTTAACTGTGAATAGTAAACTTGATTGAGATGATTTACAATGTGTAGGGACTGAATGATGGATGATCATTTTTCCTGGAGGTGATTGGCCCTTTCACACTGAGTCAGATTTATTTTCAGGGTCCACTCCTATTTTCTGGTTCTTCAGAGTCCAGACCAGTCACTTGACTTAACAAACAAAAACCTATAATTGATACTTCAATTCTGTTTCTATACTTGATCTTCAACAGCAGTGCATTACATGTCTATCATGCTCGGGTCAGGATTGCGACTGAGTTACTCGGAGTCAGAAGGAGGATGGAAGAACCTAAGGTGGGACTACCACATGAACAGCTAGAAGAAAGAAGTTATTGCCTTCAAAGGGAAACCATTACTCTGAGGCCTACTACTCAGATATGTGAAATGGAGAGGGGTGCATTGCTCTGAGAAATGCTGCTGAGTGTGTGTGTTACACTGGTGGCAAATGTGAAACTCCAAGGTCTCTTTTTCTGCCAGTCTTCTTGGTACACCACTCATGAAGCTTACCTTCCTTCTCCTTAACTCTACACTACTGTTGTAAAACGAGGCATTATTTGTGATGCCTGCATAAACAACATGTCTACATTTGTCCTTCACTGGGAACCAATCACCCCATTGTAGCACTTTACTCTCAGAAGGTAGCGTTGCAGAGCAGTCTAAGGCTTACTCAACAGAGGTGGTGTGGGCTGGTAATCGCCATTTAAACAAACACAGAAATTACACTCAATAATTGATTGTCCAGTCTGTACTTTGCTTTATAAAATGGAAGAGTACATTTATTACACAGACACTACTCAATACTAAACATCAATTTACAAATATACATAAGCTGTTGTAAATACTTCTTGACATTGCATAACATCCACACCCCTCCCACCACTCACACGTATGCAAATCATCTTGCTCCCAAATGCAGTGGATTGACTACAACCTGGAGCGAGGGCCCTTTCCTCTGGCACCATCCCAGTAGTGGCCCACCCCATTATCTCATCATAGCACTTCTCACTATCGCCATGAAGAAGAATTTCTTCTATTTTCAAGGCAACTACTATGTACAGACGAAAGGTGTAGCGATGGGAGCTGCCTTTGCCCCAGATCTAGCCATTCTGTATATGGACAATTTTGAAAAACTTTATGTCCTCAATAACAATCACTTTTCTCAACATGTTAGTTTATGGAAGAGATATATCGATGATATATTATTAATCTGGAATGGTGATATAGCTCAACTCAATTTGTTCCATGAATGGCTGAATCGATGTGATCATGCTATTCAGTTTACCATCCAGTCTGATGCCCAGGAGATACCTTTCCTCGATCTCAAGATCTTCAGTGAAGATGACAAACTCTTCACTACCTTATATAGGAAACCCACTGAACGGAATTCCCTTCTGAGGTACAGCAGTTACCATCCACGTGGCTTGCGAGACAACCTTCCGGTAGGACAGTTTCTGCGGATCCGTAGAAACTGTACAAAGCGAGCAGACTACTTGACTGAGTCAGAAGGGGCTACCCGAAATGTCTGGTTAAAAGGGCCCAGAAGAGGGCCTGGTTTAACCCACGAGAAACTTTACTCACGGCAAAAGATCCTGATGAATCTGCTACGAAAAAAATGATCTGTGTCACAGGTTTTCCACCAGAAGTAACGCCGTGAAGAAGATAATCAATAATCATTGGAGTCTTGTATCAACTGAGATCAACCAACCGAATTTACCTATGCATTCTTTTAAAAAAGCCATGAGCATTAAGGACCACGTGGTACACTCTTTTTTGGAGGACCCAGTTGAACCTACCATCCAGTCACTCTGGAACCTGCCACCCATAATAGGACACTTCAAATGTGGGTCCTGTAAAGCATGTCTAACAACTATCCAAACCAAAAAGTTTGTCTACAAGCATCACACAATCATGTTGCATTCCCATACTAACTGTAACTCTACCAACGTTATTTATGGGATCCTTTGCCCCTGCGGTCACTTATATATTGGCCAAACACAGCAGAAAATCAAAGCAAGAATATTGCAACATCAAAGTAGAATAAGATGCCGTGTTACAGGAGCACCCCTAGTCGAGCATTACAGCCAGCTGGGACATGGCCCTGATCAAATGCAATGGCTTGTGATTGAAAAAACTGAGTTGGGTCCAAGAGGAGGCAATATATCCTCCATCCTTACCATTAGGGAATCCAAATGGATGATCCGCTTGGATACTATCAATATGGGTTTGAACGAACAAGATCCCAGTAATGCACAATTAGCCATTCTCAGTAATTAGGGAGTTATGGTGAACGTTGGTTATTTTCTCTATTTTGTGCACATTTATTATATGTTGCATCATTGTGTATAATTACCTATATTTAATACATTTTTTATCTAATGATAAATGTCACAGTCCTGAGTCCTTCTATGACTTTTTGAACATGCGTTATGTTGACTATCTGAAGCATGTGATGGTATTATTTAGGTATGAACGTAATGTGCACATATATATGTCACTCATTCTGTTGTGACAATGTATTCAATGACGACGTGATTAATAATTGTGGTACCATCCGTATCCATTTGAGACATCTTCAATTATTCTTTTCATCCAGTAACTAAGGTTTTTTGATCATTAACGGGTAACATGTATGTATAGAACCTGTGTACCATCATACGTCTTTTGTCTACATCTTGATGTTTATCTAACCATCACACTTTTTCAAAAATGTAGATTTTGTATGTACATCTGTTGTTGTCCCTGCTGTGCCATTACGCTTATCATTGGCGTTGTTTATTAAATGTATTTTCTGAGCCATCTTGGAGATCGGTTCAGTCATTTTCTATACCCACAAGAAACGTACAATGTCTATCTTTATTCGACATTTAATCAACAATATCGGCCATCCCCACAAGAAATGGACAAAATCCATTATTATTCAACATTTGATTAATAATGTCGGCCTATTTCTTTTCTGAAGATTTACATCCAGTACGATTACATTAACCAGCGGATCGTTTAATTGTCATTATTCCCGAGAAAACACCACTCAGTGTCTTTCTTCCAATGCACTTCTACTTTTAGCATCCAGCGGCTGCGCCGCACTGAACGTCATGTGGCCCAGGGCGTCTTAATATTAGTGAAGGTTCATTCCAGCCCCAGTGCTTTGTCATTCACCTCCGAGGATAGCAATCTGCTGCTATTTACGGTAAGCGACTCCCTAGGCCCTCTCCCTGTAGTTTTTCTGGCTAACTGCATGCCGTTGAATATTCGGGCATGATCGAACTTTCGGCCCTTTCTACCTGCTTAGGCACGCCTAATGTGTATTCACTGCTCTGCCGAATTGTACTCCGTATTATTTATAGCTTATATACGGTTTATTTAAATCATTCTCCCTGTCAGTGGCCATAGATGTTTGGTGCTTACGCGCATTGAACGCCTTTGATTTGATTCGAATTTTTCCTGTAAGTAAGGTTCAACAACCCCCCCCCCCTCCCCCCCCCCCGGGCCCACTTTGCGTTTATCATGCGTGACCCCGGTTGTTCCTTTTGAACTCTCCCCTGGATTCACGGGGACGAACCTTCGGTGGTTTTCCCACGTTGTTCTGTCATTATGATATTTTTTATCTGTAGGCTCATAGTTAACCGATGGGCTCTACCTTGCTGTTGATCATTTCCTCTCCTCCTTTTAAGCTCTATCTGATTATTGTAGATTACGGCACCTTGTCCTGTGCGTTGAATGTCCTCTGGGCTTGGGTTTTTAATTCTTTTTTACAGTCGCTCTTTTTCCTTTTATTTTTACAGAGGCTAATTTCCCTGTGATTGATTTCACTTTCTCCACCGATGGTTTTTCCACGGCGAGTGATGTTGGAGTAATTAACACCTCCACCATGATTTGATCTGAATTAAGTAAGTCGCACGTGCTTAGTTTTTCAATTATAGGAATCCATTTAATTGCTTTATGGATCACTGTTACAATGACACCTTATATATTTTAGGTGTACTTCGCCCCCACCCTATTTGGAGCTTTACAGCCCTGGCGCCTTTGACGCTAAGCCATTATTTACCACATGTTCACCTTCCAATATGGTAATTATAGCGAATTCTTTTCTTACCCAGTCCCTTTTGAATTCCTTCTTGGGACTTGATGGAATTTTCACTTGTAAGACTGACTTAATATCTTTGTAGGTGCCCCTCTTCTCTGTTACACCGTCACTTCTGTCCTGAAGAAGACCCCGTCAGTAAGGATTCAACCAACCTACCTAGATCAAGGGGTCGAAACCTCGGCATACGATCTTACCAGTACCTTCAATAGTGCAATGTGCACTGCGTCCTCCTAATTGTACATGGTTCTGTAAATAATGTATATTCAAATGAATTACTTTCATTCTGACTATATGGCATAGAGTTGTATGCCTAACAATTGATTAGTGACAGTGTCAAAAAGTTATACGTCACTTGCCCTATAACCTCCCTCTACTCACTATCCCCTTCCCTCCTTTGGCACCCCGCACTTTTGATCAATGTTAATTTATTTCCAAAGATGTGTTTTGTGCCAAGTGTGATTAAATAACACTTTGCCATCACGTAAATTTTTGAATGTATCTTTGAAGTTGAATTTGTTTATGCTTCATAAGCTTTCATGCTCTGGGACCTCTTTCTTTATACTGTCTCATACCCAGGTCCCAGTGATTTTTGGGTCTACCCTTTGCTCTAACGCTTTCATGTGCAGGTGCATACCTGCCAGGTATTTTATGTGATTTTTTCCTTTAAAAATGGTGGAGAGTGAAACCCTTTCCTACACTGAGGATTATATCAACCAGTTTCTACAGGACCCTGGGAACCTTTTCCTATCATCAGATACACCTAACATAGACTTCACACTCAATGATAAAATAGCACGACTTGAACGTTTAGAAAAGAAATTAATTCGCACTAAACTTCGTGGCCATCTGCTTACAAAATATCTACAGGCCAGCATAATACCGGTTGGATTACAGATTAGGAATGAACCTGCCATTTTCATCGAACTACCTAAATTCAAAGAAGGCTTTAGCTTCATTGCTAATAATGCCTCACGACATTGGATGGTATTAGGAGTGGAGACAGCGGCTGAGCAGGTTCAAGTCTTGACGAGAGAAATTGCTGCCCTTAAAGAAGAAATCGCAGGGGACGCAACATTGATTAATGCCAAAAGTGCTCTTGAAAACCTCACAAAATCATTAAAAGACTTTGAAACTACTACTCAGAATAAGAAACTAGACAAACTCTCTAAGGACATCAGATTCTACGAGAAGAAGAACACTTATCCCTACCTCAACGACGATTATTACAAACAAGACAATTTAGGTCGTTTCACAGGTAGAGGCAGAGGTGCCTTTAGGGGAAGGAGGAACTTTACTACTTTTTCTGATTCCTCTGTGAGCTCAGATAGCGATCTGGAGGCTTAAGGTCCAAGTTACGACTATAACTACCGTGACAATTGGTACCCTCCCCAAGGTTACTTTCCTTTTTTAGGGGAAGGCCAATGGAGGCCACCGCGAGGACGAGGCGGGAATTGGCAAAGAGGACCACCGAGAGGCCAGCAGAATCCATCGAATACAAATTGGGACAGAGGCAGAGGTGCGACCCCCAAGCAGGTCCGTTTCCAACCGGAGAACCACGGGGACATCTCCACAAGACGCAAAGTATACAGATGGTAGAGCCCAAGAATAATCCAGTGGTCAATATTTCATCATACACCTTGAATACAGTTGAACAAGCAGTTCTTTCGAAAGGCCTGTCATTTGTTCCAACGGCTCATCCAAATTCATTCAATCTCAGGACAGAACTGCATGGCTTTTTCCGCAAGATCCATCTCAGGTATTTTTTTAGGAACTCTGAAGATAACCCTTCTAAATCTCTTACAGGCCTACGGGTTCCATCTAAGCTTGTCCCACCCACTAATGCAATGAGCAATAGAATTTTGGCATATGAGAGTATGGTTCTGAAGGATGTCAACACTTTACTATCAACATATAAACACACTATACCCAACACTAGCAGATCTGAGAAAGCTGCCCTTCTGACCCTTAAAAACAACAAGGATATTGTGATCAAGTCCGCAGACAAGGGAGGAGCCATAGTGGTACAGGACACGATTGCATACAAATCCGAAATTTTAAGACAACTACAAGATGGTGTTAGCTATTCCTTGCTAAACTCTGACCCCACCAAGGATTTGATTGATGAAAATCATCGAATCACTTCTGATGCATTTAACTCTGGTGTTTTAAGTAAATTTGAATTCGACTATCTGAACCAAAAATGCCCACGTTTGCATACCATCTACACCCTACCAAAGATACATAAAGATATGCTCCATCCGCCCGGACGTCCAATTGTATCTGGGTGTGGGTCACTATTGGAACCATTGTGCAAGTACATAGACTTTTTTCTAAAACCGATTGCTGAGGAGACCGAAACGTACCTGCATGATACTATGCAAGTCATTACCATGGTCGACCAAAAACCATTTGACTCTAGTGAGCAATTACTTGTCACCTGTGATATTGTTTCACTTTATACTAGCATCCCCCAGGAACCAGCTTTGGAAGTTATGCGAGATGTTCTGAATTCCAGACCAGCACCGATGAGGGTACCTACGGATTTCATCATAGCACTTCTCACTATCACCATGAAGAAGAATTTCTTCTACTTTCAAGGCAACTACTATGTACAGACGAAAGGTGTAGCGATGGGAGCTGCCTTTGCCTCAGATCTAGCCATTCTGTATATGGACAATTTTGAAAAACGTTATGTCCTCAATAACAATCCCTTTTCTCAACATGTTAATTTATGGAAGAGATATATCGATGATATATTATTAATCTGGAATGGTGATATAGCTCAACTCAATTTGCTCCATGAATGGCTGAATTGATGTGATCATGATATTCAGTTTACCATCCAGTCTGATGCCCAGGAGATACCTTTCCTCGATCTCAAGATCTTCAGTGAAGATGACAAACTCTTCACTACCTTATATAGGAAACCCACTGAACGGAATTCCCTTCTGAGGTACAGCAGTTACCATCCACGTGGCTTGCGAGACAACCTTCCGGTAGGACAGTTTCTGCGGATCCGTAGAAACTGTACAAAGCGAGCAGACTACTTGACTGAGTCCGAAGATCTGAGCACCAGATTAATTTCAAGGGGATACCCGAAACGTCTGGTTAAAAGGGCCCAGAAGAGGGCCTGGTTTAACCCACGAGAAACTTTACTCACGGCAAAAGATCCTGATGAATCTGCTACGAAAAAAATGATCTGTGTCATGACGTTTTCCACCAGAAGTAAGGCCGTGAAGAAGATAATCAATAATCATTGGAGTCTTGTATCAACTGAGATCAGCCAACCGAATTTACCTATGCATTCTTTTAAAAAAGCCATGAGCATTAAGGACTACGTGGTACACTGTTTTTTGGAGGACCCAGTTGAACCTACCATCCAGCCACTCTGGAACCTACCACCCATAATAGGACACTTCAAATGTGGGTCCTGTAAAGCATGTCTAACAACTATCCAAACCAAAAAGTTTGTCTACAAGCATCACACAATCATGTTGCATTCCCATACTAACTGTAACTCTACCAACGTTATTTATGGGATCCTTTGCCCCTGCAGTCACTTATATATTGGCCAAACACAGCAGAAAATCAAAGCAAGAATATTGCAACATCAAAGTAGAATAAGATGCCGTGTTACAGGAGCACCCCTAGTCGAGCATTACAGCCAGCTGGGACATGGCCCTGATCAAATGCAATGGCTTGTGATTGAAAAAACTGAGTTGGGTCCAAGAGGAGGCAATATATCCTCCATCCTTACCATTAGGGAATCCAAATGGATGATCCGCTTGGATACTATCAATATGGGTTTGAACGAACAAGATCCCAGTAATGCACAATTAGCCATTCTCAGTAATTAGGGAGTTATGGCGAACGTTGGTCATTTTCTCCATTTTGTGCACATTTATTATATGTTGCATTATTGTGTATAATTACCTATATTTAATACATTTTTTATCTAATGATTAATGTCACAGTCCTGAGTCCTTCTATGACTTTTTGAACATGCGTTATGTTGACTATCTGAAGCATGTGATGGTATTATTTAGGTATGAACGTAATGTGCACATATATATGTCACTCATTCTGTTGTGACAATGTATTCAATGACGACGTGATTCATAGTTGTGGTACCATCCGAATCCATTTGAGATATCTTCAATTATTCTTTTCATCCAGTAAGTAAGGTTTTTTGATCATTAACGGGTAACATGTATGTATAGAACCTGTGTACCATCATACGTCTTTTGTCTACATCTTGATGTTTATCTAACCATCACACTTTTTCAAAAATGTAGATTTTGTATGTACATCTGTTGTTGTCCCTGCTGTGCCATTACGCTTATCATTGACGTTGTTTATTAAATGTATTTTCTGAGCCATCTTGGAGATCGGTTCAGTCATTTTCTATACCCACAAGAAACGTACAATGTCTATCTTTATTCGACATTTAATCAACAATATCGGCCATCCCCACAAGAAATGGACAAAATCCATTATTATTCGACATTTGATTAATAATGTCGGACTATTTCTTTTCTGAAGATTTACATCCAGTACGATTACATTAACCAGCGGATCATTTAATTGTCATTATTCCCGAGAAAACACCACTCAGTGTCTTTCTTCCAATGCACTTCTACTGCTAGCATCCAGCGGCTGCGCCGCGCTGAACGTCATGTGGTCCAGGGCGTCTTAATATTAGTGAAGGTTCATTCCAGCCCCAGTGCTTTGTCATTCACCTCCGAGGATAGCAATCTGCTGCTATTTACGGTAAGCAACTCCCTAGGCCCTCTCCCTGTAGTTTTTCAGGCTAACTGCATGCCGTTGAATATTCGGCAACGATCGAACTTTCGGCCCTTTTTACCTGCTTAGGCACGCCTAATGTGTATTCACTGCTCTGCCGAATTGTACTCCGTATTATTTATAGCTTATACTGTTCATTTAAATCATTCTCCCTGTCAGTGGCCATAGATGTTTGGTGCTTACGCGCATTGAACGCCTTTGATTTGATTCAAATTTTTCCTGTAAGTAAGGTTCAACAAACCCCCCCCAGGCCCACTTTGCGTTTATCATGCGTGACCCCGGTTGTTCCTTTTGAACTCTCCCCTGGATTCACGGGGATGAACCTTCGGTGGTTTTCCCACGTTGTTCTGTCATTATGATATTTTTTATCTGTAGGCTCATAGTTAACCGATGGGCTCTACCTTCCTGTTGATCATTTCCCCTCCTCCTTTTAAGCTCTATCTGATGATTGTAGATTGCCGCACCTTGTCCTGTGCGCTGAATGTCCTCTGGGCTTGGGTTTTTAATTCTTTTTTACAGTCGCTCTTTTTCCTTTTAGATCTACAGGGGCTAATTTCCCTGTGATTGATTTCACTTTCTCCACCGATGGTTTTTCCACGGCGAGTGATGTTGGAGTAATTAACACCTCCACCATGATTTGATCTGAATTAAGTAAGTCGCATGTGCTTAGTTTTTCAATTATAGGAATCCATTTAATTGCTTTATGGATCACTGTTACAATGACACCTTAAATATTTTAGGTGTACTTCGCCCCCACCCTATTTGGAGCTTTCCAGCCCTTGCGCCTTTGACGCTAAGCAATTATTTACCACATGTTCACCTTCCAATATGGTAATTATAGCGAATTCTTTCCTTACCCAGTCCCTTTTGAATTCCTTCTTGGGACTTGATGGAATTTTCACTTGTAATACTGACTTAATATCTCTGTAGGTGCCCCTCTTCTCTGTTACACCGTCACTTCTGTCCTGAAGAAGACCCCATCAGTAAGGATTCAACCAACCTACCTAGATCAAGGGGTCGAAACGTCGGCATACGATCTTACCAGTACCTTCAATAGTGCAATGTTCACTGCGTCCTCCTAATTGTACATGGTTCTGTAAATAATGTATATTCAAATGAATTACTTTCATTCTGACTATATGGCATAGAGTTGTATGCCTAACAATTGATTTGTGACAGTGTCAAAAAGTTATATGTCACTTGCCCAATAACCTCACTCTACTCACTATCCCCTTCCCTCCTTTGGCACCCCGCACTTTTGATCAATGTTAATTTATTTCCAAAGATGTGTTTTGTGCCAAGTGTGATTAAATAACACTTTGCCATCACGTACATTTTTGAATGTATCTTTGAAGTTGAATTTGTTTATGCTTTATAAGCTTTCATGCTCTGGGACCTCTTTCTTTATACCACCCCATTATCTCAACAAGCATTTATAGTGAGAACACCTGCCATAGTGACACATGACCCTGACTGAGCATCTCATACTGACCATACAGTATACCCACTTTAATCACAGTAGCTGACAGTTGGGTTGTTCAACTAACGCAGTAGCAAGAACTACATGTCTAGGCATCGCTTAGAATGACAGTACTTATGATATCTGATTACAAGTATCATGCAAGTCAATTACAGTCCCTAAAAGGCATCACATTTATAATCACAGAATTATGCAATTACAACCAGGCACCCTGGCAGGAGTGCCTAGCAACAAATTTCCAATTTACTTAGCATTTCAAATATTAAATGTGACTTCCAGTCCCATTAGGAACAACATCATGTAAATTCACCACTTGTGCAATTGCACCTCTTCTCCTCTAGGAAAATACCTCTCCAAAGACATCCCAAGTTCAGCTTTTCACACCGTGGTGCAGTCCCAAACATCCACACCCAACTACTCAACAAAAGGTCCAGCCATGGGTTGGCATTGCAGCTTGGCTGAACCCTGGAGGTGTTGTTTCCTTAAAGTCCCCAGAGACTTAGGCGGGACTTTCTTCTTGTATGCTGGGGAAGTCTGCATTGCTCTTGCAGCTCTCATGCACCTTTTGCCACCACATGGTGGTGACCCCGTCCTCCTGGGGCCACCACAAGCAAAGAACTTGCTGCTTTCCTTGGAGGCCTATCTGGGCCCTGCAAGACCTTATGGGCTGCTTGTTCTAGCTGCGCTGCCTTCGTGGGCGGCCTCAGTCTGCATCAGCACTTCCTAGGGGGGCCTGGTCCCACCCGGGCACCCCGCATCCCGGTAAGTTGGAGAGCAGCTCGGGGAGCCTACCCCTGGCTGCTGTCACCACCTCCCCGACTTGCCAGCACCCTTGTGTGCTGCCGCGGGGAGCCGGCTCTCTATTCTGCAAAAAGAACAATTGATGGACAGAATGCAGAACAATGTTATACCTTCCCCCCAGGATAGCTTGATACAGTGGCATGGAGAGCACAGGAACCACATCTGGGTATATCCGTCCCACTCAGGGTGACAAATGCAAAAAGAACAATTGATGGACAGAATGCACAACAATGTCATACATTGGCCCCAGTACAGAGATCTGGGCCTAAAGCCATCATTTTTTTGCTCCACATGCCATTACAGTTTGAACCCAGCCATATGAAAATCAGTTTTGACCCTACACCCAATGGGAACAGTCCAGCCCGAACTGCCAGCCCAGGTCCTCCCTGGACTGGAAACAAGCATCCTAGGACCGGTTTCACCCCTCATCAGCCAGGATAGCGTGTGGGTCCCATGCTCACTGTGCCACTGGAATCAAGCTATCCTGGCTGATGAGGGGTGAAACCCCGAAACTGGACCAAGGATGCTTGTTTCTGGTCCAGGGAGTACCTGGCTTGACAGTTCAGGGTGGACTGTTCACATCAGGCACAGGGTCAAGGCTGATTTGCATATGGCCAGGTTGATCATGAGGTGGCATGGTGAGGAAAACAATGATGGATGTAACCCAGGTCTCCAGGAAATTCTTCACAGGGGGTGTGATGGTGCTCCCTAGCTTAAGTTTCACCGAGCCCGGAGTTGGGGGTCCCAGGTCCCTCTCACCATTTCACGGAGGGCGCAAAGGCGCTCCCCGTCTTTGGTTTTTGCCAGGTCCAGGGTAGGCTCCTGGCACCCCCTGGGGCAATTTCATAGGGAGTGTGACGGGGCTCCCCAACTTTACTTCTCGGAGGCCCAGGATGGAGGGCCAGAGCCCTGTAGGCACCTTTCCGGGGGCACGATGACACCCCTCGGCATCTCCTTCGTCTGGGGGCAGCCCCGGGACATGACCCACCGTGGGGGCACATCCAAGACCGGCGGCGGAGCCCCACGCACTTTGTCGTTGGTCTGCTCAAATGTCGCCTACCTTCTAGGGGCATATCTCGGCCCACATGTGGCCGATTTTCAAAAACTTGGCCCTGTCTTGCTCCTGGTGGCCAGCCCAAGCCACCTGGAGCACTTTTCACCACCCTCCTTGCCTCCAAGAGGGTGACTTTGCTAGGCTCTGTCTTCACCGACTCCCTGCGCCAGCCTTTCACCTGGGTCTCCTTCTTGGCCTCTCGTCTCTTTGCGCAGAGGCCCCGGCTTCTCCTCACTGGCCCTGGACTCCTTCAAAAGTACAGTCCAGAGTCCTGGGACAGTCAGGATTTTTTTTCCTTCCAACTGCCCATGGCGCCAGGTTCCAGCACCAGTCTTCCTCAGCAAGGCCACACCCCAGAGAGAGCTCCTCTTCCTGTGCAAGACCTTTTAAAAGAAATTGGAGGGGATGGCAGTGATAACTTCTGCCCTATCCTGCAGCGAAACATCACTTCTCTGATCCTGCTCCCTCCTTCCTGCATAGGCCTCTGGGATACTTCAAAATGGTGTAGTCCAGAGGTCTCATGCCACATGGTTTCTGAAAAGCCCCCTTCCCCCCTTGCTGACTTCAAGGCCTGGGCCCGGAGCAGGCCTGGTGCTTGGCACCGGGTGACAGCTGCTGATGGATAACCTGCACTTCACCCCCATCTCTCCCTCCTGGAGAGAAGACCTTCGCCCTTGGGAATGCTTGCAGTGAAGGGCTAGGCCTCTGATGCTACAGCTTGGAGAGGAAGTTAATTAATCCAGCCTGGCAGGGTCACACCCAGCCAGACTCTGGTTATGAGCTGAGGAATATGACATTTCTAGATGACCCATAAGCAGTGCAGATTAGGCCTGGGCAAAAATTTCGTTCCGTTCGCGGAAATTGCGATAATTTGACATTTTTGCGTTCCGCGGAGAGCGCGAAAATGTCAAAAATTCCGGTTTCCGCAGCTTGGCGATAATTTGTTTCTTGCTCGCGCTGTAAAATGATACATTCTCGCGCGCGCGCGATCGCCTTACCTGAATCCCTGCGTTCGCCGACAAGTTTTCTTGATCCGGTCGCGTTCTCCATGAGATGTTGTATTGTTTTTAGCCATTTGCGCTGTCTCGCGACAGTTCGCGCCCGCAGTGACGTCATGCGTCGCGCGATCACGTCTTTCTTCTCGCGATCATGCACCGCGAGAACAACTCAAAACAAGATGGCCGCGCCCGCAAGCAACCACATGGGTAAGTTGGCGACCCGCAACCATGCAGAAAATCTCGCGAACATGCCGGAAAAAAACTTCCGCATCTTTGCGATATTTCTGCTTGTTTGCGATAATTTTAAACATTCTCGCGATAATTTGCGAAGGTTAATTCCGCAAATTCCGCCCACCCCTAGTGCAGATATGGCTTTGGACTCAGCAGAATACTTTTATACAACTTACAGTGTACTTTGGTGGGTGTCTGGAATTTGTAGTGCCTATGGACTTGAAACAACCCCATTGGGTCTCTGTCTCCATCTGTCTCCATAGGAGACTAATGGAGTTTTCCTACAGTGAAACAGTAAAGGACAGTGACTTTCCCTTACATGTGTCTCCCCATATTATAAATCCTATTCCATGTCACCACCCAACTCTAAATAATTCCTGGCTTACCATTCTATCTACACCTGCTCCTGGGCTGCGTGCAACAGGAATCTCCCCTGCGCAGCCCTTACAGGGGTGCAGCATGTGAGCACATGTGTCCACATGTAACCAGTCCTGTGCTCCTTACCCTGGCTGCAGCGCAGTGACCTTCTTTCACAAGGAGGACACCGATGAAATCCACATGCTGTCTATATTATCATGAGTTCACTGTGGGTGAGTCCCAGCTTATGAGGCCCTCCCACAGTAAAATCTCCAAAAACTAGGTGTTCAAAATGTGAAAAATCCGGGCTGGTCAGAACCATCTTCCCATAATGACAATACAGTTTCAGGTTTATAATCTGAAGGCCTTCACATCTCCTGCACAAACAAAAGACAAAAGTTGAGCTCAACACTTATCTACCGGACCAGTCCAGACAATCACCCAAGAGTGATTGACGTTTCTGAGGAGAATGCAGTTGCACCACCTACATTAAAATACGGTATAATTTTTATTCTAACAATCCTATTTTTAGAATTTGGGGTTTCACTCCTGCATAATTTGTTTTTTTCAAACCTAGAAGTCAGAACATTTAGATATCTGATAACTTGATTATTTGCTGCAGAAGGACTTTTTGCACTGCATTTAATTGTCCTGTGTCATGCTGATTCCTTCATTTCCTTCCACAACAGATTGATGACGATTATGTGCTGCTTATCACCCAGATTAATTTTGTCCATGTGTAGGGTTTTGTCTGTGTCACATCTTTCCCCAAATTCCCTTTCATATCCAGTCATCCATTCATCAAACCCCCAACCCTCTTCCGGCTATGTGATTTAATGGGGTGTGACTTAATTTACACCGTAATGCATCACAAACTTGGTGGGGCAGATTTGGTGAATGCAACACCAACTCACTTCAGGATATTCTGTTACCTAAGCAATAGCCCACGCTGGCCCCATTTACCTACCTGCGCATAATAGTGATCCACATTTTAGACATAGAAGGACATCAGTCGTCAGGCCTTGTGTTGTATAAATGCTTAAGCTTGTACACTCCAGACTTTGAGTCCACTTTTCATGACTGGAGAATTTTGTAAGCTAGTTTTAATTAAATACTAGTTCCCTATTGCTCAGAAGAAGTTACTTCTATTTTTTTTTAAATTATTTTATCACTGTCAATCATTGTTTGTTGCATCATGTAGTAGTAATTCTTTGTAAAGCTCTGATATAATTTATAAGCCAGTAACTAAGTGTTTTTATTTCCAATTAGTTGCCTGCGATGGCTAATCCTTCTAGTTGATATTACAGTTGGAGATCACTTGTGTGAGAGTGGACTTCACTTGGGAAGTTGTGATGGCTTTCCTGTTATTACTTCATCTATATTCAGGTAAGAGAACTATGGAGTGAAGTGAACTAGTGAAGTTGATAAGTAGGCAACTAACTGCTACTGTAAATAAGTAATCTAAGTTGTTGTAGGCAATATAGATGATGACTCATGGCAGCATCCCCCTCAATGGTCAAGGTAGTTATAGAGGTATATATAACAAACTATAGCTAACTAACTAACTGATATACACTTTTATAAGCAGATTTTTAAAAAAACAGGCTGCGTAAAAAGGCAGCAGTGCAAAGTAAAAATAAAACACAAACTAATTCAGGCATTAATTGTGAAGAGATAAAATGATCCCCTTTATATTTTTACAAAAATACCCATCTTCTCCACCCACAACAGGCCCATCCCTCCCGAACAAATTGACCCATCCCCAATCAATGTCCAAGCAAAAGTCCAAGAAAACAATACTCAGTCCCTTCCTACCCTCTCCAACCACAACAAGTCCCTCCCGCCAAAGCAGAAAATTAAAAAAGGGCTAAAAGAGGGCATTGTACATTTGTGTCTGGAGCTGTTCCAGGATCCGCTCATTCCTGCCCATCCAGCTCTCCATTTGCCTCTCCATGTGGTCCAGCTGCTGCCGGATGGGCTGCTGCAGTCTCCTCTCAGTGTAAGAGCAGGAAGGGGCGGCGATGGAATGGCCTGGAGGCTGGAAGCTGTGTGTGATTGGCTGCATTGGAGCCCAACTCAGAGGCAGATGTTTCAGCCTCTTCTTCTTCATCTGCTTGGGCATCCAGCAGCTGATATTCCAGCAGGATAGTCTCCAGCCTCTTCTGCCACAGTCAGGCTGCTATCTCCTGCCTGCTGGGTGCTATGGGTCAACCAGCAGGAATAGCTATATCGCGAAAAACTAAAACTAAAACAAAAAAGACAAATTGTAAAAAATGCTCTGTGCAAATACTTGTTTAAAATTAAGTAGTGGGTGGCATAGTATAAGTGTATTGCTAGTCACCTAGGGCCAATAGAATGTGATGTGGTTATGATTAGGAGAGTCACAGGGCCAATTTTATTTTTTACCCACACATGCCTCACATAAAACGCACTGACTGACTGGCAGAAAAGAATAAAGGTAGAATAACACCAGGTTTAAAAAAAACAGTAATTTGAAGACTTTTCTAGTAACTAAACAGATACTGAAAAAATCAAAATAAATTACCCCGCATTAATGAGTAAGGCACTATGCACTATGGAGTAAAGGTTGTAGTGATGGTCTTATCCAAATGCCTTTTACTTTCTACTCTGACTCCAAAGAGGCATATGAATAATAAATAAGATCACACACGATGCAAATAAAATGCAGATATCATTATCCTGCCTGCCGTAAGTAGACAAATGGGAAAACAATGTACTGCACTACAGGGAAAGGAACGGGCTATGTAGATTGCATTTGGCACGTTCGTCACAGAGTATCCCTTACGCCAAATTTGAAATCAAATCAGGTACTTAGTCCCACTTCACTCAACCACACATTATTTCCAAAAAATTAATTCACTGGGCAGTAAGGAAAGGAAACTTAACTTACTATACTGCAGGGTAAGGTAGAGGGATTAGGCGGGTAGGTGGAGCTTTATTTTGATAGAATAGAGGGGTATCACTGATCATCGATTTGTCATGTGCCTAAGCTTTGGCTTATTTAATCACTGTTATAGATGAAAGTCTAAAGTGAAAAATTTGAACAGGCGTGAAACAAATCTGTTATGGGAAACCATGAAATATAATTTGGAATCACTTCCCATGGCCATATAGAAGTGGCACATGCCATGAATGTATTTTAAAAATTGGTAGGCTGGGATGGAAGAACTTAGGAAAGAATAAAGGAGAGAAGTACTAAGAGGTGACTGAGTGAGCAAGGGGAAACACACTTTGTGTGTTCTATTTGTAATGAATTGAACATTTTGTAAATGCCTCATTGACTGAAGAAGACGTACATAGCACAGACAACTCTGCAGTCACAAATTAAACCATACTGCACTTCGGCCATGGGTGACAAAATGCTATGGGCAGGGAGAGGGGTGATGAATGATGATGGGAGGATACATATCTGCCATGCTTAACAAATACAGTGAGTCAAGGCAATAGAATAAACATTTAAATACCCCCCATTTTGAACCATAGCTATGGTCACCATAAAATAAAGTAAACTAAGTAGGTGAGCTGCATGCCCCTCTCCAGACCAGCTCTCTTGTTTATTCATCCAAGCAATTATTCAAAAATCTTTTCATTCTTCCTGCTATATTCACCCATAGCCACCATGATTTAAGCTTTACTTTCTCTTATGCAGTCTCTCACCAACATTAATCCATTATCCATCCATTCAGTATCTACCCTTTCTTTCAATCATCGTTTTACCCATTCATCCATTTATCCAATGCTCACCCACGCATCCTTTCAACCGAGCATGTATCCTTTTCTTTCATTAATATACCATTACACCCATCCTTTCTTTTAATCTTCAGTTATTTCCTCTTTCCACCAAGCCATCAATTTTAGAGTACATTATGGGCCCGATGTAGGTAAATGTGAAATACCGATTTCTTAATACCGAATTTTACCGATTCAATATTAAGAAATCGGTATTTCCTATGTAGGTAAAGATTCGGTAAAAAATACTGAATCCTTAATATTCCTTATTACCGAATCGGTAATTGAGATTCGGTAATAAGGAATACCTACCCATTCATTCCTATGGGCTAGGAGGCCCATAGGAATGAATGTGAAGACATTCGGTATTAGCGATTCAGTATTACCGAATCGGTAATACCGGGAGGTATTTCAAGGGTGCCAGGGTGTCCAAAGGACATCCTGTTGCACCCCTGAAATTTGCATGTGTGCCCATGTGGCGCACATCCATGCCCTTAGGGCATGGATGTGTGCCACATGCCTCTCTTAAAAAAGCAAAAAAGTGCTTTTTTAAAGGAAATCGGTAATTAACACCAACTTGAGGTTGGTGGTAATTACCAATTTCTTAAGGCCCAAAAGCACTCTTAAATGTGCTCCTTACATTGCATTTAAGGAATCGGTATTACCGAATCCTTAAATGCAAGAGCAATAAGGAATCAATATTAAGGAATCGGTATTTTCCGATTCCTTATTTACCGATTCCTTACCTACATTAGGAATGGCTAAATACCGGTCGATAATGCTGAAATTTACAGAATTTCGGAGTTACCGACCGGTATTTAGCCACCTACATCTGGCCCTATGTGAGGTTTGCTGAGTTGCAGATAGAAGATGCCATAACTCAACCACCGCTGTAGCTGGTAAAGCAGGTGGGTCATGATCATGAGTGAGTCATAACAACACCCTGTAGCTAATAAGTATAAGAGGTAATGTCAATAGGCAAGCAATGGGACTTACCACTGCCCAACCCTGCCGCTGTTTTTCCCATCCAACTGAACTCTCTCCTCCTGCAGAAGCACTTGAGCTGGCGGCACTCTGTGTGGCTGGAAAAAACACATTATAAAGGTTTTAAATGCCAGATAGGCCCCCCTTAATTATTTTAATCAAAAAATTACAACCACAATACATCACTGCAGTTCTGTTAGCGCTGCAGTATCTTCTATCAAACATAGCACTCTGGGCATTTGGTTAGTTCACAATGTTAGAAAATCCAGGTAGTTTTGCCAAGCAAAACCTTTTGTAATGGAGGAATAGTGCCTATGAGCATGATGACTCTGAGTCATTGAAGTGATATGGAGGGATGAAATGATAATGGCCAAAGACATATGGTGTTGGTTGGCAAATGCAATGTGACCTCATACTTTCCAAGCAAAGACCTTTCAGAAACTCACCCCCAGTCTGTGTTGAATTCATCATTGTTCTTTAACTCACTTTGCCACCCCAGTTCAGACCCAGCCATATGCAAATCAGTCTTGACCCTGTTCCTAATGGGAACAGTCCACCCGGACTGCCAAGCCAGGTCTTCCCTGGGCCAGAAATAAGTATCCTGGGATCGGTTTCGGGGTAACACCCCTCATCAGCCAGACTAGCTTGAATCCATTGGCAATGTGAGCAAGGGACCCTCATCCCGACATACCCTGCCTTCTTAGGGCAAACAAAACAAACACAAGGAGATGATGGATGGAGTGCTGAAACTTTTCAGAAATTCACCCTCAGTCACAGATCTGGGTTGAATCCATCATAGTTCTTTAGCACACCTCACCACCCCAGTTCAAACCCAGCCATATGCAAACCAGTCTTGACCCTGTTCCTCATGGAACTCGTCCTCCCAGATCTGTGACTGGGGGTGAGTGTCTGAAAAGTTTCAGCGCTCCTTGTGTTTACCTCATACTTTCCAGCCATGCTAGACTGTCATGGGAACTGCTGGAATACTATATAAATGGATTGCACAGAACACCATTGCTAGTTGAGGGGGGTCTTTGACCATGGCCACTCTCTTGTTAACTGTTAGAGCATGAGCAAGAAAAAGAAAGCCTTCTCAACAAACGCACATGGTGAATATTATGTATAATACTAGCTTACTTGGGCCTGCAATCTTTACAGTAGACAGTAGAGTGCCAAAATCTCTTTTAAGTCTCACAGTATCACAAGATATATAGGGGAGAGGGAAAGATGAACAACAGGATTGAATACGGGAGTTGAAAAAAAGAAGACATTATAAAAAAAATAAACAAGGAAAAATTTAAAGTAGCATTATAATGGGCAGAGGTAACAATTAGGGAAAAAATAGGAGGACTTACTGAGCTGAACAGAGCCCTCAGCCATGTCACTGGTGGTCGGCGCCTCCTCCCCAGCTCTTTCCGGACCTGGTGATGCGCTGCCCCTCTTCTTGCCCTTGGGTACTGAAATAAGAAATGAAGAAGATTTAAAAAAACGATTAGTGGTACAAGCCAATCTCCACAAATGTATTATGACATGGACATATAGTGCATTGTACTTATCTAAATCAGACTATTGTTGAGTTGGCCATACTAATCCTAATATCCCTATTCCAAATTACCTTTACAGAAAGTACATTTGAAACTAATGCATTGCAATGAATGATCTTTGATTCTATTCCCATTCCTCAACTCCCTTGCTGGACCGAATCAGTCTTCCTTTTTTGCAATGCATAGATGCACACTAGTACTACTCTTCACTGTGAAATTGGTTGGGACTGTATGAGCTACACAAAGAAAGTCACAGAGAATCCTCACTCACTAATATCACTAATTCACTATGGTGGCGGGGACAGAGGAGTATTTAATGGTTTCTAGAATAATCAGTATGATTAGAAAGTGCAGAGCATCTGCCAAGCTAAGACTGGATCACATAATAATATTCTTAACATAAACTAAACATAGCTTACCTCTGAGTGTGAGAAGCATGCTATTTGGAAACAAATGTTAGCATTGTAGAACACAAACACAACAAATAATTAATGCTCACTGAGCCCTGCAATCTCGATGCCTAGCAGGTCGAGCAGGTCCTGCTCCCAGTCTAATATATCTTCCAAACAGTATGTCAACTGTTGCATAGTGAGCTGATCATGATGGTATGCTGCAGACACCTGTGCACCCTTCCCCAAAGCAACTTGTACTCCAGCAGGGGGTCCCTACTGCTGGGCCTGCTACCTGCTGCCAACATGAAGGGAGGGTGGTGCTTCACAAGCAAAACCAGTGCTGCCACCTCCACCTCACAAAAGATTGCCTGGAAATGCACACTTTGATGGCGCTGCCATCCACAAGGTAGATGGCTGCTTCTTCTGGTTGTTTGGGGAGGGCTGGTGCTGCTGTTTCCCGGGTTTTCCTGCTCTGCTAGGGACGCTGGGTGGGGCAAAGAAAAGAAACAGGAAAAGGAAGGAAGGAAGGAAGGAAGGAAGGAAGGAAGGAAGGAAGGAAGGAAGATAGGAAGGAAGGAAGGAAGGAAGGAAGGAAGGAAGGAAGGAAGGAAGGGGAAAAATAAACAATAATACAAAAAGTCATGAAAAAACACGAACTAAAATACACAGACATAAAACACACACTAATAAAATAAATACAAATGAGGGGTAGATTAATTAGGAGGGTGGAGAAATAAAAAGAATAATAAGGGATTGAAAATTAGGCCCCGGACCATAATAGACTAAGAAAACAAAATGGCCGCGTCTATGCAAACCGTGTGGTGCCGTTTAAATGCAATTTTGAACTTGTGGACGTACTCCACATTGTGTTTGATGGTAAAACACAATATGAACGGGTGCGCCGGGAAACTCTGCCAGCCCACGAAAGTCTGAATAGCGGGCAGAGTCTTTTAACCACTTTGTGGCGATTCACGTAGCTTGTCTCTTCAAACTCAGCCCAAGCCTAATTTTAATATCCATAACTTCTGCTTGGGCACCAATACAATTTAATAATCACTTTAACATACTTTATCACATTGATCTTTTAAGGAACATCCTTCATCTTCACCAAAATGGTCCTAGGAACAATCATATAATCTAGTCAACAAAGAATGACTTTATGGTTGTTTTATTTTAATTCTGGTACCAATAATAAATCTCAATTAGTTGCTCAATTTGTAATCCTTCAATTGTCGACCCTCTTTGACCTCTTGAAAATCTGAAAAGAAATGGTGCTCTGAAGTTCCCATTCCAGATATACCAGACCAATCAACGTAGCTTGGAGGCCTTGCTTCCTGATCTCTGTTATTAAGAATCATTCATCTTTTTGTCTTGTAGCTGTATTGAGCGCCAAATCCAAAAAAAGAATGAAGTTATGTTATGTTATGTTAACCCAACTTGTATAGCGCACAGCTGCTTCAGCAAAGAGGCGTTCCAGCTCTCACTGCAGCAAGACATATAAGCTAGAACCTAAACCAGAGGGAAGAGATAGGTTTTAATTGCCTTCTGAAATGCCAGATAATTGTCCAGACTGCAGATCTGAAAGGGAAGGAAGTTCCAGAGTTTGGCCACTAAGCTGCGAAAGGACCGTCCCCTGGCATGTAGACATTTCACTCAAGGGACGAGAACCAGGCATTGCCCCATGGAGCGCAGATGGTGCGTGGGTGTGTAAGGTGAAGAAATTCAAAACTCCTTCTCAGGGTTAAACTAACAAAAAAAGAAGTTGGCACAGAAACTGAAATATAAAAGAACATCTTTATTAAACTCAAAATGAGTGTGACTACGTCACCCAGAAGCCGCAGCAACTGAATGAGGCAGTCCAAAGAGAACAGAACACTGGGGCCTTATATATGTGAGGGTTACATACTCAGCATAAAAGAAAGGGGCAGTCCTGGCTCATGCAAGCATGCAAAATGCCAATATGGACATACAACATCTGCCAAATATTAGCCAATAGGAAAACATTCAAAACAAGGCATCATGTAACCAGAACGTCCCCCTTGAGTCGTGTTTTTGCCCAACCCCATAAGTCAATCAATGATAGCACCTATAGGTCAATCAGTAACGGCAGGACATGTTTGTGTGCTTCAAAGGACAACTTGAAAAATAGGATAATGCGAAGAAAGAATACTGAAGGCCAACAAATAGTTGGGACAAGGATTAGTCAGTATAGGCAGGGATTTAGTCAGTCTGGCTAGTTCCTGGAATTGGCTTCACAACAAGGAAGGGAAGGTTATTTGACACGTGGCAGTACAAAGGGCAAAAACACTCGGTTTACCAGGCTGCCTGAGTGAGGGCAACAAAATGGCGACAGAATACAGAATGGAGTTAAAACTGAATTACCTCAGACCCTCCTTTTGCCATTACTTAGGCAAATCCTAATTCATTGCTAGGTGAGCATTTTCCATTCTACACATTTCATTTAAGCAGGTATATGTAAGCTATCAACAGGGATACAAAGAGAACAAAGCATCGAGTCATAATTAACATTCAGATAGCAGAAGAAAGTAATGACCATTATTACAAACAGGATTATCATTTTTTCACAACCCTAGGCAAAAGCAAATCCTAAAATTATTTAGCGATCCTTTTCAGGGCTCTTATGCATTTCAGTGACTATTGTATACTCAGGTGAAACAGTGGCGATCCTTATCAATGCTCTCAGGTGAAATGGGGATACTCTTCAACAGAGGATAGACCTCATTCTGCTTTTACTAAACAGAATACTACTCTAAAACAATGCCAGCAAAACAATAATAATCAGACTCCTAACACCCATTCTATGCAATTGCACGGGAACCGCTTGTGCAACCATAACTATGCCAAAGTCCGTTCTAAGCCTCTCTGGTAGGCTTCTATCGTCCATCAAATCTGCTTCTGTTGTTTTCTTCCGCATTGGGCCTCTTCATTCAGGCCTTCCATGAAAATAGTGCTTCTCAGTATCCGTTGGAGTGCCCTCCTGGCAAACATTCACAGCTTACTCGAAAGTCTCAATGTCTCAAGGCAGTGCACCAATATATTTCCTCTGCGGCAGGCACTACAGATATTGTGCTCTTCGTTGGTCATGGGCACAGATCATCTCGTGCAGACCCATGTACTATTAATCGGAAAGAGCAACAGACTTTCACGCACAGCAACACTTTCAGGTTCCAACACTCGCTATTCAGTGTCAGAGGATGTTTGGGCTGCTCTTTCATTTAATTTTCCTTTCATCATGTAGTGCCTTAGATCCTCCGGTGCACTGCCCTTCCATTGGAGCAAAGAAAAGAGAGGGGGGGTGGCAAAAACTCAGGCCAAGGGGCTCAAGGGACTGCACACTGTCAGAGGTTACCAGCACATGACAGGTAGAAAACTGAAGCCTCAAACCAGCTCTGACATCAACAACAGGGATCCTTCTCTTTCGCTCTTTTACACTGAAACTCTGGTTATGTGATGTCCAACGCCGTCTGATGGAGCAAGTACGATGCTTTGGAGATACCATTGATGGCGCGCTGGCGATCGCTGTCCAGCCTTGCTACTTTCTGGGTGCTGGGACTGTAGGGCCAAGACGTCCGTCTTTCATCTGTAGCTGTCACTGATGGGAATTAGGCTTAAATCAGTGTTCTGCAGGTTATTATGACTTAATTCCCGCAGAATCTAGTGACGTAGGAAATGTGACACAGTTGTTAGTTTCCCTCAGTTTAGTATAAAGACAGTTCATTGTATTTAACAATGGGACTGCAAGCAGGTGGCCTACAATCTGCAAGGGAGTGACCATACGCCATAGGACAACTCTGGTCTAGAATACACTGTCATTCTCAAAGGCAGTACTTCTAGTCTCTTCAATTTGGGTACCCTTCATTATCCTCTGTCATCTGAGGGTAGATAATTACATGGGAATTCTATCACATGGTGGCATTGCCTAATGGGGTAAATATTTTTTATTTTTTTATTTATTCTTTTTTTCAATGATTAGGTCTAGGTGTTCCTAAATTCCTTATCTAGAACACCTCAAAAGAGAAATCACATGATACAGATTATCAGGGACATGTAGATACCTCCCTTTAATAACTGTGCATCAGGTGCACTATGCAATACACAGGCTAATAATCAAATGTGGAAACAAAAGACAAGAACTAGAGAGTCCTGGTATTTCCATGATTTAGAACACATCTGATCCCACCGAAAATTAAAGAAGCAGGAACAAAAGGGTAAAAAAACAAATTAAAATTGTCATTGAAAATTTGTCATGTTCAAAAAAATAAATGTAAGGTATCTCCTATTTAGGTGGAAAACTTGTCTTACTATAGTATTGAGTCAGTTAACCAGTCCATCACTACCCTGACAGTCAGACTGGAAAACATCGAAGTAGGCCTAAAGAAAATTCTTAAAAACCAGTCTGGTCATACAAAAAGGTAATTATACATAATATGGGGGTCCCTGGTACATTACTACAGTCTGGAAATGTGAACCTGAACAAAACACCAATAATAATAAAAGGGCTGACTGGTGAAAGGAATTCGAAAAAGAGAAATGGGACTAGGACATAGCTAAAATCCCCAATAACTAGGCACAATGCAACATCAATCAGGGGAGAAGCGGCAAAAGAAAAATCTATAGGAAGAACGAAAAATTACTCGGGTGATAGTCAAGTTTGTGACACAATACCAAGAGTATGGGTGATACACAAAAGTCAAAATAGTACACAAATTTTAACTCTACCGCTGGCCCCTACACCATATACGGTAATCTTAGCTAATGTTCCAGTTCCTCACAACACTATGTCATGTACTTTATGCACTATGAACCTGCAGCCCAAAACCCAATATTCGGGTCTGCTTAATTTGTCAGGCTTAAAATGAAAATTACACTTTTTTACTTTCCTAACGCTCCGCCGGTCACCACTAACTGGTGACCGGCTGTCAAATATAACTTACTGTGTCGCTTCTGACACACAGGACCAGCAGAAACAATTCATAGAAGGACAAAATGCAAAAACATGGAAAACACACAAACATTTTGTTTTGTTTTCAAAGAAGTCATACAAAAAAAAAATCCTCTTGTTTCAACCTACTGCTGATACTTCACATAACACACAAAATATCAATTGTAACCAACCATCTTAAATTAAGGCAACTACATGGACAGTATTTTCAAAAGCAAAAATATGAATGTATCACCCCCTTTGAGGCCCTGCTTTGAGCGAGGCAGTGCAGGAATGCACTCCTCGACCTTGCACAGTCCTCCAAGAGCTAAGAATAACACCTCAGCAGAACTTTCTGGGCTGCTATCCAGCCTTTGCCAGCATTCCTGGTCCCCGCCACTTTTCAAGGTTCCTATAGTGTGCAAGCATTAATGTCTTCTTGTCAGAGAAGCTTTTCCAAGCAATGGTTTCTCCATCTGTTTACACTCACTCCTAACTCCCACCTTACTGACCTCAAGGTCAAAATCTGCCTTGCGTTCTGCGCTCCTCAGCCCTGTCTCTCTCCTCACCCTGAAGCTTGTCACAGACAAAAAAACCTTCCTAACTCTTCCTAACCTGCAATAATTAACCCTTTTTAAAAACACATGTTATATATATTACTTCTTTTAGGTGCTACAATTTATTTCTATTCTTAAATTATTAAAACATTTACTGTGAATAACTCACAGAACATAATAACATAACATACTAGCTTTAGAACAAATGTTTGTTACTACCCTATGCAACGGTACTTAGTTCATCAACCTTAAAAGGATGAACGTCTCAGTAGGTCTAGCTAGAGTTAGAACCTTCAATCTTGGTATTAAACCCAAACCTCTGCACTGGGCACATTGGCTCACTGAGACATTAAAAGCAACCCTAAATGGGAACAACCTGCAAATTTGTATTATACCTAAATATATGCATTTACTGAAGCCTAAGGCACTTTAAAGCTATTGTAAAGGGCAAGAATGCTGTTAAATAGTCTATTTTACCCAATTTCGACTGTGATATTTGGGGCACTTAAAAATAAATATCCTATAATTGTGCTACATATTAATCATCCTCAGAATGTTCTTTACAGATTGCAGATATTGGACATTAGTAATATCTCTTGCAAATCCTTTAGAAAAATGACTTTTTTTAAGCCTGCGCCAAGTGAAATTCCATATACAAATGTCTTCACTATGCAGTACAACACAACTTAAATTAAATTATAATGCTAGGAGGTAACAGTATGAGTATTACGCTTTATAAATAGTAAAAAAATGAATTTAGAAGCACTTATTTTTAATAATTATTTTTCATAATTAACAATTATTTTTGATAAACCCAATCATTTTTGATAATTTGACATATAAAAACAAGCTGCATCCCTTGCCTATCATTTTAAATGCATTCATTTATAAGCCTAAGCACAGAAGCCTAACTTAAAACATGACAAAACATTTTTTTCTTCGCCACTTTTTTTTTTTTAACAGAACAATTATTTTAACATTAGAACCAAAAATATTCTTATAAAAATGCTTAAAGAGAGGAAACCCTTAATTGAAATGTCTTCCTGTAATACAAAATAATGAACCTTAGTTTTGGGACCTTTTTAAAACAACATTTTGAAATGCAAAGTTTCACCCGTGTTCAACTGAGGGCGAAGTCCTGGCTGAGTAAACAATCCTGTCTATTAGAGCTGCTTGCTTAGCGACAATAAAAGCTTGTCTCTCAGTGTTGTAACATGAGCACGGTGGCAGTCTTTTTCAAACTAAGACATATCAATGCGTGTTGCGTTTGAGTTCAGCAAAAATTTACTTCAGCTGAAGTGTTTGCCTGTTAATATCTAATACAATGTATGTAAGTAAAAAATACTATAAGTTTATTTTTCTACAAAACACACAATTTCGTTTTTAAGGCCATTGTATTCCTAGTGAATGTAAATTTTAATTTTATTTTTTTAAGCATTTAACAGTTTGTACATGGTCATAGTTGCTTACTCTATAAATTATATAGCAACATATAGCTATTTAGCATATCACATGGTTCATTTCTGGATTTTTATTTAATTTCTACTTAATATTAATTAACTGACATTTTGCTTAACAGACTGAAAACATTAAGAAAAACCACAAACACACATTGAGCTCATTTCAGACATAAACAGAAAGGGGTCAAACACTCGGGACACATATATTTAACCCACAGAAACACACATTTAACCCACAGATCAACACTTAGGACAGAAACAAAGGACAGCCCACAGACTGTACTTAAACCAAACCATTTGTAAATACTAGTTGCAAGTCATATTTACAAGATACGCGTTTTAATAGTGTTCCAAAAGACTGCAAAAAAACCAGCCCAACAGACTGCTATATATCCAAGAAGCCAAAATACACTCCATTCATAAGATTGCGCAGAACAAAGGATCCTTGTATGTATTATGTCCATATTTTAATTCCCTGGGGATACAGAATCACCAAGGAAGAAATATGTTTTTATACCTAAACCTATTTAGGTATTCCCTCATGGGAGCCGGCTAATTTAATTCACATCTCACTATGGTACCTTCAAAAACAAAAAAGCAACACATTCTTCGATGTGAGCTTGAAACAGGCATGCCAAAAAAATACTGCAGAATATGCAAGTATTTATAATCAAAGTAGTGCTTAAGGTACTCTCCGTACGTTGCACCATTAAAATGTTATACAAAGTAGAGAAAAATCTCCTCAGGACCTGCCTACACAAATTGCAATTTGCATATCAATCCAATACAAATCCAAAGTTGGCCAACACAAATTCATAACGACTCTTACCAATAAAAAGGTTGTCAAAATTCTAACTGCCAAGTTCTGAATGACCTAACAGTCTTTTTTAGAATACTCATGCCAAAAAAAAAAGTTCTCAGTCAGGAGTGATATCATGTGGAGGATCAAAATCAGGAAGATCAGAAATATACTGGGCTGCAGAGGCAAAGAATCCCCAGAATCTCCGTGCACAGAGTACCTCCTTAGTAGAGTCCTGTCCTGTCCTCCTCAGTAGATTTCAGTCTCCTGACAAGATCGCTTGGACAATCATTTGTCGGGTGGACGGGTCGAAATACTCCAACAGGGGTTTCAATCCCTGGAGTAAGCCAAAGCACATGTCAGCCACTTTCCTAGTATGGTCCTGAAAGCTGAGGGTCGAGTCCATCCACACCCTTGAATTTTTCACCACCGACTTAGGGGTGGGTGCACTCCTAAGGGTATTCGGCCACCATTGCTCACTCCATAACTCAGTATTTCTCCCCACCAGCAACACCTCAGATATATTGGCGTTAAGCTGGAGACAGTTGGCGGTCAGCCACTCCGCGACTGCCGCCAGACCACCCCTAAATTTGGGAGCATCCTGCGTAGAGTCGTCAGAGAGAACCACCACCAACTGCATGTCATCAGCTTAAGAGACAATGGTGAGACCCAAGTCCCTGACCACCACAGCCAGTGGTTGTATGTACAGATTGAATAGTACAGGACTCAGGGGAGAGCCCTGTGGCACACCCTGTCCGATAGGCTGCACACATGAGAGAAAAGGGGGGGCGGTCACCTGGAATGTTCTCTCAGAAAGGAAAGATCTAAGCCATTCCAGAGCTGAGCCAATGATATCAGCCTCCTCCAGACGATTTAGAAGAATCTGGTGGGAGACTGTATCAAATATTTTTGAAAAAAGGGGACCCCTACAAAAACAATAAGTTTACTATACGCAGGGACTATAACAATATTAAGAAAGAAACAATAGCAAACTAGAATATAAATGCCATTAGTTACCAAGTGTGTATCTACACATAATTAAACCTACAATTCAACATATAAATACAGAAAAACAGATTAAATTGTTTAAGATCATTTATTTGTTATTGATGCAAAAGAAAATAGAATATCTATATACAAAAATGATGATTCTTTCCAAAAATAGACCGTCTATTGCATGTTAATATGATTCTATAAGGAGATTTTGATATCTGAAACCGTATACTGCAGTGTTTCTTTTTATCCGGTGATCTTCATATCAATAAGTATATCAATAGATGCATCTATCCTGTTTATCGCCAGAAGACTCGTGAGGGTCTACCCATCAGGCCTCTTTTCATCTCTCCCCATCTTTCACTAAGATATCGACACATATATTAACTTTCTTTGCAACAATACGAAGTAATTACTCGTCGAATTTGTGTTTAAACAATGGCTTTAACAATATTTTACTCTCCTTGCGGTACATCGATTATGAGTCTGCACTCACATACTTGGGCCTGATAGATTCTCAGTCACCTTCTCAGATATTGATATACTTATTGATATGAAGATCACCTGATAAAAAGAAACACTGCAGTATATGCAGTCCTTATAGAATCATATTAACATGCAATAGACGGTCTCCTGATGAAGGCAGCCTTGCCGAAACGCGCGTAGTCTCCATCTACCACTTTGCTCACATCAATCTTTACATTGACCGTATTATCATTTGCATAATATATGACTGGTATATCAAAAATTTCTAAATTGTTGTTTACTACTTCCATATTTTTGGAAAGAATCATCATTTTTGTATATAGATATTCTATTTTCTTTTGCATCAATAACAAATAAATGATCTTAACCTCTTCTGTGCCCATGACGAGATAGTCTCGTCATGGAGCACGGTCGCGCTGTGCCCATGACGAGACTATCTCGTCATGAAACCCGCCCACTAATGAAACGCCCGGCACAGGAGGGGGAAAGGGCGTGGCACAGAAGGGGTTAAACAATTTAATCTGTTTTTCTGTATTTATATGTTGAATTGTAGGTTTAATTACGTGTAGACACACACTTGGTGACTAATGGCATTTATATTCTAGTTTGCTATTGTTTCTTTCTTAATATAGGGAGACTGTATCAAACGCAGCACTAAGATCTAGCAGTATCAGCGCCGCGGTATTCCCAGCCTCTAGAATGGCCCGCAGATGTTTGGTCACATCAAGGAGAGCTTTCTCTGTGCTGTGACCAGGGCAGAAACCATTCTGCGAGAGATCGAGAATGCCGTAGTTGTTCAAGAATGCCATGGTAAAAGAGTTATCGGATGGAAATTTTCCAGTTTAGCTGGATCCAGTGAAGGTTTTTTAAGTAGGGGGACCACCATTGCCTGTTTCCACAGCCTAGGAACCACTGCTGTGGAGAGAGAAGTATTAATCACCTGGCACAAAGGTGCCAAGAATCCATACACTGGTTTGGCTTGAGAGGGTCTGCAGGAGAGCCATATTTGACTTTGCTGCATAGCAGACGAAGCTCATCCTGTGAAACAGGAGGAAAGGCCGTGAGAATTTGGATAGTAGGGGGTCTATGTGTGGGGCTGAGACACGCAGGAACCAAAGGGAAGAGCTTACATATAGTTTCCACTTTTTAACAAAGAAAGTAGCAAGGTCCTCACAATGCTGCTCGGACGTGATCTCAGAAGCCGTAGGGGTTTTCCTTAGTTTGAGATCATTGAGTATTTTGAAAATACACCTGGTCGGATTGCTACTTGCCTTAATCTCCTTAGCAAAGTAAGCAGCCCAATCAGATTTTATAGCCCAGTGGTAGCTCTTAATTGTGGCTTGAAAGCATCTCTTAGCCGACAGGTCGGAATCCCTTCTCCAAGTTCGCTCCAGTTTTTTACAGGCTTTACGCATTGTGGCCAGTCTATCAGAGAACCAAGGGTTGGAGTTAGAGATGCGGCACTTGGACCATTTGGCCGGAATAAGAGAGCCCAGTGCTTGGAGAATCCAATCACACAGTGTTTTATATGCCACGTCTGGATCACTAGGCAGCTTAGGAGGTTCTAGGGCGAGAAGGGCATGGAATTGCTCCAGATTCAGTTTACGCCAGGGGCGCTTACGGGAGGACTTCTGAGCAACTTTGCGCAGGGGTTCAGAAGCCGGGAAAGACACAGAAATCAGAAAATGGGCAGACCAACTTACCGGACTAGGTGTATTGACAATAAGGGAAGGGAGGTTGGAAAAAACGGGGCCTAGCAAGTGACCTGCAGCATGAGTAGGACCTGAAATTAATTGAATTAGTTGACAGGCTGCAAGGTCTGCGAGAAAGCTGCTGATTACTGTGTCTGTATGGCAGTCAAAGTGCAGGTTCAGGTCTCCAAAAATTGTAAACTTAGCTGTTCTCATTGCCAGGGCACTGGTAACTTCAATGAGTGCAGATTTAAACTCCTAAATGATAATACGGTCAATGTAAAGATTGATGTGAGCAAAGCGGTAGATGGAGACTACGCGCGTTTCAGCAAGGCTGCCTTCATCAAGAGACCGTCTATTGCATATTAATATGATTCTATAAAGAGATTTTGATATCTGAAACCGTATACTGCAGTGTTTCTTTTTATCCGGTGATCTTCATTTCAATAAGTATATCAATAGATGCATTTATCCTGTTTATCGCCAGAAGACTCGTGAGGCTCTACCCATCAGGCCTCTTTTCATCTCTCCCCATCTTTCACTAAGATATCGACACATATATTAACTTTCTTTGCAACAATACGAAGTAATTACTCGTCAAATTTGCATTTAAACAACGGCTTTAACAATATTTTACTCTCCTTGCGGTACATCGATTATGAGTCTGCACTCACATACTTGGGCCTGATAGATTCTCAGTCATCTTCTCAGATATTGATATACTTATTGATATGAAGATCACCGGATAAAAAGAAACACTGCAGTATATGTAGTCCTTATAGAATCATATTAACATGCAATAGACGGTCTCCTGATGAAGGCAGCCTTGCCGAAACGCGCGTAGTCTCCATCTACCACTTTGCTCACATCAATCTTTACATTGACCGTATTATCATTTGCTTAATATATGACTGGTATATCAAAAATTTCTGAATTGTTGTTTACTACTTCCATATTTTTGGAAAGAATCATCATTTTTGTATATAGATATTCTATTTTCTTTTGCATCAATAACAAATAAATGATCTTAACCTCTTCTGTGCCCATGACGAGATAGTCTCGTCATGGAGCACGGTCGCGCTGTGCCCATGACGAGACTATCTCGTCATGAAACCCGCCCACTAATGAAACGCCCGGCACAGGAGGGGGAAAGGGCGTGGCACAGAAGGGGTTAAACAATTTAATCTGTTTTTCTGTATTCATATGTTGAATTGTAGGTTTAATTACGTGTAGACACACACTTGGTAACTAATGGCATTTATATTCTAGTTTGCTATTGTTTCTTTCTTAATATAGGGAAACTGTATCAAACGCAGCACTAAGATCTAGCAGTATCAGCGCCGCGGTATTCCCAGCCTCTAGAATGGCCCGCAGATGTTTGGTCACATCAAGGAGAGCTTTCTCTGTGCTGTGACCAGGGCAGAAACCATTCTGCGAGAGATCGAGAATGCCGTAGTTGTTCAAGAATGCATGGTAAAAGAGTTATCGGATGGAAATTTTCCAGTTTAGCTGGATCCAGTGAAGGTTTTTTAAGTAGGGGGACCACCATTGCCTGTTTCCACAGCCTAGGAGCCACTGCTGTGGAGAGAGAAGTATTAATCACCTGGCACAAAGGTGCCAAGAATCCATAAACTGGTTTGGCTTGAGAGGGTCTGCAGGAGAGCCATATTTGACTTTGCTGCATAGCAGACGAAGCTCATCCTGTGAAACAGGAGGAACGGCCGTGAGAATTTGGATAGTAGGGGGTCTATGTGTCGGGCTGAGACACGCAGGAACCAAAGGGAAGAGCTTACATATAGTTTCCACTTTTTAACAAAGAAAGTAGCAAGGTCCTCACAATGCTGCTCGGACGTGATCTCAGAAGCCGTAGGGGTTTTCCTTAGTTTGAGATCATTGAGTATTTTGAAAATACACCTGGTCGGATTGCTACTTGCCTTAATCTCCTTAGCAAAGTAAGCAGCCCGATCAGATTGTATAGCCCAGTGGTAGCTCTTAATTGTGGCTTGAAAGCATCTCTTAGCCGACAGGTCGTAATCCCTTCTCCAAGTCCGCTCCAGTTTTTTACAGGCTTTACGCATTGTGGCCAGTCTATCAGAGAACCAAGGGTTGGAGTTAGAGATGCGGCACTTGGACCATTTGGCCGGAATAAGAGAGCCCAGTGCTTGGAGAATCCAATTACACAGTGTTTTATATGCCACGTCTGGATCACTAGGCAGCTTAGGAGGTTCTAGGGCGAGAAGCGCATGGAATTGCTCCAGATTCAGTTTATGCCAGGGGCGCTTACGGGAGGAATTCTGAGCAACTTTGCGCAGGGGTTCAGAAGCCGGGAAAGACACAGAAATCAGAAAGTGGTCAGACCAACTTACCGGACTAGGTGTATTGACAATAAGGGAAGGGAGGTTGGAAAAAACGGGGCCTAGCAAGTGACCTGCAGCATGAGTAGGACCTGAAACTAATTGAATTAGTTGACAGGCTGCAAGGTCTGCGAGAAAGCTGCTGATTACTGTGTCTGTATGGCAGTCAAAGTGCAGGTTCAGGTCTCCAAAAATTGTAAACTTAGCTGTTCTCATTGCCAGGGCACTGGTAACTTCAATGAGTGCAGATTTAAACTCCTTGGCTGGTCCAGGAGGACGATAGACCAGCAGCCCTGAGATGGTATGGTTGGTGCTAAAGGAAATCGCGACGTGTGCGCATTCGCAACCTGACACGGGCCCTTTAACAAATGTGCAACCATAACAGGATTTGAAAATGACCGCAATACCGCCGCCTCTCGACATCCTATTTAAGGTAGAAATACTGTAACCAGGCATAAGTGCTAAGCCAGGCTCCACAACCATATCATAAGAGAGCCAGGTTTCCGTTAGGAAAAAAACATCAGGAGATTCATCCTGCACTAAGTCATATACATCCAAATAGTGTGTAGCCAGAGAGCAGCAGTTAAGTTCTAAGGTTAAAACAAAGAGTTAAAACGAATTCGATTCAGGCACATGCTACATTAATTTCTAAGTGCAACCAATGTAAGCACAGTAAAGCCGTTAATTAAAAAGTGAGAAAACGCGGCAGCACCTCAAGCCACGCGTGCTAGCCTCTAACTCAATGTCCGCTGCACGTCGGCGCCATCAGTTCTTAATGTAGGCAGGCTTGATTAGAAGACTCGGGAGACTAGAGCGTCACCCAACAAAGATGGTGTCCTAAAGTGGAGCACAGGAAGTGAGGGGAATCAAGAGAATCTCCCTCTGACCGACCTTGCCCCTTCCACACAATCAGCACTAGCAGCTGCGGTGGACCGAGGAGCGGCGGCGAATGTGCAATTTAAAATCAGAGTAAGACAAGTTCTAATGTTAAAACAAATAGTTAAAACAAATTTGATTCAGGCACATGCTACATACAGTTCTAAGTGCAACCAATGTAAGCATAGAACAGCTGTTAAGTGAGCAAAGGCGGCAGCACCTCAAGCCACACGTGCTAGCCTCTAACTCGATGTCCCGAAAACCGACATAAGTGGAAATATGTATCTTTTATCTAGCTTGGGCACAAACCTTTTTCTGAACAAATAGGTTTGACTGTAGAGTTGGGTGCAGAATGACACCCAACCTCGAGTTGAGAAGAGGACTCATGGGCATGAGCGATACTTAGATCCATCATAAATTAACCTTTAAAAGAAACACTGTAGTGCAATAGGATTTCCCCATTTGTGAAAAGATTGGGAATCCCACACAATTTCATAATGAAAACATATTATGTTATAGCATGTTCTATAAAGACAATGAAAGGGATGACTGAAGCTTTCTCTAGAGATTACAAAAAGCACTTCACACCCATCAAGTTGACCTGCTTGGCTGAAAATACAATTATCAGTTCTTCCACTGATACATTCTGTTAAATGAGGTGAAATATTAAGCAGTGTGAATTTGAAAACTAATATACCACTTCTCTCATCTACTACTTTTTCAAATACACTTAGCACACACCTGCCCCATTCCAAGAACATCAAGAACATAAAGTCATTGAGTCACCTTAAAGGTCAAGCTATGTTCCTCCTGGTGCAGTTTCCAAGCATCATAGTTTCTATAGACAATGCAGCCTATTTTGGAATTTTGTGTTCAGATTCCTTTCATCTTGTAACACAGTACAGCCAGTGGACTATTGACATCTCCGTAAAAACATGAAGTTTGTCTCTGAATCTTTAACATCATCCTTATAGAGGGTGAAGGACCTTAAGACTTGAACAGCAAACACTTTATTCTTCGTTCTCATCATCATCAATCATGGTACAATTTGCGCTCTCCCCTCAGCGTTGACTGTAGTGTAAGCACTACAGTCAACACTAAGAACACTCCCCTTATTGTTGACTGTAGTGTTGACACTGCAGTCAACACTGAGGGGAACGCTAATTGTGCACTGCATGTACCATGATGCAAAGGAACACACTTTTCTGGGATATGATGTACTATCTGGCCACACCCTTTGTCCTGCACACACCATTTTTCATGACCTCCTCTACCATTTATCACACATTCCTAATGTTCCCTTTTGTAAAAATTGCATTCTGGCTCATTAATTATACTTCATCTGCCCCAAGCTGGAGAGTAGGGCCTGATCGGAGAGTACGGCCTGGGCGTGGAGAGTACGGCCTGGGTGTAGAGAGTACGGTGCAACTGTGGACGTAAAGATATGACTCATAAATGATCTCTGTGATCCAAAAGTCATAAAGTTAGACTTTTGTCTCAGCTTACCTTTGTGAATCGGCCCCAGAGTAATTAACCAGTAGAAAGTACCCCAGTTGGGTAGATATTCTATGCAAAACTGTGGACTCTTCTTGGATAAAGTTGCAGATGAGGTTCCGTTATAGTCCAGTCACTCAAACAGCTACTGACACAATCACACAGACCCTTAGACACCCACTCACATACCCATTCTGCCACTGTCAAATTACACTCACTGATCTACACAGCCACCAAATCACACACACTTCCCCAATATAGCCACTCACATACCTATAAAATCACTCAGCTACTCATAGACACATATAGCAACTCACACACCCAGTCACCGACCCATACAGCCACTCACACACCCACTAACATACTCCCACTTTGCTACTCACACATACAAAACCACTCATACACAGACTCACAGACCCATACATCTACTTACCCACCCATAAAACTACTCACTCACTTACTCACAGACCTAGACAACCACTAACACAGCCACTCACAAATCCACTCACAGACCCATATAGCCACTCACACACCCATGCACTGACTCACAAATCTACTCACACACCCTCAAAATTATTCACATGCCAACTCATACAACCATGCAGACACTCAAAGACCCACTCACAGACTGATATATCCACTCACATACCCAGTCACCGACCGATACAGCAACCCAAACACCCACTCACAGATCCATGCAGCCACTCACATACCCACTAACATACCCACCAAACTTCTCACACAAACCCATTCACACACCCATATAACCACTCATCCACCCACTCCCAGATCCATTCAGCCACTCAAACACCCAGTTACACACCCATACAACTACTCACATGCCTAGTTACAGACCCATATGACCATTCACACACCTACTCGCACACCCACACAACCATTCACACACCCACAAAACCACTCACACACCCAAGAGCACATGCATACAACCCCTCAAACACCACCTCATACATCTGTACAACCTCTTGCATACCCACTCACATACCTATTAAACAACTCACACACTCATATAATGTCTCACACACCCACACAGCTACTCATATACCTACTAACATACCCATATAACCTTTCACAGACCCATATAACCTTTCACAAACCCATACAACTACTCACACACCCATGCAACCCCTAACACACACCCAGAAACTACTGACAAGCCCATTCACAGACCTGTATAGCCATTCACATGACCACTGAAAGACCTATACAGCCACTCACGCACCCACTGACAGATCCATACAGGCACTCACACACCCATAGAGCCAGACACCCACTCACACACTAATACAATTAGTCACACAGCCACTCAGATAACATATGTTAGAAATAGAACTGAAAGAATAGTAATTTAACTTATGCAGTAGCTTAGTATCTATCTATGAGTTTTAGAAATGTTTACAAAACACACTTACTGGATGATGTCAGAGGTGATGTCATTTGAGATGTGGTCAGTGATGTGATCAGTGATGTCACTGACCATGGCATGAGTAGCGTGATAGTAATATTTGAGATCATAAGCACTACATTGAGGGGGTGTAAGTTATAGTTAGCTCAGGTAACTATAACTGCTTAATTGCTATGTTTTTGTGTGTGTGTGAAGACTGAGCCTAACTAAAACGTCCCTGTAATTTCTAAGGTTTTTTAAATTCTAATTCCTGTTATCAGTGATGTCATAAATTATGTCATAATACATTATCTGAGTGATGTCATATGTGAGGTCATTTTCTATGTTTTTTTAGTTCATCATGTTAATGTTGTCACTGAGATAGTCTCCTAATTATGATGTTATTTTTATTTTTTCAGTGACTTTCTAATGTTTTCTATACAAACACAGATCTTTTTATCACATCTAAATATAACGTTACTTTAACCTTTGGTTTTTTTTCAGTGAATGTCTAGGTTTATTTTAATGTAAAGGATTGTTTTATTACAATACATAAAGCCAAACCTCTATCCCCGGGGCTCAATATACTTAAAAATGGGAAGGTTCTAAAGCTCTAAAAATTACAAGCCATATATTCTAGTAAATAATAACATTTCTAAACACATAAAAATAAGTATATTAACTAAAGCACACTAAAGTAATTAAAAAACAATATTTTTACAACTATATTGTTGAAAATGATATTGAAAACAACAATCTTAAAAATGATTCTACTTACTCGAAAAAAAACGATATTCTTGACAAAGATATTTTTGTATCACAATATATTTGAATCAGGATATTTAGTTATTTTTTATATTTCTGTCTCCCGATATTTTGAACTGTATACCATAAAATCAAACTCAAAAGGAGGGACTTTGTATCTGTTAAATTAAAAACTAATGACCTTACACCCAGGGAGTTTTCTTCTAAATTGAAAGACTCATTTTCCTTTTTACTCTGTGGGGCTGCCAAGCTTTTTCCAAAAGTGGCCCCAAGCTGAAAAAACGTACATCAGATTTTCTGCTCTAAACAGGGTGGCTGGTCTAATAAACTTACATCAAAGTCCCCAAGTTTGTCAGGCCTCCAGTGTAAGATTTAGACTGGTTTGCGGACTCTGCTGGTGGAAACATTATGTTCTGCCTGAGTCTAGATAGAGCGGGCAAACTATCAGTTTTTTGGACAGGATACTCTACCATGTTGATGACTGAGTACCCTGTCTGTCAGACTCTAAATCAGGATCTTTGTTCTTAAACTTCTACCCTGCTGACTGTCTGATGCGTTGTCATACGCAACACAGTTGCTAGGTACAAAGAGAATCTTAGGTGCATTTTGCTCCATTTAAAAGAAAATAAACTTTTTCAAAAATAATATATTGTGTTCCTTAACATACATCATTGTATTGTTTTAGCTCTTTCTCTTCAATCAGGCAATGTCTCTTTATGTAAAAAAAAAAAAACAACAACATAAAAACACATAAAAGTACAAACCAACAAAATATTCCTGTAAACATCTACTATCTTCTTTCCCTACAAAAAAACTAAAATAACTGATTTATAGCTTATGGATATGGTTAAAAATGTCCTAGACAATACAGGCAAAAGGAAAAGGCATTAATCGAAGGTACACAACATGCCTCCATATATCTTTTAAACTTGTCATATTTCAGGGGGGAACAAGATCTTCTTACATGGAAGAGTATACAGTTTGTAAAAAAACATAAAATGCTGCTTAGTTTGCAGGGATCACAGCGAGATACATTAATATAAACTATACTAGAGGAAAAAATAATAATCAGTAAACAATGCCTACTCTGAACCTAGTCCAGAGGTTATAGGTGTCATGCACCAATTTAATTAGGGCTTCATACCATAGTAGATTTAACAATAATAAATAACCTGACCATCATTTTTTTCCAGTTCACTAGGTGCTCCAAGAGTGTATTGTTCCTCAAGGAATCGTTTTTAATCAAGGATTTGCTAGATTAACACATTTTTATGGTGCATTGTACAATTCTGAGTGGCTCATCTCGATACAAACACCACCAAGGAATGTGCATCACCTTCATGCAATCCCTAATTGGTTCTTAGTTCACACTTGCCATTAAATTGGACCAAACAGAGATCCAAATAGAGGACAGAAGTACTTTAATTTTACTGTACAAATACCTGAGGCCTAATTCCTCATGACAGATCCTATTTTCTGTCGAACCTATTCTCTTTCCCCTGTAAGCAGCTGATATATATAGATTCATGGATGCCTGAATCATATGTACCAACTGAATACATTTACTGATATATATGGTCTCATATGCTGCACTGGATTGTTACCTAAACAGGAAGCCAAGCTAAAGACTTGAACCTAAAATTGAATAAATTAGAGCCATGTACGCTACAAAGGAGAGGCCTGTCTGTTGGCATTGTTGAGCAGAATACCTATATAGGCAAAGAAGGAAACTTGTTCCAAAACATGGCTGTTAATGGATATAGGTTTAAACCTGGAAAATTAAGAGCCTTGTGTCGTAATATAATTTGGGGGAAAATAGAGGCTATATCTAAGACACCCATAATGAATGCTTAACATTCATTGGATTCTTTAGCCTATTCACAGTTCTAATCAAAAGTAGCATTGGTTCCTTTGCATCAAGTGAGAGCAATAAAATAACCTTGACTTGAACAAAAAGTCGTGCTAGAACCTCAAGGTCAGTTTTATGATAAGATAAAATTGTGTTAAAATTACTCAAGTAAAATGTAAAGTTCGGTTAGCTTGAGCTCAGCCCTCTGGTTGCTATGGAACAGTGCTAACAGGCTTAACTTAGATGCAATGTGTAAAGTATTTCTGCAGTACCAAAACACAACACAAGAAAAATCCTAAACCAATTTGGAAACTAGAGACAATTTTAATGAATACAATGACACCAAAACAAAAAAAATACAATAAACAGAACTCGAGATATGAATTTTTAAAGTTTATTGTTCAAAATAGCACCAAATGTGTTAGGCGCCAACTGCAGCCATCTGGTTAAACATCTAGGCTCAAGTTGAAACCATCCAGGTTTGAGCATGTAGTGGAAACAAAAAACAGGTTCGATCTGGTCAGAATTGTTTTGAGAGACTGAGAAAGTAAAATGTCATGCCCAATGGAGGTCTCTAGCTGGCCGGACACTTTTGGTGACTTTCCCCAGTGAAGATTTCTACTTTCAGCTTGCTTAGGCAGTGGTGCACCCATTACAAATAAAAAGGTTTCCAGCTCCCACCAAGAAATCCAGATGGGGACGGGGGGCCCTGGGGCTCCCTGTGCAGACTCCAATTATTTAAAACCATGTGGTTGCAACAAGTGAGCACTGGACACCCACTAGATGCTCCAACGTCATCATAGGCTGCCGGGGAAGCCATTTGCTTCAAGCGCGTCCAGAGAGAGGACGTTGAAAGGGTGAGTCCTTTTCTTTGGGGGGGGGGAACAGACAGAAAGAGTTCTTCCTTTCCCCCATGCCTGTTTTGAATGGATTCTTGCTCCGCGATCACAGGTGAGTCCTGCAACCACGGAGCAGGAATCCATCCACTGGAATTGTTTCTTTGTTGTTGGGGAGCGACCTTCTTAGACAAGGGTCACTCCCTCAGGGGCATGTTTGGCTGTGTTTCGCACCCACCACCACCCCAGGAACTGATTCAGCTGTTTTGTATGCCGATCAGCCCCCCCAGGGTGCCAAAACCCACTAGGCACCAGGGATGTTATTCTTGCGCATTTTGGGAGTGACACCTTTGGCAGCGGTTGCTTCTCAGGGAGAAATATGCTTTTCCCATGTTTTGCCCCCCCTCCCCCTGGGCTTGATCACACATGTATTGAGATGATCTAGCCCCCTCCAGTGGTGGGGAGGTCAAAACCAAATAGAAGCCAGGGATTAAGTATAATAAATATGGGGAGCGATCTCTTGGGCAAGGATCGCTTCCCTTTTGGGGGTAAATGGAAGCAGATCAGCCTTATATTTTTCAGCCGATCTGCCCCCAAGGGGGGGGGGGGGGAGGGGGGGAAAGACTTCCCTAAACCACCGGGGAGATTTTATTGTATATTCTGTAAAAGTGTTTTGGGGAGTGGTCACTCCCCTTTTGAAGGGTAAATGTTTTGGCCATTTCTGCCTCCCTTGGGGGCAGATCGTCATATATCTTTAGATCCATCTACCCCCAAGAGAAAAAAGCCACTAGACCACTGTATCCACACAATTCACACATCCTTGGACACTCCCTGGAGTCTAGTTTTCAGAAATGTCTGAGTTTGGTAGCTTTCCCTAGATGGTCATCAAGCCCGAGACCAAAACTCAGGTGCAGCCCTTGCAAAACCAGATCGTTTTGTGATATATAATTTTGATGTCTCCAAAATACGATTAGGGCCCTTCCCTGTAGCAGACACTTGGCCCACCCACACAAGTGATGTACCATTTTTATCGGGAGACCTGGAGGAACACTGGGTGGTAGGAAATATTTGTCGGTCCGGTAATCCTACAACTTTCCCACACAGAAATGTGAGGAAAATGTGATTTTGTTTATCAAAATTTGAGGTTTGCAGAGGATTCTGGGTTGGAAAATGTGTGGTTATTCATGCAAATCGAACCTCCCTGGACTCCACTGGGTGTCTAGTTTTCAGAAATGTCTTGGCTTGGTAGGTTGTCCAACATGGCTGCCGAGCCCTGGACCAAAAGCGCAGATGTCTCGCAAAACCAGGTCTTTTTGTGATCGATATTTTTCAAGTCTCCACAGTGTGTTTTGGGCCATTTCCTGCTGCGGTCACTAGGTCTACCACCAGTGAGGGACTACTTTTATCGGGAGAGTTGGGAGGATGCTGGGTGGATGTAAGTTTGTGGCTCCCCACAGATTCCAGAAATTTCCATCACAGAAATGTGAGGAAAATGTTTTTTACACACTCTGAGGTTTGTAAGTGATTCTGGGTAACAGAATCCAGTGAGAGCCACACAAGTCACCTCATCATGGGTTCCCCTTGGTGTTTAGTTTTCAAAAATGTACAGCTTTGCTAGGTTTTCTTAGGTTCTGGCTGAGCTAGGGCCTGATATCCACAGCTTGGCACAATGCAAAAAAGGATCAGTTTTCTGAGGAAAAATGTGTTGCATCCACGTTGTGTTTTGGGTGGTTTCCTGTCACGGCATTAGGCCTACTCACACAAGTGTGGTACCATTTGTATTGGGAGACTTGGGGGAATACAGAACAGTAGATCAAATGTTATTATCCCTTGTATTTCTATGCATTTCTGCCTTCCACATGTAAGACAGTGTAAAAAAAAGAAGTAATTTTAAAAAATGCACTGTAATTCACATGCCAGTATTGGTACCCACATATTCAGAGATGTGCAAATAACCACTGCTTCTTAACTCCATATCGTGTTCCGATTTCAGAAATACATAGGTTTCCTTGATACCTATTTTTCACTCCATATTTTACCAAATGAATTGCTGTATACCCGGTACACAATGAAAAACCATTGGAAAGGGCATCTCAGTTATTGGCTCTGGGTACCTTGGGTTCCCTGGTGAACCGAAAAATCTTATATATCCCTGCAACCATAAGAGTTAAGTGGACTTAACGGTATATTGATTTCAGAAATCTGCCACAGTAAGAATAAATCACATGTGAAAATGTGGACAGAAATGTCTGTTTTTTTCAACTTAGTTTTAATATTTTATCATTTCAAATGTTGCTTTCTTTAGTAAAACCTTGAAGGATCTACACAAATGACCCCTTGCTTAATTTTGTCTACTTTTCAGAAATGTATAGCTTTCCAGGATCCATTTTTAGTTTTATACCTATTTCTACTGCGAACTGGAAGGAGGGTGAAAGTACATATAGGTGCCGATTCCGATCGGGTATAATAATTTCCCGTATGACTCGTATCCGTATTTTTTTACGTACGCATCGTACAAGTCCCATCCCACCGGTGAAGTACGAATCGTACGTGAAATATACATACAAATTGCTGCGGGAAAAGTCTACAAGATGTACCCGGACAGTTCTACATACAAATCGTAAAACTGAAGTCCGAGCGCACAAGTACGATCCGTACCGCCCTTCCGAATATACAAGCGTATGTAAAACATCCCGTACGGAGCGAACTCTTTACCACTCGTATCCTGGGTAAACTTGTGCCCGGGATACGAGTCGTACAGCCCTCCCCTCCCCCGCGTATGTCCGCACGTCCCCCGTATGTCAGCACCGTACCCCCTATGTCAGCACGGTACCCCCCCATGTCCGCACCATACCCCAGCCCCGTACTTGTACGCACCGGACCCCAGCACCGTACCCCAGCACCGTACATGGACGCACCGTACTTCAGCCCCGTACTTGGATGCACCGTACCCCAGCACCGTACCCCAGTACCGTACTTGGACGCACCATCCCACAGCCCCGTACTTGGACGCACCGTACCCCAGCACCGTACCTGTATGCACCGTACCCCAGCACCGTACCCCAGCCCCGTACTTTGATGCACCGTAACCAAGCCCCGTACTTGTACGCACCGTACCCCAGCACCGTACCCCAGCCCCGTACTTGTACGCTCCGTACCCCAGCACCATCCCCCAGCCCCGTACTTGTACGTACCGTACCCAAGCACCGTACTTGTACGCACCGTACCCCTGAACCGTCCCCCAGCATTGCGTATGTACGGACCTTACAACAACATTGCGTATTCGAGCACGGTCCAACAACATCGCGTATGGACGCACCTTACATACGCGAAAACGACTCGTACTGAACCAGGACACTGTAAAGCAGCACAAGGAGGGTCAATTCGACTCGCACAACACCACAAAACACGTCCACAGTACAAAAAACATCAAAATGATTGACCTGGCACATCCAAACAGGTAAACAGAGGCCCAAACTCACAACCACCTCTTATAACAGACCCACAAAAATTCAAACTCAGGCCCACCCATAAATGGACCAATAAAAAGGGCCCACACACACAAACCATGAGCCTTTGCAACAGACTCACTGCAGCTACAGAGCACACCCCAACAACTGCACCCATACACCTTAACATATACAACTTCACACACACTCCTTCACACAAACCCCTTCTCCACATTACCACACACACCTTCACATTCACACCCACGCACCCACAACCATCCACACCCTCACCCCACACCATGCCCACAGACAAGAATCCAAAGTTCACAAGGGAGGAGCTGGACATCCTTGTCAACGAAGTCATCAGAGTCGAGCCACAGCTCTTTGGAACATTGGTCAGACAGACCAGCATAGCCGAAAAATCACGCCTGTGGCAGAGGATCGTCGATAGGGTGAATGCTGTTGCGCCCATCAGAAGGACCAGGAATGAATGCCAAGCCAGGTGGTACGATCTGCAGAGGGCAGTCAAGCGCAAAATGAATGAGGACTACGCCCAGAGCAACATCACTGGAGGTGGGCTGCCCCGCAGACCGGTACATTACCATCCCTGGGAGGAGAAGGTGATGGCCCTGCTTCCGCCGGTGGGAGTACACGAAGTCGAAGGAGTTGCAGAGCCTGGTGAGTACACTAACAACTTGCGTAACATGGGGGCAATGGCATCCACACCCCAACTACACCAAATGCACGCAACTACCCCCAAGCCCTCACCAGACCCCATCACACTCAAAAACAACGCTCATACCACTAACATGTGTATGCCCCATCAACGAAGCAAGGCCATGCCATGTCCCAGGCTACACGAAGCACAAACCCAAGACTGGATGTCCGGGATGCTGGGAGGGTGGGGCTCACAAAACACAATGTTCAACTCTGAATTAGACACCATTGCCCTCAGCCCATATGGCCCAGGTACATACCCATGCACCATGCTCAATGCACAGGGGCTGGCAAAGTACTGACAAGGTAGCTGACACTTGGCCCTGCTGTAGCCAGCACAATACCCTCCTGTGACCACTGTAAACTCAAACACCAACACCACAAGCTCAGATATCTGGGAGAGGAACTCACACTCACTGTCATGCCAGCATGCACCACGAGGGGACAGATACATCACCTGAGAGACCCACAGCCAAATCACACTACACCCACTAGCAGGCCCTGTCACACACACCCCTTACACAAGCACACACCCCCGGGGCAGGCAATCGATTTACCCACTCTTACAATGGACATGTGACACAACAAGATCAATCCTTAGCCAAAGAAGCATCCAAGCCAAAAATCTATATGTCAAACACTCAGGAGAACATATCAATCTGTCCCCCGCAACATACCCATCCACAAGTGAACAGTGAGGGGAATGCTAGGCACATACAAGTACCTGGAGGAACTGTGCCAACTTGAACATGTATGAAACATGGATGTTGCATGAAACAGCATTAACATTGTCTCTCTCTCACACATAGGGCAACCTCATGGATCTCCCCCCAACCATGGGGGGGAAGAATCACAGTCCCAGGCTCAGGAGGAACCTGATCCCACCGGCAGCGACGCCTCTCAACACTCCGCAGATGACCCCAACCCACCTGCATCCTCTGGTTTCCAAGCCCCTGCAGCACCTGCCTCAGGTACATCTGTGCCAATCACCACCCCCATTCCTGCCACATCCCAGGAGACAACCAGGAGCCCTGCCCGCAGTGAACAACTGAGCCAGTCTGTCCTGGAGGGACAAGGTTCGCCGGGCACCCAGGAGGAGGCAGACAACCCCGCAACTGCCATTCCTCAGGGGTCCCGTAGACCCGATGTGCCCACAACGGCAGGCCAGGCTCGTGTGGGCCGGGGTGGTGGGAGTGGAGGCAGGCAGAGGCGAGAACCTGACCAGCCAGCTGAAGGGACAGGTATGTCACACATACGCAACATCATGGACACATACCAGCGTGACACCAGGGCCATCAGCCAGGTAGTGGAGACCCTCACAGAGATTAAGAACCAGCAGGCCGAGCAACACGCCAGTCAACAAGAACACTCAGGAGAAGATCCTTAATATTGTAGATAATTTGCAGGTCAACATCCAGCATGGCTCAGAGGAAGCATCCAGTCCGGTCAACGGAGATCTTAAAACGATCGCCGTCTTAGACAGCTTTCAACCCTTCTCCCAGGAAATCTTTGAGAACCTGACAGAAAGTGTGTCGTCTGGCTCGCCCTTAGATCCTCTACCCCACAAGATATGGAAGCTCTACGGACATTACACCTTTCCTTGGCTAAGGATGATCTGAAATCAATCTCTAACAGATGGATCTGTTCCAGACTGCTGGAAATTAGCAGTGGTTACTCCACTGATAAAGAAGCCGAATCTGGACCCTTTGGTACCAGCTAACTTTAGGCCTATTTCTCTGCTACCATACCCGGTGAAACTATTGGAAAAATCTGTAAGTAAGACCTTATCTCATTTTCTGGAAGAGAATCTTCTGCTGGATAGGGATCAGTTTGGTTTCCGTCCTGGTCACGGAACCGAAACAGCTTTAATCACCATGCTGGACCACCTTCGAATGCGGGCCGACAAAGGGAATGCCATGATTTTGGTGCTCCTTGACATGTTGGCAGCATTTGATACGGTGAGCCACCCTGTCCTGCTGGAGAGGCTGGGGCAGATAGGTGTAAAGGGCAGAGCGCTGCGATGGCTTCAATCCTATCTAGAGGACAGGCAGCAGGTAGTTACCTTGGCACCGTTCTCCTCTTGTAGGTCTCCAGTTGCGTATGGGGTACCGCAGGGATCCGCTATTAGTCCCATCCTCTTTAACATTTACCTACAGCCCCTATTCCCGTTAATAAAATCTTTCGGAGTCAGCTTGGTGAACTATGCTGACGATACGCAGCTGGCCTTCTCTCTTGAGGGGGATGATGCTCTATCCATGGATCGTTTCCATCAATGCATGAACCAGACTAAGGACTGGCTCAGAAGGAACTCTCTCCAGTTTAATAGTGGTAAAACTGAGGTGGTCTTCTGTTCGCAATTCAGGATCCCCAAACATCTCCCCTTCGAATTCTGTCTTACACCGGAGGAAGGACCCCTCATACCAGTTAGGAAGGTCCGTAATCTTGGGGTGATCATCGACGACGACCTTCAGATGGTATCCCAGGCAAGCAAGAGTGCCAATGTCTGCTTTGCCCTGCTGCGGCTGCTTCGTAGTTTTCTACCTCTGCTCCCTAGGGAGTCGCGAGCTACAGTGGTGCGCAGCACGGTATTAAGCAGACTTGACTACTGCAACTCCCTCTATTTGGGGGCCCCGCAGTACATCCTCCAAGGATTGCAGAGGATTCAGTCGGCCGCAGCCAAATTGGTGCTCGACAGGCGACGCTGCGCCTCGTCCACCAGAGCGCTAAAGGATCTACACTGGCTTCCTGTAAGGGAGAGGGTCCTTTTTAAGTCCTTGTGCCTATCTTTTAGAGCAGTGCATGGACTAGGCCCAGCTCCTCTACAGGACAAGTTCGCTCCTTACCTACCAAGTAGGCAACTGCGCTCTTCTACAGCTAGTCTATTGGTGGTTCCGAGATTCAAGCGTATTAGGATGGGCGGAAGAGCCTTCAGCACAGTAGCCTCCTGCATGTGGAACAAGCTTCCGGCGAACCTGCAGCAGTGTAATTCCCTACTTGAATTTCGTAAGGGACTTAAGACCTGGTTATATCCAAAAGCTTAAACTAGGCAAGCATTCATGATCCTCCTTTTTCTGTCATCTCTGCTGCCGTCTTTCAGTCTGAGCGCCAGGATGCCCGTAGGGCGATAGCTGCGCTATACAAGTTTCTCATCAATCAATCAATCAACACCAAGGACGGATGGAGGCAAGACTGGCTGAGCTCCCGGCGGTGCAAACGGACATAAGCCGTTCACTCCGTCGGATCGCCGACAACATGGGCAACCCTCCCTGTGCCACCAGGCGAAGACCACCACCAGCCACAGGGAGGGAGGAGGAGGAGAATTCGTCCGACTGAGCATCCCAAACATCGTCAAGGGCTGCATCTGAAGGTCCCGCGAGGAAGGTGGGTCGTCCACAGAAAAGTCCGTGAGAGGCAGCGGACCATCCACATCTCCCAGGTCACCTGGCCTGGCCCCTGGCCTTCATGCGCAACTACATCACCTCATTCACTGACATTCTCTGCCACATGGACTTGCTGGTCACAGTCTGACCAATGATGACAAACACTGTGTTCTGGACTCTGATGACTTCAAATGCCAAGCATCCCATCTCCCCCTGTGAACTTTGGATTCTAGGCACACTGTATAGCATCTATTTTTTCTCACAAAACACGCCCCAACCGAGAATAAAACTAAACTTCTTTAATTAGATGTTGCAGTCATTTTGCATGAGTCCACAACATACGTCTGGGGAAATGTCAAACTATGCCTGAGTGTTGAACTAACTCCAGCCATCCATACCCTGGGATCTGAGTCCGGTACAGGACACACATGGGTCACAATGTATCATCCAATACAGACATGGGGCACAATACTCACCAGTGATGGCCTCAAGCTGCTGAGGGGAGGCTTGCAATACTGTGCGGACAGACCAATTTTGAAGAGAATCATTAAGGCGTAGAGGTCATGGCTCATGTGGAGGTTCCCGGGGAGGGAGTCCCAGGTATGTTTGGCCAGGTGGGAGAACTATCTCCTGCATGCTGGAGTTCGGTGGATGTGAAGAATGGTGGCCAGGGCAAGGTTGGATGCACAGAGTTGGCCCAACGGGGACTTGCATGACAGACATCCAAGGTTGGTTTGGGGTCTGGTGTTGTGGACTGCCTCCTGAGTGTGGGTGAGGAGTGTGAAGGTCATCCTGCAGCAGACAGTGATCCATTGCAGCTATCTCAGGTGGACGGTGATGTGGCTGGGGCGCGGGGTGTTGAAGCTGAGGTGTGCAGATGCACCCTGGATGTGGGCAAGTTTTTCGGGAGTTTGGCTGTTCTTGCTCCGTAGAGGGCGGGGCTGTAGTTGACACGGCTGGTGTCGTGGACCTGGGGGACGGTCTGTCTTGCCTTGGAGTGGATCTATCTGTGGATCATGTGCATCATGCGGAGGGTGTTGCAGCATGAGGTACAGATGCTGGTGAGTTGCATGGCAATTGTGAACGACGAGTCCATGATGCACACCATCTTGTGTGCATGGCCACTGGGTGCTGGTGCAGTGCCCTGGCGGGTGGGACACAAGGAGTTGACCCAGCTGTAAGGGGACAATCCTCAGATGATTACCTCAGTCCTGGCCAAGTCCAGCCTCAGGTGGCTGATGTTCAGCCATTCATCAACGGTCCTCATGCCTTCTTGAAGGTTGGAAATGGCAATGGCGGTGTCTTTGGTGAGGGTGAGGAGCAGCTGGCTGTCAATGGCATACGAGATGATGATGAGGTTGTGTGTGCATGTGATGGTGGAGAGGGGGGTCATGGACACATTGAAAATTGACACGCTGAGAGATGAGCCCTGGGCCATGTGCCAGGTGACGCCACTGTACAACATGCTTAAGGCTTGAGTCCCACTCCCATGGCCTTGCTGGTGAGCTACTTGGTGATTTCATCCTGGTCCATCCCCTGGATACCAGTGTTGGAGATGTGTGAGCTGACAGTGTGTGAGCACATCGTGTATAATGCTGTGGAGAGGTCAAGGGGGGTGGCCTCACCATTGTTGAGCAGGGCAAAGTTGTCGGTGTTGGTGGCAATGATGACGGTTGCAGTGGGGTGATTACTGTGGAAGATGGTCTTGTGCAGGTTGCCTGGAGCTCTTTGCGTGGAGGAAGTTTGTCAGTTGCTCGTTGACTGTCTTCCTGATGACATTTGCTGGCTAGGGAAGCACGGTGATGTTCCTTGAGAGCCTGCGTTCCTGCCGTACGTTGTCTAAGAAGGGCCTGGGTCACTGCATGCCTCTATCTACCATGGAATGTGGCTAACTCCAAAGATACATACATGACGTGCTGGAAGGGGGCTACAAGGATGGGGAATGATGTGGTTGAGATGTTGTGTGGGAAGGGGCCTGATGGAGATCCCCAGGGGATGTTGCACATGAGCCTGGTGTTGTATCTGCTGATGATGGAAGTCCAAAACCTGAGGGTGGTTGGTCCCGCGTATAATAGTGCGTTCTGCCTCTGTGTGCCAAGGCTTGCGTGTATGTCCATGAGCTTGCAGTGGTAGAAAGTTGCAAGGGATTGGCTCAGCCTTGCAAGGGTGGGGTGTCTTTTGGATGGAGAGCTGATGTCAGTGCACTCACAATGCTGATGAGCTCCTTGATGTCGTGCTGTTTTTTTGTCCTCCCCCCCAGCCAGAAGTTCCTGGCCCACAGCCACATGTATCCTGTGGATGTGAGGGCATGCGTGACGATGGACGTGTTGATGGCTTTGCGGAATTGTGGATGTAGGGCTGGAGATCTGTAGATGAGTGTTACTCTGATGGTTTGCAGGGGGTTTGTGCCAAACCGGATTTGTGACCCTGAGTGCGTACTTGGGAATAGATATCAATTCGTCCTCCGGGATTGTTAGTGCTGTCCCTGCAGGTGCTCTTGTATCCGTCTGAGATGGCAATGAAGAAGTTGTGTGCTGAGGATGCTTTCATCCAGGTCACTGTCATGATGGTGATGTGTGGGCCTGTTGTGTTGAGGAGGTAACAGAGTCCAATGGCATGCTGTTGGATGCAGCTGGTGTGGAGTAGGAGGGACATGACCTGGTTGGTGTGACAGGGCCTGGAAGGCGGGGCAGCGCTGTGTAGGCAGTTGGAGTTGCACACTCAGCATGCAAAGGTGTGGTGTGTGCGCTTAGGGTATGCCTGAGAGCAGGCGGTTGATTTTTGATTGGACATTGCTTGGAGGGTGGCTGCAACATGAGACTGTTGTGTGATGTGGGTCATGCAAGGACATGAGAGTCGTGCAATGTGCACGTTGCATGCGCTGACGGTCCTGCCTTTGGCACCGCCTGGCCGCAACAGTGGCACAGACAAGCTGATGACAGCCTAATGAATGGGTGGAGGGAGGAAGGGAGGAGCATCTTGGAGGCGTGTGGGTTGCAGAATCGGGGAACTTGGTGGGCCCTTGACGCAGGGCCCGCAGCAGCAGGCGGCATGTACTGGAAACTAGGCCAAAATTAGCACACAAAGACAAGGATGTCAGAAAGGACAACTGCAACAGGTGCATGTAAAGGAAGGAGTGTCAGGTTACTCATGGCTCACCCAGAGAAAATGGATGAACAATCACCAAAGATGACTGACACAGGATCAGGAAACAGAAGGCCGAGCTGTGCACAGGAGACACACCCTCAGCAGGCGTTGATGGCCTGTTGGTGGGAGCAACCTGCACAAATACATACACAACCATGGACTCCATGCACAATAGAGATTATTATCCATGAAGAACTGCATGCATGTTGCCGAACTACACATACACACATATGCCCAATCTTTGACAACAATGCCAGAGATGACGCATGCAAAGTGGCAAAAGTCCTGCATTGACAGAGATGAGGCACTTCGGAGGGTGAGGAACACCTTTATTAGTCAAGCTCACACTGAGGGAAATGCATCAATGCGAACAGACTCACAGGTGATATGACTGAACATGTGGGACCTACGCTGCACACCCCCTTCACAACACGGATGTAGTAAATCCAAATGAACTGTCACACAAGTTAAGGGGATGAGCCAAACACCTCCTGCTGCACACGGAGAGGCTGCAATTCCCCATTGAGCTCGTCATGGGGATGTCCCACACTATGTCCACCCGTAGCATCCCGTATGTTTCAGAGGGAAGTTTTACACACATTGATGCCTTCATCAGAATCCTATATCCATTACAGATGACTGTCACGAAGGGTGACTGTCAATTCATGAGAGTCATGCTACATGTTATGTGCCCCATGGTGAGTCAACATGTATGCATGGTAACACAACATGGACAGAGGCAGTCCCCACACATTCCAAACACGTCCCACCCCCAAAATGCCTTGCTGCAATCCTTACCCAAAATGAAATTTCCCCATGTCCGTGCATGGAACGCTGATGCAGCGCACATTGCAATACTCATGAGGAATAGCAGGAGGACAACGATGACACGAGCAGACAACATGCGCAAGAACCTGGGAATGACAGGAACACAAGAAGTCAGCTAAAAGATTTTTCTCCGCATACATGGTCATTTACTAAACAGGAACAATGTTGTCCCCATGCTAATTTAAAAGAAAGTGTCCCTGCTAAAATGTGTGGAATGACATCATCACTCGAGTGACACATCAGAACACACATCTAAGTCACTTAGCATACAGTCAGCTGGACCCACACATTGCAACACATGCCACCCAAGCCTCCAAGTTTGCACACTCAGACCCAGTGACTCACCATTATGAGAAGAAGTTGCGTATGAGCTGACGCCGGATATCCTCCTCCTCCTACTCCTCATCACTTGCCTCGTGACCAAGCCCTTCATCCACCACGGGTGGATGTTCTGCACTGCCTTCTCCACTGCCATGTTGTGCAGCATGCAGCACACGATGAAGATTTTGCAGACCTTCGCCGATGCATATGGGAGGGACCCGCCTGTCTTGTGTAGGCACCGGAATCAGCTCTTCAGGAGGCCAAACGTCCTCTCAATCACTCGCCTGGTCTGCCCGTGTGTATTATTGTACCGGTGATCTGCAGCTGACCTTGGGTTGCGGAGAGGCATCATCAGCCATGGCATGTTGGGATAGCCAGAGTCCCCTACATGGAAACATCATGTAAATAAGTGGGTCACGAGATGCTGTAAGAGCCAGAGATACCGCAACACACAGGACAAACAGAGTATACCCACCAACAAGACATGCTCATTCGTTGTGCAGCCGCAGCATCATTAGTGGCACCCTTCTATGCCTCATGATGTAGGCATCGTGTGCTGACCCTGGAAAACGTGCACAGACATGGGAAATCAGCATGTTAGCAAGACACACCACAAGGGCATTTATAGAGTGGTAATGTTTACCGTTGCGATAGGCTACCTCCTGTGCCTGTGGTGGCACCAAAGCCACATGTGTCCCATCAATGGACCCAATGACATGGGGCATCCCTCCCAGGGCATAGAAATCACCCTTGACACCTGTCAACTCCTCCGGAGTTGGAAAATGGATGAATTTATCAAGGTGCTCCAACATGGCTGCCAAAAAATCACGCAGGACACGGCTGAACATTGTCTGTGGCAAAAAATGTAGGGCTGCCATCACCTTCATCTTGGGGGTCAGCGCAGTGGGATACCTGTGTCGCGGTTGGAGGTGGGGTGCCACCTTGGTGGTCAAGTCCTCAATCAACTGTTGAGTGAATCGCTAACGTCGGATGCAGGCACGTTCCCTCATGGCACCCAAGTCTGTCATTGGTCAGGGGACAGGCGGTGCCCTGCAGAAAATTGTGATGAATGACGAAGATTGAGAGCACGACAACATCAATGTCAATGAACAGAGCACATGCTCAACTGCTACTACACATCTGCTAAATACAGAGTCTGGTGTGTGCAATACATCCAGGACACGTATGCTAGCTTGGTGATACTCCTACGAAAAGCCAGATACACCCGTTGATTGGCAAGTCTACATGACATGCCCTGAAATGAGCTTGGGGCCAGTCTGAGTGAACAGCCAGAGACATCACAGGAGTGACATACATCCACATAGCTGCATTTAAAGGATGTCATCTCATACAGACAGCTGACGGCAAGCTAGACGCCCAGGTCACATGGAAAGTCATATGTACTGATCACACACATTGCCATGAAGGGGTACACGTGAAAACAGAAAACACAGACATTGAGACGACGCAGATATGTCCTCATGTGAAAATATCATGTTCGATGCATATAGACCCTGCTTACGTGGGAATCCACATGTGGCATGGTGTGCGTAGATGTGTGCCATGCCCATCTCCACACAGACACATGTTGGATGCAGCAACAGCAGATGTAGTTGATGAAACAGTAACATCAAGCTCATGGGAACACATAACACACACATGACATAGTAAAATCGGGGCACGCTGATTGTAAAATGTCATTTGTTAGTGTCGCTGTCCCTGGCATCAGGGGACAGTTGCGTGTGGTGGTGACTGTGCCATACCAGTGATGCTGTGCATTGACACGTTTGTACTACAGGCACACATCTGCAAAGTGTGAAGGGGAAGTGTGCCATATAGTGCCCCATCACACATGACATGTGTACACAGGTCATCACACATCAATTGTGCAACTACATGAGGAGATATGTGCAATATCACTGCCTGACACACCTAGGCCCTGCACATGAAAGTCTGCAATGACAATGACTTGATGTACAGCCTTGTGCGAGTCGGAGACCTCCATTCCTTTCGTGTGCACCTCCTATCACCAGTGTAAGCGTGTGAAACACACCATACACACGCTCTGAGAGCGTGTACGGTCCGTATCACTATAGTAGTGGTGTCGTAGGAGTACGCGCGCGTGTACTGTCCGTACCACGCGTACTCCTACGGCACCACTACTATAGTGATATGGACCATACATACGCTCTGAGAGCGTGTGTACGGTCCGTATCACTATTGTAGTGGTGCCGTCGGAGTACGTGTGGCACGGACCGTACACACACCCGTACTCCTATGGCACCACTACTATAGTGATACGGACCGTACACACGCTCTCAGAGCGTGTGTACGGTCCATATCACTATTGTAGTGGTGCCGTACGTGTACGGGTACGTGTGAAACGCACCATACATGTTTTTTTGAATCAAAAATTACATAGGGGACAAGTATTAGGCCCAAAATGCATGCTGGTTGTCATGGATACAGAGATTTCAGTTGCTATGTGGCCCTCATGTGGGCTTGAAAAGTCAGTTGGGCCAAAAACTTACAATGTTGCAAAGTGGTGTTTGCCTTGCTATGATGCTCAAAATTTGAACCATGCAAATTCGTGTCATTGGTGTATGTTTAAAAGGATTGGAGGAAACGTAGGATGCAAATGATTCTGACCAATCACTCTGTACTCCTGGAAATGAAAGCCCCCAGCAAGACAGATATAAGTCAGCCAGAACCCATGAGAGGGCACTTACCTGCACAACTTTCCTGTTGACCACACTGCTGCTGTCTGTGCTTACTCTGGCACCACGTCGCGGACTGTGGAGAGGGCCCAGCCATTCACCCAGGAGGAGAACGAGGCCTTGACTGTGCACTTGTTTCGTGGCTGTCACTTCTGTCATTGTGTCCAGGTGTTACAGACATGCAATGAGGTTTAGAGTGGGTCCCAGGGGGGGGAAGTCTTACGTCTGTCATGCAGAGCATGAAGTAATTCCTGTGTGCACTCCTCACTTGCATTGTGCTTACTGTGACATTCACTGCATAATGCATGACACATTCAGCCTGGCACATCCTGGGTGGCATTTTTTGGCTATTGTCCTGAGGTGATTCAGTGGTCCCCCCGGTGTGACAGGTGACTGTACCCACAGATGTGTATGAGTTTAGGGGAGCTGTGGTGAGAATGTCCAAGTGATGTGTACACCCTCCTGGACATTGATGTGTGTGAAGGTTCCTTGTCATGTGGGTGAGTGTCTATGTGAAGTGTTGCACCACAGCTGCATGGAGGAGGCAACAGCTCTACCCATCTGATGTGAGGAGTAAGCCGTGCTGTGTGTCTGACTTGCTGGGCTAGCCCGACACCTGTGACACCCCACAGGCAAGTGGCACATGTGCAGAGTGAGGTATGTATCCGCTGTTGCCAATGGCAGGTGATTGATCTGTGCCTGTGTGTGTCTGTGTACTCTGCTGAGGTTGTGTCAGTGTTCTGGGGCATGTAACTGCTTTGAGGTGCTGTCCATCAGCCTGGTGTTGCATGTGATGCACAGTGTGTGCCATGATCAGGGAGTGTGTCGCACCACTCCTGCCACCTGTGTAGTTTCAATGCCATGTAGTGCATTGGGGCTTCCACAGAGGCCAATGTTGATATGAGTAAGATGGGATTCATTGGCAGCATCCTATGCCCTGTTCAACATATCATCGATGTTCAAATGTGTGTATCTGTGACATGGAGCAGGTGTAGTGATGTTGTCTCACATTGTCATCCTCACAGGTAACTGCCTACAAGAAGGGGGTGATTTGGAAGCGGATCGTCAGGGCCGTGAGAGTGGCGGGGGGTCGCAGTCGGCGCCTAGCCCAAGTCTGAAAACGGTGGTAGGACATCCGGTGCTGGACCCGGCGTATCGCCCGGGTCCAGCTGGGGCTCTCACCTCCACGCCCCCACGGCGGGCGCCGATGCCTGACCACCCACATGATGCGTGTCCTGGCGGTGGTGTTCCCTGACCTGCATAGGCAGTTACAGGAGGGAAAGCAGCAAGGAGGGGGTAGGTACCTGTCTGTTTATTGTGTTGTGTGTCCCCAGCTTTTAGAAGTGCTCTGTAGCCTGGATACACTGCCAGGGTTTATATGTGCAGTGCATATTCTGTTCCTCAAAGTCAACCGGTGCTCTTATTCGTCCCTTCCCCTGCTTGACATGTGTCCCCTGGTGTGTGTGTACTCACAATTGCACATGGTCATCTAGCCTGCCAGTTGATCCAAGTGCACGTTGCTTTCAGCATCATGTGGGAGGGTGGTCTGTGACATGTGTTGTTACCTTGCCTGTGCCCTGTCCTGTTCACTCTGTTGGGGGTCCATATTTGTTGGCTCTGATGATGAGTCTCAACATGGGAGTGTGAGGTTTCAAATGAACACCCTTGCAGCATGCATGACCAATGTTGTGGCCTCAGACATGATGTGCATGAGTGGGAGTTATGCATAGTGCCAGGATGGTTGCTCATGTTACAGTCAGATCATTCCAGGATCAAGAAGCAGTGTGCCCACTACAGTCCCCTGAGCCACCCTTGCCTCGTGATCATGTGTGTCATCCAACACTGTGTCCATTCTCAGTGTGTTCAGCATATGTTTGCCTCTGTGGCATTGTTCCCTGGCCTCATTTGTATTTATCCAAAGTGTGCTACATGTGTCCACTGGACAGGGAGACCCCATTTGGCTTGTGCATACTCACACTGGGCAGTGCCTGTGTGTCTATTCACAACTATCTGTCGATGGTTGTTTGTCACAAATATGTGTTGGCAGCCTCACAAGGTGATGGATGTGGAGTACATTTGGGAAGTCTTGCTGCACATTTTAGTAAAGCCTGATTAAGAGGTGTCACTTTTTGATCTGTCTCAATATCATTGTCTCAGGTATGGGGGATTTGTGCGGGCGAGGCCTACATGGCCAGACTTTATGTCTCCTTGCCAGGTCTGACCTGTGTGTGATAATTGGCTGGACAGAGACTCAACGTGCAGTGTCCCAGTGATGTTGTGCAGGGTTTAATGTTTGTGCTTTGCAGCATGTGTCAATTGTTTAGATACATGATTCCTGCTCATTCATGTTTTGCACCAGTGTGTGGTCAAGATGCTACGTAGTTTGGTCTTTGTGTGCTGACATCTGTGTGGACATTCTGGCTTGCCATGGGGGTGTCTCCTCAGTGCAGGTATGCCTTTTTACAACACTATAGCAGGCCCATTAGCTCATGCATTGTCCTGGGTTTGGACATGTGTGCCACTCCACATGACAGGCAGTGGGTCAGATGTGTTGGCAACTGTGTCATCAGGTAACGGATGGCCATGTGACAACTGCCATAATTCAAGTTGTTAGTCACAAGGTATTGTACCTTGGCACTCACAACACTTGTCAATAGGTCTTCATGTTTTCTATGCTTTATTTTGATGTTTTGTTGTTAAGAACAATAATGTGCCTGCATGACAGATGTCTCCCAAGGAAGTGCATACCAAACCACCTTTACACTTTCAGGGAACACACTGGCACAATTTTAAAGAAGGCACTGTTCTAATGAGACTGTTTTTCTGATTATACATATACATGTTCCCCCAGTGTTGTAGAAATTGGGTAGGCCCTTGGTTGTTGGTGATACCAACTTACGAGTGTCAAGTAATCAAGCCCTCCGTGGGCCCATGTATATGTACTTTCTGCAACTACATTTATTTCTAACAGTGGCTTCTTTAAAGAAGGCTGCCAGCTTCTTCAATGACTGGGTAAATGTAGTTTTGGGTACACCTCCTTGGGAGCCATCTGTTATGAAGGTGCATGTGTGTTCTGTTCACAAAATGGCACATTCCCACATTCTGACCATGTCGATTGTGTCAAGTATGTTGATTCCCAAGGGACCAACTTTTTTTCGTTTTGTGTTCCAAAGTACTGACAGGTCTCTGAGTGTGGGGACACCTTTGGTATTGAGGTGTGTTACTTTGCCTTGGGGGCACCACTACTGTTTCTTTCAGGGTAAACTAGAGGTGGCATGACTTCATTGTATTGCTGTGCTCACCTGTTCCCAGACACTAGCTCCTCCGTGTTTTCTCATTCAAGTTTTGGGCTGCAGTGTCCTATTGTTCCTTGTGTCCAAGTGGCTTGGTGGGTCTACCAACTGGGGAGTACAGGGCTTACATATGTGCGGAGTATTCTAGCTGTTACTCATGATGCATTGCCTGATATGCACTGTGACCTATTGTTTTTGTACTCATGTGTCAGACGGGTCCGAGGCTGACCTCATCGAGGGGGCGGAGGCTGCTACAATACCTGGCAGCAGCCCAACATCTGTCCCCACCTCCTCCATTCCCAGCACCGCCCTCCCAGTTGCTCCGGTCCCTTCTGTCCGTGCAGGGCACCACCATGTCTCCTTCGGGACTGGCACCGCACTCCCTGCCCCTGTCACCCCTGCTGCCCTCAATGCAGAGTCTGTGGACATACTGCGGCAGTTGCAGGTTGGGCAGGCATCGGTGCTGACTGTCCTCCATTGCCACACCACACTGCTAACACAGATGATGTCGTTCATGGAGGGCATGTCAGCATCGATGTCTGAACAACGCAGGTTTCTGCGGTCCATGGACTCTTCACTGATGGCAGCAGTGAGTCTCCTGCAGCGCTTCGTCCCCCCCCTACCCCAGCCCCATCCACACTTCCCTCTCCCATACCTGTCCCATGCACACCCAGACATTCCCAAGCATGCACCCCACCAGACACAGGCAGCACACCACCAAGTAAGGGCAAGCGCACACCTCCTGTCACGCACACTCAGGGGGATGTAGGCACATCCACTGGGTCTTTGGCAAAAAGACATGCACGCAGACACAGTCTGAGTCCGCAGGCCTCACAACCAAGTCCCTCCAAAATCACTCCCCTTGGCTCCCCTGGCAAACTGACACCCGAAGAGCTGGCCACCACCCACACTGTGACACCACCCTGCAAGCGGTCGAGGAAGTCCCCGGCCAGGGTAGTCAAGTCCCCCCCTGTCCACCCCCTCCCCCACGAGCGCTGCACCCCATCCCTCGGCCACCCCCCCCTCCATTGGCCCTGGGGTTTCTTCCGGTGCAGGGCTTCCCCTGGACGCCCTGGCAGCAGTGTGCAGCGACGTGCTAACATCCACCTTTGCCGCTGCCCCACCCCCTGCGTTGGAGACATCCACCCCTGCACCCACCACACCTGCCCTTCCCCCTCCTGTCCCTGCGGTGCCTGGTCCTTCCCCACATGATGCCCCCCCCCCGGTCGACGAACCTGAGGGTTCCAATGTGCAGGCAAGCTAGGGGAGACGCATGCCCATGTGTCCCCCCAAGGACTTCTATTGTGGACTGGCCATTGGCCTTTGTATATAGTGTCATTTCATGTTTTTTATTTTTATGCTGAATAAAGCATTTATTTTTACTTTGCACACTATTGCATTTCAGGTATTGATGTTGGTGCTGAGTCTCCTGGAGTTGGTGTAGTGGTAACGTGTTATGGTTCTGAGAAATGTTCTAGTCTGATGGTCATGAGGTGGACCATGCTTTCTGTGTGCCATCACAAGGTCTCTGCAAATAATCATTGTTAGTGTGTGTTATTTTGGTTTTGAGACATTGTCCCAAGGTGTGTTCCTTCCTCTGTGGCACCTGACATCTTCCCTGCAAAGAGTTGCACAATTGTTGTGCTGACCTGTGTCTACATTTCCTTTGTTGGTGACGGATCCCTTCAACTATGGCCATGCCTGCTCAGCAATGTCTCCGACTGCATCGTCTGTGCCATCCTTGCTAGTCACTGTACTTGTGTATTGAGTATGTCGAAATGCCTTCATGGAGAAATTCTCCCTTTTCAGCACTATGCATGTGTGTACTCCCGGCCTAGCACACATATGGTAATTTTTCTGCAGGGTATTTGGGCACCTGACTCCACCCTAGTCCTTCCATGTGAGACAACATCTTGGTGGCTGGCCCAGCACCTGAACATTCCTATCAGTCCTGGGATGTGCGTGACAGTGTGTGTTCCCTTTGGCTCTCTTAGTTTAGTAGGCAGTGACATGACTATACAGTCTTGTGGCATGATCTCAGTGTGTGTATTGTGCAGCATCCGCCAGGGGTGGGTATGCATGTGTTATTTGTCCTCACACCCACATGTGGTGTGTCATGCAGTTGGGGAGTGACATCCATCCTCCTGGGAGTGGGACACTGCTGTCAGTGATGTGTTGTTATGGCACTATCATCATTGTCCACAGTTAGGGGTGCGTACATACACCCATGGAGTTGTGGTCATCTGATAATGATGTACACCCCCCATGTCTCTGTCCACTGCTGGGAGTCCTCTGCACCCACCCCTCACATGTCTGTCCACTGCTGGGAGTCCTCTGCACCCACCCCTCACATGTCTGTCAACTGCTGGGAGTCCTCTGCACCCACCCCTCACATGTCTGTCCACTGCTGGGAGTGATATGCACCCACCTCTCATGTTGCAGGCCACTGCTGGGAGTCCTCTGCACCCACCCCTCACATGTCTGTCCACTGCTGGGAGTGATATGCACCCACCCCATGTCTCTGTCCACTGCTGGTAGTGATATGCACCCACCCATATATGTCTGTCCACTGCTGTGAGTCCTCTGCACACACCCCTCACATGTCTGTCCACTGCTGTGAGTCCTCTGCACCCACCCCTCACATGTCTGTCCACTGCTGGGATTCCTCTGCACCCACCCCTCACATGTCTGTCCACTGCTGGAAGTCCTCTGCACCCACCCCTCACATGTCTGTCCACTGCTGGGAGTCCTCTGCACCCACCACTCATGTTGCAGGCCACTGCTGGGAGTCCTCTGCACCCACCCCTCACATGTCTGTCCACTGCTGGGAGTGATATGCACCCACCCCTCATGTTACAGGCCACTGCTGGGAGTCCTCTGGACCCACCCCTCACATGTCTGTCCACTGCTGGGAGTGATATTCACCCACCCCTCATATTGCAGGCCACTGCTGGGAGTCCTCTGCACCCACCCCTCACATGTCTGTCCACTGCTGGGAGTCCTCTGCACCCACCCCTCACACGTCTGTCCACTGCTGGGAGTCCTCTGCACCCACCCCTCACATGTCTGTCCACTGCTGGGAGTGATATGCGCCCACCCCTCATGTTGCAGGCCACTGCTGTGAGTCTTCTGCACCCACCCCTCACATGTCTGTCCACTGCTGGAATTCTTCTGCACCCACCCCTCACATGTCTGTCCACTGCTGGGATTCCTCTGCACCCAACCCTCACATGTCTGTCCACTGCTGGGAGTCCTCTGCACCCACCCCTCACATGTCTGTGCACTACTGGGAGTCCTCTGCACCCACCCCTCACATGTCTGTCCACTGCTGGGAGTGATATGCACCCACCCCTCATGTTGCAGGCCACTGCTGGGAGTCCTCTGCATCCACCCCTCACATGTCTGTCCACTGCTGTAAGTGATTTGCACCCACCCCTCATATTGCAGGCCACTGCTGGGAGTCCTCTGTACCCACCCCTCACATGTCTGTCCACTGCTGGGAGTCCTCTGCACCCACCCCTCACATGTCTGTCCACTGCTGGGAGTCCTCTGCACCCACCCCTCACATGTCTGTCCACTACTGGGAGTGATATGCACCCACCCCTCATGTTGCAGGCCACTGCTGGGAGTCCTCTGCACGCACCCCTCACATGTCTGTCCACTGCTGGGAGTCCTCTCCACCCACCCCTCACATGTCTGTCCACTGCTGGGAATCCTATGCAGCCACCCACCCCCTTGGTGCAGTACACTGCTGTCCTGGGCCTACACACACACCAATATAGTGGTAATAAGCTGCACCAGGCCGTAGGCCAACATTTGTGGTTTGTGTACGCCTTGTAACCCAAATGTACTGGTGCCGTAGGGGTACGTGTGATACGAACCGTACCCCCGCATTCATGGGGTGTGTACGGTCCGTACCACCCGTACCCCTATGGCACAAATACAATGGTGATACGGCCCATACCCACGCTATGTATGCGTGGGTGCGGTCCGTATCACTAAAGTAGTGGTGCCATAGGGGTCGAATGGTATGGCCCGTACACACGCCCTATGAGCGTGTGTATGGTCCGTTCCACGCATACCCCTACGGCACCACTCCAATGGTGTTATGGACCGTACACATGCTCTGAGGGCGTGTGTACGGTCCGTACCACGCGTACCCCTACGGCACCACTCCAATGGTGTTACGGACCGTACACACGCTCTGAGGGTGTTGTGCACGGTCCGTACCACGCGTACCCCTATGGCACCACTACAATGGTGATACGGACCGTACACACGCTCTGCGGGCGTGTGTATGGTCCGTACCACGCGTACCCCTACGGCACCACTACAATGGTGAAACGGACCGTACACACGCTCTGAGGGAGTGTGTATGGTCTATGCCACGCGTACCCCTACGGCACCACTACAATGGTGATACGGAACGTACACATGCTCTGGGGGCGTGTATACGGTCCGTACCACACGTACCCCCACAGCACCACTGATATAGTGCTACGGAACGTACCCACGCTATGAATGTGTGAGTACGGTGCGTATCACTATTGTAGTGTTGCCGTAGGGGTAGGCGTACACGTCCACTTCCGCTGTTGCGTGACGCAGGGATTGGTGGACACGCCCCCCGGAGGGGGGCGTGTCCACCAATGTATGTCCTCAATATTGTAGGTTTTAATTTGGGTAGGGGGTATGTTTCCTGGCCCTCACCCCCCCTTGGCCCCTGGGTGTTATTCTCACATTCTGCAGCATGTGCGTCGGGTTCGGTGCACCAGGTCGTAGGCTAAGAGGGCCGGGATGACACGTAGGATGGGGTCCATGGCTATCCGTCATGTACCTCGGCTCCGTTTTCGCGGCGGACTCAGTTTTCCGGCTTTTTTTGGCTGCCGTAAAAAAATAGCTGTGCGGAGTGACATAGGGACGAATCGTACCTGCTGGTCCGTAAAACGCTGCCTGACTCCGTACGGACGTCGCGTATGCGCTGTCCAGGATCGAACACTTAGGTATTTTTTTGCCATACGGTGTTTTGTACGATTCGTACGGAAATGGTATTTCTGTACGAATCGTACTTGCTGGATTGTACGGTGGATTTCCTGGGTACGAGTCGTATGGAGAATACGCTCCGTACGACGAACCGTACCCGAGTTTTACAGGATCGGAATCGGCACCATAATAGGAAAATTAGGATATGTCCCAGTAAAATGCAAAGACTGTGTGGAAAAGTTTGGGATTTCTGACAAAAGCTCGGAAGATAGTGTTGTTACTGCACCACACACCCTTTGTTGATACCTTTTGCAGGGAAAAAAACCATATGCTTTTTTCAGCAGCACCGTTTCCCCCCAAAAACTAAATATTGCAGTATCTTGGCAAATTTCTTGGTCCCCTCCAGGGGAGTCCACAAACCTGGGTACCTTTACAATCCCCAGTTTGTTGGAAAAAAAGGATGCAAATTTGGCATGGATACCTTATGTGGGCAAAAAGGTATGGCGGTCTAAGCCTGAACTATCCCAAATAGCCCAAAAAAGGTGTGGCATCGGTGGGGACAGAGGTCTTACAGTGCAGGGGTTAAGTCTCCAAAATAAATCAAATAAATAAATGGTAGATATTCTAATTTGTAAGATACAACACATATATGTCATCTGAAAAAACACATTTAAACATAGAGCAAACAGTTTAAGAAACAGTGTAACATTTTTGCTATACACACATAAGACCTTCTTTCATTTCAACTTAATATGTGTGACTTGACCCCAACAATGATGGTGGTCGTAAACTATGAAGAAGGTCAAAAATGCATTATGTTCAACAAACAAAACAAATTAATTATACATTCCTTCAGAATTTAAACCACAAAGAAAATACATTTAAAATCTTAGGGGCTCATTACAATGATGTAAAGATCGCAAATGCCGGGCAATCATTCTGCCATCTTAATGAGATTTACCCACCACCATATTAGGATGGCGGTGGGGATTGCGGTGGACACAAAGTCCGTCCGCCGCTTTACCGCTGTAGGCAATCGTAACGATTTACTGGTGGGTGTAGCAGGGGCACTAAAATGGTGGGGGTGCCTAGCAGGCACCGTCCGCCATATTAGGATGTGAGGACTGAAAGGCCTTTCCATTGTTGCATCGCTGCCATGGAAAGGCTGGGGGGGCTTGGGTCCAGGGGCCTGTTGCGGGTCTCCCTTGTGTCTGGGGCAACAGTAGTGAAAGTGTTGGATATCAGAGGTTTAAAAGTAATAATTCCCACAAAATTCAAAGAAAAATAAAAAAGGAAACAAAATAGCAACTAAAATATAAAAAGTGTTAATAACACAAAACTAAAAAACATATAAAAATATAAAGAAATTAAAAATATAGAAAAATAATTTAGGGGCCCATTAGAATATTGGGCGGATTGCCACCGCCAGGCCGGTGGGGGCCACCACCGGCCTGGTGGTTTTGATCTGCCCGCCAAATGCCCCTGTTGCACCCCCGCCATATTAGTATGAAGAGGCGTACCGTGACGGACGGAAAGACCATCCACAGCTTTTCCACAGGTCGGATTGCCAGCTGGGCGGAAGAGGCAGACAATATGGTGGAGGTGTCTTGCAGGCACAGCAATCCATATTACTATGCCTGCGGTGGGAAGCCTTTCCATGGCGGAGTCTCCATGCAGTGAACACTTTGGGGGCCCGTTGCGGGCCCCTTGGGGAGGCTGCACTTGGGGGGTGCCTATGGTACCCCTCTACATTGGCATACAGAAGATTCAGATCATGTTGGCAAGATTCCTTTCCGACCGAGCCATTCCGATGAGCTCGGTAGGAAAGGAATCCGACACGGATTTCCGGATTTCGGACGACAGGCTCGGAGAGCCTCTCCGCCGTCCGGAAATCTCCCAGTACTCCCCCGGCCGCCTCTTTGCGACTGAGGGAGTACGATGGCAGGTTTTCACTGCCTTTTGGTGCCGGTTTTTCTGGCACGAAAAGGCAGTCGGAAACTGTCTTTGGGGGCCCCCAGTAGGGTCCCCAAGGGTGCGAGGCTGCCGAATGGCAGCCTGGGGGCACCTATGATGCCCCTCTGTGGATCCCTGCACCCAGTGGCAGGCACCTTGGGGTGCCGCCCACAGGGTGCAGGGATGAACTGCACCCCTGCTTTCAAGGATGCAGGCATGCATTCCACTCGGAATGCATTCCTGCATTGACTTGTATACGAGTGCGACCGAACCCAGTTACTAAAAAATTCTAAAAATTAACTACAAACATTAATTTATAAAAGTTTAAAAACAACATTTTACAAACAAATAACTATGTTTAAAAATAAATTAATTATAATCAAGAAAATATTTATTAATGATGTTTTTTAAATTACTTCACAACATATTCCCCTATAAACTCCTACAGATTTGACACTAATAACAAATTTACCAATTAATTATTTATGATTTACAAACAATTAATAATTAATTATTTATAAATACATTACCACAAGCACTATAAAATCGAAATAGAAAATAATTACTGATAAATAAAAAATATGTATTACTTTAATTTAATTAAATTACTTCCCACCCTATTCCCCTATAAACCTAAAACCTGCTTCTTAAAAAAATAACTATTAACATAATTATTAAAAATTAATCACCAATTAATAATTAATTAGTAATACATTAATTGTAAATACTAATAAAATATATTAATTACTTTATTATAATTGAATTATTCCCACCTTATTCCCCTATAAACCCACAATCTGCTCATAAATAAAATAACACATTTATTATAATTACCAATTAATTAATTAATAAAAAATGTATAACCAATTAATCATCAATTAATAATACATTAACTATAAATACTAATAAATAAAAATTGATAATAACTTTATTATAAATAATTTACTTCCCACACTATTCCCCTATAAACCCAAAACCCACTCCTTAAAATTATAACACAATTAATATAAGTATCAATTAATTAATAATACAATAACACCCACTTAATAATTAATTAATAATAAATTAATTATAAATACTAATACATTAAAATTAATAATCACTACTAACATAATTATTAAAAATTCCCACCCTATTCCTCTATAAACCCACAATCCGCTACAGAACAAAATATGCAAAAATTAATTAACATAAAATTAATTGCCGCTAAAAATTTCACACATACATTAAAAAAAGCTATACTTATACAAAAAAATTTCATCACATACTTTTAACACACATACTAAAATAAAGAACAATAATACAAATTTCGATATTATTAACAACAATTTTTTTGCTAACGATATTACTGACTTCGATATTAAAGAAAAAGATATTTCTAACCTTCAAGTCGATATTCTGGTCAACGATATTCTTGCAGTCGATATTGTGCCACATCGATATTGACAACTCGATATTCTGACACTTCCATATTCCAACATTGATATTCTGTCTGTGCACTGAGCAACATTACTTTTAGAACTCCGCCAAGCACTTATCTCAGGGAAGGTGCCAGACAGGGACTGGGGAGTAGGAAATTACTATTCTAACTCCACCAAGCACTTACCTCAGAGAAGGTGCTGGACAGTGACTGAGGGGACAAAATACTATTTTAACTACACCAAGTACTTACTCCAGGGAATATGCTGGACAGAGAAGGGGTGGCAAAATTACTATTCTAACTCCACCAAGTGCTTAGCACACGTAAGGTGCTGGACACTGACTGGGGGGCGAAATTTCTATTCTCACTCTGTTAGTACTTACCTCAGGGAAGATGCTGGACAGTGAATGGGGTGCAAAACTATTATGCTAACTCTGCAAAGTACTTACCTCAGATAAGGTGCTGGACAGTGTCGGGGGATAAAATTACTATTCTTACTCCACTAAGTACTTACCTCAGGGAAGGTGCTGGACAGAGACTGGGGGCAAAATATTATTCTAACTCTGCTGGGTGCTTACCTCAGGGAAGGTTCTGGACAGTGACTGGGATAAAATTGTTATTTTAACTCCACTTGGTACTTATCTCAGGGAAGGTGCTGGATAGTGACTAGGGAGCAGAATTACTATGGTCACTACAACAACAACTTACCTGGTTTTCTTTTGCATAGACCTTAAAAGCTAAAAAGACATTGGAAAATAAAAGTAAACAAAACCAGTGCAAATTCACAATCCATCTTTGGAAAAAAATCCAACATTACAGAAGTGAGGTATCCTATCAACAATACACAATGCAAAGAAAGCAATAACAAAACAAAAAATCAGTAATTTCACCTGTTTTCCCTTCTACATTAATATAGAAAACCAAGATACAAGTATCCAGCTACACCAGGAAACTGAACCAATTTTCTACAGATCTTGCAAGATCACATTGGAATTGAAACAAAACACACCAGATATATTTCTGATAAAAGCTATGAATAACCAAAGCTAACAAGTTTCAACCTACAGGCTACAACCAATAGCACATACCGTTATCTCAATTACAGCAGGAATAATTATGTTTTTTTCTCCTTCACCACACTGTCTTAATTAATCATGCAAATCTTTTTCCTTTAGCAAAAAGGTTGATAGCAAAAAATAAGCACACTTTTAGACCAGAGGTTTCTCAGAAATTCCCTTTTTTTATATTTCTACTTTCCTTAAATATTTCTACAGAGCACTGGACAATGGAAAACAGAAAAAAGGCTAGTTATGTTCAATCTCAGACAGGAAACAGACTGCTGAAATATGGTGGTGACCTTTATTGTAAGGAGAGTTTAACTGAGCCCAGGAGTCATTGGAGGTGTGTGCATTCATCCCATTTCAAAAGCAGAGAGGTTACTCTGGGTGACACTGCTGAAAGGGCCACAGAAAATAATCACTCTGCAATGGAGATCTTTATCAGGGAGACCATCCAACAATGAACAATGCTAGAACCAACTCTAATCAACCCTGTGGTTCAGTTTTGAGGGAGGTAGCCCAAAACATTCCAATGCATGTTGCAATTAATATACTCACAATACCCAATTTGAGGAAAATGGTTCAGAGGCAAAAACAGGCGAGTAATCCCTAAAGAGTGACACCACAATCCTACTTTAACATTGACATCCTCCTTAAACAAAACGTTTATTTTACCATTAAACCGTTCCTCCTGTATGAAAACCCTCTCAAACAAATACTATTCTAATAATGTAGCAACCCTTCCCCGCCGTATTCCTGGATGCAACCAAGGCGTTCGACACATTGGAATGGCCCTATCTGTTCTTTCTTCTGACCCCTATTGGCTTGAGTCCTGCCTTCCTCTGAAAGATTGCATTACTATACACTTCCCCGACAGCCAGGCTGCAAATCAACGGAGCAATCTCCCCTCAGATTGCTGTGGCTCGTGGCACGAGACAGGGGTGTCTACTATCACCCATACTCTTTGCCATAGCCATGGAACCAGTGGCGGCCAAATTGCGGCAGCATCATGATCGGAGGGGGCTCGGTTTCATGCCTAGGGTAATTCTGGAGTCAATATAGGCGGAAGATGTTACTCTCTATGTCGATCACCCGACGACCAATATTAACCCCCTTATTCGTGAAATCACCAGGTTTGGTGGCCTTTCATCCGTCAATGTTAACTGGGGGAAATCTATAATTTTTCCATTCACTGCTGTCACGGTCATGTTTTAGTCCGAATTCCCTCTTAAATGGGCAGTCTCCCCAGTGAAGTACCTCAGCATCTGGATTAGTATGTATCATGAGGAGCTGTGGAGATGCAACTCTGGCATGCTCATGGAATGGTTGGGGAGACGATTACCCCGTTGCAGAGCACTCCCCCTCTCCCTGGCAGGCCGGATCACCATTGCTAAAATGTTGGTGCTACCAAAATTCCTCTATGTGTTTGTGAATCTCCCGCTCCCCCTCACCTCTGAATTCAGGAGGAGGCTACATTCAAACCTGATATCTCTCACATGGGTGGGCAACCTTGTGTAACTTGGGAGGCCCTTACGCTTCCGTTTGAGCAGGGTGAATTGGGAGCACCTGACATGGAATTGTACCACAGCTGTGCGCAGGTTCAATTCGGGTTCCATTGGATATACCCGACTCTAGTCATGGCGCACACTGCCCCCAAAAGTGACCAAGTGGACCAAGTTCCGCTACACATGGCATTTCTTCGTCCACAGAATCGCCCGCAGTCTGGGATTGACACAGTCTGGGTGTGGCAGCAACTCCGCTGCAGAGCACGTCTGGACATGCTGTTCGCACCGTCGGTGCAGCTCATTAGACACCCAGAATTGACTTTCACGACTGAGGCGGGGGTTTGCCAGCGATTACGTAAGCTCCAGTTACATACACTGGGGCATGCTTTCCTGGAAGGCATCTTCATCAATCTAGAACCCGCATTAGGAGAAGATCACACTTGCCTCCTTGATAGAATGACTTCCTTCCAACTGCGGGTGGCGATTCAAGCACAATATCCCTCATTCCTAATGACACACCCAACTTTCCAGGTTCTGGAAGCATTTTCAAAGAATCCCTCTCCTCGCAAACTTGTTTCACGTATCTATTCTGGTATGCAGCATAAATCTCCAATCTGCATACCCCCCGTCCAGCGCGAATGGGAGGCAATCTTGGGGACTCTGTTTGGGGAGGGAGTATGGGCATACTGCTGAACACAGTCAAGGGATATATCACCCAATTATAGATTGTGGCTTCTCCATTTCAAATTCCTTCACAGGCTGTATAGGACCCCTGTATGGCTGTGGAAATTGGGGTTGATTACGGATGTGAGATGCGTACGCTGCAGAATGCCTGAGGCCTTCTTCATGCACTTGGCCTGAGAATGCTTGGACGTAGAGAAATATTTGACTTGCGTTTTTGATGCACTGTATGAAATGTTGGGATGCAATCTGGAGCGTTCTCCACTTATTGCTTTGCTAGGATATGTCAGGGACCTCCCGGCAGACATTAGGAGGCTGGCTGCCATGATACTGCTATTAGCCAAGAGGTGGGTGGCTATCAGCTGGGGTCGTAAGCGTAAACCGCGCAAGAATAACTGGCTTAGAGAAGCTGCTTTCTGCTAAAACGAATTGTCAGATTTTTAGGACCTCATGCCGACACAGGTGCATCCTCACAACATCTAGGAACCTCTGCACATTTTTTACCAAATTCATTCTGCTGACCGCGCACATGCCCCAGCGCAGGAGGTATAAACGGGCACAATGACACATGCGTTACTATCGGTGGACTGCTCCACATATCAGAGTACCCCTCTCTCCAATATGATTAGAGAGACACCCCTTTCCCCCTTCTCCCCCTCCCCTCTCACCTCTTTTCTCCCTCTCCAAGCTGATTTACTCTTCTGCTCCCTTTCTCCATTCTATTTTCTTCTCTTTTCTTTTTGTTGATCAGCAACTGCTGCCTTCCGGGCTGATGCACAGACTGGAAAGAATATGTGCCACTTCAGAATTTTGCTTGCATGGCTGGACTACCAACTATTGTAACATGATAACTGTGCATTTGAATCTATACATGTGCAGATTTGCCTTCATATGTAACTCCAATATCCCTTTCCCGGGGCAGTATGTCACAGTTTGTACTTGCTAAAAATCTATAAATAAAGTTCACAAAAAAGTAAAATAAAATAACGTAGTAACCCTTGAGAATACTGAAATGTGGATGACGGATGGGACTTTTGAATCAATACCGCATTCATTCACTCATATCCATGCTAACATAAAAAGTACAACTGTTGCATTATTATACAGCTTACTCCCCGAAAAGCGCTTCTCAATGTACACTGAAATTTGATCAGTAATAACAACCAACACTGTGAATAAAAGTCAAAGGAAAATTATAATTGATTTTGAATTACAAATGATTAACACTACTACTAAAATTTACCCTGACACCCAAATTCAAGGATATTTTTTCACTTTTCACAGGCATATTGGTGATTTTTATTTTTTAAAACATCTTTAGCTGAGGATTATGTGTCAAACAGTAAACTACAGTACGAATTTAAAAAACAGCTTTGTGTTTTGTACCTATTTGCTACTATACTGACTCTGCTGGGTGCTTACCTCAGGGAAGGTGCTGGACAGTGACTGGGGACAACATTATTATTCTAACTCCACTGGGTACTTATCTCAGGGAAGGTGCTGGATAGTGACTGGGGAGCAGAATTACTGTGTTTGCTACATGAACAGCTTACTTAATTTTCTTTTGCATGGACCTTATAAACTAAAAAGACATTGGAAAATAAAAGTAAACAAAACCAGTGCAAATTCACAATCCATCTTTGGAAAAAATCCAGCATTACAGAGGTGAGGTATCCTATATACAACACACAATGCAAAGAAAGCAATAACAAAACAACAAATCGGTAATTTCACCTGTTTTCCCTTCTACATTAATATAGAAAACCAAGATACAAGTATCCAGCTACACCGGAAAACTGAACCAATTTTCTTCAGATCTTGCAAGATCATATTGGAATTGAAACAAACCACACCAGATATATTTCTGATAAAAGCTACGAGTAACCAAAGCTAACAACTTTCATCATACAGGCTACAACCAATAGCACTTACCCGTTTCTCATTTTCAGCAGGAATAATGATTTTTTGTCTCCTTAACCACACTGTCTTAAGTAATAATGCAAATCTTTTTCCTTTAGCAAAAAGGCCGATATAAAAAAAACAGCACACTTTTAGACCATTGGATTCTCAGACATGTCCCTTTTTTATATTTCTACTTTTCTTAAATATTTCTACAGATCATTGGACAATGAAAAACAGATAAAAGGGTGGCTATGTCCAGTCTCAGACTGGAAACAGATTGCTGAAATATGGTGGTGATCTTTTTTGTGAGGAGAGGTTATCAGAGCCCAGGAGGTGTGTGCAGTATTTTCCATCCCATTAAAAAAGCAAAGAGGTTACTCTGGGGACACTACTGAAATGGCCATAGAAAATAACCACTCTGCCTCTGCAATGGAAATCAATATCAGGGAGAACATCCAACAATTAACAATGCTAGAACCAACTCCAATCAGCCCTGTGGTTCAGCTTTAAGGGACTTATCCCAAAACATTCCAATGCATGTTGTCAGTAAAATACCCACGATACCCAATTTGAGTACAATGGTTCAGAGGCAAAAGCAGGTGAGTAATCCCTAAAGAGTTACACCACAATCCTACTCTGACATTAACATCGTCCTTGAAGTAAAAGTTTGTTTTACCAATGAACAGTTCCTCCTGTATTAAAACCCTCTCAAACAAATAGTAATCTTCAGCACAACCAATAGTGTACTAACCCTTGAGAATACTGAAATGTGGATGATGAATGGGACTTCAACACCGCATCCATTCACCCATATTAACACTACCATGCTAACATAAACAACACAACTGTCGCATTATTATACAACTTACTCCCCGACAAGTGTTTCTCAATGTACACTAAATTTTTATCAGTAATAACAACCAAAATTTGGAATAAAGTCAAAGTAAAATTATCATTGATTTTGAATTAAAAATGATTAACACTACTACTAAAATGTACCCTGACACCCAAATTCAAGGATGTTTTTTTCACTTCACACAGGCATATTGGGTAAAAAAAACACCAAAAAACACAGCCCTAGTTGAGGATTATGTGTCAAACAGTAAAATACAGTATGAATTTAAAAAACTGACATCATAGGGGCCAATTAGGATGGCGGCATAGCGGGGCAAGGACCGATGGCCAGTGGTGCAGCGGTCCGGCACCGGTAATTAGAATGCCACCGCCACCGTGGCGGTGGCATCCTCTATTCCCAGCATTGTGGCGGGCGGTGCTCACAGCACCGCCCGTCACAATGCTGGGAGTGCACGTTGTGCATTGTCAAGCACAAGGTTACAGGAACCGCGTGGTGCCTGCCACCTTGTCCATGACAATGTAGGGGGATACCATAGGTACCCCCATGTGCACCCCTCACCCCCCAATACCCTGGGGGCCCGCAACAGGCCCCCGACAGCAAACTGCACCGATGCCCATTGTAATATGGATGGCGGTGTCTAGCAGACACCGCCACCATATCCAGTTCCTTTTCTGCTCAGTCGACTGGTCGACCGGCGGAAAACCGGCGGACGGTCTTTCCGTCTGCTGGGGTCCCCCCACCATACTAAAATGGCGGGGGGAAATGGGTGGCGGGGGAGGAAAATGTCTGGCGGATCACCACCACCATGCGGGCGGCGGCGATCCGCCCGACATCGTAATCAGCCCCTTAGTGTTTTGTACCTCATGAGTGTGTTAATGAGTTATGCACATCAATGACAAAATCTGAATATGTTATACAAAACAAAGAAATATTGTCTCCACTCCTAAAATAATTTGAGGACGCTTGAATTGGCCATCCAAGCAGGTTGGTTCACAGGAGGAAGCCAAGGTTCCCCATTGACTAATTGAACTGTTACTCAACCTTCTTGGAGGGAGGTGTGAAAACAAACAATGCATTTGAACAGAAATGACATGTGTGGCACAATTCATTTAACAAATCAATTGGAAAATCTCACTCTAACCTTAATAATTTACTGTAAATTTTGAAGAAATGACAACATTTCCAGGAATTTAGAATGGCCACATCGATATTGACAACTCGATATTCTGACACTTCGATATTCCAACATCGATATTCTGTCTCTGCATCGACCAACATTACTTTTTGAACTCTGCCAAGCACTTATCTCAGGGAAGGTGCCGGAGAGGGACTGGGGAGTAGGAAATTACTATTCTAACTCCACCAAGCACTTACCTCAGAGAAGGTGCTGGACAGTGACTGAGAGGACAAAATACTATTCTAACTACACCAAGTACTTACTCCAGGGAATATGCTGGACAGAGAAGGGGTGGCAAAATTACTATTCTAACTCCACCAAGTGCTTAGCACACGTAAGGTGCTGGTCACTGACTGGGGGGCGAAATTACTATTCTAACTCTGTTGGTACTTACCTCAGGGAAGATGCAGGACAGTGAATGGGGTGCAAAACTATTATGCTAACTCTGCAAAGTACTTACCTCAGATAAGGTGCTGGACAGTGTCAGGGGGATCAAATTACTATTCTAACTCCACTAAGTACTTACCTCAGGGAAGGTGCTGGACAGAGACTGGGGGCAAAATATTATTCTAACTCTGCGGGGTGCTTACCTCAGGGAAGGTTCTGGACAGTGACTGGGATAAAATTGTTATTTTAACTCCACTTGGTACTTATCTCAGGGAAGGTGCTGGATAGTGACTAGGGAGCAGAATTACTATGGTCACTACAACAACAACTTACCTGGTTTTCTTTTGCATAGACCTTAAAAGCTAAAAAGACATTGGAAAATAAAAGTAAACAAAACCAGTGCAAATTCACAATCCATCTTTGGAAAAAAATCCAACATTACAGAAGTGAGGTATCCTATCAACAATACACAATGCAAAGAAAGCAATAACAAAACAAAAAATCAGTAATTTCACCTGTTTTCCCTTCTACATTAATATAGAAAACCAAGATACAAGTATCCAGCTTCACCAGGAAACTGAACCAATTTTCTACAGATCTTGCAAGATCACATTGGAATTGAAACAAAACACACCAGATATATTTCTGATAAAAGCTATGAATAACCAAAGCTAACAAGTTTCAACCTACAGGCTACAACCAATAGCACTTACCCTTATCTCAATTACAGCAGGAATAATAAAACAATTTCTCCTTCACCACAGTGTCTTAAGTAATCATGCAAATCTTTTTCCTTTAGCAAAAAGGTTGATAGCAAAGAATAAGCACACTTTTGGACCAGAGGTTTCTCAGAAATTCCCTTTTTTTATATTTCTACTTTCCTTAAATATTTCTACAGAGCATTGGACGATGGAAAACAGAAAAAAGGCTAGTTATGTTCAATCTCAGACAGGAAACAGACTGCTGGAATATGGTGGTGACCTTTATTGTAAGGAGAGTTTAACTGAGCCCAGGAGTCATTGGAGGTGTGTGCATTCATCCCATTTCAAAAGCAGAGAGGTTACTCTGGGTGACACTGCTGAAAGGGCCACAGAAAATAATCACTCTACAATGGAGATCTTTATCAGGGAGACCATCCAACAATTAACAATGCTAGAACCAACTCTAATCAACCCTGTGGTTCAGTTTTGAGGGAGGTAGCCCAAAACATTCCAATGCATGTTGCAATTAATATACTCACAATACCCAATTTGAGGAAAATGGTTCAGAGGCAAAAACAGGCAAGTAATCCCTAAAGAGTGACACCACAATCCTACTTTAACATTAACATCCTCCTTTAACAAAAAGTTTGTTTTACCAATAAACCGTTCCTCCTGCATGAAAACCCTCTCAAACAAATACTAATCTTTAGCACAACCAATAATGTAGCAACCCTTCCCCGCCGTATTCCTGGATGCAACCAAGGCGTTCGACACATTGGAATGGCCGTATCTGTTCTTTCTTCTGACCCCTATTGGCTTGAGTCCTGCCTTCCTCTGAAAGATTGCATTACTATACACTTCCCCGACAGCCAGGCTGCAAATCAACAGAGTTATCTCCCCTCAGATTGCTGTGGCTCGTGGCAGGAGACAGGGGTGTCCACTATCACCCATCCGCTTTGCCATAGCCATGGAACCAGAGGTGGCCAAATTGCGGCAGCATCATGATCGGAGGGGGCTCGCTTTCACGCCTAGGGTAATTCTAGAATCAGTATAGGCGGATGATGTTACTCTCTATGTCGATCACCCGACGACCAATATTGACCCCCTTATTCGTGAAATCACCAGGTTTGGTGGCCTTTCATCCGTCAATGTTAACTGGGGGAAATCTATAATTTTTCCATTCACTGCTGTCAAGGTCATGTTTTAGTCCGAATTCCCTCTTAAATGGGCAGTCTCCCCAGTGAAGTACCTCAGCAACTGGATTAGTATGTATCATGAGGAGCTGTGGAGATGCAACTCTGGCATGCTCATGGAATGGTTGGGGAGACGATTACCCCGTTGCAGAGCACTCCCTCTCTCCCTGGCAGGCCGAATCGCCATTGCTAAAATGGTGGTGCTACCAAAATTCCTCTATGTGTTTGTGAATCTCCCACTCCCCCTCAACTCTGAAATCAGGAGGAGGCTACATTCAAACCTGATATCTCTCACATGGGTGGGCAACCTTGTGTAACTTGGGAGGCCCTTACGCTTCCGTTTGAGCAGGGTGAATTGGGAGCGCCTGACATGGAATTGTACCACAGCCGTGCGTAGGCTCAATTCGGGTTCCATTGGATATACCTGACTCTATTCATGGCGCACACTGCCCCCAAAAGTGACCAAGTGGACCAAGTTCCGCTACACATGGCATTGCTTCGTCCACAGAATCGCCCGCAGTCTGGGATTGACACAGTCTGGGTGTGGCAGCAACTCCGCTGCAGAGCATGTCTGGACATGCTGTTCGCACCGTCGGTGCACCTCATTAGACACCCAGCATTGACTTTCACGACTGAGGCGGGGGTTTGCCAGCGACTACGTAAGCTCCAGTTACATACACTGGGGCATGCTTTCCTAGAAGGCATCTTCATCAATCTAGAACCCGCATTAGGAGAAGATCACACTGGCCTCCTTGATAGAATGACTTCCTTCCAACTGCGGGCGGCGATTCAAGCACAATATCCCTCATTCCTAATTGCGCCCCCACCTTTCCATGTTATGGAAGCATTTTCAACTAATCCCTCTCCTCGCAAACTTGTTTCACGTATCTATTCTGGTATGCAGCATAAATCTCCAATCTGCATACCCCCCCGTCCAGCGCGAATGGGAGGCAAGCTTGGGGACTCTGTTTGGGGAGGGAGTATGGGCATACTGCTGAACACAGTCAAGGGATATATCACCCAATTATAGATTGTGGCTTCTGCATTTCAAATTCCTCCACAGGCTATATAGGACCCCTGTATGGCTGTGTAAATTGGGGTTGATTACGGATGTGAGATGCGTACGCTGCAGAATGCCTGAGGCCTTCTTCATGCACCTGGCCTGAGAATGCTTGGACGTAGAGAAATATTGGACTTGCATTTTTGATGCGCTGGATGAAATGTTGGGATGCAATCTGGAGCGTTCTCAACTTATTGCTTTGCTAGAATATGTCAGGGACCTCCCGGCAGACATTAGGAGGCTGGCTGCCATGATACTGCTATTAGCCAAGAGGTGGGTGGCTATCAGCGGGGGCCGTAAGCGTAAACCGTGCAAGGATAACTGGCTTAGAGAAGCTGCTTTCTGGTAAAACGAATTGTCAGAGTTTTGGGACCTCATGCCGACACAGGTTCACCCTCACAACATCTAGGAACCTCTGCACATTTTTTACCAAATTCATTCTGCTGACCGCGCACATCCCCAGCGCAGGAGGTATAAACGGGCACAATGACGCATGCGTTACTATCGGTGGACCGCTCCACATATCAGAGTACCCCTCTCCCCAATATGACTAGAGAGACACCCCTTTCCCCCTTCTCCCCCTCCCCTCTAAACTCTTTTCCCCCTCCCCAAGCTGATTTACTCTTCTGCTCCCTTTCTCCATTCTATTTTCTTCTCTTTTCTTTTTGTTGATCAGCAACTGCTGCCTTCCGGGCTGATGCATAGACTGGAAAGAATATGTGCCACTTCAGAATTTTGCATGTATGGCTGGACTACCAACTATTGTAACATGATAACTGTGCATTTGAATCTATACATGTGCAGTTTTACCTTCATATGTAACTCCAATATCCCTTTCCTGGGGCAGTATGTCACAGTTTGTACGTGCTAAAAATCTATAAATAAAGTTCACAAAAAAGTAAAATGAAATAGCGTAGTAACCCTTGAGAATACTGAAATGTGGATGATGGATGGGACTTTTGAATCAAAACTACATTCATTCACTCATATTCACACTATCCATGCTAACATAAAAAGTACAGCTGTCGCATTATTATACAGCTTACTCCCCGAAAAGCGCTTCTCAATGTACACTGAAATTTGATCGGTGATAACAACCAACATTGTGAATAAAAGTCAAAGGAAAATTATAATTGATTTTGAATTACAAATGATTAACACTACTACTAAAATTTACCCTGACACCCAAATTCAAGGATGTTTTTTCACTTTTCACAGGCATATTGGTGATTTTTAATTTTTAAAACATCTTTAGCTGAAGATTATGTGTCAAACAGTAAACTACAGTACGAATTTAAAAAACAGCTTTTTCTTTTGTACCTATTTGTTACTATCTTGACTCTGCTGGGTGTTTACCTCAGGGAAGGTGCTGGACAGTGACTGGGGACAAAATTGTTATTCTAACTCCACTGGGTACTTATCTCAGGGAAGGTGCTGGATAGTGACTGGGGAGCAGAATTACTATGATCCCTACATGAACAGCTTACTTCGTTTTCTTTTGCATGGACCTTGTAAACTAAAAAGACATTGGAAAATAAAAGTAAACAAAACCAGTGCAAATTCTCAATCCATCTTTGGAAAAATCCAGCATTACAGAGGTGAGGTATCCTATATACAACACACAATGCAAAGAAAGTAATAACAAAACAACAAATCAGTAATTTCACCTCTTTTCCCTTCTACATTAATTTAGAAAACCAAGATACAAGTATCCAGCTACACCGGAAAACTGAACCAAGTTTCTTCAGATCTTGCAAGATCATATTGGAATTGAAACAAACCACACCAGATATATTTCTGATAAAAGCTATGAGTAACCAAAGCTAACAACTTGCATCCTACAGGCTACAACCAATAGCACTTACCTGTTTCTCATTTTCAGCAGGAATAATGATTTTTTCTCTCCTTCACCACACTGTCTTAAGTAATAATGCAAATATTTTTCCTTCAGCAAAAAGGCTGATATAAAAAAAACAGCACACTTTTAGACCATTGGATTCTCAGACATGTCCCTTTTTTATATTTCTACTTTTCTTAAATATTTCTACAGATCATTGGATGATGGAAAACAGATAAAAGGGTGGCTATGTCCAGTCTCAGACAGGAAACAGATTGCTGAAATATGGTGGTGATCTTTTTTGTGAGGAGAGGTTATCAGAGCCCAGGAGGTGTGTGCAGTATTTTCCATCCCATTGCAAAAGCACAGAGGTTACTCTGGGGACACTACTGAAATGGCCATAGAAAATAACCACTCTGCCTCTGCAATGGAAATCAATATCAGGGAGAACATCCAACAATTAACAATGCTAGAACCAACTCCAATCAGCCCTGTGGTTCAGCTTTGAGGGAGGTATCCCAAAACATTCCAATGCATGTTGTCAGTAAAATACCCACAATACCCAATTTGAGTACAATGGTTCAGAGGCAAAAACAGGCAAGTAATCCCTAAAGAGTTACACCACAATCCTACTCTGACATTAACATCCTCCTTGAACTAAAAGTTTGTTTTACCAATGAACAGTTCCTCCTGTATGAAAACCCTCTCAAACAAATACTAATCTTCAACACAACCAATAATGTACTAACCCTTGAGAATACTGAAATGTGGATGATGGATGGGACTTCAACACCGCATCCATTCACCCATATTAACACTACCATGCTAACATAAACAACACAACTGTCGCATTATTATACAACTTACTCCCCGACAAGTGTTTCTCAATGTACACTAAATTTTTATCAGTAATAACAACCAAAATTTGGAATAAAGTCAAAGTAAAATTATCATTGATTTTGAATTACAAATGATTAACACTACTACTAAAATGTACCCTGACACCCAAATTCAAGGATGTTTTTTTCACTTTACACAGGCATATTTGGTAAAAAAAACACCAAAATACAGCCCTAGTTGAGGATTATGTGTCAAACAGTAAACTACAGTATGAATTTAAAAAACTGACATCATAGGGGCCAATTAGGATGGCGGCATAGCGGGGCAGGGACCGGTGGCCAGTGGTGCAGCGGTCCCGCACCGGTAATTAGAATGCCACCGCCACCGTGGCGGTGGCATCCTCTATTCCCAGCATTGTGGCGGGCGGTGCTCACAGCACCGCCTGCCACAATGCTGGGAGTGCACGTTGTGCATTGTCAAGCACAAGGTGACAGGAACCGCGTGGTGTCTGCCACCTTGTCCATGACAATGTAGGGGGATACCATAGGTACCCCCATATGCACCCCTCACCCCCCCAATACCCTGGGGGCCCGCAACAGGCCACCTGGCTTTCCATGGCGGGGTCACCGCCATCGAAAGCCCTGCACCGATGCCCATTGTAATATGGATGGCGGTGTCTAGCAGACACCGCCACCATATCCAGCTCCTTTTCTGCCCAGTCGACTGGTCGACCGGCGGAAAACCGGCGGACGGTCTTTCCGTCCGCCGGGTCCCCCCGCCATACTAATATGGCGGGGGGAAATTGGAGCCGGGCGGAGGAAAATGTCTGGCGGATCACCACCTCCATGCGGGGGGTGGCGATCCGCCTGACATCGTAATCAGCCCCTTAGTGTTTTGTACCTCTTGAGTGTGTAGATGAGTTATGCACATCAATGACAAAATCTGAATATGTTATACAAAACGAAGAAATATTGTCTCCACTCCTAAAATAATTTGAGGACGCTTGAATTGGCCATCCAAGCAGGTTGGTTCACAGGAGGAAGCCAAGGTTCCCCATTGACTAATTGAACTGTTACTCAACCTTCTTGGAGGGAGGTGTAAAAACAAAGAATGCATTTGAACAGAAATGACATGTGTGGCACAATTCATTTAACAAATTAATTGGAAAATCTCACCCTAACCTTAATATTTACTGTACATTTTGAAGAAATGACAACATTTCCAGGAATTTAGAATGGCAGACGTTGTCAGGTAGTCTAAAACCCTATGTATTCAAAGAAGCAAAGAAATGTCGGAATGTCTATTATCAAAAATCCATCAATTTCCATTGATGGGAGCTTTACTCTACCTTGACAATACTGAGTAAATCTTACACTTCTAAAGCATACTAACAAACTATAGAATTACTCGCTTGTTTTATCAACTTTTACAAAATGCAAATCATCCTTTTTGAGGTTTTTTTCACAAATAAAAACAATAGTATGCGTTCCTAAATGTAGTTTTCTTCTTTCTTCAACTCTTTCACGCTACCTATCACCAAGAGTCTTAAAGAATCTAATAATTCAAACAGGTGAAACCACAATCCAGGGAAAAAGCCAACACCCACTTTAAAAAAAGAAAAACATTTCTTACATGCCATTAATTGCCAATCCACAAAAATAAAAATAAATAAAAAGAAAACCCAAAAAGGAAATCCGCATTAAAAGCCAGTGATTAAAAAATAACAAAATAACATCCAGTGTTCAATACTAAATTCCCCCAAAACAGGGGAAACCCGAGGTACTCTATCAATGATATGGTCTTTGTCTTCAAAGCCAAAAAAATGTAAACAAACCACATTGGAAAAAAGTAAAAATGTTGCTTTTATCTCAAATAGGATTAAAAAAGTTATAACCATGTTTTCCAACTTTTTTTAAACCTAATGTGAGTAAAAAAAAATACATTCCAATGTGAGCATGTGAACACAACCTGTACAGGGAAGTAAAAGTGGTTAAAACAATACAAAAAAAAATCTATACAACACAACATCTAGCTACCTCCTCAATCTCTCCTTAAAAAAAACTTAGGGCCTGATTACGAGTTTGGCAGTCATGGTACCACTGTCAAAATGGCCTCAGAATCACTGCCACAAAGTTGGCGGTCTGCCCGTCCTATTACAATGCATGTGGTTACATAAATGAAAGACTAACAAGGTTCTGTCACCTCCACCAGGAAATCTCGACTGCGGAGGGATAGGCCAATGTCTCTTTTGGAGGGAGGATCGCCAGTATTACCACTGGCCCAATCATGATGTGCTTTCCCGCTGACGTGACTGTGGAGGTCCAACCACCACATCTGAGCTGGCAAAAAGGGATGAGCAGAATTTTGAAACTCACCTGCACTCAGCTTCACATGTTCTATGCCTCCATGGAGCCGATCATACACGTCCTACCACTGTTCCTGCTTGATGACGTCCAAAACCAACACCATCGTAGATGCAATTAATGGCAAGCTATACTCTTGCTTGTTTCTATCAACTCCTCAGCAAGTTTATGCCCCGCCATGGACCTGGCAAGGGTTTTGGGGTCCCTAGGCCAAACATTTTTTGGGCCCTGTTCGGAATTGTTCTCAATGTATGATCCAATTACAGCTCTATGATGCCCTCTTGGGCCAGGTCACTGACACTGCACAGCCACACTCTACAAAAGTCGACATGTGTTCACATCTCATAATCAGGGATGGTGATGTGAGCATTAAATTGTGTCACACAACAGCATCTCCTCATCAATATCACACCAATTAATGTTTGTGACACCCTCACATTGCTCACATGCTAGTCCTGTTGTGATATCAAAGATATATCTGTATGGTTGGCTCATGAAACTGAAACACACCTTCTCTGCTAAATCTCAGTAATGGGCTCTCTCACATCACACACATTAAAATATAATGTCAGGTAAATGGGATTTCAAATACTCAGTGTGAGAAGCATTCAAAAGTCACAATGTAAATACTCTCTGCAGAATAGGTATGCCTCTACCAGGGGAACCCCTGAAAGGCTGGGGCCACTATGCTCATGCCTCAAAACCTCTATGTGCGCAGGACCTGTGGATTGAAGTATATCAGGGATAACCAACAGCATAGCCAAGTGCCCTGCATATGTGGGAAATGTGTAAGTGAAAGTCATGAAAGCAAACACAGCAGTAACAGAATTTGTCACACTTTTAGATAAAGTAGGTGTAAAGTAGGTGTAAGGAATAAAATGGACACATGGACACATGTCCATAAAAGTGTCTACAAAGGTATGACAATTTAGCACAATAAACAAATATCTAACTTGCACACATCAAACACATATCCAACCTACATCACAGGGTGAAGTGCAAGCTAAATGATGTTGGCATTGGCCATGGCCAGGCTGAACTACTTATCATATGAAATACCACCCAATACAACATCAGCCCCAATTGGAAATCATCCCACACATCCATCCATTGAACATTTTCCCTTGTCCTATGTGACTCTAGCACTAGTTTCAAGGTCAGACTATATTAGCCACCTCAAATAGATCATCAATCAGGCTGAAAGAAGCACAACTGTTGTCACACAAACCAAAGTATCCAATAACATCAAATAGTGAGAAAAGAAATGGTACGACTGATGTGTACTAAAATGAGCAGCTTTTTAATTTTATTTCTGAACACATGGAGTAAAGCAAAGGGAAATTGGCAGTTCATTACTACAATGTGTGTGGTAGTAGTAAAACTTTATTCGATATTTCACAAAAATACATGACATCGTAGTCATTAGCACTAGCATACCTCCATTACAAATAATAAAGAAGGAAAGAAAACAACAGAGCTTCTATGGCAGTCTGAAGAGATCGCAGCAGAAAACCAGCTAAAAAGGAAAAACAACTATTGTTTAAAAAAGGAAAACATATGCTATCATTCACCTCCCATTAATAGCCCCAGATAAAAAAAACAAGTCAAATAAAAATAAATGGTAGGTGGTTTTAAAATTTGCAGAAAGAGATAGGCCGGCCTAACTTGATTGAAATTCAGTGGCAAAAAAAGTGGGAGGATACATTTTAACCACGGATGTCAAGGCAGAAGATCTAATACTTTGCACCAGGATCCCTTAAATAACAGAAGCTGATGATGCCTGTTAAACCTAAAATATGTCAGGAGCCTTCGATGAAAATTAGACATCTCCAGTGACAAACAGGGATCCATTCCAAGTACAGTTTTCACCATGACAAAATGACCCATGGAGTGTTTGTGAAGGGCCACTGCCTAGCGTTCCGCAGCCACTCTTTCATAAAATGCCTCTTTGAGCCATGGAATATCCCTCCTAACTATACCTTCTGGGTCAGTAAACAACTCAATATGTCCCAGAGAATTAAAAGTTCTCATGATATAAGCTAACCATGGAATGCTCAGCATACCGCCCAAGGCATTGTGACTCAAAAGCCTAGTAAGAGACAAATCCTCTTTCAACCAAACTGACAACCAAATTGACAGGGGCACAGGGCTATCAAATTAGTTATATACCCTGATCCCACATCCTTGTGAAGCATCTCGGAGGGGATGCTCACTGATACTTTGTGAAGACATCTCAAAAAAACATTTTCTGTGACCTGAAGCTGAGGGCAAGACATGTAGGCCACAATTACACAGCCATAACTCGCCAGTGAGACACACTTGGCCTAAAAAACTTTAAGTATCACCTCTACCTTGGTATGACCCATGCGCCTTGCCAATAGACCAACTCCATAAATTGTGGCTTCAAACCTCATGGTATTTTTCTTCAACAATGGTTGCCAAGAGAATCTGGAATGCAAAAGAATCCCTAAACACGGAAAGTGCACAACCCTGGAAATGGGATGACCCTTGACTATGTAACTTTTGGATCCTGTGTTTCTAGGGCCCACCACCACCATGTGAGATTTAAGGTAATTAGAAGTAAAATCAAGCCCATTTATGTCAATGACAAAAGGATATAACAGCTGCTGCAGACCCTTAGCTTAGCGACATGAGGATGGTGTTGTCCGCATATACAAGAACAGGCAGACGATGACTGCCTACCGTTGGGACATCCACTCCTAGATCAAGCAGGGCCATGTCCAGACCATTGATGTAAATAGTGAAGAGAAAGGGGCCAGGATGCACCCCTGGTGCACCCCTCTCTTCAGCTCCAGGGGCACTGTACATCCCTGACCATATCTAACCAATGCGGAAAGCCCATCATATAGAGCATGTAAAAAGGAGAGCAGGACCAGTTTGAGCCGCATGTACCCAAGCGCCGCGCAGAGATTAGCTCTGTTGACTCGGTCAAAGGCTGACCTTAGGTCCATGAAGGCCAAATGGAGTGCCCCCTCCCTCGCCCTGGTGTATTTAGCAGTTAACAAGAAAAGGTTCCGCGTCTGAGGCGTAGTGCCACGTTTGGCCCATAATCCATACTGAGCTTCAGAGACTATGTTCTTGTTGGGGATCCCACATGGACAAGCATTTCAGCAGGACCTTACCCAACACCTTAACCTCGCTATCCATGAGCAAAATGGGGCAATAGCAAGCAGTGTCAGCCCTGCTACCTTTCTTGAATATCAGGACAACAATGAGCATTTCCAGCTGAAGTGAAGCCTCCCTCTGGCAGCCACATTAAAATGCTGCATAAACAAGGGGGGGCCACATATCTACCTCTGATTTAAATATATCACCTGGAATGCAATTTGGCCCGGTTCCTTGCCTTCTGGCAGAGGCAAAATTACTTTCTCCACCTACTTCCATTGCAGGCAAAGAACCTGTGATGCCCCTACATAAATATATTTGCTTATTCAAGATCGTAAATTGTCCCAAAATGATTCTGCCAAGCCTGGGGGGGGGAATGGTCAGGACCTGAGGATTCACTTGGTCGGATGCAACAATAGGGTGGTCCACTACCCTCCAAAACTCAGCAGAGTCGTACAGAGCACAGATCCCCAACAGCTTATCCCAGAGTTCCCTCCTGATTGTCTTCTTCCTCTCTCAATGTGCCGCACATTAGCAGACTCTGGGCTCCTGACTTCCTTCCCATCCCCATCCCAAGGCATCCTGTGCAGGGAAGCCATGAGCCTTGATAAATGCCTTATCAAACTATTTCCTCTGGGCAGCTGGGTGGACTGCACGAGCCGCAGTAAGGGCAGACTTTATGTGGTCAGCTATGGCAGCAAAATCTGTCAGGATATTCAAATCAAAGGTATGAGTGGGCAGTAAACTCCACTCCGCCAGCAGAGTTCACAGAGTTTTGCTACTCTGCTCTCCACTTGGAACTCGGAGTTTAGCAAAAAAGCTCCACGACCAGCCGGCGGAGCAGAGTTACTTTACTTCCGGTCCCCATATCTAGTCTGGAGGCATCATTTGAGCCCACCGGGCCAGGCTTCACTGTTATCCCCTGATCTCTACACATAGGGCTTGATATAGGACTTGACGGCGGGGGGAAGCCCAGTCCAGAGCCCACATATCATTAATGGAGAGTATGGGACTGAGTGGCGGGGAGTTCAGAAATGCTGCCTCGTATTTTCTCTCCCCTTCCCCTCACCTATGGAGCAATGTCGCAGTGAAACAAAGGGCAGTGCACTGCATGACTGGAGGTTAAGTGGGTCACGCTGCCCCATCTATCTATCCTGTTGATGGTTTTTGGAGTCACGAAAATGGATAGTACTAACTGCACCAAACGTCATTTCACAGACACAGATACACAGTATGACTCAACTGCTATCACTCATTGTTGAAATTCGTAGGCTGTCTGGCATGAGCTTTGAAGAGCAGTAGAAGGAAAGGAATTGGCACCTGAGTGACTAAGGATGTGCAGCACTACGACACAGGATGGGTGAGCAGTGCCAGTGAGCAGCAGAGGTCGCAAAGGCTGTAATTAGTTTATCGTTTGAGTGATAGCCTATAGGCATGCCTTAGGCCACTTTAGTTTGGATGAAATGACAATAGTCTCTACGACAATAAGCGCTGACTTCCTGAAACAGGGAATAAATAGTATGGACATTTGTGTTTGTGATTTGTGTAAAGGGCAAGGCAGCAGGAGTCACACCTGACTCATCACAGGGCTGGGGGAGGCCCTACGGGTTTAATAAACTCAGAAGGGTAGTGTTTAGAGGGGCCCTGCAGAATTCGAGGACTAGGGAAGATCCCTGCAGAGTTTCTAGACCAGAACATCAGCAGAGAATAAACACTCGGCTTAATCATTATTAACGTGCTGGCATCAGGTTGCCTACTCCTCCTGCAAGCGGAACTCCACGAAATTCCACAGATTTTTTTGATGCAACTCTACAGAATTCCCTGACGTGTCACTCTGCGATCTCTGCCCACCAGTAATCAAAGCCCCCATCGTTTAAGCAGATGATAGAAATCCGATGGAACCCTTTATCCCACTCAACCCCTTGAGCAACAGGAAAAACAGGTTCTAAAAAAGGGCATAGACCTAGGTTCGGACACAAACAATCTGAATGAGGCCGGCAGGGGAATGTGGTCACTCAAAGGGTTTATCACTACCTTAAAGTCAATTAAAGTGGCAAAAAGATAAGAAGAGGCAAAAATATAAATAATGATGTAAGAGCTTGTCCCAGCTCCCTTAAAGGTCAGGATCTGCAAGACATTGCAGGGATCCCACCTATTTAGAAGATTTACCAGAGAATGGTCTACAAATAGTGAATTGAACTCATCACCAAGGGGGGTATGTTTCAGATGAGCCTGGTCACCAGGTCATCATCTTGCAACAAATCCCCATACAAGGAACAATTGGCACAAGGGTGTAAATGGAAATCACGCATCAAGAGGAGTATGGTAAACCCAGAAGAACTGGAAGCAATATAACTGAGGAACTGACTAAGCGCACCTACCATAGGCTGCTTCCCCTAAGGTGAATAATAGACATTGATGATAAGGATCCTCAGTTGGTCAGAGAAGGTCAAAGTATGCCTAAAATGTAGTGTATGGGTGAGTCAAATATCTCAATTTTACATTTGAGACTGACTCTGATAAAGGTGGCAAGCTCGCCTTTGGCCCCACCTTGTGATGAGGGCATGGCAGGAGACATAAATGTGGCAGAGCCATTGAGAACGAGAGCACCCTCTGTAAGCCACGTCTCTTGAAGACATAGAATGTCATTCAGAAGTAAAAAGTCAGTACAGTCCTTGTTCCCCAATTTCCCTCTGGTGCCAGCTATATTCCAACTCAAAACCTTCAGCATGTTTGGGTCAGTGAAGGGGGAATCGGGCAAAACTGGGGGAGTAAGGGATGAGGGGTCAGAAGATACAACACTGAGTCAGCCGTGGGTATCTAGATCAGCCAAGGGCTCAAAACGATTACTTAAAACAAGGCTAGGAATCAAAGGAGGAAAGGTAGTACACGGAGACCAAGATCCCTGTAACAAAGGCCTGGTCAACCCTGTCCTGTTGTGCTGCCATTCCTGAGTGAGATGAGAAGGTTTGTAGAAATAGCCCGGCAGAGGGAGCAGAAGAATATTCCCATCTTGTCCAGTCCCACACCAATATTGATCTAAGAAAACACCAGCCTACCAGTTGTTTGAAAAATTAATTACCACACAGTCCCCTGCAAAGGATTTAGGAGTATGTACCAATCAACTCAATCTCTGCCCCAACATAATATCTCTAGAGCAGAGCTGGTTAATCTTAATCCTCTTAGAAAGCCAGTGTAGAACTTTGTTTTTCGATTGCGGTTAGCTCTCTGTGTTGTATAATTAAAGGAGGAACATTTGCCATAATGGCAACATAGGGAGCTGCCGCTGGGGGAAGCTGAATGGCCACCTTACAGGGAGTAGCCTATGTGTGGGGTAAAAGAATGAATCTCAGCATGCCCCTGTTGCAATTTGACAATCATGGTGTCTGGATTAGGAACCGGTAAGGGGGAGTGGGGCTAAAAGAGGGGAAATGTTGTCAGTCGAATTACGGACCTGACCTCCACTGATCTGATAAAGATGGTCTGGCTTAGGAGAATGGGCACAGCAAAATAGGTTGGTCATGGCCTTCAAGCCTACTATTATCCTAGGAGGCTCCCTGTGGCCGTTAATAACAGTCAATGATGAATGAAATGCAGTCATGGACTCCCCCAATTGACTAGTAATATTCCCAACTTTTCCTATACAGGTTGTCTGATCGTTAAATGCCTTGGTAATGAACCCTTTTAACTGAAAGAAGCCTAATTCTGATGCAGGCGGAAGACCGGGGAAATCTGTCTGTACTCCCACATTTGATACAGACTTTTTTTTCTTGGCAGCTCCCATTTTCCTTGTTTGCTTATTCCTCGGGCTAACCACCGGGCTAGGCTGTAATGCATCTACCTCGGGCCCTTAGCCAAAGAGACACACCTCCTCAATGAGCAATCAGTGATGGAGGAGTCGGCCTGAACACACCCGTGATCTCGTGGTTGCGGGAGACTATGGGTCCCCAGGGGCTTAGAAGGGCCCGTTTGAACATTAGAAGGAACTGGTGGAAGAGGGACAAGGCCATCCCTAGATTGGGATAGTCTTCTTTCAACCAACTTTCTTTCATTTGACACCATGCTCACAGCGCGTGTCAAGAACCCCTCCATGGGCGACCTGCAGGGAGTATCCTGGGGATCCTTGTAGTGGGCTCAGTAATCTTCTTTTTCTCCATATCAAATAGGGGACATATAAAAAATAACTAATTCCCCAACTCCCACCCAAACATTCTAGACCCCTCATGCTCTCAAACAAAGCAAAACAACTAAGACCCAATGAAGAGTAATGAAAGAAGAAAAATATGAGCACCCCCTATGGGTCCAATGAGTCAAGGTGACTGAGAGCAAGAAATACAGAGCAGGCCGCCTTTGGGGTGTGAGGCAGCTATGTAGTCACAAACATATTGAATGTTCCTGCCCACCAAAATGCAGTAAGACACAGCGGCAAATGACTGGCAAAGACAAAGCCACAAGTCTGCTGATGTCCCAAATGAAAGAAGATGAACCTTAACCATACTCACAGCAATGAAAAGGCTCAAAAGGCCAGTAAGAAGGCCTCAAGGTGCATTACAGCGGCAGTGGGAGGCAGCTAGGATCAAGCCCTTCCTCTCCAAGAAATGGTGGCTGGGGTGTGAAGTGTGCACTGGTGCACAGCAAGAAATCCCCAGCTCATGGCATCCCACGCTGCAGGAGTTCTCAAAGCACTTTATGCACGTCAGCGAGAGGTGGCTGGGCTAAAGCCCCTCCTTTCCAAGCAATGGGGCTGGGATGTGAAGTCCAAACTGGTGCACAAAAAGAAATCCCCAGCACTACCGCCTCCTGGTCTGACGCCGGATTATCTTGTGACTCTCTTTGTCCTTCCTGCCACAGCAACTCGCCGGACCCGCTGCGCCGGTCCCGCAGCGTCCGTAGATCACCGTAAGGGCTGCTACACGGGGTTGCCTCTGCCGGGGTGAGCGCATTTGGCCAGGGCTGCGAGCAGCAGGGGACTTCATTGTCCAGGAGCCCCTGCGAGCCCAACTGGCTACACCTGGGCTGCTCTCCCTGGACACCACGCCCCCCTGCATAGACGGGAGTAAAAGCGGACCATCAACTTACTATTCTTGGGATTCATACCACCTCCTAGTCTGACGCCGGACTAGCTTGTGACTCTCTTTGTCGTTCCTGCCACAGCAACTCGCTGGACCCCCCGCGTGGGTCCCGCAGCGTCCGTAGATCACCGTAAGGGCTGCTGCACGGGGTTGCCTCTGCCGGGGTGAGCGCATTTGGCCAGGGCTGCGAGCAGCAGGGGACTTCATTGTCCAGGAGCCCCTGTGAGCCCAACTGGCTACACCTGGGCTGCTCTCCCTGGACGCCACATCCCCCTCGCCTACGTATTTTCTTATTTAAAGCAGTCACTCCCCCGCTGCGCGGGAGCGCCCGGGGCGAAGCCCGGGCACAGGGCAGGCCGTTTGAGGCCGTTCGAGGACGGAAGAGACCGGACCGGGCCACGTCCCTAATCTTGTATATACTTTGAGGTCTGTTTATTGATTACTATACTTTTTGTGAACTTATTACCTTCGTGTTTGCACGTTCCCAAAGCCTCAGCTGTGCTGATAACTTGTGTATATAAGTCCCTATCTACCCATATTGGCCTCTAGAAACTATGGTTGTAACGAGAGGAAAGAAAACCAAAGTAAGGGGGGGGAGAAAGCTTCTAGGTCCTATGGATGATTTTATTGCTAAGGCAAACACATTTATTGACCAAAGTATTAGTTTAATTGAAGGAAGGGTGTCATTGGACTTAGAACTGGCCAAGAGATCATCTATAGGAAATTTAAGGAACGCAAAAACCCCGGAAAGGCCTAACAATACCGAGTGTCGGCCGCTTTGTGAGGGCAGGCGCAGCCTACCAAACAATGTGGACTTGTCGGCCGCCGAACTTTCTGATTTCCAGCTAAGTCTAGACCTAGAAAGGACACCAGAAATGATTCCAGAACTAACACCAGATGAAATAAGGCAAACAAGGGGAGGAGGGAGGGGGCGATAAAGAAATGTAAGAAAAAGTTAAAAAATCATATTCCCCGTGAGACTAGTGACCACCATCTTGGTAAAGAGATAATGCCACTTAGTATAGATCAGTCAGTCCACTCTGCGGTCATCAATCAGTCCACACAAGAAAATCAAGATCCTATTAGTGCAGAAGCATCTACCGACTCACCACCCAGTAAGATAATAAAGGACTATGAAAATTCACAATTGATAAATCACATCGCAGATCTCCTAAAACCATACAGACAAAATAAAACACTCGAAACCTTACCCCTAGAAATTTCATCTAAAATACCACCTTCTGAAGCAAGAAACATCAATAGAGCAGTGGAACCCCTCATTGACATCACTGTAACCCCTCCCCATGGTAATGCCTCGACAGCAAAAACTCCAGTCTCTAAAATATCTGCACCAAAAAAACTCTTGCCTAAAACTAATATTTTGTCTTCAAAAAAATCTGCCACTAATTTCTTGGTGCCCGGAACTAACAGAGACGATACTGGGCAAATTCCTGAAATTAGATTGGCTGTCGATTTGCCACCGGAAGCTAGTCTATACGTAGTAGTCATGACAGGTGTGCCTGAGCTAGAGGATCATAACATAGAACCCACATGGTCACTGAAAAATAAGGTCCAATACTGGCTAAATATTAATCGTCCCATTCCAGCAACTGAGTCATGTCGGATCCTGATGGTACGTAGAACCCCCTGGGTGGGAAACAGCAGGAAAACGATATCGGGAGACTGCATTCTGATATCATTTGAAGACCCCAGGACAGTAGATCATATTTGCTCATGGGAGTTTCCGAACATTAAGGGAGAAATAGGAACTAGGCGACTTTCTTTCTTTTATCCTCTTAGGCGTTCTAGAGAGTCTCCCAATAATAACTACGATCATCCCTGGGAAACAACAGCCTTACGTCATGGTAAATATGCCAACCCATGGCAATTAGCGGGTCCTCGTCTCTGTGAGTATGATGGGTCCCGGTACAAACCGAGACCACGATACGGGGGTGGAGGACGAGACGAGTGGGGTTCCCACAGTCAGAGGATCCCAAATAGAGAGCCGCCCCAAAGGGACGCCTGGGCCAGTATTCCAACGGCAAATAGGTTCAATGTTCCTGAATTGGTCGATTGACCATTAACTTCAACTGAATCTACTAATTCTAAGATACCTAATCCAATGTTTGAGGGAAAAACGATTCGATTAGCAAACGAAGTCGTGACCAACATAGAATCGCAGCCTTTACCTATCCTCTTTTGGAACGTAGCGGGTCTTCGCTCCAAAATTGATGACGGGTCGGCTGCAAATTTTTTGGAGCAGGGTAAAATTATATGCCTACAGGAGACATGGTCCATGACGGAGCTCCATCTCCCGGGCTTTAAAACATACTTTACTCCAGCCCTGGGCAATAGTATAGGCAGACCCAAGGGGGGGCTGATTACATACATCGCTAATACAGTTAACCACCTAAAAGTATCTGTAGTTGCTTCCGACCCAAATTTTCAACTATTTATCTTAGCCTTCAATAAAAAAGAGTCTGTCCTTCTCCTTAACCTCTATAATAACTTAGAGGAGGACCAATTTTTGACCCTTCTTTCTAACATCAAAGAGTTACCAACCCATAATCTTATGGCAGGAAAAGGGGCAGTTCATCTTATTTGGGGAGGAGATTTGAACCTACATCCATGCCCACACGTCGGAAAAAATCGATGTGGGATTGTGGACGAACATGATGCCCCCATTATGCACTTTGTCCATAGCAAGGTGGGGACTGCCATGAATAATGTCCTATTAGACTTGGAACTTGTAATAGGTAATTAGCCAAGCCCAGGTTCAAACTTCCTGCAACCGACATATGTGGGTAGGGGTCATAAAACAACAGTAGATTATATCTTCTTGTCATCAGGACTGCCCCCCGAGTTAGGTCATTTGAGGTCCTGTTAAACATCTTAAGCGATCATTCCGCTCTCAGGATTGAGTTCTATCCAAGCAACTCTCAACCTTTAACTGTTGCTATAGTGAAGACTCTTGCACAGAATAACCTGGAGCTAGGAAGGCAAAATGGATATACTCTGAATTGGGGGGTGATAAATCCAGAAGAAATAACCGGAAAACTGGTGAAGGAAGCATATACAAACATAATTAAGTGCCTCGATTTATTAGAATCTGATGAAGAAGTCCTAAATAATTTCTCACAAATATTAGAGAAAATTAAGGGACTTCTTACAATAACTCCAAAGACCTTAAATCCAACTACCAAAGGGTGGTTTAATCATAACTGTACTATGGCCTTAACTAAGTTAAAGAAGGCTCTGAAGAAAACAGATAGAGACCCGGCCCAGATCCAACGTTTGAGACAGCAATACGGAAGTGTATGCAAGCAAAGAATTAATGAATTAAAACAGAAAATAAGGGACGAGTTACATACTAGTGCCGTCTCTAAAAACAGTCTGGCTTTTTGGCGAACTGTCAAATCCCCATACCTACTAGACAAAAATAGTCCCAAGATAGAAGTGGCCATAGACGAAGATACCTGGGTGGCCCACTTTTCTAAGATTTTTAAAGATACAGATTCATCAACAGGGTTAGAATTTTCACTCCCAAAAGTTGAATATCCAATTTTTCTGTACTTTGATATTACTGAGGTTGTAGTGGCTCTGGAACTAAGTAAAAACGGGAAAGCCCCAGGCCCTGATGGGGTCCCAGTAGATCACATTAAATACAATCTGGATCTCTGGTCCCCTATCCTTACCAGAGTATGCACCGCAGCGGCAAAGGTGGGCCTGTTAAATACTTGGACTAAATCAATCATGGTCCCAATCTTTAAAAAGGGAGATCGTCAGGACGTTAAATGTTATCGTCCTATCTCTCTATTGGATTCTTTGGGCAAGGTCGTTGGTAGAGTCGTGCTTGAACGTCTCCGGCAGTGGGCTGAGGAGGGACATATTATCTCAGATATCCAATTTGGATTTCGGGAGGGGTTTGGAACAGTGGAGCAGGCCCTTAATCTTAGCCTGATATTGGGAAAATATTTTCAAGCAAAGAAGGACACTGTGTATATGGTCTACGTAGACCTATCCGCCGCCTTCGATTGTGTTTCACACGTAAAACTCTGGACAATCCTGACACACATGGGAGTGGATCCCCCTCTTATAGACTTCCTGAGAGAGCTATACTCAAAAGCATCAGCAAGGGTGCGGTTTGGTACGAAGGGGGAGTTGACGGTGCCTTTTGGAGTAAAGCGTGGAGTCAGGCAGGGGTGTGTCCTGGCCCCCTTCCTCTTCTCTCTGTACACAAATGGCTTGGAGGTAGAGATGTTGAGGGGGGCTCTGGACCTTCCTCGGGTAAAACGGCGCTTGATTCCCGCCCTGCTCTATGCTGATGACGCAGTCTTCCTGGCACGCACCTCATGTGAACTACAGAAGTCCCTGAATAGATATGTTGACTTCATGGCTGGGCTGGACTTACAAGTCAATGTTAAAAAAACATTTGTCATGGTAGCAGGCAGAGGAAAAACACGATCAAAGAATATCTACCTTGAAAACCAAAAACTTGAGGTAACCGCCCAGTACTGCTACCTGGGTATTATGATTGACGAAAGACTCAACTGGAGGCCAGCAGTTGAGGCTAGATACCATCTGTTCAAAAGAGCCATAATGTCCTTGATGAGTTTTTCACAGAGATTAGGGAAAAAGCCCCCAGTGGAGTTACTAAAAATTTACATAGCCAAGTGCCAGGCGATTGCTTTGTATGGAGCGGGAATCTGGGGATTTGTAAATGTTGGTGCCCTTCAGGTGGCTGAAAATACTTTCCTCAGATTCCTCCTAGCTACACCAAGTAGTACCTCAATCTATGCTGCTCACCTGGAACTTGGAATCCCTTACTTAGAGGATCTATTACGGATCCAACCATTATTGCTTTGGCGGCGTATCTGGACCTCCGATAAAAATGCCTTAACCCAGGAAATTATGACAGACTCCATGACTCTTGATCGCTCTCCAAAAATAAAATGGCTTCGGTATGTAAGAAACTTCTTCAAGGATCTGGGCCTGGAGAAATATTATCTAATACCAAAAAAGATTATTGAAATACCGAAGAGAGAGCTGAAAAAACTGGCCCTGACTCATCTAGAGTCTTTGAGGCTGACATCTGAGTCCACAAAATCCTCGGTCCTCCATGCTAACATGATTCAGACTACTTACTCTATCCAGCCATATTTAACATTACAGATTAGTACCTATGATAGAATGTTATTAACAAGATTCAGATTGAACTTTTTCTATAGACTAGTAACCTTCCCTGAGAGAAATACGTGGGATGTAATTCTCACTCTTTGTCCTTGTGATGATGAATCAATGCAGTCTAATTTACATACAATTTTGTTTTGTAAATTTTATCATTCACACAGGAAGGTTTGGCTACTATCTTTATTAAAACGATGGGGACTTAGACAATGTCGTCCTGCCATGCTACTCCTCCAACTGCTAGAATCTGAACTGGTGTGTTATCTCGTTCTTAACTTTCTAAAATGCATTATAAAGCATAGGAAAAATCTGTAAAATTCACGCTGGTCCTAATCCCTGACGATGTAATTATATTATGAGAGTCCTTATCTGTAGGATATACGATTTTGTAACGGTGTGAATTCCAATTTTAATTTTAATCTTGTAATATTACTCTTGTTTTAACATGTATTTGTATGCTCAACATGTTTCTTTTATGGTTTTTCATTGTGAAAAAAAAACGAATAAAGAAGATATTATTATTAATCCCCAGCACTATGTGTGGTCCAGCACACTGCTGTGCCACTAAACTTGCCTTTCAAGACACTGCCAGTGGAATCTCCCCAAGAGGGTGCGGTCGGTGTTGGGAGGGGTGGGTTTGGTTTTGAGTGGGGCGATCCTGACTTGGTGTCTATGGTTTTGGGAGGGGTTTTGGTATTCTTTGGTTTTGGGCTGCATTATGTTTGGATCAGGTTTTTCAGGGGTGGGTCAGGATGTGGAAGGGATGGGTTGGCGTGTGAAAGAGGTTCTTTTGACTTTGGAAGGGGGGTCAGCTTTGACAGGGGAAAGGGCAAGCACAAGAGGCTTTTGTGGGGAAAATGGGCAGGAAGTTCGGGACAGAGTAAGGGTTGGAAGGTAGAGGGAGTGAAAGAGTCAGGTGTGGGTGAGTGTGTTGTTGGTGTAAGTGTCTGTGTGTCTGATATATCTTGTTTGTGTTTTGTAGGTGTTTGTTGTTTGTGGGTAAGTGTGGGTGTTTTTTTAGTGATGTGTGATGTGGATGGGCTGAGTAGGCTTGGTGTTATGGATGAATCTGGTGACGCTGGTCTGGTGTCTGGGGTAATGCTGGAGGTAGTTGATGAGTCTGTGGGTATGGTGTCTGGGGTAATCTTGGGGGTGGTGGATGGGTCTGGTGGTGCTGGTGTAGTGTCTGGGGGTGGTGGATGGATGGGTCTATGGGTGCAGTTGTGGTGTTTGGGGTAATGCTGGGGATGATTGATGGGTCTGTGGTGCAGGTGTGGTATCTGATGTATGGTGGGGAATGTGGTGAGGGGGTGAGTGTCAGGTGAGTGGTTATGTGCTTGTGTGTTTTCTGTTGTTTCCATTTGAGTACTCTGTTTGGGGCAGTTGAAGTGTGTGCTGAAGTGTGCTTGGCCGTAAGTGAAGAACCCAAGCCTGAAATGATCTCTGTAGGCCAGACATAGTACTGTGGGTGCCTTCCAGGTAGACCACCATCTGTTGGAGATGGCTGGCTGCCTTGCCCCTGGATGGCATTCAGTAGTGCTATCTAACTCACAGAGACGTTTCTCAGGAGGTCAATAGTCTCCTCACTCAGGGCAGTGGAGGTAACAGGGGCTGGGGTTCCTGGAGCGAAGGAGACAACTCCCCTATTAGGGAAGCAGGTCCTGCCAACTGGGTGAGGAGCAACAGGGAGGGTGGAGAATGAAGGGGGTGGTAGACACGGACAGTGTGAGTTGCTCACAGTGAAGTCATAACCACAGATAGCTCCAATTGCATGAGGGAAGTTGTCTGATCTTCATCATCATGCATTTAATTTGATACTTGATCACCTTGTATATCTTGGCTCTTGTAGTATACCTTAGTAACCTGATGTCATCAAATAGGATGGCAATGATAAATTCATTCCTACAGATTCCACACACGGCTCTGCAATCAGTGAATGGTCATATATCTAATACCACATCATGACATGATGGTCAACTAATACAGCTACATTGCAGCAATATTTACAGTAGCAGGAAGAAGGTGACATGGAAACTCTCATTTCACACTATTGACACTTCCTAATAGAAACTCCCTCATATGCCCACTGTCAAAATCGTCTCATGAAAGCTGTACTTTAGTAGCTTTGCTATGTGTCACATGTAGCAAAGAAAAGTAGACTAGAGACAGTCTGGCCCAAATATCTGAAATAATTGTCTACGGATATTCAAAGCATAATGAATCAGCCAGGCCTAAGCATGTCCCCAGTCCAGATTGGTACTGGTGAGAACATCATTCTTACATTGCATACCTAACATCCAATAGAACATTAAAGGTTGTTGAGGCTCAGGGAATCTCCATTAAATGAAGAGGTGGTTCGACCTGTGTACTAATGGGAAGGAACATCACTGCACCTTTTTGTCTGATAAACACAAATTCCATTGAATTACTGCTTGTAGACACTCACATATGATCCCTACATTTCTGCATTTCACTCCCTGATGCATGTCACCAGTCAGTAAATGAACTTTGACAAATCAATGTGTGCAATTTACGTAACTGAATACTCCCACATCAATTACATGAAAATACACATTGTGAGAAATTACTGTAAGTCTGCCTGCCATGCTATAAAGGAAAACTCTTGTCTGACATATATTTCTTTATCTGCGTCCTCCTATGGGCACAAATGTTAACCTAGGCCTCAACCCAAATATCAGACGTGACTGATTATTCAAAAAATATATCCAATTTATTTATAGTTTTTGTACATATAAAATACTTTTTCTCTATTTTTGGGTTTACATTTTTTAAAATATTTTTAGTATACATCAATTCATTTATGGCAGATTGTAAGAGACATAGTGCACTTCATATATCATGAAACGATTGGTCATTAACAAGACATAAATGCACAGACAAAAAGTATCATTTTATAAATAGCATATATAACAAAACAATTTTATCATACAGAAGTCATTGATTTAATACAAAAAAATGAACCAATAACCCTATGCAAACTCATCTCACAATCACTCTTGTCAGGCAAACGATCACACATACCCTAAAACACATACACAAAACAATACCATTGCACACGGAAATCCTGTTATTGATATGGACATACACTCTTAGCCTCATATTATGATTTGATAAGTTTGAATTCCCTCCACTTATGTGTTGTCTTAGAACGGATTTCCCATAAAAGCACCTACGGTCAACGCATGTTTTGGTGGGGAGACTTTACAACCACCTTCATCAGGACCAAAAAGTTAACAGAGCAGAGTCTCATATAGTGGGCCGGGGTTATCAGTACATTTCAGAAAGAGGAAATCAATATCTCATATGCCTGGGAAGGGACTGTCCAAAACAAAACACTGAATTAGATTGGCATGAGCCATTAAAAATAATCTTGCATACTTGCACCCGATCCAGTGGTGTAGAAAGACATGAGTCCAAAAAGTGCTCAACAATTACGTATGTCCTATACATGCTCAAGAACTAGGGTCATGCAGTATCATGCCACCATGTGAATTTTGAATAATAATCATAAGAAATAGAAAAACAAGGACTGGAGTGCAAAAGAATAGATCCTGCACCAAAAGTACAAGCAAAGAAATAGCAGTTATTCCCAAACGAAGTGAAGATGATCTGGGAAAGTGCAATTAGAGCATTCAAATCCAAGAAAACAAAGAAGAGTATAATATTATAAAGTAAAGTCTTTATTGCTCAGTTAATTAAAACCATTGCAATTGTTAGCATATAAGAACCATAAGTTGAATACAATTTGTGTTTAAAAAAGACAATAACAAATATATATATACAACGACATTAGCTTTGAGTGATAAAAAGCGAATCGTTATAATGAATACGGAAATTTGTGCTTTTTTCAGACTGAGCATAGAATTTAAAAGAAGGACTGTCTGTTGTTTTTCGCCTGGGTGTTAGGCCGAGCTGTGGTATTTATTGCTGGGTCTGTTGAATCATAACTGTCCCCTGCAGTATTATTGTGTCCTATTTTACCATTCGGGTGTCTGGCCATTACCCATATCAAGTAAGATGGTTCCTTATCAGTTTTGGATTTCACTTCGTTAGTTGGCGTCTGCCTGTTTTGGCCCTCTGTCATTCTTGTTTCTTTTCTGCTTTCTCCAAGAATTTGACGACGTGGCTTGCTAGTTGAATGTTCGTTCCGTCCAAGCAAGCCTTTACTGCCTGCCGGCGTGTTCTTATGCCCAGCCTGTTGAAGTGCTTTTTTAGAAGGGATCTGCGCTCTGCGTCCAAGCCTTTGCAGGTGCATAGTAAATGCAGGATGTCTTCCTTTGAGTTCCCACAGACTCGGCAGTTGATTGTTTCTTTGGGCCTTGTCCATGGGGGGAGATGATTTTGAACTGGAAGTTGGCCCAGTCGTAGACGTAGGAACTTCTCCTTTGTGCGCCTAGTAAACCCGACTCCTAAGTAGCTTTGGCAGATGCTGGTTGTATAGCTGTGGATAACTGTCCAGCCATGGGCCCAGGTTGCTAGGCTTGCTTTATCCTCGATTAACAACATGGATCTAACTGATTTGTTAACTGATTGTTTGAAGGTGTTGTGAGATCCACTGCTCATCCAGGCTTCTTGTAGGCTCAGGGAATTTAAAGAGTGGTTGAGGTATAGCGCAGCCGCACTCTTACTCTTACTTTCCATCTGTGGTAAATAATTTAATTACCGGGACTTAATTTGATGCGGAAAATCTATAACAATAGCTCAGTAAAATAAGAGGCAGAATCCGTGGTATTAGAGGTTCGGAACGGGCTTTATTCCATAATCAATTTAAATCGATGAGCTCCATATTCCATCACCACGAAGGTTCAGGAAGTGAAGACCGTTACTTTATTGACAGGTAATCATTTTTATACAATAGGCATTACAGTGAAACAAATGGAGGAGGCGTAACAATTGATAGTAAAGATAAAACATACATGCGTAGCAAAAGTGGGTGTAACTGGGCGTAACTAAAGAACGTCATCAGGTATGATGTCATAATAGGGTGGTTCCATGAAAGAATTTCGCAATGTCAGCAGAAATACTTGGCAGAAATGCGCGCGCAGCAGCATGACGTGTGATTGACGTGCAACTAGGGGGTGAAGGGGACTTGACATTTAGCTCTACATATGGCGACAGAAGTCTGGAGAGTCAAGTCAACCTAATCCCAAATCATATCTAACATCCTATGTTTAGAGAACTATGTTATCCAAAAGAGAGGTCTCTTAGAGTAGAATCTTATTCTATACTGACTATACTGACTGTTAGTGCGTGTACAAGCGTCTAAGTGTCTACACTAGATGCGGGGGCAGAAATCTTCCATAGAACAGGGCTATGAATTACTTGCATAAAGACAGAGAAGCCGGGCCTTTTGCTCGGTAGCTGGAAGAATGTTTACTTAAACTACTAGACAGGAATGCATTGGGTAGGGAGCGGAGCAGATAATTTCGAAGGTGAAATACAGTTTTTGGCAGGCAACAGGCTGATGTCAGGCACCGTTAGCTGCGCAGAGAATGAGGACAAAGTTCATGGATACAGATGCGAGCTCAGACTGAAGCTTTCAGAGGCAGAAGGCAAGAAAAGGCTTGATGGCAGAATCAGGGCCTACTTGCCTGGACTGTAAAATGTCATAAGTGAACCATATAAAGCCGGTGGCCTTTCGTACTCAGGAATGGAATATCCGGCCCATTCATGGCGGATCTGAAAGAGGACATGTTGGCGGTGGACGCACATGTGTTTGCGTCTTCATAACTGGAACTGGAGGGAACATACATGTACTTGTGATTTATACATGAAACCGTTGGGGTCCAAGATAGGGGACATAACTGACCAGAAAAATCCATATTTCCACATTCCCTCCTTGTCCCCTACTTGCCCGTCAAGAGATATCAATCTTCATTAATCCATCGATCTGTTCATATAGCATCATTTGTTCTTCTTTCTTCTTCCGTGATGAATGAAATCTTGGTGGTGGAATACACGATGTGGCACACAGACCACAGATCGCTGGTCCACATTGTAGGCATAGACAGCAACTGAATAGTATGAGAAAGCCAATACCTAGGAAGGATAGGACCTTCCATCCAAAGGTAGATAATACACTCCAAAACCAACCGGACCAAGTCCAGGTGCCTGGATTCTGGTGTATCTGGCTTACAATCTTATGAAGGCGAGTTATGGCTTTATATACAGATGGCGAATTTTCTGGTATGAAAATGCAACAACTTGATCCGATGACCCTACAAGCTCCGCCCCTATCGGCCAGGATGACGTCAAGGACAAGACGATTTTGAAGCACAACAATCCGCATAGCAGACTGCTCTTCTGTTAAATTGCCTAAGGCGGAAATAGTTTCGTTCACTACTGCTTCAAGGGTTCTGGTTAATCTACGTATCAGCTTACTATTGGTAACTGTACCTATATAGGGAAAGAGACCTTTATTGAAATCTGTGTATTTTTCCCATGCTGTCTCAGTGTAATCGACTATTGGGAGATCTCTCCTTTCTCTATTGTGTACTAAATGAGTATTTCTGTGATAATCAGGAGGAGCTAGGAAAACAGGTGGCAAAAGGAATCCGATGTAGCAGGTACCATCCCAATCTAGTGGCAAACGTATGTATGCCGTCTGACCACATATGAAGTAGGAATGGCGGGAAGCTCTAAATGTAGACTTGCCTTGATCACTAAATTCTATTACAGTGGTGCATCTACTATGGCCCATATGTATGGAACCATTCTTTCTTACACATAATTCACCTTTAACTGGAAATACTGACATGGCGGGCAAAATTGGAGTAGCTTCGGATTCGACATTCAAGATCATGAGATTGAGCGTAAAATTACCTAATCCATATACTTCATTTTCTAGATCAGTTCCTGTTCTTTTGGGAAATCCCTCCTTGTTGGGGTGGCAGACTTTGAGTAAAACTAAGTTCAGATTTCCCCATACCCAGTTTTTCTGGTAAACTGCAGAATTCGAATCTAGGGAATTAATTAAACTAAACCATGCTCCACAGGAGCCGTTGTGTGTGAACGGGTATGGAAAGAGAGGTAGAATTCCTTTATAGTTCTGATATGGAGGGAGTCGGCCACATATCCAACAATTTGTAGCATTGCTAACCTGATGGGAATGATGTAACATACTAATAAAAGTGTTATTGCGCAGCGCAAATCTATAGGACAATTCATGCGAGGTAATTCACTAAAAGAATGTTCAGCAGTAATATTGTAAACATGTCTAGAAATAGGATAATATGTGTGCAACAATATACTTGCAGTAATTATTAAAAGACTTAGGAAAAACAAAATTAATAACGTCACTGTGCAATGACTACGCAGTGATTTACAGTACGCATGTCGTTTCAACTTTATCCTTTTGTTTCTTTCTCTATACAGGTCTAAGGGGTACATGTCAGAGACAAATTCGACCGATTCACCTTGGAGAGGACTTAAACAATCAAATTGCCTGACTGGTTAGACCTAAGTTTTAGTTTGTATTGTTCACGGTTACTCAGTTCAACCAAAGGAAGTTTTGAGTCACTCGGGGAAGACACGCAAGGTGTGTCGTTTACGTCTGACGGTAGTCCATGAAATTTCTTGATATGACTTGAATGTATCCAGCCTTTTCGTCCTTCGATCTTTACGGCTGTCCTCGTCGTTAGCAATACGAGTTGAGGCGACTTCCACCTAGGATCCAGCTGAGACTTCCGATCAAAGTTCCTCACTAAAACCAAATCCCCTGGAATTACGTCATGGGGTTTCACCTCTGTGTTGTCGGGAAAGGCTGCAGCTACCTGTGAACGACAAGATTGTAGTGCAGACATCAAGGAAGCCAAGTAATCTGTCAGCATATTACAGTCAATATCAGTTATTTTGCGTGGTATAGGCGTCCCCCACATATTTGGTGGTCTACCGAAGATCACCTCATACGGGGATAGCCCTGTTCGAGAGTGTGCTACCATTCTCATGTAAAAGAGTGCAACGGGTAAGGCTACTACCCAGTCGACACCTTTCTCTCTGCATATTTTGGACAATCTAATTTTCAGGGTCTGGTTATGTCGTTCCACGAGACCTGCTGCCTCGGGGTGTCGGACACAGTGAAATTTCCACTGATAGCCTAACAAAAGTGAAACGTGTTTCATTAGTTCGGATGAGAACGGCTGGCCGTTATCTGAGTAGACAATACGTGGTAAACCGTACCGTGGGAAGAATTCTCGAACTAACTGTTTGGCAGTAGTCGGGGCAGTGTAATCTGAAACCGGGTATGCCTCTGTCCAACGGGAAAGAGCACAGACAACTACGAGAACATATTTGAATCCTCGACATCGTTCCATCTGGATATAATCCATCTGGAGGACTTCAAAAGGGTGATCAGGAGGCTGAAATCCACCCTGTTCTACGGGAATGCTTTTACCTGGGTTAAACTGACAACAGATCATACAGGTACGAACTTTTTGTTTAGCTGCTGCTCGTAAATGTTTGTTGAACCAAATGTGTTGGATGCTGTCTAGCATAGCTTTTTCTCCTAGATGTGCTGGACTATGTACAGTGTTAATAACGACTTGGACCATTGAATCAGGAAGGAACCACACAGATTTTTCCTTCGTCATCCATCCTTGATCCGTTTGGATCCCTCCTAACTCAGTCCATTTCTTTATTTCGTCTGGTGTAGCATGTGTCTGTATGTCGATTACGTCAAGAGCGGGATCCTTAACCATCATGCAATGTGTTGGTGTCGGGACTATTGTCTTTGTCATGTCGGATGTTTGAGTTTGAGCAGTCTGTTTAGCTGTTCTGTCAGCTAGATTATTGCCTTGAGAAATGATATCAGTAACTTTCGTATGAGCTTTACATTTCATAATTGATATTGCAGTGGGTAGATGTATTGCATCTAATAAGGCATGAATAAGGGGTCCGTGCTGAATGTGGGCACCGTGAGAAGTTAAATAACCTCTCTCTCGCCACAGTACGCCGAAGTCATGGACGACTCCGAATGCATAACGTGAATCGGTGTATATGTTGACTTTTTTATTAGTGGCTTGAATACAGGCTTGTGTCAGAGCGATGAGCTCTGCTGCTTGAGCGGACAAGGTATTTATGCAATTTGTTTCAATGATTTCAGTGTCTGTTGTGACTGCATAAGCGGCCACTAGCTCTCCTGTACCTGTTCTCATACATGAACCATCTACATACAACGTCAGGTCTGGGTCTGACAATGGGACGTCTGTTAAATCTTGTCTGGGTTTCGTCATGATAGTGATAACTTCAATACAATCATGTGCAAGTGGGTCTGTTCCATTTACAGGTAACAGTGTGGCAGGATTCAATGTACTACAACGTCTGATTTCTATATGTGGCTGAAACAATGTTAATTCGTAACCAGTGAGTCGTGCTATAGTCAAATGTTGTGTTTGTGTGCGGTTCAAGAGAACCTCTACTGCATGTGGTACTTGTACTGTCAATGGATGTCCTAATACTATGGCATCGCTTTGTCTGATTGCTAAAGCTGTTGCTGCCACTGATTTCAGGCACGCAGGCAAAGCCTGAGCTACGGGATCTAATGTACTAGAAAAATAAGCACATGGTTTGTGTGATCCTGCTTGTTCCTGTGTGAGTACTGACAAGGCAGTACCTTCGCGTTCTGTAACGAAGAGTGTAAATTGTTTATTGTAACATGGTGTTGCTAAAACAGGTGCTTGGCATAAGGCTTTCTTTAGGCTTTCAAAAGCTTGTGTATGTTCCTGAGTCCAAGGGAGAACAGTCGATGTGGCTGCCTCCTGTGTTGTCAATTGAATGAGGGGTTTTGCTAGAAATGCATACTGAGGGATCCACTGCCTACAATATGAAGTGAGGCCTATGAAAGCCCGCACCTCCTTTTGTGTCTTGGGTATTGGCATATTAGCAATTAACTGGATGCGATCTGATGTAAGCTGCCTTCCCTCCTTGGACAGCGAGTGACCAAGGTAAACAACTCGCTGGACACAGAATTGCAGCTTAGAAGGGGACACCTTGTGTCCCTTTTCGGCCAAAAATTGTAATACCGTCAGTGAGGCTTTCTCACATTCAGGTTCGCTTCTAGCGGTGATCAGCAGATCATCGACATATTGAAGCAGGGCAGTGTTGACTGGCATGTGGATTCTGTCGAGTTCTCGTTTCAGTGCTTGGCTATAAATGCTGGGGCTTTCTGTAAATCCTTGAGGTGCGCGTGTGAATTTAAAGCTTCGTCCATTTAAACTAAATCCGAACAAGTATTGGCTTTCCGGATCTATTGGGACGCTGAAGAAGGCATTCTTGAGATCAATTACAGTAAAGAATGTTGCTTCGGAATCAATGGCTGTCAGTAATGAAGAAATGTCTGGGACTACGGGGTATTGTGGTACTATGCATTTATTTAATTCGCGCAGATCAATAACCAATCGATATACTGGCGGGCCTGTTGGATCCGTTCGTTTAAGAATCGGAATTATCGGGGAATTACATACATTGGAGTCAGTTTCCACAACCACTCCTTGGGTAATAAGCTCGTCAATGATTTGTAGTAAAGCTACTACAGCATCTGGGGGCAACTTGTATTGTCGCATTCGTGGAAGTACCACTCCTGCCTTTAGTGTGACTCGATATGGTGTAATGTTCATGCAACCAACATCTGTAGGGCCTTGTGCCCATAAATGTGTCGGTAAAGTCTGTAGTCGGTGATCCATGTCTCGGGACACATAGTGCCCTTTGAAATCACGTAAAAATAATCTTACTCCTTCTGGAGAACAACATATAATAGCTCCTAGAGCTTTCAAAGTTTTTATGCCTAACAAGTTTTCTGGACATGATTTAGTAAGTAATAAATCTGTAGTTCGTGTCAAGGGACCAATCGTAAGTGGAAGAGGCTGTGTTACTTCGTTAATGATAGGTTTTCCTGAAAAGCCAAGGGAAATATTCTGTGAGCCTGAGAGGGGTGCCCCTGGAACTTCACTACGTTTTATTGTTGTTCGGCTTGCCCCTGTATCGAGTAAGAATTTTCTATCTTGACCTAACAGTTCACTGTGTACATAAGGTCCTTCTTGATCTACAGGGACCTCAATAAGGGGTAAGCCAACTTCCCTCTCTAGGCTGTTTCATGAGTATCGTTGATAATCAGGATAGTCATACTGTGCGGTCTGATACATCTGTCGGGTCGTTGTTTGTGTGGCAGCAATAGGCTGCGGTGGTGGAGCTGGCATAGACTGTTGCGGAGCTGGCATGGACTGTGCATGCTGCGGAGTTCCTTGTTGATTCTGATCCTGTCTAAATGGCCGTGGTCTTTCTTTTGTGTTACCTATGGCGATATTATGTTTTAAAACGGGACAATCGTGTACATAATGACCTGGCTGTTTACAATAGTTGCACGTCCCTTTAACAGGACCTGTTGAAACACTGGACTGTGTTATACCCTTCTTATGACCGTCAACTGGCACTGTCTGGGAAACTAGCATTTTCATTTTCGTGTCTTTCATGCGTCTATGTTCATGTTCTTGTTCTTCTCTAATTCTATTGTGATGGTACTGTAGCATTTGTAACATTTGTGACGGAGTGTTACCTTGCCAGGTACTCTCGAACTTCAATACTCTATTCTTAACTTGGGGCAAGGCATTTTCAACTAACTTTGTCACAAACAGATGTGGATACGACTCGCTACTTGCTTTTATTCCACTATTGATACCAAAACATTTCTCAAATCGGGAATAGAAATCACTAGTGTCTTCATCTGATTTTTGTTTACAGGCTGAGATTGCACCCCAGTCTTCCTTTTTCGTAGTTAATAAACGTGGCAGTACCTGTACTAGTAGACCTGGTAGTGCTTTGATCTTGTCCCCGAGCCCTGAACCTGGACCTCGAGCTTTTTCTTCGTTTTCTAATGCTGTCCAATCTATCTTCTGGTCTCCCACCTCCCAATCCTTTTCCTTGAGTTTTTCGTAAATGCCCGCAGGCATTAATACCTTCAATATTGTCATAATGTCGGGGTAGGTATATTCTCCCATGAGTAACATATCTTTAATTTCACGATGGAAACCTGCTGGGTCTTTATCATGACTGGGTACCACTTTCTTCATTTCTAATAGTTCTATTTTAGATATGGGTGTGTATACAAACACACGTTTAAACTCATTGTCATCACCCTTTATCGGGTGCACTTCGCGTAAGGGATTCTGTCTATCCATGTAATGCGTCGTTCTTTCCTTGATGGGCAGTGAGACATGTTCAGGACATACAAAAAGGATGTACTGCTTTCTGGATTCTAGTATTTCTCTAATTAACTTAGTACCGGAACCTCTCCATTTATTCGTGAGTAATTCAGTCAATATATCAGGTAAGGGGCCAGGATCGGAGTGTTGGCTTTTATATAATATAAGGAGTTGTTGAATCATATAGATACCAGCTAAACGCTGTTCATCTGGGGCGAGGTTCAAAAACGTATGTACTAGTGTATCATCACCATATTTTCCAGGACTATCAACCCAGTGAACGGCTGACCTGGCTAATTCTTGTTCGTCCATAGAATCGAGTATATGATAACCCCTTCGTTCTCGGAGTAATTTGTCAGCGGCTTGGAATGAATGTTCGGGGGACCTTATATTTATTATAGGAGTTTGGAATTTTCTGTTATTATCTGGACGTATCGGACATATCGGGTCAGTAAAGCATCTAGTATTATTGCAAGATCTTCCTCTACCTACATAGGCCATTGTTTCTAACTGTCCTGTGGGCAGTTCTAATTCTTCCTCGTCCTCGATTTGTTCTGGTTCGTCTACTGCTAATCTTTCCTCGTGTATTCGTTCTATTTCTTTGCGGATCTTTCGGCTCATAGCTACTATGCATGATCGTTTATCATGTCTCCCCTCTGATATATTCTTACCCCATGTGGTAAGAATCTGCATTTCTTCCGGATTTACCCCTGGTTGATCTTGATTTCTGATCACACAGTTTATGAGGAAACGTAACAGTTCCCCCTGTATTTCCACCTTTTGGTACTCCATGGCTCTGTTAATACTCTCAGGATCTCGCCCTGAGTGAACAAAATGATATATATTTTCTAAATGTGCAGTCATACCTGGTAGCTTCCCTAAATATATTGCAGCTCGTCGGATACGTAATGATGCCAGCATCATTTCGTCCCCTTTTCCGGGCACAGGGTCATATCTACAGTCTTTTAGAAGTTCCTTGAGCGTGTTGGGAGTTACTAGTTTGGGCGTACGTTGGTGGGATAATTCTTGAAAGGAAAGTTTATTTGTTCTGGGTGGCGTAGAAAAAATGCTTGATGTACCTCCGGTAGCACCACCTGGGGTGCTGGATGTGAAAGGATTCGTTGAACGAGATATAGCAACCATAGGTGTGGATGCGGATGTAGAAACAGATGTGCTTGCCGGAACTTGTGTCGGAGTTTGCTGTTGCAGAGGTACAGACGAAGGAGGGTCTTGGCGTTGAACCCCCTCGGCAGGCGGTCTATGTGGCGCAGCATTAGCATACTCGGGAGCTGCGTCGTCTAAATAAGAGGAAAGAAAAACATCTTCTGCGGTTCTGGGATGCCCTTTGGGATGTGCTTTTATCGGAAACAATGGGGGTGGCAAGTCTCTTGGTATCTCCGGAGTAGCCTTAGGTAGTCCTTCGGCCAGAAGAGGATACATACCATTCACAAGGGCATTTCTTTGTCTGTCTGTTTGTTCTGACTTTACTCGAGTACCTTCTTCAATTAATACACTTTCTCTAACTTTATTTGAATTCTCCTTACTCTTCTCTTCCTGTCTACGTGCTTTTTCTGTACGTCTATACGATTCTTTACCCCATAATTCAATGGCGTCTTTCTGTGATTGTCTAGCTTTCCTTTTCCATAATTCTTCTTCTACTTTCATAATGCAATCTGCATCCCAGGTCCCAGCTGCGGGCCACCTCTGACTTTCTGGTAATTCCTTGGTGTAGTCTACCCATAGATCAAGAAATAATATGGCGTCTAGGCCATGTTTATGATACATGAAGTACCCTGGAGTGTCCCTAGGAGGAATGGGAACTGCTTCTTCGAGTACCCCTTTTCTGGTTTTGATCTGTCTTAATTTCGAAAAGAGCGGCATATTGAGAACTGATCTGATACCTAATTTTGAACACGTTTAATACCATAAAACACAATAATGAACAGTCATTCACACCACAACATACAGAACGTATTTAAAATATTTTAACATTTAACATTTAATGAATAAACAATGATGGTCTTTTAGGGAACTAGTCACTAAGCATAATACTCGATACTAACTAGGTAAATCTGAATTATATACTAGACATACTTGATATACTGCTAAACAGTACAGATACACTGCTGAAACAGTGCAGACCGGATTTGTGTACCCAAACCCGTCTTGACCGGCACAACCTATGTGCACGTCAGAACGCCTCCCCGATAATGGTACTCACCGGGTAGCTCGGAACGGAAGGCCTCGGAACTGAACTGAACTTGAACCGGACTGGACTCGACTCGGAACTTCGGAAACTTCGGAAAACTGGTGGGCCTCTGTATACCTCGGATCTTGCTCTCTCAGCTAGGCTCTGGTCGGGATACTTCGCACTTCTCACCGCCTCGTCTGGGTGTTGATCGCAGCCTCAGTTACCCCCGCTCGGCAGGAGGGAGATACAGGAAATCCTGTGGGTACGCGTTGTTGTCCGTCCAGCTGTGACAGGAGACCGGGCCTGCAACGCACCGCCGGCGCGTGAGATGAGAAAGTGTCCCTGTTCGGGCGCCATTTATGTGGTAAATAATTTAATTACCGGGACTTAATTTGATGCGGAAAATCTATAACAATAGCTCAGTAAAATAAGAGGCAGAATCCGTGGTATTAGAGGTTCGGAACGGGCTTTATTCCATAATCAATTTAAATCGATGAGCTCCATATTCCATCACCACGAAGGTTCAGGAAGTGAAGACCGTTACTTTATTGACAGGTAATCATTTTTATACAATAGGCATTACAGTGAAACAAATGGAGGAGGCGTAACAATTGATAGTAAAGATAAAACATACATGCGTAGCAAAAGTGGGTGTAACTGGGCGTAACTAAAGAACGTCATCAGGTATGATGTCATAATAGGGTGGTTCCATGAAAGAATTTCGCAATGTCAGCAGAAATACTTGGCAGAAATGCGCGCGCAGCAGCATGACGTGTGATTGACGTGCAACTAGGGGGTGAAGCGGACTTGACATTTAGCTCTACATATGGCGACAGAAGTCTGGAGAGTCAAGTCAACCTAATCCCAAATCATATCTAACATCCTATGTTTAGAGAACTATGTTATCCAAAAGAGAGGTCTCTTAGAGTAGAATCTTATTCTATACTGACTATACTGACTGTTAGTGCGTGTACAAGCGTCTAAGTGTCTACACTAGATGCGGGGGCAGAAATCTTCCATAGAACAGGGCTATGAATTACTTGCATAAAGACAGAGAAGCCGGGCCTTTTGCTCGGTAGCTGGAAGAATGTTTACTTAAACTACTAGACAGGAATGCATTGGGTAGGGAGCGGAGCAGATAATTTCGAAGGTGAAATACAGTTTTTGGCAGGCAACAGGCTGATGTCAGGCACCGTTAGCTGCGCAGAGAATGAGGACAAAGTTCATGGATACAGATGCGAGCTCAGACTGAAGCTTTCAGAGGCAGAAGGCAAGAAAAGGCTTGATGGCAGAATCAGGGCCTACTTGCCTGGACTGTAAAATGTCATAAGTGAACCATATAAAGCCGGTGGCCTTTCGTACTCAGGAATGGAATATCCGGCCCATTCATGGCGGATCTGAAAGAGGACATGTTGGCGGTGGACGCACATGTGTTTGCGTCTTCATAACTGGAACTGGAGGGAACATACATGTACTTGTGATTTATACATGAAACCGTTGGGGTCCAAGATAGGGGACATAACTGACCAGAAAAATCCATATTTCCACACATCTCTTTCCATAGGTGGTGATTTAGGCTTGTGGATTCCCCTCTCTGTATCTTGTGCCATCTTTTGGCATAGGCTCCCATTCGCTCTAGAGTTTGATGTCTTAGGCCAAATTCCAGCCTAATTTGTGCCTGGGAGGTGTAATTGGGCAGACTGAAAATTATTCTCATGGCCTTCGCTATTGTGCTGTTCAGTTGCTGGGCATCCCTTCCTCGGAGGCATTCGCTTCCGTAGGTCAGGGCCGATGTTAGTTTTGCCTGTAGCACTTGAAGCAGGGGTGTGAAGCTTCGGCCGACTGCTTTGGTTTTGAGGTTCCTTAATGCAATCCCTATGCTGATGCCCCTCCGTTTTATTGCTTCCTTTTGCTGGTTGAATGAGCCCTTTCTATCAAGAATTACCCTCAGGTACCTGTACTCCTCTACTGTTTCCAGTGTAGTCCCTCCCATGTGCCAGTGAAAACCTGCTGATGATCTTTTTGCATTGATCCTCATTGTTTTGGTTTTTGAGAGGTTGATGGTGAGGTTGTTATCTGTTGAGTAGTTAAACGTGGTGCTGATCAGATGTTGTAGCCCTATCGGTGTTCTGCTTATTAGGACAATGTCATCAGCATACATTAGGTTGGAAATAGTAAGGCCGCCTAGGCTAGGGGCGTGAGAGTTAGTTTCGTCCAGCAGCTGTGCCAGGTCGGACATAAAGATGTTGAAAATTGTTGGAGCTAGGACACAGCCTTGTTTTAAGCCTTTTGTGGTTGTTATTTTTCTTGAAAGGAAATCTCCTGGCCCTAGCTTTACTTGGACCCATGTGTCCGTATGAAGTAGAATCAGCTGTGTGAGAAGGCCTGATGGGATGTTCCTTTTTTCCAGTTTTGACCATAGTAAGTTTCTGTTGACTGTGTCAAACGCTGAGGTGAAGTCAATGAAGCATACGTACACGGGGAGATTTGCAGCCTTTGTGGCGTCAATGAGAAGCGAGAGAGCTAGCATGTTTGATGTTGTGCCCATTTGTTTGCGGAATCCTGTCTGGGTAATAGGAATTACTGCGTTTTCTTCTGTCCAGTCTAGAAGCTCCTCTAATAGGAGGCCAGTGTAATATTTGGCTTCGTTGCCGATTAGGGCTATTAGTCTGTAGTTTTTTGGGTCCTTTACGTTGCCCTTCTTGTGTATTGGTGCTATAATAGACCCTTTCCAAGACGCTGGGATTGTTGCAGTGTCTATTATCTGTTTGAAGAGTGGCGCTAGGGATGCTGCCCAGTAGGCCGGGTTTCGTTTATACAGTATTGGGGGAATCTCATTAGGGCCTGCCGCCCCCTCCGCTTTCCCCATCACGATCCTGCTTATTATTTGTTTTTCCGTAGGGTCAAATGCGTTACTGCCCAATTGTAACATCCGTGTTGGACTTTTTTTGGCCTTGTCCGGTCGACTAGTGGTTGTGGGCTGTGGCACTATATTGAAATGTGCCTGAAGATGGCTGGCCCAGGCTTCCTCGGATACATAAGAGTCAGTGGTCGGAGTCCTAGAGTCCTGGAGTGAGTTAACTGTTTTCCAGAATCTTCCGCTTGTGTTGGTTCCTTTAGCGTCGTATAGAAGTCTTGCTCACAGTTCTTCCTCTACTTCCCTTTTGTCCTGCCAGATTGTTCTCTTTTTTTCCCGTTTTAGGTTTTTCATCTCCATTTGAATTGTAGGATCCGGTCCGTCACGGTGTAGTTTACGCAGCAGTTTGTTGATATTACTTTTCAGGTGGTTTATCTTGATGTTTTGGTTTGAGGCCTTGTCGCATTTGGCAGTTGAATCGGTTCTCTTTCCTTGTATTTTGTGGCTTTGACGACGAGTCTTAGGTTTCCTTGTGTGGGCCTGTCCCAGGCTCCCCGTGAAGTGTTCCCAGGCGTTTAGGTACTCAGAGTTATTTGTGATGCTCTTTTCCCTCCGACTTTTTGCATCAGTTGTAAAGCCTTCCAGGTTTAACGTGTTACATTTGATTCTTTTCTGTGCCACCAGCAGTGAACAACCCAAGTTTGTCGCCGGTCTGGCTTGCACCACCCCCTGGAAGTTAAGGCCAAATTCTTGGGGCTGGTGGTCGCTAGGTGACATTGTGCCAATTCGGAAGTCCGTGATTTTCGCGAAAAGATGCAGGGATACAAATGTAAAATCTAGGGAGGAGCTAACTGTTGAGTTGTGAAAAGTGGCTGACGGGGGGCGGTCGTTTGCAAAGCGGCCATTTAATGCTGCCAGATTAAGGTGTTCTAGGTCCTTAGTGCTTGAGATTGACAACCGGTTTTGGTTACCCCATTTGCTTGTTGCTTGTTGTGGGATATCCCATGCAAGGAACAGTTCTTCTAACGATGTGTCCCTTGTTTGAGGCCCTCCCAAAAGCATATTGAAGTCCCCTGTTACTATGAGGCTTGTGTTCGCTGTCTCTGTCAGTGTTTTTGGGATCTCTTCTACCAGGAGGTTCATTCCTGTTTTTTTTTCCCGGGGATGTAGGTATACATTCATCAGCCTTAGATTTTGATTTGAATCTTTTCCCCTCACTTCTAGTTCTATCGTGACGGAGCAGTTGTTACCTGTCTGTTTCGCGTTTATATACTTAGATTCGTTGAAGGTCTTTATAGCAGTGTATATTGTAAGACCGCCCTTTGGATGGCCGTATTTAGTGTTTCTTGTCGCTGGAAGATGATATGTGTTGAAGCCTTGGATGTGATGTGGTTGTTCTAGCCACGTCTCCTGTAGAGCTATTATGTCAAATGTTTGAAGGTAGGAAAATAGCTGAATGTCGTCTCTTTTGTTTCCTAAGCCGTTGATATTCCAAGAGCATGTTCTTAGTTGTTGCTGTATGGCTGGATTTTGTTGAGTATTTTGTCAAGACTTTTCGGCCCTTGTGTTTATTGTCCTTGCTATCCAGTTCCAGTCGGTTTGATCAATTAGGCGTTGCTCTTGCCTATTTGATTGATGGATCATCCTGGAAACTGAGTGGCTTCTGGCCCCCTTTAGGACGCTTTCAGTTTTTTCTGATAGTAGCTTGCTTGTTGGCTCATGAATGTGTCTCTCTTTATATGCCTGGCATAGTGGTTCCGGGTAACCGTTTTTTTCCATTCTTTTTAAGCGTATCCCCCAAGATAGAAAAGTTGACTCGAATTCCATTATTCTCTTCGCGGTTTCATTCCTTGACCATGTTGTTTTTGTGACCTCCAAGATTGACAAGTGGTGAGTGTGGATTAATTCCACCGCCGCTAGGTCTTTAGTGCTGATGTCAGTCAGACTGCTAATAGTCGATAGTAGGAGTAAGATGTTGCCTTGATTGAGGATGTCTCCGCTCCCTCTTGAGTTATAGTCTAGAATGAACAGTATTATGCTGCTATCGGTTTCCGCCTGGGTGGTCTCCCATTGATTGTCGTCTTTTGTGCCCTTGTCCCTATGTGGGATATCGTGTCTTATGACTGATTTTGGGTCCTCAACCTGCACTTCGCAGTTTGTCATGTTGGCCTTGGCTCTGGAGTCTTCTTTTGGGGGCTGGCCTTTGCTTCTATCTGCCGTTGGTCCCTCCCTTGCAGTTGTTAGGGTGGGGTTTTTAGTTAGTGGTAGCTCTTCCACCTTCCTGGCCGATGGGATTGTTATAATTGTGGGCAGATTTACTGTGTCTTCTGCTGCTTCTTCTTCTGATGCTTCTGCTGCTGCAGCTTCTGGGATAGTGGTTGCCCTGTGGAAAAAAGTTTGTGTGTTGACCGTCTTGTTTCTTCCTTTCCTTTTTTGTTTTCGTACAGCCTCATGCATCAAGCCAAAATCCAGTCGGTAAAATACCGATTCGCTAATAGCTCCCGGTATTGAGTTAAAAATACCCAATCCCAATGCATCAACCCAAAAGCAAAAATCGCTATTTAAGGAATCCTTAAATAGCGATTCCTTAAATAGCGATAGCATTTAAGGAATCCCAAATTGAGATTCCTTAATTTAAGGAATCTCAATTTGGGATTCCTTAAATGCAATGCATGAAAGTTAAAAAATTAGCGAATTCGCTAATAGGGGGAGCAAATTACCATGAAGATGAACTGCATGGTAATTTGCTAAAAGTTTGAAAAATGCACTTTTGTGCATTTTTCAAAGTTTCTTGTTGCGCACACACATGCCCTTAGAGCATGTGTGTGTGCAACATATGTGCACATATCAATTTCAGGGGTGCAATAGGGTGTCATTTTGACACCCTTGCACCCTTGAAATTGCATGAGCAATTTGCGAGAACCTGCTGGTACTCGCTATTTGCTCATGCAATCTCCAATTCATTCCTATGGGCCTGGAGGCCCATAGGAATGATTGGAATGGCATTCCTTAATTGCTACTCGCAATTTGCTAGTAGCAATTAAGGAAAGTTAAGGAATCGCTATTTGAATAGCGATTCCTACATGCATAGCCTTTTGCTATTCCTTATTAGCGATTCCTTATTTTTCGCTAATAAGGAATCGCAAATGGCATTGTTGATGCATGTGCCCCGTAGTCTTTTGTTTGCTGCCTTGGTTTCTTCCTTACTTGCCTTTCCTGCAGTGTCATTGAGAGCAGTTGTCGTTGTATCAAATACATGCCCTTGTGTGTGATCTTCCTTGATTGCCTTTCCAGTAGCATCGTTGAGGGCAGTTGTCGCTGTATCAAGTTCCTGCCCTTGCGTGTGTTCAAGTTGTGTATTTGTTTGTGGCAGAGCTTCACTCCTTTGGTTGGCAAGAGGCTGCCTTAAGGATTTCCCTAGGGTCTCCGCGTAGGTGTCATTAATTGGTTTGTTAACTTCTAAGCCAGTTGGGCTGTTTGGCTCGAATTGACCTTTTTGGCTATTTGGTGTAATTGATGGGTTCTGTGAGTTTGTGATAACTAAGTGTTCTCTGGGGAATTTAAGTTGTTGGGTTTGACCCTCTTTCCCAATTCCTGGGTTGCTGTGAGTTGTATTTTCCGTTTTTTGTTTTAGATCTGCTAGGATGTCTCCCAGGAGTTGGGGGAGGGTGGTAAGTTTGTGTACTATTGTGTAGCATGCACAGCTCGGCTGCTCTATTTTTGTTTCCGCTTGCACCCTCTTGATCATGCAGTTCATGTCTGCCAGCTTGTTGTCAATTTTGGCTACGTGGATGGCCAAGAAGTTCAGGAGGGATAGTTGGATGTCCATTTTTTCCGAATGATACTGCATGGCCTTTATGGATAGTTGGAGCGTGTTTAGCAAAGATGACCATAGTGCGTCTGCGCTTTTTGGGAGGTCATCAGTTGACGGAGTCTTCTCGGAGTTATCAGTTGATGGAGTCTTCACAAGATCCAGCTTTCTCTCTGGAGTACTGGCGTTGAGCTGTGTAGCAGGTGGTAAGTATGATGCTACCAGCCTCTCCCATTCTTCTGTTGTTAGCTGAGCGTGCTCTTCCGTGTTGGAGGATGCAGGTTGAGTAAGGACCAGGCTCATGTCTGTACTTCTGTTTATTTCCGAAGGATTGGTTGCTTCTATTAGCTCCCTTGCCTGTGTTTTCTCTGGCTTATTTACCCGCCCCGTGTGGACTGGAACAGGGGTTAAGATTTTTACCATATCCTCGGTTGCTTCAGTTTCCTCACCTTCCGGCTTTGATTCTGTCTCTCTGTCCCGCCCCAAGACCGTATAATCTCTGCCTGACTGAATCCCCGGATTGTAATGCTGATCCCGATGTGTTGCCTGTGCAGACCTCATGGTACTGCTGCTACACCCTGTGTTGGGTTCTGCTTTGTTTTTTGTTTGTCTTGTTAGTAGGCTCTGGGTGTGGCTCGGTTAGAGTTTCCAGCTCGGTGGATCCTAGTGGATCTATTTTCCTTACGAAGTTTAGCTTGTCGCAGCTGTTTGCTTTCCCTGTTGCTAGGTCTTGGAGCTGTGCGGTCACCTGGATTACGATGTTTGGCTCCATGGGGAGTCCCCTTTTGTTGGTAGCGTCTGTGATTGTGGAGTTGACCCCACTACTATAGTGGTAATTTGGGTTTTCAGATTGTGCGCTACTGTCCTTAGGTGTAGGAGAAACCCATGTTTTAGTGCCATACTTCTCTTCAATACCTTCACTGATTGCTTTGCGTGCCCCCTTGTGGTTCCATTGGCGAGGGCAGTCCCCTCAGATTGCTGTTTGTAGAGCTTAGGTAAGAGCCGGGCTCTTTCAGAAATGAGAAAAAGGAGTACATTTTGGGTTGAGCGCTCTTTCTTTCCGTTTTGCTGTTATTAAAGGCTGTTCTTTCTGTAATCTCTGGCGTTAGATCTAATAGCACGGCATCTTCTTGTTCTATCTGCACAATGACTGCGTCTGTGTCGGTGTTAAGTTTCCGCTTGTTGGCCCTGCGTCTTTTGGCGGGTACGTTGTCGTTATCGATTGGTTTCCTAATTTTACCTGACCTCATGGCGTGCTTAATTTAACGCAAATTCCTGAGATTCTTTTAGGGTTTTAGGTCTTTTAGGGATTTTTTAGGGCTTCTGTGTGTGCCACCAATCTTCTCAAGATTCCTGTGTTCCTTTGATGTAGAGGATTATTGGTGGATTGGCGGGAATTTAGTGTCTTGTCAAAGATTCCTTTGTCTGGCTTTTTTGTTTGTTGGTTGTGTTACTGTTACTTTCTGTTACTTTCTAACCAGGAGGGTTTTATTTGGTCGATGAGTGCTTGAGCTTGTGCTTGAGTTATGGGATATTAATTTTTTTTTTTTTTTTTGTGCTGAAGGTAAAGCTGAGAGTAAAGCTGAAGCTGAGGCTGAGGTTGTAGTAGTGGTGATGGTTTTGGAAATGGTTTAGATCGAGTTGCGCTCCAATTTCCTTCCTTCCTTGGTTGGTTGGTTGGTTGTGCCTTGGTCGTTAGTTGTTAGATGTTAGTTGTTAGGTTTTGTTAAATTTTTGTTGACATTTTTCCTCTTTTTTTTTTTTCCTGTTACTGGTTGCAAAAAAAAAAAAATGCTGTGGGTGGTTTGATTTCCTTGTTTAGCTGCTGTTTTAGCGGGTGTCTGTTGGTTGTTGGTTGCTGTTTGCTGTTAGCTACTACTTGACCACCCTTCCACCCTACCCCTTCTCTTCCTGCTCGGCGCTCTCAAAGGCACTATGTCCAACCCCCCCCCCCCCTTGGCTCACCGGTCTGGTGGGAGCTGGTCCGGTGGGGGCTGAGGTTTGGGGGCTGAGGAAGCGAGCAGCAGTAGGTGATGACAGGTGATGCCAGAGCCGTGGGAGCTGCACGGCGCCGCACTGAGCCGCGAATCGGCACTTGGCACAGCGGTCGCGTGCGGCTAAGGCAGGCAGCCGGTGAAACTGATGCGTGCAGAGCGGGAAGGGGCAAACAAGCAAGCAGGGGTGAGCAGGGATACAGCAGATTGTGGGTGAGTGAGCGAACCAGCAGTGGCAAGTTTCACTCTGGCTCTTGCTCTATTACCTCCAATTACCTGTCTCCCCTGCCTCACCTGCCTCCAGTCATCATGTGGCCGGTCTCGGGTCTCTGGTCTCCGGGCTCTGGGCTCCAAGCCCTGTCTCCGTCACTACCCGTCACTACCTGGGGCCAGGCACACAGGCACACAGGCTCCTCTGCAGGGAAGTGAGAGGCGAGCGAGCTCAAGCTCTAGCTCCAGCCCCCTTCTCTGGTCCGATCGCGGCTCTTTCCCTGAGGAGGATAAGGCGGATAAGGCTACAAACTCTGGTCACAAAGCTCCTCTCCTCCTCCTCCCCTCCGGGCGGTATCGCGGTCGCTGTCCCCCGGTGATTTTCTGGTAATTTTTCGCGGCAGCCTCTCTCTCTCTCATGGCCGTGCCTCTCGGCGTTCTCGACCGTTCTGCTCTGCGCGGTCATCAGCTGGACGGAAAAAAACAATATTATTATATTGCACCTCAGAAAGAGAGGAAATCCTGAATGCTTTGCTGTCTATATACCGGATGTATTATTAACGAGACTGAGCTGGTGCTCATTGGAAGTAATCGCGCCTCCTTGTCCTGCAGTCAATACTGTGATATAACATTCTACAGAGATAACAAAGATCAATATGAGTTATAGTACATAGTTCTGCAGTTATCTCAATGTACCGAAAATTCACTATATGTACTACTCTTACCCTATTTGCCAACAGTCTGCGGCGAGTCAACCTCCATCTGTCACTCTGTTGTATCCATCTGTTAGTCTTGGTACAGCAATTTATTTACATGGAGGGCCCAAGAGGACACATATCGAACTGGATGAGATGGAAAGGAATGATTTCATAGATATGTATGCATTCCACCATATAATATATGCCCAAGCTATACTATGCGAGATGGTCCTCGGAGTATTTATGGTGACGATTTTAATCTCGCATCTCCTCTGTTTCCTTGTACTTCCTGCTAAACCTCCGTCTCCCAAACAAGCAGTATGTCCTCTAAAAGTTGCCACAGACATCCTACCACAATTTACTAAGTCGGTAACATCCAGCTTGTCTTAGTTGTTGATAGTGCTAATGCTTAATCTATAGCTCATAGTACCTTCCTGTGGTCTCAACAATCGGGCTTCCCCTTATTGTATGAGTCTCATCGATTATAGATTGGGGTACGGTAAGGCTAATGAGGAGCCACACTCCATATGGGTAGGACTGCCACCTATGTGTATTATACCTGTATGTCCTGTCTCTAACATGCCAAAAAGGGCAGTAAATCGGAATATGTATAAAAATAGTCGCCGTACGAACCATTTGTATCGTATAGCACCAATTGTAGGTCCCATCTACCAATTATGTGGAAATGTTAACTGCGTGTCCATTAATCTGTTCTTTTTAGTATTAGCTATTGGTTTGCCCAAAAATCTGTGAAGCGAAACAAAAACCTCTTAAATAAAGGGAAACCATCAGACGTGTCTACAACAGCCCTCAATGTAAATAGCAAACTATGCCATCATCGTTACGACTGCGCTTCAAGTACAGGCAACAAACTGCATGTGCTTTACCTTATTTTCTCCTATTCTTTGATCGTAAGCGTGGCAGCCCATCTCGTGTCGCACAAATGGCAGCAATTTGAATATAGCTGTGATTCCCCATTTATACGGTCCAGGACTGATCACAGATGGTTTACACCTGGTGAAACCCCTCCACTGGATAGCGTGATCACGTATGTCTCATACACAGCGATGATAGGCGCCATTTTTTATTGGTTTCTGATTATAAAAAGATTGTACCCGGTATTCTTACACTGTTGTACCTATACTGCTTAGGGGGGTCTATATTTTCTGTTGTGATACAAAGAAACAGATTGTTATATGTTCCAATGTCCACCATCTACGATGGTTCGATTTGATATAAGAAAAGGCATAAGTTTGAAAGGCCTCAGATAAGTTCCCGATATGGGCACCATATTGGAATGGACTGAAGTGTCAATGCTGTCCGGAATAATAACATACAAAGGTATGCTTTTCACACAAGTATTTATTACGTATAATAAAACCCGCAGTCAGCTGATAAGAGTGGTGACTGCGAAGCAACAGCTGGTCGAAGAATCTGTACGCCCACAGTGACGTGGGCTAAATAGGGGGTTAGTATTCTATGTGACGTGGGGAGGGAGCTGACCAATAGGGATAAAGTGGTGAAGAAACATGCAGCTAAAAGCTTGCTAGTAATAACATATACAACATCTCCCTTTTCTGAGCAGAGAAAATTAATTCATGACAAAATCTCTATACATGTTAGGGAAACGAGATATCCTTCCAGAACTGGTACAAGTACCCTCAACATTTGTGGCAGATGCATTAATATCTGTTGCAAAATTGCGGTCTGCAACTTCAACATTTGGTGTATGTACAACTTGAACATTAGGGTGAGCCAAACTTTGTCTGTTACACTCGATCTCACTTTCAGAACTACACTGTGCCGGAAGCATTGATTTCTCATTTGCAATAGGGACATTTATATCGGGTTCATAAAATGATCACATATTCCAACTTCAACATTTTCATTTGCACCCAAATCAAACCAAACGTTACTTCGTTCTGAGTCTGAAATTTCATTTTTTGCATCAATTATAAGAGCTTTCTGTCCACATTTGAGTTTGATGACGTCGCTTTTGTTTCTCTACCCTAAATTCAATAAGCGAACTGAACCGCTAGACACTTCCATGACTTCACACGGTTCGTAGTACTTGGATTCTCCTTTATGCTTGACAAAAGGCTTCTTGACGGTAACCCAATCACCTTTCTGGATATCCTTTACGGTGGCTCTGTGAACCTTGTCATGGTATACTTTTGACTTTAGTTGGTGCTCCATTATTCTCTCCTTTAACTTCAGCTGATAATCTTCAATTTCAACTACCTCAAAACTTCTTTCTTGAGAAACAGAAAATTTGGAAGTGAGAGTAGTGTTACATTGTCTGCCTCTCATGAGAAAAATGGAGAATGTCCAGTTATGCTGTTGGTTGTAGTGTTGTACTTATCAACTCTCTCCTGGGTGAATTCTTTCACTGGAAAACCTGCCAAAAGTGCGAGTTGAATACCATCTTTAAGGAAACGATTGACCCTTTCGACTTGTCCATTGGATTTTGGAGAATAAAAGGGAGTTTTTTCCTGCTGGATGCCATTGCGTTTAAAAAATGTGACCATCTTCTCTGAGGTAAGTTGTTTACCATTTTGGACACTAATGTTTGTGGAAAACCTAAAGAAAAACATGACTCCAAAAATTCTATTACACATTTAGATTCTATGGTTGGAACAAATTTGATATAAATCCATTTACTATAATAGTCACTCACCACTATTAAAAATCTTGAGTCATGTTCTAAAATATTAAACGGACTGGCAAAATCTATTACAATTTTGCTCCAAGAAATATTGGGGATGTGAACCAAATGCATTTCTTGTACACGTGGCTTCCAATGTTTGTCTGATCTTAAACAAACTTCACAACTATCCACAAATAAATTAACATCGGAGTCCAATCCAGGCCACCAATAATACTGTTTTAACAATTTCTTGGTCATGGTTGAACCTAAATGGGTATTGTGAGCTAATTCAATCAAACTTTTCCTAACTTTGGTTGGAGGAATTAAGAGAACCCCCCCTTAAAAGGAAACCATTCTCAATGCTAAGCTCATCAGCAACTTGAACAAACGTTTTGAGATCAGAAGTTACATTCCTGATCGGTGGCCACTTACCCAAGATGTACTCCCAAACTTTGATAAGAACAGGGTCATTGTCTATTAGACTCAACCATTCAGACTCATTGCAAACATGTACTGATTGATTAAAATCATATACATAAGACACAACGTATTCAGTGTCTTCTTCAACTTTAGGTTCAAGACACACTTAGAAGTAGGTGTGACAAACAGTCTGCTCTTACATTATTTTTGCCAGCAATGTGCTTTATAGAAAAGTTGTACTCTTGGAGTTCAGCTAAAAGCCTAACAAGCCTTGCCGACCCTTTGCCATTACCCCAGCCATATCCATCCATCAAGAAAGTTAACGGCTTGTGATCAGTGATCAATTTGAACTGTTTACCCCATAAGTACATATTGAGCTTCTCCACAGCCCATACACAGGCAAGTGCCTCCCTCTCTATTGTGCTGTAATGAATTTCAGCATCGAGTAAACGTCTGGAAATGAAAGCAATAGTATGTACATTACCTCTAACTTTCTGAGTGAAGACAGCACCAATACCCACTGAACTGGCATCCACAGTAATGACATTTGTACCATCAGGATCGTATGGTTTCAATGTTGGGCCCTTCACAATTGCCCTTTTAATCTCTGCAAAGGCCAAATGTTGAAGTTCTGACGACACATATTTTTCGCCCATGCGCAGTAAATAAAGCACGCAAAGGCTCAACCATTTCAGAGTAGTTTTCTAAGAAACGTGGATAGTATTCACTGAGACCCAAAAAAGATCTCAGCGAATCCTTATTTTCAGGTTTGGGGGCGTCGGTAATAGCTTTGACTAAGTTGAGTTTAGGTTTAATGCCATTACCACTCAATATGTGGCCTAAGTATTCGATTTCAGTTTGAAGAAATGTACATTTATCTTTAGCAACCGTCATGCCTCTCTTGTTATGTTTGTGCAGTACAGTGTCTAAAATGTTATTGTGCTCTTCTATGGTACTAGCATGAATAAGGATATCGTCCTGAAACTTCTGCACACCCATCACACCTTTTAATATGCATTCTATTAATTTTTGGAAGACACTGGCTCATGAAGCCAAACCAAAAGGAAGTCTTATAAATCTGTATGCTCCTAATGGAGTAATGAACGTCGTATAGTCTTTGGATTCATCTGATAGTTTGACTTGGTGATAGGCTGATTTGAGATCTATTAATGAAAAATATTTTGACCCATTAGTAGCTGCTAGAATCTCCTAGATTTTGGGTAATGGATAACAGTCCACCAAAATATTCTTGTTTAACGATCTCAAATCTGCGCATAGACGCACATCGCCATTTCTTTTTTTAATCAAAACTATAGCAGAAACCCATTCTGCAGAATCTGTCTGTTCAATAACATTTTCGTCTACTAATTTGTTAAGAACCTTTTGCAAATCAGCTTTAACTGACAAGGGGATTGACCTTACATTATGCTTTACTGGCAGCACATTTTTCTTTAACTTAATGGAATGCTCAAAACCCTTGACACATCCAATTCTATCCTCAAAAAGAGACTCATATTTACTTAGTATGGGTTCCAGTTTGTCTAAAGATGACAAAGAATCAGAAGGAGAGAAAGAATAAACAAAAGCATCATCCAAAACAATGGGATCATCAGCACCTGGCTTAAGAATTATTCCCATGCGTGCTAAATCCTTCCATCCTACAATATTTCTACCTCGCTTGGCAACATACACTTTTGTTGAAATGGATCTTCCTTTTATGTTCAGAATATCCTGGAAATAGCCCAACATATTTATGTAAAAATCCCCAAAAGCTTTTGGGTTGACATCTGAAGCAAGTAAATTCATATGTGGCCAATGCATTTCATATTTCTTGTCAGAAAGAATGGTAATAGGCGAGCCAGAATCCGCCATAATATTAACTTCAACCTTATGTGCGCCATACCAAGTGGACCTTTAACAGAATTGCATGGATAGTCTACAGTCAAAACAATATTAGAGCACATATCTTCTTCAAAATCATCTACAGAACTAACTTTAACCTTCTGGAACCTACGTGGTTTGAAATGTTTACATACGCCAGCGAAATGCCCTACCTTGAAGCATTTAGTGCACTTCTTCCGTTGTGCAGGACATCCTGAGAAATCCGCCTTATGATTCTTTGACCCACACCAAAAATAAACAAAAAAAATTAGAATCTGTATTTTGACTCAGTTTGCTTCTTCTGTCATCGCTAGTTACATCTTTCTTATTCTCCTGTACATAGTAAACATTAGACTTAGAATTTCTCTCAACTGACAGTTCCTTTGAACTTTCAAGAGAACGCTCAATACCCTTAGCAATGTGAATAGTTTCCTGGAGAGTAGGGTTCCTACAAGCCAAAAGTCGCTCCTGGATCTTCTTTTCAAAACAATAAAAAACAAACTAGTCTCGAATGTATATATCTACAATTTCGTTAAACTCGCATTTAGTGGCCAACACGCGTAAACAAGCAATGTATTCCTCAATAGACTCATTTTCCATTTGTTTGCGCATGGTGAAACGGTGTCGGCCTATCATAATGTTAGGCTCCTCTCCAAATTGTTTTTCTAAGAGCTTGATAGCATCCTGGTACTCATCAAGAGGTATGAACTGATCCAGAGGTACCTCGTACTCAGGTAAACTGTCAAAAAGTTCTTGACCAGCAGCACCTAACAATCCAAATAAAATAGCTTTTTTTCTTTCGGGCTCATACTTCTTCCCATCGATAGCAACCAAGCAGTTCTCAAAAGCACGTAGCCAGTTTCTCCATTTCATTACAGGTTCACCAGGGTTAGTTCAAAATGCTGCAGGAGCACTGATGTTAGAATCACTGGACATAGCGTTGCTAACTAACCCTTCCTCTTTTTTAATTGTGAAAACTATTTTGACTGGAATAGAGGTACTACAGTATTTATCGTTTTCTGGTGAAAATAACCTCTTTTACTCTTTTCAAATAAAGAACTTGAAGACAACAAAATGCTGTCACTTTCAGGATTGTAACTTATTTTGCAGAGAAGTCTTTCAAAATTAAAGAATATATACTGATATCATTAAAAATTCCCATCGAAATTGCAAGCAGAATGTATTCTCACTTTGAGGAAACAATTAAAATTAAAATCACCTTGTATTAGATGACAAGAAAATATTTCTGGCACGTCAAAAGAAACTGACTGCGGAAAACGCTACCGGCACTTACTTGAAGATAGCTAGCAATCAAAATGGAGTCACGTGGCGTCAATACGTGAGTGCATGCGTGGAAATTAACATAAACGTCATCGCGAAGACAGTTACAGCTGCAATTGACGTTGAAGAAAAAAGTTACAGCTGATCAGGATTTTGCCGTTGGCAGCATTCCAACGGCAAACGAAACACCTCAGCAACTAAGAAATGTGAAGGAAACACGCCATATAAATGTTCCTAATTAGTGAATTGTCCACTCAGCGTGTAAAACTATTATGTAGTAACTTGCCTGGATATAATCTTTCGAAGAACTCGACTCTCGGCGAAAACTTGTGAGTCAGCAGATAGCAGCGTAGTACAACGAACAGTAAAATCTGACACCGAAAAAAGATATATGTTGAAAATTAGGACACAATTAATCAGAATTAGTCAAATTAAGAGGTCCATTAGGATGTAGGGTGGAAAAACACCCTGACCTCCATGGAAGCGGAAAACAACCGCCCGCAGGCCCTGTGGGAAAACCGGCGGACAAATTAGCATTAACTGCCCAAAAAAACCGACCGCGGCGGTACGTGTCCCAGAATAACCGCCTGTAGCGGACAGAGATGGCCAAAATCCAACCGCGGCAGTCAGAATCGCGGCGGAAAAACAACAACCCGCTGCAATTATTGCGGAGACACCGCCCCGTAAATCAGTATTTACCCGACGGTCCCGCGGTACGTACCGCCGTCTCCGACCGCCGTGGTCGCACAATGGAATGAATGGGAGAGCCAGCGGAAGAGCTGAAGCACAGCCACTGTGGCAGACGAACCGTCAAAAATATGGCGGACGAAGCTAAAACCCCACAAGAAGGCCAAAAAGTGCACACAGAAAACTAGACATGCCTCCCAAACACACAAAACACACCCTAATGACACAACCACATGGCAAAACGAAAAATACAAATCCCAGGACAACACACCTGTCAGCAACACCCCAATTGGACACGCCCACATAGCTGTGTATAAAACCAGCCCCTTCACTGACCACAATCCCTTGCAAAACTCCAGGAGAGAAGGGACACATACCCCAGCTGACAGGAGAGGCAAAGGACACAACATCACCAGTCACACCGCACACTAAAAACATTCACACAATGGGAGAAGAAGGTGCTTGCCATACTGCATCCAGAAAGTCTCACAGGAGTAGCTGGGGGAGTGGAGGCTAGTAAGTACAAGCAAATTACTACCACCACTCTGCTATGTACTGTCTTGCAGAACTACAAAGCTACACCACCTAGGACACACACCATCCATCTGCACCCCACACTCACAAAAACATGGCTCACAGATCCAACATACACCCACTCCCATTCACCACAAACATAGCTAACAACATAACCATGGGGGCATGTGTACAGGCAGACAGCACTACAACAACCACCAGGCCCCCTGGTCCACACCTCAGCAGGATGGATCCCTCCCCCACCCCACGCAGAAGCAGTTGGAAGCCATTGCAGTACAACAAACAAACTCACAGGTAGGTAGCCATCTTCCCTGGGAGGGTGTTTGTGTCAGGGAGGGCTGCACTACTACTCCCACCATGCCCCCTGTCCCACACCGCAGCAGGATGGAGCACTCCCCCACCCCACCCAGAAGCAGTTGGAAGCCATTGCAGTACAACAAACAAACGTACAGGTAGGTAGCCATCTTTACAATGAGGGTGTCTGGGGGCGGGGGCCTGCACTACTACTCCCACCATGCCCCCTGTCCCACATCTGAGCAGGATGGTTCCCTCCCCCACCCCACCCAGAAGCATGTGTCAGCCATTACATAACCCTCATAAAACATACAGGTAGGTAGCCATCTTCACAATGAGGGTGTCTGGGGTGGGGGGCCTGTACCACTACTCCCACCATTCCCCCTGTCCCACAGCCTAGCACGATGGATCCCTCTCCCACCCCACCCAGGAGCAGTTGGAAGCCATTGCAGTACAACAACAAACTTACAGGTAGGTAGCCATCTTTACAATGAGGGTGTCTGGGGATGGGGGGCCTACACTACTACTCCCACCATGCCCCCTGTCCCACACCTGAGCAGGATGGATCCCTCCCCCACCCCACCCAGAAGCATGTGTCAGCCATTACACAACCCTCATAAAACTTACAGGTGGATAGCCATCTTCCCTGGGAGGGTGTTTGTGGCTGGGAGTGCTGCACTAATACTCCCAATATTCCCTGTGTCCCACACCTCCGCAGGATGGATCCCTCCCCCACCCCACCCAGGAGCAGTTGAAAGCCATTGCAGTACAACAAACTCACAGGTAGGTAGCCAGTACATGCACCCACACATTTCCCCAAATTAAATGGTGCCATATGACAATACCAGCCCTCACATTGCACAAAGAGCCATACCTACCCATTTCCAAGCACAGTGTGCACACAGGTAAGCCAAGGAAACTGTCACAACCACCAAAGTGTGACACACCAATGCACAAGTAGAAGAAAGCCTGGGCACATTCATGCACAGCAACTAGTTACATGTGCATCACCATGGGGCAAGTGCAACAAGGACAAAATATGAAAGAATGTGTGGTGGCACAAGTCAAGATATGCACATGACAGGACAAAGGGATGCAGGAGATGACAATGGTCAGTCCATGGCCAGATGTGACGTCTGCTAGGTCAGACAACTAAACCATGAGTCCACAATTAAACACATGTTGTGCCAGGCCCTAGATGGCAACAAGTCCCAGTAAACCTCAATTGGACCCGGTTCGCATGGTATGCCCTGACACCTCGCACCATGGACAAGTAATACTTGTACCACTGTATCATGTCAGGGAGCACAGTACTGCACAGTCAACAATGTGATGATATGTCAATTGTGAAGTGTACAAAATGTGAATGACACAGCTAACCCAAAGCTTGACGGGTGCACTGCAATAACCATTTCCCATCTGACCCACAGTTGACCAAAAAGTCACTGCAGAGGACAACACCAGCAACCTGCAGAGCCAGTCTTCACCCCCGGTACAAGGACTCTCGGATGTTGACTCCCAGGATTCCGTGGACGATGAGCTCGAGGCCGGCCCATCTGGTGTGCCAGGGAGCAACAGGTCCCAGGACCCCAGCGTCCCCCCACCACATCTGCGGCAACAACAACTCCACAGCATACCCCTGCTGTCACGGCCTGTGCAGCCACAGCCACCACCACCACCACCAGTGCTGCCGGTAACACCCTCCCTGTCCCAGAGGATGCCCGGCAAACACCACCCATGGAGGAGGGAAGGGAGAGGATGCGGGTGCCCACAGTGGTGAGGCAACAGTTCATTGGCAGCAGGGTAGGTGGGAAGGGCAGGGTCACCAGGGACACGAGGAGGCTGGGACCCACTACCTGGAACTCATCACCAGAGTCCTGGGCGCATACGAACAGGCCCAGGGACGAAAGGGGCCGTCCCAAGAAGACCCTGGGAGTATCTGGAAGCAAAGCACCTGCCAGACGCAAGTCACGGAGCCAGCCATGATGACAACCCTCTCCACCACTGCATTGACTCTTTGGACTGTCCTACCCCACACTGCCTTGTGAATGGCATCTGCCTGTTGGACTAGGTCACCACAGCAATGTGGTGACTACTCGACCATCTCATCTACCATGACTGTCAACTCACTCCCCCCAATGGAAATGTACACCCCCCTTGCATCTCACCATGGTAAATAAAATATCCTCAGACACATGTTGTGTCTGCTCCGTCTTTATTGCAGGGTGTACAGTCTTCAACATGATCACAATGTACCCGGACCATGGGCTTTTTGTAAGCAAGGAGAAGTCGAAGGCACCTAGGGAAACACAACAGAGCAACTGTCACTGGTCTGGGTGTAGCATCACAGACATCACACAAGCCCAAACACCAGGATAACCCAACATGCACATGTCACAATGGCCCCCAAGTGTCAACATACACGTCCTGTTGATGTTCCCAAATGACATGTCCTAGAAACATTTCCAACCACCACTGAGTCTACAACTGGCTGATGCTACAATTCTCACATGCCCCTTCACGACAACAGCAATCACATCAGACAATGGGTATGCTGCTTATTGCCACCCACCGTCTAGTGAAGTAGCGGGTGATGAGCTGTTCACGCAGGTCAACACCTTCCTCCTCTCCACTGTCCTCATCACTGGACACAGCTTGGTTTGCAGGCTGGGGCCTTGGGTCCTCACCATCATCCAGGAGCAGGGGAATCTCCCTGTGAATGGCTAGGTTGTGGAGCATGCAGCATGCAACAACAATCTGACACACCTTCCCGGGTGAGTATGCCACTGCACCTCCGGTCTTGTCCAGGCACCGGAAACGTGACTTGAGCAGGCCAAAAGTGCGCTCCACCACACGACGTGTCCTCCCATTGGCCTCATTGTAGCGGACTTCAGCCGGGGAACTGGGATTCCACAGTGGGCTCAGCGACCAGGGACGGTTGGGCTATGCAGTCACCTAGGTATGACAAACACAAATAGACTTTGCAATGTCGCAGAGTCTCAGGGGAGCAGGTCACACACACAGCACACCACAGGACTAGGCATACTCACCCACAATCCATGCACGCTCTGGAAGAAGATTAGCCATCAGCAGGGGCACTATGCTGTTCCTCAGGATGTAGGAGTCGTGATCCGAGCCTGGGAATTTGGCACACACCTGCGAGATGGTCATATCTGCCAGGCACACCACCTGCACATTGATGGACTGGTAATGCTTGCGATTGCGGTAAATTTGCTCACTTGCCTGTGGTGGCACAAGAGCGACATGGGTGCAATCACAATCAATGGCCCCAACAACATTGGCGATGTGTCCAAGGGGATAGAAGTCTCCTTTCACAGCTGGCAATTCAGCACCCCTGGGGAAATGGATGTACCTGTCCTTGAATAGCATCATGGCGGACAGTACGTCACGCAGCGGCATGCTGAACATTGGTTGTGACATCCCACCAGCGCTGGCCACAGTCTCCTGGAACGATCCTGTTGCAAAAAAATGCAGGGCTGCCATCACCTTATAGGTAGGGCTGAAAGCTGTTGGATATGTCCTGCGTGGCTGCAGGTGGGGCTCCAACAGATCACAAAGGGTTTTCAGGGTGGCTCTGTCCAGGCGGCATTTGCGTATGATCGCAACATCCTCCATGTCCTCCAGCTCCGTCAAGTAACAAATCAAATTTGGCCTCCTCCTATTGGAGTTGATAGTGGATACATGTCAATACAATACACCAAGAGATGTGCACAGCATATCACGTTCAGGATGACACAACGACAACAATGACTGACATCTAGAGTGATTAACAGACCAGCTTACATGGAGGGACACCTTCAGCTACACAAAGGGCACACGTGTCAACTTACACAAGACCAGTAACTCAAACACCACCTTTGGCTATGTGAATGCACATAGGGATATGGCCACAGTACACATGTGCACGCCTGGGAGTCTAGCATCCAGCATATGTGTAACTAATCAAAACCACTGTCTCCTACCTAGCTGCTGTACCGGTCACACCTTGATGCGTCATTACAACCTGGCACTCATCCACCACACAATGACCACAGTCGGCGCTGGAATGATGAATGTGTTCATGAGCAGACATGAGAGACAATGCTAATTAGATCAACATTCATCGAAACGAGCATTGCTGTGATTGTCACTGGACAGCAACACATTGACATGTGTACACATTGTACAGTCCAGGACTACACTGTCCTGCCTACACCAACATCAAATCCTCAAGTGACATGTGAGTGGATACAGACAAATGTACGTTACACAACACACAAACATGGCATGTGTAGCCATCAGTGGAGTAAATTGAACATTGGCATTGTGTGCACAATGATGTGCCATTGAACATGTTGGCATTATGCACTGTTGATGTATGACAGATGGACATCGCCACTGCATGGCACCCATATCGCGGTAGCTACCGCCTGGCACCGATGGTGTGTCACCAGCACCCCCATTCACACCAGTGCAGTACTCATAGGCATGGAGACATGTGGAAATGGTGGTTGGCATGCTCCACCGCCAGAATGGCGATGCCTCGTGTCAATGCATGGCACCCATATCGCTGTAGCTACCGCCTGGCCCTGGTGGTGTGTAACCAGTACCCCCATTCACACAAGTGCGGTACTCATAGGCATGTAGACATGCCCATATGGCCGTTGCATGATCCGCCGCCAGAATGGCAGTGCCTCGTGTCAATGCATGGCACCCATATCGCAGTAGCTACCGCCTGGCACCGGCGGTGTGTCACCAGCACCCCCATTCACACCAGTGCAGTACTCATAGGCATGTAGACATGTGCAAATGGCGGTTGGCATACTCCGCCACTAAAATCGCGGTAGCGCACCCCGGATCCCAGCGGTTGTACACCGTCATGGGGCTCACCCTAGAGCCAATGCGAAGCTTGATAGCGGTGGCATGATGCAATTTTGAAGATCGCGGTAGGCGTGCTCCGCCACCGCGGAGGCGGTCATTGGCTGCATTTGAAAGATGCACCATCGCGGTAGAACACCCCGGGCCCCAGGGGTGTTACACCGGCATGGAGTTCGCCATGGAGTCAATGTAATTTTGAAGATCGCGGTAGGCGTGCTCCGCCACCGGTCCTGGTGGACGAGGTGCTCACACAGTACCCAAGGCTATATGGTGCCCCAAATGTCGTGGTGAGTCTTAAACAGTGCTGTGGTAGGGCAGGGGGGCCACACATGCAGTGGACTGATGCAGTATGTGCCTGGGAGTGTGGATGTTGGACTTGGCCCTTCTGGCAGGTTCACCCCTAAAACATTTTGCCTTTTAATGTGACCTGATGTTAGTTGTTTTAGGCCTCTAGGAACTTTAACACTGTGTCCCAGTGTAAAGTGCGTGCGCTCTGTGTTACATTTAGTGAGACTGACCTGCCCTCCCATAGGAATGCATGGGGAATCTGAGTGACCGTGTTAAGTCCGGATGTATGACGTTACAACGCACACTTTTACAACGCATGCACTTACAACGCATTTTTTACAACGCATAATCCATTACAACGCATGACATTACAACGCATGACACTACAACGCATTTTTAAAAAATACCTTTACAATGCATTTCCATTACAACGCATACTACCTTTACAACGCATACCATTACAACGCATAATATTAAATTACATTTAAGGTAAGTATTAGATAGTATAGGGGTAACAATTACTATTCTAACTCCAGGGGGTGCAACAGTGGGGTAAGTGTTGGATAGTATAGGGTTAAAAATTACTATTCTAACTCCAGGGCGTGCAACAGTAGGGTAAGTGTTGGATAGTATAGGGGTAAAAATTACTATTCTAACTCCAGGGGGTGCAACAGTAGGGTAAGTGTTGGATAGAATAGGGGTAAAAATTACTATTCTAACTCCAGGGGGTGCAACAGTAGGGTAAGTGTTGGATAGTATAGGGGTAAAAATTACTATTCTAACTCCAGGGGGTGCAACAGTAGGGTAAGTGTTGGATAGTATAGGGGTAAAAATTACTATTCTAACTCCAGGGGGTGCAACAGTAGGGTAAGTGTTGGATAGTATAGGGGTAAAAATTACTATTCTAACTCCAGGGGGTGCAACAGTAGGGTAAGTGTTGGATAGTATAGGGGTAAAAATTACTATTCTAACTCAAGGGGGTGCAACAGTAGGGTAAGTGTTGGATAGTATAGGGGTAAAAATTACTATTCTAACTCCAGGGGGTGCAACAGTAGGGTAAGTGTTGGATAGTATAGGGGTAAAAATTACTATTCTAACTCCAGGGGGTGCAACAGTAGGGTAAGTGTTGGATAGTATAGGGGTAAAAATTACTATTCTAACTCCAGGGGGTGCATCAGTAGGGTAAGTGTTGGATAGTGTAGTGTAATATTATGCGTTGTAATGGTATGCGTTGTAATGGTAGTATGCGTTGTAATGGAATGCGTTGTAAAGGTAGTTTTTAAAAATGCGTTGTAGTGTCATGCGTTGTAATGTCATGCGTTGTAATGGATTATGCGTTGTAAAAAATGCGTTGTAAAGGTAGTGCGTTGTAAAAGTTGCGTTGTAAAGGTTGTTCCCTGTTAAGTCCTGATGTGAGAGGAGTGCAGGGTCAAGTTTGGTATGTGCGAACTCGTGAGATTGAATGCTGCGCGATGATGTGTGCGGCGTTACTGTGTCTAGTGTAGAAGTGCCAATTCTAGAAGCTGGCATGTCTGTGTAATAAATGTGAAGTGACTGTCTTGCTTGTGATTGGCTGGTGTGCCTGGCTCCAGGAGTCAGGATGGGTCTGCCCCGGTGGTGAATGGAGAGATCTGCATGCTGACGGCAGGGAGGAGTACACCTGGGACCTGATTAGGGCTGGACTTTCTCTCCACAATGCTGGCTCCACCCCCTGTGGTGCGTCTGATGTCCCTGGCCTGTCCTGTGACTAGGGAGAGGGGCTGAGCAAAACAAAGTGCTCAGGAACCAGTTGCATCTGGTTCGCCCCTTCCCTGCACCTTGGTAACAAAGGAAATGTGTGAATAAGAAGGGGCAGTGACCCCATGTATGTTCTCTGCTGCTCTGATCCGGACGCTGGGGGCTGCTGCTGCTGGGCTCCAGGAGGAACTCCTGCTGGAGGGCCCTGTGTGCTGGCCTGCCTGAGCCCAGCCTTGTGCCCCCCTGAACTGAACTTGGCCTCTACTTCGAAAGGGCGCTTTGCTCTTTATTGCTGAGAAGAGCGCGCCATTTTTTACCCTGGACCTGTGACTTTTACACCTGGGAGCCCTTTTTAAGGAGAGGGCTGGTGGCCTTACCCTGGGGCTGAGAGAGCGCTTCTATTGCGCGCCTGCAGCGCTGAACTGCTCATGAGAAACAGGGAATCCCCGGCGTAGAGGATTCCCCTGCATTTGTGTGCACTCGAGCGGGAGCCCACCCCGCTTTATTATCTATTATTTTTGGGAGCACACCCCGCCTATGCTGGACTCGAGTGGGAGCCCACCCCGCATGATGACCGCCCCTTGAAGGTAATTAATAGCGGGTGCCCACCCCGCATATTTGCTGTTCTAAATACCCCTAGCGGGTGCCCACCCCGCCAGGGACTTTATGTAGAAATAATGTGAGCCTACCCCGTATCGAAATCACCGCCGTAGCCCGGGCCAACCAGGAAGCCAGGCAACCTATGGCGAGACATGGGCGTAGCCTGGCCAGGAGAGAAGGAAGTTCCAGCCAGCGGGAAACGGAAGCTGAGCTCAGCCGGAAGAGGGGGACGTGCAGCGAAGCCACCGAAGAGTTGCTTCTGTGGATGGCGGGGCTCCCGTAAGCCGAAGAGAGCCCCGCAAGTGCAGCAGCCGGTGGAGAAGTGAGGAGGAGGGGGGCCTGAGGCACATGGCCGGTGCCTGCCCCGCGCATTAAAGTCCCTGCATTGCCACCGGAGGAAGGCGACCGGAGAGACAAGACCACGAGGGAGTCCCAGGTGAGTGGAACGTTACCCCCCAGCCACGGTCCCTATTTCTCTTGAGCGGTCCCGCAGGGCAGCGGACCGCTCCAATGGTGGGAGGCATTATTCTTAGCCTTTAAACTGCAGAGTACCCCGAGCGGGGCTCACCAGCACAGTTGTGCCCATTCCTACTTTGGGCTCACAGCGGCGCTGCAGCTGCGGGCCGCTGCAACACGGGGCATAATTGTTTATTCTTAGAGCCTGTGCGTGGCTCTATTGGGGGGCAAGTTATCCGAAAGGTCCCGGTGGGGCCAGAGGGCACGTAGTGCCAGGCTTAATTTTTGGATACCGAGCTGCCCCGCCAGACAGAGGGCAGCTGCTATGTTTGGGCCCAATTGTTTTCAGGGCAGAGTGGTGCCAGTGCTCCGTCCTTGAGCGGCCCCACCTGCCAGAGGGCCGCTCCAACATTGGCATTTATTCTTAGGGCGCATTGAGAGCCGGTGCCTCCTTTTAACATTTCCAGCTGCCCAGCAAGTAGTGGGCCGCTGCACCGTTTAGGCACACAGTTCTTTGAGGACACAGTTGCTGTATTCTTATAGCCTACAGGGCTCCCATGTTGTTTTGGGCCCTATTAGAGCCCAGAGGCGAGCCAGGAGACACGCTAGTGCCAGGCTCAGGTTCCCAGATGCTCAGCACTTAGTGGGCAGCTGCACGGTTTAGGCCCTCAAAATCCTTGCGCATTCTTCCTTGGCTGCCTGCGCAGCCCAGCCCTGCCATTTTGGACAAAGGGCGTTTGAGCCCCTGAGAGGCCAAGTTGGCCTGGGGACAGTTTTTCTGTGTTGTGCCCTCACCTAGGGTACATGGTTATTTCTACATGTGTACTTTTGCGTAATGTGCATTGCCTTTATGCTTATTTCTATTTCTAAATGTGTCTATGCTTAGGAGATTGTTTTCCTAGTATAGGTTATGCTAGTGAGTTCATGGTTCCCTGCGTGATATATGCCTAAGGTGTTTAGGATTGCGTAGGGTGTACTTACCTTTTACCAGTGGTTACTGGTTGTGTTCTACAATGATTATTTGGTGCTACAATATTTTATGTTCTAAAAGTGCTATTTCTACAAAGTGCTAGATCTACCAAGTGCTTATTTCTGACAGTGGTCCAGGTGGCCCTGTCCTGTGTGAATAGTCCCCTGTAAATTCTGCCCAGTGCCAGTTGGCACAGTGTAAATTGTGTGAATATTATCTAATGTGTTTTGGTATAATACAAAGGCTATTTTTATATATAACTTTGTGTGGAGTTTCTTTTGTGGTGGGCCTAGGGTGTTGTTGCTGTGTGCGCGCGCAAACGCTTTACACATTGCCTCCGGGATAAGCCTGACTGCTCGGGCCAAGCTACAAAGGGGGTGAGCAGGGGTTATCTTGGCGTGTAACTCCCCAACCCTGACTTAGAGTGGTGGTCTCTGCCTGGCTTTGGCGCAAGCCTTAGCCAACCAGAAATCCCATTTCTGACAGTGGAGTAGTGTAATGCACTGCCTGACATGCTGTCTCCAGTGAGAGGGTGTGTATTCCCAATGCCACAGCTTTCCCTCCCTGCACATGTAAGTATGAGTGACCTGTGTTGTGTTGTCAGCCATACAGTGTCACAGAAGGTTGTTCATGCTGTAGTCAGGACAGTGATTGCTTTGCTGGATGGCTGTGTGTGCCCCTGTAGTCCATCTCAGTGTGAGCCCAGCTGGCCTGCACAGTCCCCGTCTACTAAGACAAGGACACATCACTTCACTTACAGAGTATGACATCAGTCTTTTCACATTGCACTCCAGCTGTGGCCCATCTCAGAACTGTAGATTGCACACAAACGCCCTTGTGAAGGGCATTTTATATTTGTGAGATCATGTCCCTCAATGTGACATCCATGACACAGTTTTCTATTCACAGGGCAGGGACATTGAGGGCTGCGCAGTCTTGGACACAGTGGGTCACCCCCCAACACAGGTTGATATGTAATGTATGTGTTGCTCAACCCAACAATTGACTCGAGATGTGGGCAGGCAGGTTTCAGTGCTGGCATCCTGCATGTGTGTGAGACATACAGGGACTGTGTTCCCCCTCACACCTGCATGCTTTAACATCAGATTTTCCCATGCAGGGATCACATGTTGGCTGTTCTATAGTCTCTGATTAATCTATCGTTGTATATGTGATTTGGTTGTAGCTTGCTGCTGATGTAGCGCCTAAAGATTTTGAAATTTGTAGGGGTGCATCATATTCACCGTTAGTTGGCACCCGCATATAATCAATGTATATTTAAATGTGTCGTGCGAAATGTATTAAGAAATGTATTAGCTATATTGCAACATAGAAGTGTTAGAGATGTGAACACATATTGTGAATGTATTCAGTAAAATGCATGACGATTAGTTTCCGTTCAATGCAATGTATTAGGTTAAACGTGTGACATGATTAAAATTACTCATGTAGGTCGCTTATTCATGTATATGAAAGTAAAAGCACTAATGCTTAGAATGTGATTTAATAGCGTGTTTAACCGAGTAGAGGCCCGAATGCACATATATCGTTGAGAAGAAAGGCCTGTTATTTCTTATGTTAGCTGAATGCGGTAGGCCGCAATGATTTATTCTGGTAGAGGTTTTGGGCTGCAGTAAATTGTAAAGTTTAAAGATGCGAAGTATTTCTCCATCCCATGATCTCACCGCAGGTGCAAGGACAGTTGGTTTGTTAGTAGAAAAGGTCTTTGTCTAAGAGTTGAATTATGGGGGAAGCCAGACATGGGAGTGCTATGGAATGTGCCAATTGCAACTCCTAGTGCGGACGGTGTCTGGGACCCAAGGCCAAGCTGATGGATGATGGAGGATGGACAGCTCTGGATGGAAAATTACTGGAAGAAGACCAGGTCGAGGAGGTGTCCCGGAGGTCGTGTTCTACGATTTGGGGTTTTGTATTAGGGACAGCGCCCCGTGGGTTGAGCAGAGAAGAGGTGGGCAAGGAGCTGGAAGGAGCACTTTAGATCAAGCTCTCTCTAAGTGAAGACTTCTTAGGAAGTTTCACTTCTGACACCTTTTCACGATTTCTTGGGTCTTAAGGGAATGTTAAGCAGGGATGTCATCTAGCATAGAGTAGGGACAGAGATGCTTCTGTTTAATGATTCTTAATTTTGACATTGGCTTGGTAGTTATCTACCTCATGCTTTTAGAAGTTGTACTTTTGTTTATATTTAGTCGAATGTGGATTCTTCATAGAGTAGCATTTGTGTTAGTGCCTATTTACCTGTTGTGCCTTGTGCTAAGGTGCCTATATCTGCAGATGTTTATGTTGATAATAAAATTCCGAGAGCAATAGCGATTGAGTTTTGAGTCCTTAATTATATCAAATTGCGGAAAATATTCTCTGATAATTGTGGTTGCTCCCTCCACGCTATTGGGCAAGTAAAAAGGTTCAATCGACCAGAGTGGGTTCTTGGAGATAAATGGAAAACAAGAAAATTGGGCCCCAGCAGTTGGCAGCAGAGTCATATGGTTACTTCCGATAGCGAGGGATGATTAGAATAGGATAAGTGATCCTTGAGACCCATAGACGATAAGTGATGGTGAATCATCAGACGGTGAGCAGCAGACGACAGCGGATGATGAACATTGATGGCGACTAGCCGTGCGGCAGGAAGCAGCAGTTCGTGGAGTGAGTATGAATAGGATGAGATGTTGTAGATTGCGGTGTTGATTCGTTGTGTGATGTCTTGTGGAGTTGGAGTGAATGTTGAGTGATTGTGAGATCAGGCTGTGAGCGCGCGCAGCCCGGGAATTGGGGTGTGGAAGACACCCGTGGTAGAGTTTGTTGACCACCCAAAGGAGATCGTGAGGTACCATCGATCAGCTGGACCGAGATAGGGGGAGCGAATGTGTGAGTGCATGACAGCTCGACGCTGGTCGTGGGTTGCTGTGTGTGGATTTGGGTATTTGTAACCTATCAGAGGCGAACTGTCTGGCCGGACGGGGACAGACAGTTGCCAACCGAGGTCAACAATTTCGAGAGACTGTGGACGAACAGTCAGAGGCTGTGGACGGACAGCCAGAGAAGTAACTTGTTTGGGACAAACGGTTTTTTCAGTGTATGAATGGGACGAGTGCAGGCGTGAGACGTAAAGCGTAAGGAAGAGGAACTGCTGCGAACGAAGGAAGGTGACATCAGAGAGTGTCACGCTGTGATAGGCTGGTTGGTGTTAGTCGCGCTGTTATTGGAGGGTTCGACATCAAGAGGTAAACAGTGTGGGATCAATCATGAAGTGTTTTAAGGTTTTTCGAGAACTGTGTAGAGGTGACAAACATGTAGTTTCTCGAGGAAGAGAAGAAGCTCCTCCTGAGGATACTCCAGCACATTACATGGCAAGGAATGTGGGATTGCATACAATAATTTGGCTTGAGAATTGGCATAAAATGACTCAAAATGAAGGAGAATTTGCTTTTCCGAGATATGGTTCATTTAGATTAGAAGTGTTGTACCAGTTGAAGTCTGTGATGGCGTCCTTACGACCTTTGCCCAGACCAACACAATTTGAAGCACTACATGCGTGGATTAGAGCAGCGCATGATAGGAAAAGAGACAAAAACCAGGAAAGAGTGAAAAAGTCGATTAAGGCGTTCCAGAATGCCAGATGGGATGCAGAAGAGAAAAGATGGAGAGCACAGGCAATAGAGGGAGATAGACTATATCCCTTATTGATCACTTCGGAGGGGATAAAGAACATAAAGTCAGATGATGAGGATGATAGTGATACTGATGATAGCCTATTGGAGAGGTTGTTATCAGAGAGACCACCTCCGTATAACCCAGAGGTCCCAGAAGGGACGTTGGTTCAGATAGAAGAGACTAGAGGAGTAACAATCCAACCAGAGACGAGAGTAGAAGGAAGGATCTCGATAGGAACAGAGAGTACAAGGAGCCAGTCTGTGGCTAGCGTAAATGTCGAGAAAGATGTGAGGTTAATGGATGCCCTAAAGGTACCGGTCACTATTGGACCTATTGTTTCGATTTACCACCCAGATTCAGAGGAGGTTGCAAACCCAGAGCAGACAGCCGAGGGGGTAAGGAGAGAGGTCGCAGGAAGTGGCCTAGTAGGTGGAATGGCCTGGACTCCGAACCCTATAGAACGGAGTACACCATTGCCAGCCATGTCAGACTCATCTAGGGGACAAGGAGAACAGAGACCAGAGAGGCCGAGGTCACTGATGGAGTCGAGATCAGATTTACGATCATGGGTACCACCAGTGAGAAACCACAGCCCAAGAGTGATGACAGCAGAGAGAGAGCGGGTCATTTGCATGAATCGGTCCGCTCCAATGGGTATACCAGAAGAGAGTAGGTCGCAGGAGCAAGAATGTGAGGACAGCGATAGAGAAGGGGTAGTCTGCCGAGAAGTGCTGAGAGGAGCCCTGAAAGGGAGGATGATAGATGTAGTAAGGTTAAAGGCGGAAGTGGAGGAGATAATAGGTGGAAACTTACCCCTTGAGAGAGTATTAATATATGGACCAGATGAATTACTCTTCGTAGCGAAGGATGTGACTCGGAAGGCACGAGTTGCACATGAGAAATTGTCAGAATTGGCTAAGCAATATGAGGTGGAGCTGTCCAAGACTAAAACATTGCAAGGAAGTCATAGGTTGCAGTACAGTGACCAGGAACTGGAGGAGAAAAGGGTTACCGGACTGAGGACCCACATCAGAGATCTGATCACAGCCATGCGTGCATGGATGATGATTGATAAATGGGAAGAAAAATGGTCCAAGAAGAAAAGCTCTAGGAGAATGATAGTAGAGACCCCACCTCCGGGTGGAGGGGTGTTGGAGATAAGGAATTTCCCTTTAAGGGAAATGCAGAATGGAGGATACGTGCATGTACCCTGGAGCAGGGGTGATTTGGCTGCGTTTACCAATGATTTTCCCCGGCTTAGGGAGAAGCCCGCAGAGTGGTATAAGCAGGTTGACCGCTTTGTAAAGATCTCGAAGGTATTGTGGATCGATCTGAATACCTTATTTGATATTGTGGTTCCGGGAGATTTGTGGGCAGCATGCAAGATTGCCGTTGAGTGGCCGGCTTACGAGCCTGATAGGAACGCGATCATGAATGGTCCGCCACCGTTAGTGATGATGAAGTACGAGCAAGTGATTACTTGGTTGAAGTCGAAGCACCACAAGACATCGATTGGGTGAAGATAGACAGGACAGTGCAGGAACCTAAGGAGACGGTACATGAATTCTATGAGAGACTCTTGCAGGCTTTTAAGCAGTACAGTGGCCTAGATGCGTTGGACACGAAAGATATGGGACAGTTTGTTTCAAAGTTTGTGTTGGGATTGAGGCCAGAGGTTAGTCTCATGATACAGCAGCATTTGATTTGTTGGCAAACCAAGCCTGTTGATGAGATTTTACGGTACGCCCGATATTGCACAGATGAGATTGAATCCAAGCACAGGAAGTTAAGAGATAACTTGATGCTTTTTCAGATGCAAACCGCTCAGGGACAGCCTAATGGGGGAGCGTTGGTAAGGAGACAGGGAAATTATCAGGCGGGAAATCAGAATCTTCAGGGGCAGGGAAGGCCAAGACCAATAGACCCTAGATCAGGTATGGATGTGGCGACATTAAAAAGACTACGTTAAAACAAAGGGCAAACCCAATAGTCACTGGGACCTGGGTATCAAACAGTAGAAAGGAAATGGTCCCAGAACATATGTAATTTGAAAACCTGAACAGGGTCAGCAAAATAACTATTGCAACAAATAAGGCATATCAAAGTGTTATTTAATCACACCTGGATCGAACACATGAATGTGTATGGAAAATCACATTATTCACAAAAGTGCAGGGTACCACGGGGAAGGGGAGGGAGTGACGAGTTAGGTAGGGTAGTAGGATAAGTGACATACAAATATTCCTAACAATAATACAAATCAATTGCTGGGCACATTAATATCGTGCCAAATATTCAGGATGAAATTCATTCATTAACAAAATTGAATGTTTTGCCAAAGAAACCATATACAAGTAAGAATACACAGTGCTCATTGCACTATTGAAGGTACTGGCATAGTTAAATGTCGACGTTTCGACCCCTCTTCCAAGGTAGATTGATTTGGTCCTTACGGGTGGGGTCTTCCTCAGGACAAAGAGGATGGTGAAACAGGAAGGGTAGGCACCTATAAAAACATTGGGTGGGTATTAAAAGTAGTATCGGGGCCAAGCGGAATTACACAGCGAGGCTGGATATGGAAGGGCATTACCATAATTACCAAGTTAGAGAACGGACATCTAATCAGTGTCAGCTTGGCGTCCAAAGGCGCAAGGGCAGGAAGGCTCCAGAAACGGGTGGGAGTGACAAGCACCTATAACGAATTTAAGGTGACATTGAGATCGTCCAAATAACAATTAAATGGATTTGTAGGGTATGACTCCATCTAAATGTGAACTTACGGATATTAATAGAATCACAAAGGAGGGATTGATTACTCCATCGTAACACGCCGTGACGTAGATCGGTGCGTTGAGTGAAATTAATCACGGGGAAACGTTTAAGTGCCATTTTTTGATAATACTGCATATTCTGCATTATTTTTGAGCATGCCTGCTTTTAGCGCACTCCGTAAGTGGTGCTGCTGCTTTGGAAACCGGTTAAACCTCGAGGAATCTGCTCCAGCTCCCCCAGAGGGGACTCCTAATAGGGATATGTATGTGAAGCATGGTCTTTCTTCCATAATGTACAGCACAGTATGGAGGAAATTTACCAGAAAGGATCCTGAGTTACGGTGGCCGTTGTATGGGTCGTTTGATATGCGTAAGATTGAGTATGTGGAACAGTGTATGTGTAAACGGCGTGCTCGTCAAGACATGTTTGAATGTGTGCGATTATAGGTGAAGGAAGTGCGTGAGCGAGAGAAACGTGAGAAAGTGCTGTTTGATAAAGAGCAACGGAAGAATGATCATGTGAGAGCGCAGGAAGCAAAGCGTCGGGAGGAAAGAGAGCAGACGGAGAGGCAAGAGAAAGAGCATAGGTTACAAGTCTCGGGTCAATATGCTGTTCGTCAGTCACTCTATCCTGTCCTTAATAATCATGACGATGATTTTTATTTATTAGATCGTTCTCCGCCTCCTTATGTCGGCGCGTCTGCCCCGAGGCCACAAGATTCTGGATCGGGTTCGGGTAAGGTAGACACGCGGTCCATGTTATCGGCTGAGCGAATGGGTGAGCTTCGGCAAGTTTCCTATCGTGCACTTAAGGGCAAGTTATCCCTTGCCGAGTTGTTGGATTCTTGGGAGCCGTGGCAGGATAGAGAAAGGTTGTATTTTTTGGGCCACTTTTCTGAGGAAGTGATTGCTGCTTTCCGGAAATATTCCAGTGTCTTTGAACCTGACGATGTGGTATTAGATGCTAAAGCATTGCGTAATGGTGTTTTCTCTCCCTCTAAGGCGCCTGATGCGGTTCGGCGACTGTTTGCGTTGCGGGATGCGGCGAAAGACCTTAAAGAGAAAGCACGCCAACAAGTCGAGGAGGAGAAGCGGTCGGCTTCGCGTACCGGAGATGGCCATTCATCCACCTCTCAATCAGATAAGAGCGATCTAGTGCATGCTAAACCAATGCGAGAGGCGGCGCCTTTGTATGTTCCTCCTAAAGGAGCGGGGACTAGCTCGGATATTACCTCTGCCGATGCTAAGGGATATTTTGTGTATAATTGGGTTTATACTCCCTGGCACAGGGCTGACGTCATGGCGTTAAAGAATGCGTTGCCTGATCCCCGCAAGAATCCAGCGGCCTTTTACGAAGAAGTCGAGGGGGCCTTGAATTCTTGTACTATGACCTTAGCAGATATAGATTTGTTCTTTGGGCTTATTTTACCACCAGATATGTGGCGATCTGTGCGGAAGGTGGATGATGCTGCCGCTTTTAAGGCTCGATGGTCTGAGCTTGAGGATGAGGATAGGGAGAGAAAACGCGCGCAGAAACCACCTCAGATTATCTTAGATCTCCCTGCTGCTATTCTGGCTAAGTTGAAGACAATCATTCCCCCCTAAAAAGATTGACTGGAATATGCTAGCCTCGTGCAAGCAGAAAGTCGATGAATCAATTGCAGATTTCTTTATGCGCTTTGAGGAGACGTTTCATGATTTTAGTGGTCAGTCACTTACGGATGACACGGGTCGACACCTTTTTGCTGATAAATATGTGGCGAATTTATTACCGGCGATCGCAGCCCGCCTAAAAGCGAGTGAAAGTTCTTGGTCCACTGCGACCCCGACAGCCCTCCTGACTATAGCTCAGTACTATGAGCGCCAGGAGCAAGAAGTGAAGGGGCAGGAGGAAAAGAAATCGAGGGATTTGAAAACGAAGGTGATGTTAGCACAAGTATATGGTCCGCCCCGACGGGGTGTAAATAGAGGTAGGGGAGGATTTTATGGTCCTCCCTCGGGCCGGTCTGATTTGAAAAGGAATCAATGTGCGTATTGTAAGCAATCGGGACACTGGGCCAGAGATTGCCCGGCGTTGCATGCTTCGCGTCAGGGACACAATCAGGGTGGCCCGAGAGGTAGAGGGGGTTTCTCGAATTTTAGAGGGAATTCTAATGATCACGCTCGTTTTGACCCTGCCGGGCAGCAGCGAGATAGGCCTAATGTTTTCGATCGGCAAAACCAGTATCAAGTGTCGGGGATTGACCGTTCTGGGTACCATGATTCTCAGCATGCATAGGAATGCGTTGGATGGGGGTTAGAATCAGTTGAGGTGCCGGTTGATCAGAAGGGTCCTTACGTATCAGCTGAGGTTTTGGGTTCTACTGATCAGTTCCTAGTGGATACAGGAGCGACTCGTAGTGCGCTGTCTAAACAATTGGTTCCGAGGGCTCCCCCATCTGGCTTAATGGTTACATCGGTAGGGTTTGATGGTACACTCTCCCGAAGCCCTCTTTCACGGCCCCTCACATTTCAGGTTGATTCCTTTTCTGCACCCTGTCCGTTTTTCCTTGCCCCGAACACGCCGGACAATATTATGGGCCTTGATATGCTGAAGCACTTCAGAGCTACGATCCGCTGTTCCCCTGCTGGAGTGCGGGTGATATTGAATGACAATTACCCCCTGTCTGAACGGATGTGTGTGGTTGCAGAAGATGCTGTGTTAGCTACCCTCCCTTGTGCTCTGTGGGCCACCTCGGATACTGATGTGGGACAGATGGTGATTCCGCCTGTTCACATTAGTGTCCAGGAGGGGGCGGTGTTACCACGCCTTCCACAGTATCGTATTTCGCAGGAGGGGGAGGAGGCTCTTATACAGATTGTGCAGGATTTGATTAAGGTGGGAGTAGTGGAGGAAGTTCCCTACAACGTCTGTAATAGCCCGATTCTACCCATTTTGAAAAAGGATACGGATGCCAAAGTCTATCGGTTTATAATTGATTTGAGAGAAGTAAACAAGATCGTGATACCTCAGTACCCAGTGGTTTCTGATATCACGACGTTGCTTACTTTGGTCCCACCTACGGCGACCACGTTTTCAGTTATTGATTTGAAAAATGCCTTCTTTTCAATTCCTATTCATCCCGATAGTCGATACCTCTTTGGTTTCACTCTAAATAATAGGTCTTATCGATTTTGTAGAATCCCTCAGGGCTACACAGAAAGCCCTAGCATTTACAGTCAAGCTTTGAAAAGACAATTGGATTCCTTTGTTCTGCCCGAGGGTGTCGCCCTCATTCAATATGTCGATGACATCTTGCTGGCGGCCGACACTCCGGAGTTGTGTGAAAGGAGTACGTTGTCCTTGCTTTCCTTTTTGGCATCCCACAATCACAAAGTATCTCGGAAAAAGTTGCAATTCTGTAGACCAAAGGTGACTTATCTGGGTCACCTTTTGTCTAAGGAGGGGCGTGCACTCACACCAGATCGTGTCCAAGTAATTCTGGACACGCCGACGCCGTCCACGCAGAAGGACGTGCGTGCATTTTTGGGTCTCGTTTCGTTTTGTAGGCAATGGATACTAGGGTTTTCACACATAGCTAAGCCATTGTTAGCCCTTTTGACAAAAGACACACCTATCCCGCTTCCTTGGACGAATGAGTGTGACACTGCCTTTCAGAAATTGCGACAGGCTCTCTGTTCAGCACCAGTGTTAGGGACTCCTGATTATACCAAACCTTTTTCGCTGTATGTGCATGAGAAAGATGGATGTGCATTATCAGTTTTAGTGCAGATGCACGGCGACAAGCAGCGCCCTTGTGCATATTTTTCGGCTGTACTTGATCCTGTTGCCCGAGCATTGCCTGGTTGTTTTCGCTCGGTTGCGGCGACAGCTGTGTCAATACGCCAAAGCGAGGGAATTGTATTATCTCATAAGCTGTTGGTATTAGTCCCCCATGCTGTTGATGCCCTGCTTAATCAGACAAAGACGCAGCATTTGACCAGTGCCCGTTTAACGGGATATGAGCTGACGCTTTTGGCTCCTCATATTACGTTAAGGAGGTGCGTGACGTTAAATCCGGCCACATTGTTGCCATACCTCGAGACTCAGTCTGAAGCACGGAAAGCACATGATTGTATTCTTGTGACTGAGGAACAAACAAAGGGTCGTATTGATCTTCAGGATACGCCCTTTCCAGATGTAGATGGAGAACTGTGGGTGGACGGGTCCTGCCTGAAGCTACCAGATGGTACGACTTCAGCAGCGTATGCAATTACTACATTGCAAACAATAGTGGAGGCAGCACGCATACCACAGAAATCAGCTCAAGCAGCGGAACTGATAGCATTAACACGAGCATGTGAGCTCAGTACAGGATTGTGTGTGAATGTTTATACAGATAGCCGGTATGCCTTCGGAGTAGCGCACGATTTCGGCCTGCTCTGGAAGGAGAGAGGGTTTTTAACGTCACATGGAGTACAAATAATGCATGGGGAGTTAGTTCATAATCTTTTAACTGCATTGACATATCCGAAGAAAATTGCCATCATTAAATGTAGCGCCCATAGGAAAGTAGTCGATAAAGTTGGAGAAGGGAATGCGTTAGCAGACCGGGTGGCACGGGAGACTGCGATGCAGCCTGGTGCTACTGCCATGTATGTAGTGAAGTCTCAAGTAGAAAGATGGCATGATGCGAAGGAAGAAGTGCGAGAAATACAGAGGACCGCTTCTGATAAAGAACGGGAGCAATGGTCCAGTGAGGGAGAATTGGATGACGAGGGTTGCTGGAGAAATAAGCAGATGGATAGATGGAAATTACCCACGGCTTTTGTACAACCTATGGTTCAGATGGCACATGGGCTAGCACATGTTGGAGCTTCCGCAATTGTAAAATTGCTTACCCAAGTCTGGGAGCATCCAGAGATTGCTAGCACGGCAAAGAGGGTGGTGCAGACCTGTATGATCTGCCTGAGGTACAACCCAGGAAAGGGTACTCGAACCCCAGCAGGAGGATTTGTAACACCTACTGCACCCTTTGAGGTTCTGCAGATGGATTACATCCAGCTTGAGCGCTGTAACAATTTGAAGTATGTTCTAGTAGTGGTGTGTGCCTTTAGCAAATGGGTTGAGGCATACCCTACGAAAGACAATACTGCAATGACTACCGCCAAGATGCTGTTGAAGGAGTTCTTCCCTCGATATGGCGTTTGTAGACTTCTGTGGAGTGATAACGGACCCCACTTTATAGCGGATGTTATAAAGTATGTTTTGAAGGGTCTGGGCATCACCCAGAAGTTCCACGCAGTATTTCAACCTCAATCTGCAGGACTAGTCGAGAAGTATAATGGTACACTGAAGCTCAAGATCGCTAAAATCCAAGCTTCGACGTCTTTGACTTGGCCAGATGCTTTACCACTGGCGTTATTGTCAATTAGGTTGGTACCGCACTCTCGAACCGGTCTTACACCGTACGAGATTGTCTTTGGACGCCCAATGAATATTTGGGGTCCGCCAAAACCTAAGACTGTGTATGATGTACCTTGTGTAATGATGAATGATTATCTGGCGCAGTTAACGGATAACTTGGTTTCTATTCATCAACAGGTCCGGGAGGCGCTCCCTGATCGGTCCACCGGCGAAGGACATAGTCTCCGGCCTGGAGACTATGTCATGGTGAAGATTTTTGACAGGACGAACAGCTTGGAGCCGAGATGGGTTGGTCCTGAGCAAGTCTTACTTGCAACGAGGACGGCTGTGCGAGTTTCCAACAGAAAGAATTGGATCCATTCCCTGCACTGCCGCAAAGTACCGCCCGGATTGGTGGAGCCTGCTGTATTGACCGATCAACGAGAGATTCTGACCACAGAGAAAGGCCGTGCTGTGGAATCGAACGACGCTGAGGAGCTCTTTCCGGACCACGCGACTTCTGGAGGAAAGCGATATCATCTGAGGCCAAGAAAGTGAATCCTTCAGTACCGGGACATGTTGTCAGAACGGCCCTTGGGTTAGTGAAACGGAGAGCCAATGAGGCAAGGGGGGGGGATCAGCCCTGCATTAGTGTAGCGACACCCGTCTTGGCCCGTTGGTGAAGAAATCGACCGCTGCCTAAGGGGAAGAGTTCTGACAAACCTTTTAGTTTCAGGAAGATATTGATTCTCTATTCTGACATGGAGAAAAAGAAGATCCTTTGTGCAACAGGTTTTATGTTCACAGTAGCTATTGTTGGGATAACCACATGGTTTGTGGAGGATGTGACTCCTGCTTGAGAGTTACTTGTGTTGACCACTCCAGTGCCTGAGGAGCACTACTTCTATACTCTTCCGTATCAAGAATTGAAGCATCGTCAGTCTTATTTGAATAACACTTTCATCCAGATGCTGCATCATACCCACGTTGCCACGAATGCTACGAACTGTTGGATATGTGGTATGATGCCAGCTCATCAGAAGAAAGGAGGAACGCCATTCATTCAGACTCAATAAAGAATGTCATCAGGATAAAGATGGATATCCGCAAGCGAATGGGACAATTTGGGAATGGGAAGAGTATCGACCAGACAATGAATCGATTCCTTATGTTTTCACGAACACCAGAGACACTGTGGGAAAAGACAGATTTGTGGGTTATATTCCTGTTGGTGTTAGTGATTGTATTACCATATTAAACATCAACGGGTTGAATAACAGTACTTTCTTAGCATCTCATAATACATACTTCGTATGCGGAAATAAAGGTTATTACCGTTTGCCAGCCGGTTGGTCCGGAGTATGTTACGTAGCATTTCTATTGCCTGCTGTATTTTTGGCACCTGCATCCTATCATAAGGATTTGAAGTTGTTAAATAATGTGACTGTAAATAGGTATAAGCGTACTCTATCAATTGATGACGTGGATCAGACTGACACCAGTCTGCAGCAGTACATTGATTTTAATTTAGGATTGTTTTTCTTCGTTGGAGCTGCCCTAAATAGTAGGAAAGTTCGAAGGTTAACAAGAGTGGTAGAGGCTGTGACAAACCAAACCGCTGCTGCTCTTGGGAATCTTACGGAAGAATTGCAAATTACCCGAATTGTTGCATCGTATGGTGTTAGATGTTATGTTAGCTGATCGAGGTGGAGCTTGTAAAATTATCGGGAGTAGTTGCTGTGTGTTTATCCCTGACCACACACCGTCAGTCTATAATGCAATCAACAGGTTGCATAAAATTGCAGCTGAAATCCATACAGAAAACGGCACTTGGTCCTTTTCTGGATGGTTTTGGGCATTGATCACTGCTTGGGGTTGGAAGGTTTTAACTGGTCTCTGTATAATTATAGCAGTTCTGTTTTCTTGTTGCATCTGTGTTCAATGTGGTCCCTTGTTCTGTTCCTTATGTGTATCATTCTGTATTCCCGATAAGAAAGCTATTGCCAATGTCACTTATCAGAAACGTTTAGCCAAAGAAGTAGAAGAAATGATGACAATTGACATATACGATGATTATCCTAACAACCGGATGTCTTCAGTAAATGCTGAAAGGGTCGTCTGTTGTAAATTGAAACCACGATGTGATTAAGCATTTACTAAAGACATGAATTCTCCTGCCTTACGCATGTCTCTTTCGTTATGTTGACTGAAGTTTGGACTCCATTTTGTATTGTTATGTCTCCACGTGCTCAACACGAGAAGAGTCCTATCTTCGTGTTGGTTGCTCTTGTAATCTGCCTAGTAACAGTCTATAAATAGTTTCTTTGTCCGCCTGGCGCATGCCCAGGCTTGACCACATCTGTTATCAGTTAGTCCTTCCTTGACCATGTTTTCGCGGGCTCAAGGAGTATGTCAGCTCCGCCCACATATTGATCTTGTTTCGAAAATGTCCATAAAAGGTAACATTCCTTGCCTCATGTTGTATCCTCCCACTTATGAGCCCCTCTGTTGTGTATAAAAGGGGACCGTGTGCGCAAGTTCTTTGTGCTACTCTATGCAATACTGAAGGGTATTGTATGGATTGTAGGACCACCCTTAAGGGTTAATAAACCTTGTCTTTGTACTTTGCAGTTTCCGTGCCAACTTCCTTATAGATTCCATTGCAGGAGAGCGAACCCTTGTGTCCTGCGGGCCTAGCTGGGGCCTGTATTCATCACGGGCAGCATCTAGCGGCTGCGCCCGGTTTAACGTCACGCGGCGCGAGGCGTTCTCCTTATGAGGGAGTCTCCCCGCGGGTCCAGTGCTTTGTCAGATTCGAGCACCGCATTCATGGATGCCGTCTAAAGGTAGGGGAACCGCTCCATCCACCCCTCCGTTTGATCTTTCAATTTGGTTAATCGACCTATGATGTTATTTGTGGCTCCTATTTGTACACGATTAGTCTTTTTCTGTTTGAGCAGATGACTTCCCCCCCCTTGTATTCATATTTTGGAAGCGATATCTCTTTTCTACGCTTGGCATTGTTTATAATTTCTAGAGTGCCTTCTCCTCTGTTAGGATCCTATTTTATGTCCTTTATGTTTTTATAGTTATGTGATTTATTGCACGTCCCGCCAAGTTTCTCACGGTGTTTTTAATCCTCCCATTGATAGTACTTTAGTATGTGGATGATAGGCTGGGGGACCAGGTCCCTGTGGCTGTATATTTCTCTAGGTTTGGATCACCTACTAGGTTTTTCATTAAAGAGCACCCTTTCCATTTGATTTATAGAGGCCGATTTCCCCGTGATTAATTTCACTCAACGCACCGATCTACGTCACGGCGTGTTACGATGGAGTAATCAATCCCTCCTTTGTGATTCTATTAATATCCGTAAGTTCACATTTAGATGGAGTCATACCCTACAAATCCATTTAATTGTTATTTGGACGATCTCAATGTCACGTTAAATTTGTTATAGGTGCTTGTCACTCCCACCCGTTTCTGGAGCCTTCCTGCCCTTGCGCCTTTGGACGCCAAGCTGACACTGATTAGATGTCCGTTCTCTAACTTGGTAATTATGGTAATGCCCTTCCATATCCAGCCTCGCTGTGTAATTCCGCTTGGCCCTGATACTACTTTTAATACCCACCCAATGTTTTTATAGGTGCCTACCCTTTCTGTTTCACCATCCTCTTTGTCCTGAGGAAGACCCCACCCGTAAGGACCAAATCAACCTACCTTGGAAGAGGGGTCGAAACGTCGACATTTAACTATGTCAGTACCTTCAATAGTGCAATGAGCACTGTGTATTCTTACTTGTATATGGTTTCTTTGGCAAAACATTCAATTTTGTTAATGAATGAATTTCATCCTGACTATTTGGCACGATATTAATGTGCCCAGCAATTGATTTGTATTATTGTTATGAATATTTGTATGTCACTTATCCTACTACCCTACCTAACTCGTCACTCCCTCCCCTTCCCCGTGGCACCCTGCACTTTTGTGAATAATGTGATTTTCCATACACATTCATGTGTTCGATCCAGGTGTGATTAAATAACACTTTGATATGCCTTATTTGTTGCAATAGTTATTAAAAAGACTACAGCATGTCATCAGTGTCACCAGGTTGGACACTGGAGACGCGAGTGTCCCCTGAACCCATGGAATCAGATACAGCCAGAAGGAGAAGTAGTTCAGGTCCCTGGGGCGGAGGCGGTACCAACAGTTTCTAGACCTAAAACGATAAAAGGGGGAACTGGTGTTCCGCAGGTGCAGGTTCCCCAGCCACCCAGAATACAGAATGTACAGCAGGGAGCTCGAACCTATTTGCAAATGCCAATATTTGAAGTGAGTGAAGAAAATGATACAAGCCTGTTGGCACGATCATGTTCAAAGAGAGATAAGGATTGCATGCTTAGAGCCATCCTAGAAGTTATGTTATGTTATGTTATTTATTCTTTTGTATAGCGCAACGGTTACTCAAAAAGAGTGTCCCGGCGCTTTTAGGTAAGGGGAACAGATTTCAGAATAACACAACACAGCTAAAAGAGGTTAAAAGATAAACAAAAAGAAAGCAAAACTACTGGCAGACCTATTGGGAAAACAGCCAGGTTTTGAGACCTCTTCTAAAATCAAGGAGAGTAGACGCCCCCCGCAAAGGGAGCGGTAGTGCATTCCACATCTGTGGGGCCAACAGACTGAAAGAGCGGCCCCCAAGGCGAGCCCTCTTCACACGCGGAACAGCCGCCAAAAGTAGAGATTCTGACCTCAACGAGCGAGTCGGATGGTAAAAGGTCAGTCTCTTTTGGAGATGTTTAGCTCCCACAGCATGAAGCGCTTTGTAGGCCAAGGTCAGAGCCTTAAAGGCAATCCGTTTGCGGATGGGTAGCCAGTGTAACGTCACCAACAACCCAGAGGCGCTGGCCCGTCTACTTAGGCCAAAGATGGCCCTGGCCGCCGCGTTCTGTGCAACTTGAAGCCTTTGTAGCAGATACTCTGGCAGGCCCAGGTAAAGAATGTTGGCATAATCCAACCTGGAGCCTATCAGAGCCTGCACCATCAGCCTCCCGTGCTCCTCGGACAAGAGAGGCAAGAACCTCCGCAGCATTTTTAACAGGCCGAAGCAAGTGCCGGTTACCCCCAAGATTAGAAGTAGATCAGAAAGGACCCTTTGTGGAAGCAGACCTTGACGGTCACCCTACAACCTTTTTGGTTGATACGGGGGCTACCAGATCGACTATAAGATCGGCAGTGGTTCCAGGTCTAGCTCTTTCTGGACAAAGTATCCAGGTTGTTGGTGTGGCAAATAAGAAACTGATTAGTCCACTGACGGAGCCAATTCCAATCAGGATAGGAAATTTCAGTGATCGACACCAGTTCGTGGTGTGCGATTCTAGTCCGGTTTGCCTGTTAGGGAGAGATCTATTGTGCAAGCTCAACTGCACGATCTACTGTACCCCGAAAGGAGTGGAGGTACAGACGAGAGACGATGACGCGACCTTTAAGGTTGCAAGTCAGCGTGTGTGTGTGGAAATGTACCCAGCATTGACGGCGGAGGAGCTTCCACTTGGTCTGAGGGACTCAGTGTCTATTGTCGTATGGGACCTTAGTGGTGAGGAGATTGGTTTAGTCAAGGGAGTAGACCCAGTGAAAATCCAGATTAAACCAAACGTACAGTTTCCGAGGACACCCCAGTATAAGTTATCTCCTGAAACTATTACAGGGATTAAACCTGTGATTGAGTCTATGATCAAGCAGGGAATACTAATGGAGATTATGGGTAGCCCATGTAATTCGCCTATCATGGGACTAAAGAAACCAAGTGGGAAATTTAGGATTGTGCAGGATTTGCGAAAAAAAAACGAAATAGTTGTTCCATGTTGTCCAGTGGTACCGAATCCATCTGTGATCCTATTTCAGATCCCATGTGAAGCTGAATGGTTCACAGTGATTGACTTGTGTCAAGCTTTTTTCTCGATTCCTCTACATAAGGCAATGCGATTTCTTTTTGCATTCCGGCTGGAAAATCGTGTGTTAACGTGGTGTCGTATCCCACAGGGGTATACAGAGAGCCCATCTATTTTTAATCAGATCTTGAAGAAAAATCTTGAAGGTCTTGTGTTGCCACAAAACTCTGTTTTAGTGCAATACATTGATGATCTGCTTGTTGCGTCGGAGACGGAAGACGCCTGCAGAATTGATACCGTTGCTCTGTTGAATTACCCGGGAGAGAATGGTCACAAGGTGTCTCCAAACAAGCTGCAATACTGTTTGAGCGAGGTACAGTATTTGGGGCACCGAATTGAGAAAGGCAAGAGAAAGGTGCCTCCAGATCGTATTGATGCGATTTTGAGAATGCCGGTTCCCTCGACTCAGAGGGAAGTCAGAATGTTTCTGGGAATGGTGGGCTATTGCCGCCAGTGGATCCCAAACTTTTCCTTTGAAGCAAAGCCTTTACAGCGGCTGACGCATAAGGATGTGAGTGATCCGGTACCATGGGATGATGACTGCTTAAGGTCATTTTTGAGGCTGAGAGAAGCTTTATGCAGCGCGCCAGCTTTGGGAATGCCAGATTATAACAAGGCATTCGCCTTATTCTGGTGCGAAAAGGAAGGTTGCGCATTAGCAGTGTTGACCAGTTGCCTATTTTTCAGCTACTTTAGATCCAGTAGCTTCTGCGTTGCCCGGATGTCTTAGATCCGTTGCTGCAACAGGTGTCAGTATCGAAAGATGTGAGAGCATTGTGATGGGTCATCCGCTTACTGTTCATGTGCCACATTCTGTTGAGTTGTTGATGACTAGGACTAAAACACAGCACCTCACAAATAATAGGTTGACTCGTTATGAGCAAGTCATCCTTGCTGCAGACAATGTGACGCTGAAGAGATGTTCTGTTTTAAATCCTGCTACACTGTTGCCTATTCCAAATGTAGATGATGATGAAGATTGTGAGGACCATGATTGTCTCGATGTGACGGAACTGTGCACCAAACCGAGACCTGACATTGTCGATGAACCGCTCCTAGTTTCAGATGAGATTCTCTTTGTGGACGGTTCATGTTTAAGAGACAGTGTTGGTCGACTGAGAGCAGCGTTTGCTGTGTGTACCATCACAGGGGTGGTTGAAGCCGCTTGTCTAGAAGGAGTACACTCCGCACAGGTGGCTGAGCTTATTGCCTTGACCCGTGCCTGTTTGGCCGCTGATAAGATCCGTGTAACGATTTACACGGATAGTCAATATGGGTTTGGTGTAGTTCATGATTTCGGACAGCTATGGTCCCAGAGAGGGTTTATGACATCTTCTGGTTCACCCATCAGAAATGGGGATTATGTATGACAATTGTTGGAAGCATTGCAAGGCCCAGATGAAATTGCTGTTGTTAAATGTTCTGCACACACTAAAGGAAACAATTTTGTGTCATTGGGTAATAATTACGCAGATGAAGTTGCTCGATTTTGTGCAGAACAGGGATGTAATTTTACTGAGAAACATGTTGTGGAAAGCGAAGAAAAAACAGATTACAATGTGATGTTAGCTATGGCAGACTCATGGGGGGAACTGAAGCAGCTGCAAGATGGAGTCTCTGATCAGGAGCGGGACAGCTGGATACGAGCTTGATGCGAGAAGGGAGATGTGGATATATGGGTTTCGATTGATGGACGAGCTGTGTTACCGGAATGTTTGCTGAATCCCATGGCGAGGTTGATACATGGTGCTGTACATCTTGGCAGAGATGCAATGATGCGAGTGTTTCGCCAGAAATGGTACAATCCGAAGTTTCGGACGGTAGCTGAAGCTGTGTGCCAGAGGTGTGTCGCATGTAAGCAGATGAATGTAGGAAAGAGGACTGCTGTGACGTTGAGTCACATAGGTAGGTCAGGTGGACCTTTTAATAGAATGCAGCTGGATTTTATTGAAATGCCGAAGTGTAATGGGTTGAGGTACATATTAGTCATAGTATGTGTCTTTTCCAGGTGGGTGGAGGCTTACCCGACACGTAGGTGTGACACACTCACCGTAGCTAAGTTACTATTGAGAGAACTAATCCCGAGGTACGGTTTTCCGACCTCTTTTGAATCAGATAGAGGAACGCATTTCCACAGTGAAATCATGAAGCTGCTTTGTGCTGCCTTGAATGTAGACCAAAGATTGTACTGCAGTTACCGACCAGAGGCTTCTGGGATTGTGGAGCAAGTTAATGGAACTTTGAAAGCCCGAATGGCGAAAGTGTGTTCTTCGACATCTTTGAAGTGGCCAGATGCATTACCTTTAGTTCTCATGAGTCTCCGTAGTGTCCCTGATAGGAGGACTGGATTGTCACCCCATGAAATTCTTATGGGAAGGGCGATGCGCTTGCCACCAATACCTGCCACTACTTTGATTAACATCACTGATGATATGATTTTATACTATTGTAAAGGCCTGGCTGACGTGGTCCGTTCTGTGTCTCAGCAGGTGCAGACAGCAACGGTTCCAGCCGCAAGTGACCTGTGCCACGACTTGTGCCCAGGGGACTGGGTATTGGTGCGCAAACACGTGAGGAAGAGTTGCCTGGATGCTCGGTGGCGTGGGCCATATCAAATCATTCTAGTTACGAACACAGCAGTGAAGTGTGGAGGATTGCCGAACTGGGTACACGCCTCCTATACCCGTAGAGTTCCAGCACCCTTGGAAGAAACAGTCCCTCTCGAGAACGAGAACCCAGCTGAGGTGGCAGAGCCATCTGAGAGGGCAAGTCAAGCTGTAGGGGTTGCTGACACAGCTGGTTGTGCACTAAACCAAGCCGAAAGGGAACGTGAAAGTAACACTGAAACGGACTCGGAAGAAGAAGAAAGAGCTGCAGTGGGCAGTACCGAGTAAAATTCTGCTGAAGAAGAAAGCAGTGCACAGGGTACCAGTAGGGAGAGTGGAGGTGCCACAGAAGCAGAAAGGGTTTGGCCCGTGAGTCAGAGACGGGTAAACTTGAGATCGGCACCAAGAACAGATCTCGCCCCAGTTTCCGAAGAATCAGAAGCAGAGCCAAGTGACGAAGATCGACCCCAAGGTGCTCTGAGAAGATCGAAGAGAACAAGAGTGCCGTGCCAAAAGTACGCCTCACCAGAGTGGGCATACACAGTGACTGGTGCCAGGTTTACTGAACACGGGAAGGTTGAGATCGATCACACTGGTCAGCAGTTTCCCGTTTCCGAGAGTGGAAGTGTTGTTGAGGATTCCAGGATTGGAGATCGAAGGAATATTGACCATCAATATTCCGAATTCGCCACTTTTGAGCATCATCCGTGGTCTGATTTTGGAAACGCTGGACTTCCCAACCTTTGCAGTTATACCAGCTCCCCAAGAACTGACAACCCTTAAACTTGAAATTTTGCAGGAGGTCCTAGAGCTGTTGGGATTGGCAGTTATTCTGGACTGATTGTAAAATTTGCTGTATATAAAGTTTGAAAAGAAAATAACCTAGGCCCGAGAGGAAGAAGAATACATTTAGGGATTGTCCGTTGGAAGGCGAAGAAGAACTAGGGAAGTCTTCCTGATCCAAAGAGATGAGAAATTGAACTTTGTTAGAGGTTTCCCCGGTTTAAGAGAGCAGCTGAACTGAATTGCTGGATGAGAAAGAGACTTGTGTCAGCAGAGACTGTACTGAACATTGAGAACATTTCAAAGATGGCGGAACCTGGAAATACACACCGTAGAGCCAAAATAGTGATAGGCACACTGTTAGGGGTAGTGATAGCTGTTATATTTGCAGTAGTAGTAACTTCGTACACGGTGGCCCATAGAGGGGAGGGTGAGGTTCAGGGAACACCCACCCCTACCACTCTAGGACAGGGAGGGGTCACTATTAGAGATCAGAGAGCTTGGACGCCTGAGGAGAGTCGTATGTTTCATATAGATTTGTCTAGAGCTGATTTTAAACTTAATGCTTATGCGAAGCTGTTGTATGAGTATGTTGATGCGATGGATGCGAAGCATTGTTATGTGTGCATGCAGTTGCCTGCTTCAGTAGACAAAGGTATTAGATACCATCATCTCTCATTGACATATGGGATTGCTTGTAGCCTATTGCTTAGTTTGTTTTATGAAAGGAAACAGTTTGAGTATTTCTTTTCAAATTATGATACAGTACTTCCTGAAGTTTCGGCATATAAGCATTTGAGTAAGTATGATTATTACAAGTCAGAGGATAGACTTCGGAAGTATTTCATACCGACTGTGAAGCTAGATACAGCTTATGCTCATAGACATAATTTGACATGTTGGTTGTCCGAAACGGAAAAGAAGTTCATAGGTCAGATAGAGGATAGGTATAGAAAACTGACCCAGACACGAGATACAGGAGATAGTCCAGTGGATTGGACTGATGAGGAGAGATGGCACAAATCTAAGGGAAGTTATGGACCGATTGCATTAGATGAAGTACAGAAGGGGAAATTGTGTGTTGCCCGTCCTCAAACTCCTAAGGAGAAGGTTCCAGTGGGGCATAGGACGTGTGATCATACCTTTACCATGGAGGACTCTGCTAAGAACTTCTTGCAAGGTCCGGTACAGGTGATTCCGACTGTGTATTATGTATGTGGGAGGAATGCATATGTGAAATTGCCTGCAAATTGGTATGGTACGTGTTATTTGGCTATCATTTTCCCAAAGATTTATCATGCTGAAGATTTGAATCTACTAGAGACGGGACGTCATTCTAAAGTGCGTAGAGCTGTATGTGCAGGAGTGGTGATTGGTGATATATTCGGAGTGACTATACCTAGTTTGGGTGTGGTCCTGAATGATGTGAAAATAAGAGGCTTGGCGACTGTGGTGGATGAATTGTCAATGAATACGGCAAGGTCATTGCTGTTGGTGAATGGAGAAATGTTATCGATACAGAATATGGTTTTGCAGAATCGACTTGCGTTAGATGTATTTTTGGCAAAAGAGGGCAGAGTCTGTAAATTGCTGAAGGTCCAGGAATGTTGCACGTATATTCCACACAATAGTAAGGACCTGGAGAAATGCATAGACAACATTACCACAATCCATAAGGAAATAGTAGATTTGACAGAAGAGAATGTGTGGGAAAAGATTGCTCAAGGATTTGGTCGAGTGGGGACTTGGTTTGCGAACTTGGGAATGGGATTTCTTGGATCTGTGTTGAAGCCAATAATAATTGCTGTGGTTTGTGTGATCTGTCTGTGGGGACTCGTAAGATCCTGGAAAATGGTACAGAGGGAATAGGGTCGAAAGAGCCCTCAGAGCGAATGAGCAGAGAATGGCGAGATTGCAGGACCGTCAATATCAGAATCTTAAAAGGATGGAAGGGATCCGACAGAGTAGAATGGTAACAAGTACCGTTTAGATCAGCTTCTTATTTCAGGAGAAATGAGAATATGATGTTGTGATGACAGTTGTCATCAAAGGGGGAACTGATGTAGCGCCTAAAGGTTTTGAAATTTGTAGGGGTGCATCATATTCACCGTTAGTTGGCACCCGCATATAATCAATGTATATTTAGATGTGTTGTGCGAAATGTATTAAGAAATGTATTAGCTATATCGCAACATAGAAGTGTTAGAGATGTGAACACATATTGTGAATGTATTCAGTAAAATGCATGACGATTAGTTTCCGTTCAATGCAATGTATTAGGTTAAACATGTGACATCATTAAAATTACTCATGTAGGTCGCTTATTCATGTATATGAAAGTAAAAGCACTAATGCTTAGAATGTGATTTAATAGCGTGTTTAACCGAGTAGAGGCCCGAATGCACATATATCGTTGAGAAGAAAGGCCTGTTATTTCTTATGTTAGCTGAATGCGGTAGGCCGCAATGATTTATTCTGGTAGAGGTTTTGGGCTGCAGTAAATTGTAAAGTTTAAAGATGCGAAGTATTTCTCCATCCCATGATCTCACCGCAGGTGCAAGGACAGTTGGTTCATTAGTAGAAAAGGTCTTTGTCTAAGAGTTGAATTATGGGGGAAGCCAGACATGGGAGTACTTTGGAATGTGCCAATCGCAACTCCTAGTGCGGACGGTGTCTGGGACCCAAGGCCAAGCTGATGGACGATGGAGGATGGACAGCTCTGGATGGAAAATTACTGGAAGAAGACCTGGTCGAGGAGGTGTCCCGGAGGGCGTGTTCTACGATTTGAGGTTTTGTATTAGGGAGAGCGACCCGTGGGTTGAGCAGAGAGGTGGGCGAGGAGCTAGAAGGAGCACTTTAGATCAAGCTCTCTCTAAGTGAAGACTTCTTAGGAAGTTTCACTTCTGACACCTTTTTACGATTTCTTGGGTCTTAAGGGAATGTTAAGCAGGGATGTCATCTAGCATAGAGTAGGGACAGAGATGCTTCTGTTTAATGATTCTTAATATTGACATTGAATTGGTAGTTATCTACCTCATGCATTTAGAAGTTGTACTTTTGTTTATATTTAGTCGAATGCGGATTCTTCGTAGAGTAGCATTTGTGTTAGTGCCTATTTACCTGTTGTGCCTTGTGCTAAGGTGCCTATATCTGCAGATGTTTAAGTTGATAATAACATTCTGAGAGCAATAGAGATTGAGTTTCGAGTCCTTAATTATATCAAATTGCGGAAAATATTCTCTGATAATTGTGGTTGCTCCCTCCACGCTATTGGGCAAGTAAAAAGGTTCAATCGACCAGAGTGGGTTCTTGGAGATAAATGGAAAACAAGAAAATTGGGCCCCAGCACTGCTATACTGATAGATGTTGTTACATGGCACTGTATACCTGATCATTTCTCCTTCTTGTCTCACATGCCTGCAGCTCAAGGTACACAAGCGTAAGGCCATGTGGAGGGCCATTGCAGCGAAGGTGCAAGCCCTGGGGGTCTCAAACCGACGGCACACCCACTGCCACAAGAGATGGGATGACATCAGCTGGCTGGCAAAGAATGTGGCAGAGATGACCCTGGGGCTGCTTCCTCGCACTGGGCGTCTGGCACGGCGCAGCATGACACCACTAATGGGGTGCATCTTGGCAGTGACACAGCCTGAGCTGGATGCACGTTTGAAGGAGCATCAGCAGCAAGCCAGGGGTTTGGGGAGTCTGACTTTGGATGGGAGTGGTTGCATGTGTACAGAGCCTGTGCCAGTGCTGGCCTCTGTGATGTTGGTAGTGTGATGCTGTGGCATGTAAGTGGCTGCTGGCCTGGGTGCCTGTGGCATGCATTTGCCCTACCTGTACTTACAAAGTTGACTTGGAAGCTGTGCCTTCACATTACATTCTGAGTTGTGCTCTTCAGGTTTCTTCTCCATTGGTGTAGTCTTGGGAATCTCATGGGAGGGAACGGCAGTGTGCCCAATCTGACTGTGCGTACATCAATGCGTCCATTACATGCACCCATATTGGGGAGGGCTAGATATCTTACAGCAATGGGCAGCATTCTATTGTCCCCAAGGTACGACATGGTGGGTGGCATGGGCTAATGTCCATTGTGGACTGTCATGTTGTAGCCTGGGTCTGTGTTGTCCCCTCCTGTTACATCCAGTTATGTCAATGGCAACAAGTTGTGTGCCCCCATCATGTCCCTAGGTGTGCTCAGAACTAGTTGTGTGTCTGTTTGAACAGAGCCACAAGCAGGGTGTTATGTTGTGTGGTCATCACATGGCACAGTCTTGCCTGAGTTTCCAGTTTCCATGCACTGCTTGAGTCTATGTAGTGAGTTGGCACAATGTGATTGCAGAGGGAGGTGTGCAACATGTAGATTTGCTCAACTTTTGTCATGCATTGCTTGCATATGTTTGTTATGTTTTTGCCACTGACCTGACTCTACATCTCTCTCTCCCATGCAGCATCACCTGTGGTTACAGAGGGACAGGAAACGGACACCAGTGGGAAGAAACTAACACCACAGCTGCCCAGGAGTCCAGTGACACTGATGTCACCAGCGCATCAGAGGGGGACAGGAGTCTGCTGGAGGAGTCCCAGCCTGAGATGCAAAGCACCACATCATCCTATGCCAGTGGGGATGCATCCATGTTGGAAGGCACAGGAAACGGGGACTCTGCATCGACTTCCACCACACAGCGGCCATTGCCCACATTCCCAGCCACTTCCTCTGATGCTGCTCGTGTCCACCTCAGTAAGAGGGGAAGAGTGTCCTTCACCCCTGGCACTACTGCCATCAGTGCTGAGTCTGTGAACCTTTTGCGCCAGCTGTGTGTAGGCTAGACAGCTCTCCTAAATGCCTTCATTGACCACGACAAGAAATTTGCCCAGGTGGTTGCATTCATGGAGGGCATACATTCCGACGCGGGTGGGCGGCTCAGGACAGTCCAGGCTTTGTCATCAACAGTGACGACTGCCCTGCAACAGGCACATTCTCACAGTCCAGCTCCGGTCCCTTTGTCCACCTCCCTGGCAGTGGCCACATCTGACGATAGTGACCATGGTCCACATACATCAAAGTCATGATACAGCACATGGAGCACACAGCAGCAACAACCCAAGCGGTCCTGTGCACAGACACCATCCCCACAGAAGAGCAAAAGGCACCCAAGAGCACAGGGAGAAAAGCCCATCAGGCTACACCAGGGGACAAGTACACATGCCTCAGTGGCATCCCCATCCAAAGACTCTCCTGCCCCTAATGCATCGCGCAAAGATAGTTGTACAGTGTCTGTGCCCACCAAGGAGGTGGTGCATGCCAAGGGTACACCTGGGAAGGGCTCAAAGGCAGTATCACCAACTACCTTGACTCCCATTCCAAGCCCAGTGAAGCAGGGGCCAGAGGGGACTGTAGGGGTGACACCTAGTAAACAGGGGAAAGGGGGGCAGAGGCGAAGCAAGGCAAAGCATTCCGCTGCTTCCAGCACATCACCAGAGTTGCTGCCAGCACCTGCACCTGCTGCAGCAGTGGTGGTGAGTGTGCCTGTTGTGCCCACACCACTTCCCATTGATCCACAGTCAGTCAAGCCATTTAGGATCCCCAAGAAGTGGAAGGGCAACCCTCCACAATCTCCCAGCCACACCGTGACTCCCATCTGCATGACTCCACCTCCACGTGCCACTACACCACCTGGTCCAAGCAGCCCTCCAGCCTGCCAAGACACTGATTGCTCTACCTCAGCTGTTCCGCTCTCTCCCCCTTTAAGTGCCCTGACAGTCCCCGATGCACAGCCAGCTCCCAGTCTGCCTGACAGCCAAGTCTGAGTGGTAGTCACCATCACACACCTGTGTCTCACACAGGAGGGCCTGTACTGCACATTGCTGCCCCCTGACTGTATTGCTGGTCATGGAAAGGTACAGTCGCACCCATTCCCTATGCAGCTTCTCATGGACATGCTCTGCACTCTGCCCTGGCCACTGGCCTTGTTGTTCACTGCTGTGTTGGACCCTTGCCTGTGCAGCTTCTCGTGGACATACTCTGCACCCTGCCCTGGCCACTGGCCTTGTTGTTCACTGCTTTTTTGCCCTTGTCTGTGCAGCTTCTCATGGACATACTCTGCACCCTGCCCTGGCCACTGGCCGTGTTGTTCACTGCTGTTTTCCCCTTGCCTGTGCAGCTTCTCATGGACATACTCTGCACCCTGCCCTGGCCACTGGCCTTGTTGTTCCCTGCTGTGTTGGACCCTTGCCTGTGCAGCTTCTCATGGACACACTCTGCACCCTGCCCTGGCCACTGGCCTTGTTGTTCACTGCTGTGTTGGACCCTTGCCTGTGCAGCTTCTCATGGACATACTCTGCACCCTGCCCTGGCCACTGGCCTTGTTGTTCACCGCTGTGTTGGACCCTTGCCTGTGCAGCTTCTCATGGACATACTCTGCACCCTGCCCTGGCCACTGGCCTTGATGTCCACTTGTGTTTTGGACCCTTGCCTGTGCAGCTTCTCATGGACATACTCTGCACCCTGCCCTGGCCACTGGCCTTGTTGTTCACTGCTGTTTTGCCCTTGCCTGTGCAGCTTCTCATGGACATACTCTGCACCCTGCCCTGGCCACTGGCCTTGTTCACTGCTGTTTTGCCCTTGTCTGTGCAGCTTCTCATGGACATACTATGCACCCTGCCATGGCTACTGGCCTTGTTGTTCACTGTTGTTTTGCCCTTGCCTGTGCAGCTTCTCATGGACATGCTCTACATTTTGTGCCTTACTCTTCTCTTCTCATGGTGCCTATCTGTGCAATTTGTGAATAAAAACAGTTGCTACAGTTGTCTATTTTGTCAGTGTCCTTACTGAATAAAGTTATGTTGCTGTGTGTAAATGGTTTACTGTGCCACATGGTCTGTGTGGCACTTCAACATGGTCAATATTTGGGCTCACTTGCTCTCTTTTTTTCAGGGGTGACAGGGGCTTTAGTTCTTCTTGGCCCAGATAATTGTGGTGGCAATGGTGTCAATTTTGAATGTTTAGCAGTAGTCATTTACTTGATTAGTTCATGTTGGCTCTATTGTACACATGTCAGGTTGGGGGGCACTGCCAGCACAGGGTGGGTTTCTGCACACAGTATTTCAGGCAGGCTGTCCAGGGTTATCATGTGTGTGTTCTTCCTATATGTGTGCCCAGTGGTATATGTGTGTGGTCATCTTGTGATGGCCAGTCATCCTAGTCCCGTGGCTTACTTTCCATGTGTGCTCTTGGATGACCAGGTATTGTGCAGTGTGAAGGGGGTGAGTTTGTAGAGTATTGATGTGTGCAGGCCTGTGCAATGTCAACTACACACATGTGTCACCCAGGAGTTGTGTGCCTGTTGTTTTGACTGTTCATCCCTGTGGATGTGGTTGTATGCCCATGTGTGAGTTGTATGTTGTGCACTGTGCAGTGTGTTGGTGTGTCCTTGCAGTTCTGGCTGACTCCTACTTGTTGTTTTTGTCACTTGTGAGTATGCAGAGGGTGTTTCTGGCAATTCAGTGTTGTGTTTTGTTGCACATCCCTGTGTCTGGTGACTGTTTGTGGGGTCTGGGCAGACCTGCTGCTCCCCACTGCAATTGTGGTTATGTTTTCTCATGCCTTGCTGTTCCATGGTGCCTTCTTGCCTCCAGTGTGGCATGTTGTGTGTGTTGTCATGCCATTCCCTATCTGTGCTTCAGCTGCCTACCCATTGTGGGTCTGCTCTCCCTCTCTTTGTGTATGGCACACTCCTGCCATGTCCCCTACTGACATGCAGTACACTGCACTTTGGTGTCAGCTGTCCCCTTGGTTGCCATGTGTGTGTGCCTCCCCATCACTTCATTTGTGCCACTGTGCTTTGTGGTGCAGTTCTTTGTCCAGGGTCAATGTGTCACTCAGTGCATTTCCCCAATGTGTCATGTGTGATGTTCTGGTGTTGTTTGTCAGTCATGGTTGCTACTATGCAGTTCAACTGTGTGTGCTGCCCAGTCCTGTGGTCAAGTTGATTCCACCTTTGTGTCCCAGACTTGGGCTTCTATTGGGTGTTGTGTTGGATTTATGTGTGTTGCTTGTGTTATTGCTTCACTTCCTTGGTGTGATGTTGTCTTTGTGCTGTGCTGGATGGTGTTGTGTGGGTTGCTGTTCTGTCACTGATGTCTGTGTGTGTCTGGTATGCTTGGTGTGTACACACAGCTTGTTGTGCTTGCTGTGCTGTGTGTATGTTGCCTTGTGTTTGCCTGTTGTGCATCCCCTGATGTCATGCTATGTTTGTTATGTGATTGTTCTGCCTGTGCATCTGTTGTTTGTTTGCTGTGGCTGTGTTGTTCTGTGATGGTGCACTTCTTGTGTGTGTTGTGGAATGTTGTCTGGGCATTGTTCCTGGGTGATGAGGTTGTGCACTCCTGTTGTGTCTGTGCTCCCATTGCCTTTCCCCACTTTATCTGCACAGGGCATGTCTGTTGTTGTTGTTGTGGCTCTGTGTGTGTTTCAGTTGGGTGATGTGTTTGTCTGTTGTATTTGTTTCCACATTTGTGGTGGCATCCCTGTGTGTGTGTGTGTGATGTTTGTGGTTGAGCTCAGGGTGTGTGGTTGTTTGTGTGTGTAGTGCCTGTCAAGTATTGGCAGCCTTCAGTGTGTTTGGCACTGGTGTTGTGTGCTGCTGGTGTGAGGGGGGTATGTGTGCAGATTCTTACTGGTGTTTGTCAGTCCTGAGGTGTGTAGATGGTCCCTGTGTGTAGTGCTGCTTGTGTACTCCTGTGAATTAGTTGTATGTTTGTGTGGCTGTTCCCAGTTTGAATTCAGGGCCTTCCTTTCATCCTTTCATCCTTGTGCCTATACATGGTTTGCCTTGGTGACTCCCTGTGTGGTTGCACTGAACTGTCTGTGGTTTGATTTCACTGACTGTGCCAGCCATGTGTGCTTTGATGTGTGGGTGTTGTGCTCTGTTCCTGGTGTTGATGTGATGTACACATGCTTGTTGTGTGTCTCCATGGCCCACTTTGGTTTCCCTATTTGTTGTGCTCCATTGCTGTTGGCATGTGGGGTGTGTATGTGTGTGTGTGTTAGTCTGTGATATGTATGTGTGACTGTGCAGGCTGTGTGTCCATTTGGATGTTGCTTCCTTGCGTGTGTTCATTTGTTGCTTGTCCTCATTGCTTTTTCCCTGAGTGTGGTGTAGTGTGTGTTTCCCTGGCCCTGTGCTACTGTGCTGTGTGTTGTGTGTTCCTGTGCAGTCACGCCTGCATTGTGTGTCTCCATGATTGTTGGTTGTTTGGTGCAGGGTTTGTATTGCCCTGGCTTGTTGTTGTGCATGGGGTCGACTGGAGGGGCACATGGCATGTGCCTTCATGGGGTGTGCTAGTGTGTGGGTGTGGCCCTGTGGTCTTTGTGCCCTGCCCATGCCTGGGACTGGTCCTGCCTTCTGCATTGCGCATGTATTTGCTTGTGTTCGCCGCTGCATTGACGTGACTGGGACATTGCTGCATGGTGGCGGTAGCTGTGTGTCCAGTATGCAGCGGGGTGAATTTGTGGCAGGTGGGTGATGTGTGGGTGCCCTTGGGGATGTGTCCCTATCCCCCCTGGGGTGTCTGATGTGGATTTGGACCCTCTGTCAGGCCGTGTGTTGTGTGTTGTGTTAGTGCGTATCTGCGGCGGCCGCCGCGGCGGTCCATGAGTTCCTGGTGATGTAGCAGGTACAGCACCGGAAAGACATGTAGAGCTGGGTCCATTGCGGTCGTGTCTGGGTGGTGTGGACCGGGAGTCAGGTTTCGCGCTCCGCTGTCGAGTTTCCGTCATCTCTGGTTGGGCGGTGTCTCCTCTGCGGTGCGTCTGCTTGCTTGAGCCATCCTAATTTGTGGACCGGGGCGGACGTCATTCCGCACGGTGGAGGGTCTCCATTGGCTCCCACCGCCGCGGTGGCGAGCGCACTTTGATGGCGGTGCGCGTCGCACCGTGGCGATCGGGAATTGGCCTATGTTCGACCTTACTAATATGGCGGACGTGATGTCCGCTACTAGCAGGCGGAAAAAGGCATTTTTCCGTACCACCTGCGCAGTGGTGGTCCCACCGCCCTACATCCTAATGGATCCCTAAGTATTAACTTGCCTGATTAATTGCTATAGAAGTCCTCGCAATATCGTCCCACACGAAATTCTGCCTAAGCCTTTTCTTCACATTTTCATCCCGATCCTCGTCGCCGTTTGAAGTGTCAATGCGGTCCGGAATAATAACATACAAAGGTATGCTTTTCACACAAGTATTTATTACGTATTATAAGACCCGCAGTCAGCTGATAAGAGTGGTGACTGCGAAGCAACAGCTGTTGGAAGAATCCGTACACTCACAGTGATGTGAGCTAAATAGGGGGTGAGTATTCTATGTGATGTGGGGAGGGAGCTGACCAATAGGGATAAAGTGGTGAACAAACATGCAGCTAAAAGCTTTCTAGTATTAACATATACAACACGGACCTCTTTGCAATAGATTCAATATAAGGAAAGTCACAAATTTAGATGCCACAGATAATTTCCATATTTGAACGGACCTCTTTTCAATAGCGAAAATTCTAAAATACATGAAAATTCAAGTTAAGCAGCATGATAGCGCTCGTCACATGTATAGAGATGGTAAACGCCATCTTGGAGTAGTTGCTAACTACTACAGAAATATCCAATGTTAAATTTGAATGGCAACGATTCTAAAATACATGAGCATTCACACTGAATAGAGTGATTCCGCCCATCACTATTGTGAGGATGGTAGGTGCCAACTTGGGGTGGTTTCTAACTGCTACAGAAGTGTCCCTCATTGAAATGTTGTTGCCAACCCTGGCATTTTGCTACTGCATCTAGTACCTATGGGTGCAGAGGTTCCTCATCATGTCACTATCCATGTAATTTCTTCATTTAGTCCTCTCCAGACTGTATCGAAAGTGATATTCCAGGAAGATTCTCTTTCCTTCCAAATGTTCTCCTTGTCAGTTCCTGGTTCATGATTGACTCGTTCCAAAAGGAGCCATTTCAGGTCATCTTCTCTGTGTTTGAAATCTAAGCAGTGTCTAACTAGCGGTGCCTGTAATATCTGTGTTCTAATTGCAGATTTGTGCTCCGAGTATCAAATACGGAACTCTCTCCCTGTCTCTCCAATATATCCCAGGCCGCACGAGCAAAGGATAAGGTAGACAATATTGGAGCTTCTGCAATGTATCATATTTATCAATTGCCCTGATTTCCCTCCATATTTCCATTGTAAGGTTGTAATGGCAGAATCGCAGGTGTGACATTGGCCACATCTATGATTGCCTTTAACAGGGGGAGCCCATCTATTGTTGTTTGTCCATTGTCACGCTTTGATTGACTTCTGCTATGTACTAGTTTATTCTTAAGATTAGGATTCCTTCTAAAGGCTACAGTCAGCTTTTGTAATTGACCCTCCTCTATGTTGACCTTGAGGATCCTCGAATTTTTGTCCACACACTAATTTGTCTGCGGATTGTTTTTCTTAACCAAAAGTAAGTGCATCCCTGTTGTAATATTTGGCGCATTTGAGGGATTTACGCACTAGTCGTTTTGGATAGCTTTTAAGTAGTTATCGTTTCTGTAGCTGTTCTGCATGCACCTTAAATTCCTTAATGTTGGTGCAGTTGCGCCTTATTCTGAGAAATTCTTCAAATGGAATGGAGTCCTTTTGACAGGGTGGATAGAAGCTACTGTGTTCAAGGATGGTGTTTTTTGCTGTAGGATTCCTAAAATAAACTCACCTCTAATGTGCCCCCTCCTCCTGAGATCCATTTGTCAAGAAATTTGACCTTGTCTCTAGAGTATTTTGCCATAAACTTCAGGTTCTCATCACTGAAATTTAACCATGTATTGAAGTATAAAGGGTCTGTTTCTTCGCCTGTCCAGATGAAGAAAATATTGTCTATGAAGCTCTGCCAACATTCCATATTCTCATAGAATGGGGCTATTTCATTGAAAATGTGCTTGTGCTCATATTCTTCCATGAAGATGTTAGCCAAGCTTGGTGCACAGGAAGCCTCCATGCTTGTCCCCTTGACCTGTTGGTATAGTGTATCTTTAAATTCAAAATAGTTATGATGAAGAATGATGTCAAGACATTCAAAAAATGAAGCTGGTTGGTCTCTCCCCAGGGGATCTGGCCAAACGAGCTGCCACAGACTCCATGGCCAGGTTCTGGGGAATGTTGGTATATAGTGCTTCTATGCCAAGGGTGACCAGAATTTGTCATTCTTTATTAAACTACTTGCCATGTCCTTCATTGCTTCATCAATTGGACTTCACTAATGACATTGAGTAATGGCTATGTTTGACCCACCCACCAATGTCTATACACTCCTGTCTGTGGCAACACTTGGGCAGTATACCAATCAGAAATAACTATTTTCAGTTACAAATTGGCCTACACATGCATTTGTGATGGAATCAGACATCAACCTATAAAGACACGTAGATCATGTATGAAACAGTAGGGCAGATAATACTACAACAGGAAAAGGTATACATGCCAACATGTAACTACTAATACTGATGGCACCAGTGATGTTTGCTATCTCATGTTACTGCACAATCCCTACTTACCAAGGGGTAGTATTGCTCAGTGACAGCATCCAAAGTGCACTGGATGCTATTTCACAGGGAAGAGCGCCACCACAACATGAGACACGGTAGTGAGGGAGCATCACTCCTGACACACTGAAGACAAGTGGGGTGTTTGGTAGAATTGTTACAACCCACAAGATAAAACAACAAGAGCTGATTAATCACTTTACTCAGCCATGTGTCAGCCATAAATTGGTAGTGGGCTTGATTCTGCTGTGTTCCTGGTCAGAAAGAAAATAGGCAAAGCACATTAGCATGCACTTACTACCAGACATACACAACTAATAGCTCTTCTCCTGCGTCACACATGGGCCACTTCCATTATTGATGGGTAAATACCTGCTTGTAGCACACAAAGTTAGCAATGTAACATGTATGTCTCTGGCCAGGATTCACCACCTTGTAGCTGCTGTTGGGCTCCCTACCGCCAATCAAGCTCTGGGTAGGTCACAACCAGTATGCAGGCCATTATGGGGGGATCAGGGCCCGGTGCACACCCCATCCACATTGGGAGGACATCCCCAGCTGGACCTCCATAATCTTCTGGATCCAATGACTCAAGTCCTCCCACCTTTTCTTGTAATGGAAGCTGAACCAGTGACAACTGCTTAATGGGATATCATACTACATCTCTTGGTGGTCAGACCACCAAGCCACAGCGTCAGCGGATGGGAGAAAGCCGCCAAGCCGGCCGCATCCCGACTGCTGCATTTTGAGTTTACCACTGGGCTGGTTGCATGCTTCGGCTCGTAGAGTGAGCCTGAAGGTAATGCTGTAGCACTGCATCCCCTGCACTGTTGTGTGCGCACTGTTGCCATGCATCATGTTGTGCATGGCACCCAGTGTGCGCACGACTCTGCAGACACAGGAGGGCCCAACATGTGCCCCCAGCTACAATGCACAATGGGCTAAAATTTCCAGGGGCTCTGTGTGGGGCCCATTCCTTGCCTTTCTGCCGAACTTTTCATGGTGGTGTCCTTGCCATGAAAAAGTCGGCGGAGATGCAGGTTGGGATAGGAATGGCAGTGCCAGCATAAGCCCCGCCTCCGTTCCCCACCACTTTCCCCACCGCTGAGGGATTCAGGATTCTGCCGGTTGTCTTCTGCTGGTCTGACTGCCATTGTCATAATCAGGCGGTCGGACAAGCTTGGAGGCAGTGGTCGGACCACCACTGCGGGTACGGTGGTCTTGGGACTGCCATACTCATTATCAGGGCCTACATCTGAATGAGTTTGTGTGGTATATACTACCATCACAGGACACACCTTTTGCATATGTGGCACTGTTACAGGGTGTCACTGTTACAGGGATGACATTAAACATACCATTGTATGTCTTATTTGTTTGAATGTAATAAAAACTGGTGATTCACATATCAAAATCTCTTCAGGAGTAGCCAGCTATTTGCACAGTTAATGTGTCACAAGTGCAATAGGCCTGTATAGTGCAAGTATGACTAATGGAAAAGTGAAAAGAGATCTGTGGGAGTAAGGGGCGTGTCATTAGTAAATGTCACACATTAACAATGTGGGTCAATGAAAAGAAGTATCAGGTCCGGGGGTTACCTCAGTCACCATTCCAACTGTAGTCCATGTAAAAGCAATCAGGGCTACTATTTGTTCAGAAAACTAATTTTGGGAACATCCAAGGATCTACAGGTCTACAGGGAGATTACTATGTGCATCAGTTGTATTCCCACAGTAACTCTGACCTAGACTGGGCCATGGCCCTGACTGGGCACAACTCATTGTACGGCCTTGCTCTCTACAGGCTGAGCATACTGATCCCACATGAACATCACATTTCCACCAATTCAATACATAAAAGTACATCTTGTGGCCATCCAGTATGTGACCTCAAGGTTTTGTGGCACTCTGAAGGGGACTGTGAGGTATAGCTTGCTCCCAGACAACAGTTTGGTGAGGCCTGATGTGGGCTGAGTGATATGTGGGACTGTACACATAGCAAACATCATCCTCAACTCCTTCTGAGAGAGAGTATACATAAACAGCTCATGCTGTAAAGCCTATACAATTATTTGCACATTTACCATGATCTGATTCGCAAATATATCTCAGGTGTCATTAAAAGTATACATGCATAGATATGTGTATGCAACACAAGTAGGATGTTGTTCTTATCACACATCACAATGGTGATGTTAAGTACACAAAGTAGAGTGCTCCAAAATCCATTACATGATTATCATATAAATGGGACTACAACATGTTACAACAGTAATATGAATTCACTCTGGGACACAGAGGCACATTTTAGCCTGTGGGAATGGAAAGGATGGAGTTGAACAGAGTATAATATGTATGTGAGATAGTTACCTGTACCTCTGGTGAGCCACAGAGCTGGCCATACAGGGGAAGGACCTCTTGAACCACTTTCTCCAGCTCCTCTGAAGACAAGGCACAGGCCCTCTCACCTGCCTGGCCTGCCATGATTGCTTCTAGAGGTGTCAAACAGCAGCTAAAATGAAGGAGGTGTTGATAGCACCAGTGTCAGGAGGCAAGTGAGTTATTTTCCAAACCACGGTGTACATGTACACCACGTACGTGGTCATCAGCGTAGACAGACACAGCCATTGTGCCGTGACCATCACAATCACCAACGTTAGCCTATGGCTATGTCCACCTTGAATGAAACCGCCCACCCTGCGGTCGCCTTCTGCCCCCGGCGTCAGGTTCTGAATGTCCTGTATGCGAGGTCAGGCATCCGCCATTTAAGCGGTTGGAACTACAGTATTGGTGACTGTTGAGTGCATCACCACCACTTCAAATGTGGTATAACATGTTTATATATGTATAACTCCATTGCTCTGTAATATCCTTTGCACAAACATCAGTGGAGTGCATTACTGTGAATAAACGGTATATAACCGCCGTGCACTTTACACCGCTGGTGACACTGTTTTGAGAGAACAGTTCAAAATGTACAATATTAAGGTGCTCATGATACTTTTTGGGTGTATAATGTGCACATTTCTGTTACAGATACACATGAAAACCATAGTGAGGATTATATGTTGGACAGTATATAATTCTTATGTGAATTATGTGTAATGCTTTATGAAGCAGTTATGTTTTAAAACATTATTTTTGGCTTACTCTTCATATATGTTGCTCTGGACACTGTGACCGATGTTCAAAATTGTTTTCACTCCACACATAGGTACCCTGGGAGAGGCAGGAGATGATAGCTTGCAGTGCACCACCCATTTCCAGATATTTAGACCATGGAAGAAAGGGATGTCATCAAGAAGTTTTATTTGAATAGGGAAAAAATACAGGATTGCTGTCATCAGTTGGAGCTTGATCTCCTTCCTCAAAACACTAATCCCAAATGTATTCCACCTATTGTGAAACTTATGAAAGTATTGCATTTTCTGGGCACAGGCTCCTTTAAATACACCATATCTATACCTGGTGGTATGTCACAACCAATATTCAGTGATGTACTACAATACGTTTTTTCAGCATTAATGAGACACGTTGACAACTACATCCAGTTCCCTAGACGTGAGGATTTAGCCAATCTGTGAAGGTTGACTTCTATGGATTTGGTCGCATCGCACATGTGGATGGAATCCATATTACCTTAGTACCACCACAAGCCAGGTTGTTATAACAGAAAGCACTTCCATTCTATCAACGGGCAAGTTGTCTGCTTACCGGATATGTACATCCCAAATGTCTGTGCCCAGTTCCCAGGATCAGCCCATGATTCCTTCATACTGAGCAGCCGTGGTCTGTAGTAGGAGTAACTGCAGGGCGATGACGTGGGGAGGGGGAGGGGCAGGGTCGGGGGTAGTAAACTATGGATTACGGAGGTTTACAGGTAAGTTAACATATAAATTATGAAAACGAATTTTGTTGCGTGCACTGCATCGCATTTGGGGATGCAGTGCACGCAACGAAATTCATTTTATTAATTTGTATTTATATGTTAACTTACCTGTAAACCTCCGTAATCCATAGTTTGCTACCCCCCACCCTGCCTCTCTCCCTCCCCACGTCACCGCCCTGCAGTTACTCCTACTACCGACCGCGGCTGATACTGAGGAACAGCACCATACCCCAGCTGATGTCACAACTACTACCAGAGAAGGCCTGGCTTATTGGTAAGTTTGATCTGTCCTAACTTTGTGTGGGTGATGTCAGGTAGTATGATCAGAAAATATGTAACTTATTGATGCACTTATGTCTGTCTTCCATCTAGGAGACTGAGCGTATTCCAACCGTCTATGGTTGTTGCACCACTAAGGAATCCGATTACACCAGTGGAAGTCCACTTCAGTGAGGCCCATGGAAGAATATAGCGGCTAGTGGTGCGGACATTTGGGCTCCTGGAGGCTAACTTCAGATGTCTGTACAAGACTGGGGGATCCCTTATCTACTCACCCGGGAAGGTTGGTCATATCAAAGTGGCCTGCTGCATGCTCCACAACATTGCCCTGCGACAGAACATTCCTTATATCGCAGAGGATGGAGACCATGTAGTACCACCGGATGAGGATACTGAAATGCCAAATGATGATGATAGTGGTAAAGAGGAAGGAGCTGACTTGCGTCAAGATCTCATCGACAACTTCTTCTCATGAGTGTAAGTATGTTATGAGAGGTCATGACTTTGAATATTAAAGCAACTCTTGCCGTGAGGTGTTTGCTTAGGGGAAATATTAAGAAGCTAAAGCTCTCTAAAATTCTGATGAGAGGTGTTTGTGGGGGAAGGTTATGACATAAGCTCATGTTTTTTGGTATTGCTTTGTTTAGCTTAGATTTTGTCATGGACTGTCTTATCCAGAAGATGTCTTTGTGAATTGTGTCATCTGTATGGTTTCATAGCTAATTCCTTTGTTATGGTCTATTTTAGGTACCTTCACCATGACATCTTCATTTGGACATTTCAGAGTTGTGACATTTGTGAGTATATGATGTTGTTTGGATGTAGGAAGGAGACATGGATTGTTCCTGGGAATGTCTATCACAGACTTTGGGGGCACAAAACCTGTACCAATGCAGCTTGAACAGCGATAGGATGGAAGTTAAGAGAAATACATTGGACTTGTTCCTTGTCATGTGGTGGTCCTAATGCGATGTGTGTGCCATCATATGCTCCAAGAAAATGATGTTGTGGGCCCGAATCACGCTCCTCTTCCTTCACATTGGCTAAAATCCTCATTGTATGTAAACTCTATGTAGCTGTTGACGTGTCTCTTCATTGTAGGCAAAAGTACTTTTGGCACATCACTGAAATTTGCTTGTGACTTTCCACCAGATACAGCAACACTGCATTGGAATGACCCTGTGATCAGAAACTGTAGTACAGCCATGTGTCTGTTTATTGGTTTAAGTGTGAGGTAGGTGATATGGCTCCAACGGACAACATAGACCAATTGTATGTTTCCTGTTCTATAGGAAATTGTCTGATGTATCCCTTCCTTCTATGTTGTTAAGGTCTACACCTGAAAATGTGATTACTGACAGAATATTTGAGTCATGTGTGATTTGCTATGGTTCTGACATGCCAGCCTATGATTGGAACAATGGAATAAAAATGTTATAAGACAAGACACTTGTATATATTGGTGTGACAGTGCTGTGATCATGAGCTAAACATTGTGCACATGCAACATATCCATGCTTACACAAGTATCTTGTTTTGGCATTATAAACTTCACATGTGAGAACACAGGTACATTGCTAGATGTGAGATTCACTACAGCGCACAATTAGTTTGTGACTTGTGTATTTATTAAGCAGTAAAAGTGAAGAGATAAATTGTGAAAAAACAAACATTAAAAAAGTGAAGCAGGTATTCATGGTGAATTAAACCATGATTGTAGATGTCAAACTGTCTGAAGTCCAAAGTCCAAAATACTATTAACATCAGAAAGGGAAAAGTTTCCAGAAATTCGCCACAGAGTGAATGTGTTCCACACATTACAGTAAATAAAGTTTGAGGTTTCTTACTGGCGGTGCTGGGTGTCTTGCCATCCACACCTCTTGCATTTGTTCATGGACGTTCCTGATTGTGAACGTGGGGGGTATGCTGCTGCAGGGATAGGGAAGGGGTGTCTGCAGGAGTGTCTTCCTCTGGCAGGGCCTACATTATTGTGGCTGCCACAGATGTAGATGGCCCAGATGTAGTTAGACCACAGGAAGAGATGGATGGTGGTAGAACATATCTGTACAGGGTTGTGTTGATGTCCTGCAGCATTCCAATTATGGAGCCCATAATTGTGTTGTGGGTGACCAGTTCCTGGTTTATATCCCTCTGCAGCTGCTTTATCTTCCAATACCTAGCCCATCATGCCTTGGGTCTCATGATAGACTCCCAAGATGTGGTTGATTGTAGCCTAGTGTGACCCCGTGATCTCACTCAACAGACCCCAAATACTCCTTCCACTACCCCTACCCTCACATCCATGTGTCCTGGGCCCAGGGTACCCTCTCACCCCACTGGGTCCTGGTTCCTCTGTAACTTGGCTGTTGATTCTAACCTCAGAATCCAGGAATGGGGGGCAAAGATGGTAGTAACTGTGCTAGGTACACAGGTTGTGGGGACTGGGGTTGGCTAAGGTGTTGCAGCTGGGGTGGGAGGTGTTGGTATACCACAGTGAGACTCACTGTTGTCGTCTGCCCAGGCTTACCAAATGGGCCAACACCATCATACATGTCCAGGAGTGTTATCATCCTAGAGGGCTTCATCCAGGGGTAGAGTGGGAGTCTGTTCTGTGGTCAAGCTTTGCCCAGGTGCTGTGCCAGAATTACCTGTTGTGAAATAGAGAACATTGTTATTGGTGAAAGTGTGGTATCTATGTCCAAAACTCTGTGTCACAGTAAGTAGAGACCTAGGAAAAACAAAATAGTTAGAGAGTACTATTGTGATATATTTCTGTGGGATTGAACTTGATAACAAGACATTTGGAGACATTCAATACATGTAGTAGAATTGAGCAGCCCATTAAATGTGTTGACATGTTGCATTTTGGATTAAGGAATGAACATGACATCTCACAAACATTTAAGCCAACACAGTGGAGAAGTAACCTGTGTATATGATCATTCCAAGGCCTAGTTGTGCACAATACTGCGACCACACACCTTGGTTGTATATTTAGCATTAGTCATCATGTGAGCAATGCAGAGTCAATGGACCACCATCCATTTCTAATCAACTAACTTACCTTAATACCTTATGAATATGTGAGGTATGTTAGACTTGGCATCTTTGGTACGGTTTCCCCTGACTTTTTGCCTCTATCTCCTTTATTTGTGATGCTGTGCTGAATTATGTTTTTGGCTAAGATGCTTTGGGCATTTTTCCACTGCTGTTCAATTTCAAAGTGCAAGTGCTCCCTTTGTAAATTGTTATTATGATTGGTTCTCCCTGATTGGCATATTTGATTTACTGATCAGTCCCTAATAGAGAGCACTAAGCGTGCAGGGCCTGGAAAATCAAATACTACTAGTGGGCCTGTAGCACTGATTGTGCCACCCACGTGAGTAGTTCTGAAACAGTAACTCAGACATACCACTGCAGTGTCTGTGCTCAGTTGTTAACCATCATGATGACTTGGCAACTGCACCCACTTATCAGGGCATAACCTTACCTTTTCGTACATGTCAGTCACCCCTAAGGTAGGTCTAAGGTACCCCTGTGGGCATGGTACAGTGCATGTGAATGGTAGGACATGCCCTGATGTGTGTGGCATGTCCTGATAGTGAATGACTGCCAATTTTGTTTTTCATTATTGCAAGGCTACCTGCTCCCATAGGACAGAATGGGGAGTTTGTTTATACCATCTTATAAACATAACTGGCCCACGGAACAAGGAAGGAATATAAAGTTTAGTGTGCCTGAACACAGAATGTTAAAAATGCATATTTTAGTGAGAGTGAGGCACAGGGGTTCTCTACACAAAGACATTTTGGGGTCTATGTATTAGACCTAAAACCCCTGAACTTTAGACTTCTGGAATCAAAAGGAACCTTTGCCAAGGAAAAGAGCTGGAGAAACTGGGGAGGAGTACTGCCCTTGCTCTGTGTCTAGGGTTGGCCTGCAGTTGCTGTTTCTGCCAAGGAAAGAAGAAGTACTTTGCTGTGTGATGTGTCCCCGTCTTGAGGAAAGTCACCAAGATCTTGAGTAGAACTTGCCTCCTGTTTTGAAGTCTCAGGAACACAAAGACTTTACCCCCAGGTCCCCTGAACTTCCTTGCTGGGAGTTCTGACCTGCCAGGAGTGCCTGTTACTGTATGGGGCCTCTGTATGTTGTTTCTGCTGCTGGGAGCTGCAAAGCAATGCAATAACAAGAAAATCAAGACATCGCTCTTCTTGCGACAGTTTTTCTGACGCAATGCCGTGGAGCGAGAAGAATCTACCCGCACCGTCGCACCACTGCTGTGACTGACCGACGCAGCTCCTGTTTCCGCTGCAAGAATTGACGCATTGAGAGATCATGGCTGAAGAAACCGACACAGCGCCGCTCGACGCTGCCGCATCGTTCCCTAACGCATCCGGGATTTCTACATATCGTCCCTGTGCAGCAAGTTTTTCCCCAATGCATCACTTGAGGATCGGAGTCGTCTCAAAATTGATGCATCTCTTCCCCCTACAGACCGGACCCAATGCAACGCTCCCCTATGTCCAGCGGAACTGTAGCATTGCATCCACGAAGGTCTCAGGAATCGATGCATCTCTTTTTTGACGCTTCCCATCGCTGCGACTATTTGGCTTGGTGAATTTTGTCTCAACAACAGGTACTTTGCAAGAAATCAAGCATCTATAGTTTTCTATGGACTCAGTTGCTAAAACCTTGCTAAACGTCATTTTTCTTAATACTTGTATGCTCGATTTTTGTCATTTTGGTCTTGTTAAATTTAGATAAAGAGACATTCTTTTTCTAAACTGTGTTGTGTCCATTTGTGGTGTTTTCACTATATTACTGTGAGTGTTGGCACACATACTTTACACATTGCCTTTGAGATAAGCCTGTCTGCTTGTGCCAAGCTACAAAGGGGGTGAGCAGGGGTTATCTAGAGTGTGTATCTCCCTTTCCCTGACTAGAAGCAAGAATTCCTATTTGGACAAAAGTACCTACCTCTGCCTACTAGAGACCCCCATTTCTAACAAGGTGCATATGGTGTCACTCATGCCACCAATACTTTCTGTTGAGAAGACCAGGACAACATGAAGCTAAGCAGGCAGACATGTCTTTGAGGAGAGTATTGCATTTAGATTGCTCAGTTTATGAGAAATGAACATCAGTTGTAACATGGCAGACAAGTGAGAATGGGTAAAATCACTTTTGCATCTTGTTTTCCGTTACAGAAACAGGGCCTCATCGTAGTTGTAGTCATTTCAATCTCTACTTCCCAACACTTGACAAATAGTTAGTCTTACATACTTTACCTTACATATTGACACATATCAAGGGTCCTGGGAGGATAGTTTAATAGTATTACACTTACAGCTACCGTTCCAAAATGTGGCATGAAATGTAGATTGATACCTATGATCTCGCATGCAACAATACACATTGACACTGACAATCAACCATCTCTGATACTTTGAGTGTTGCATGTTGGTAAAGTAAATAGCTCAAAAGAAAAAGCTGAGATGAGAGCATACAGAACATTGAAGTATTGTGACTGTCAGTGAGGTGTAACTTACCTGACCTCCCTCAGATATTCCTGTCAAGTTCTCAGAATTCAGAATGGCCAAGACCTTTTCCTCCCAGTGAAACAGTTGTAATGGGGCACTGGGAGGACCACCACCACTCTTCTGGGCCTCTAGGTGTTTTTTGGAGGCCAGGAAATGTACCTTCCCCCTCAGTTCATTCTACCTCTTCCTAATTTCCTCCTTTGTGCGTATGGTGGTACCAACGCATTCAGAAAAGTGACCCTGCTCCCGAGAAATGTAATTCTATTCTGTAAATAACGTAATATCACTTGTTGTGATCAGAACAGAACAAAATATCACATAAATTCAGCTTCCCATAGTACAAATGTCCATTAATGATGAGAGACTTGATTGTAGTTTGTTTATCGTTCGTCCTTTATTATATAACAGTTACTTTCTTAAAACAGCCTACAATTGCTCTGCCGTCAAGGCGTTTCATCCCTCTTGGGACTTCTTCAGGGCTTGCCAACGTGCTGTTTCTGTAGTAAGTAAAATATATTACATCCGACCAATCTCTACTGGTAGTGCAGATCAATCCCTGTGTATTATTAAAAACGAGCGAAAGTCGTTTCTTACTGTCTCCGTACAGATATTTGATGTTTTTAAATGTAGACTTCACTCTATATCACAAAAATTCAAAATTCTTCACTAATATCAGTAATGCAATGTTGCCATCCTCACACTCATGCCGCACGTCCGTGTCTCTACAAAGTCAAGGGATGAAACGCGTTGGCGGCAGAGCAATTGTAGGCTGTTTTAATAAAGTAACTGTTTTATAATAAAGGACGAACGATAAACAAACTACAATCAAGTCTCTCATCATTGATGGACATTTGTACTATGGGAAGCTGAATTTATGTGATATTTTGTTCTGTTCTGATCACAACAAGTGATATTACGTTATTTACAGAATAGAATTACATTTCTCGGGTGCAGGGTCACTTTTCGGTATGTTTATGATGGTTTTTTAACCGTCTTTTGGGATGCATATGGGTCACATCTCAGACTTGCTGCACCAAGGGTTGATACGAATATAAGAGGCAGATTTATTAGTGACGTCTGGTGCTATTTTAAAAAAAAAGCTCTGACCCTAATTGTTGTACCAACGCATTCACTCTGTCCACTATTCTATCCCACATTTCCCTTTTTCTACTGAGAGGAGTATGTTGGAATCGGCTCCAAACAGTTGTGGCTCCACTCTTATGATTTCATCCACCATGACTGACAACTCAGCATCAAAAACATGGATTTTTTGGCGTACCATAACTCTAAATTAAAGTGAGTGACAATGACTAAAGAAAAACATCAAGGGAAGTTAGAAAAAATGCAACAAAAGTGTGTGGAGAGTGTGAAACAGGATAGGGAAAAAAGGGCTGCCTTATTGCACCAAAAAAAATGTCTTGCTGTGCAGCAGTGAAGAGGTAAAGGATCACGCTCTGGGATGGGGTGTGTTTTATGGTGTGATTTGCAGGTGTGTTCACCTACTGCCATCGGGGAACCTCCACAAAGGGACCACCAGTAACACTGTGTTTTCATGATCAGCTTGGTGGGAAGCCATGGCCCTGACGGCGAGGGAGTACTCATTGCCAACATTGCAGTCTGCCACGGCCCAAGCGGGACACACTCCTTCGATGCGTTCGGCAGTTGAGGCTGCATGCATCATAATATGGTATAATACCTGAACTTAGCTCTTCCATGCATTAGATCTTGACCTTAACATTCCACCGACTCTAGAAACAGATGCAAAACCGTGTACTTCAATGGAAGTTTTCCCTCTTTGCAAGGAGTGCACCATAATGCCCTTCAAGGGCTTTTAATAATATTTTTGGATCTTGATGTTACCTCCTAGAAGGGACCACCAAGCATTTTTGTTATTGTTCTAGAGGCCTGCTGGGAGTGCAGCAGCCACCCCCCCAAACAACTTAAAAAAAGAAACATTGTAAGTCTCCTGCATCATGAAATCCATGACCCCAGGAAAGCCCTCCCATATTTTTTAAAAGCACTCCGAGCTGGAAGTGTATGGGACCCCTTATGCTTGGTTCAACGGCTGCATTTTGTGACCTACAAAATGCTTTTTTTAACCCTCCAAGACATGTTACATGTTTTTAAATAATACTTTACTGAATCTATTTTGTGACAATCACTATTAATAAACATTGTAATGTGTGAATATATGAAATATACATTTGATTTTAGTTATTGGCTACTTTTTGACACAGGCAATAGATTTGCTTTATATATTTTGATGTTCTGACCCTTCGACAAGCTAGTAGGTCTGTCTTACTTAAAATGTACCCTTTAAATTATTACATTACATAGTCAGCTTTGCACAGCAACAGGAGCTTACAAAGGGTCTTGCCACAGGCCAGGCCCTACACCCAACCCTACACTACTATTGCCTGAAGGCCATGCATGGCAGGGGTTTGGTGTCCATGGGAGACTGGGTGCAGGACCTGCCCCTGCGCCCAACCCGATGCTGCGAACTGCAATAGACATCTGACTTTACATCAAAAAAGAAATAGAAATGTACTATAAAAAACCAAGGTTAAAGTGACATTTTACTATAAAATGGAAATAATATATTGCATTGCCTTTGAAAAGAACTCAGAAATCCACTGAAAACATCACTGAGTTTAAAGTGATGTTATAGTTATTTGAAAATTTCTGTTAAAATGTAAGATTTCAAACTCCTAAAACCGCTTAAATTCACTTGTAATGGAAGTCAAGTATCTATAACTTAAGCCCTCGCCATGCACTGCTTATGACCTCACATATTACATCACTCCTTCCATGTTCTGTGACATCATTGATAGTATCACTGATAGCAGCTGAAATGACATAATTGATGACATCACTGTGCCTGGCAGGGGCACAAGCTATAGTGATATGGCAACTGTTTAAAAAAAAACACAGGCATATTGCTGCAATTTAATCACCAGTAAACACACTCTACACCAGCTTGAAGTCTGATTACATCCATGATTTGGGCACAACACTGCAGTCATGTTTCTATATTTCATATTGGAACGCATGAATATTAGAGTTAACGTCCAAGATTCTGATAATTTATTTCATATGTAATTACTGCTTTTCTCTTGGTTCATACATGTATCAGAATTTCAAATTCTTGTACTTATGGAGTGATTAAACATATTATTGTGTGTGACTAAGAATTCTACAACCCTTGCCAAAGTGCATATTAACTTATTGTTTCGTAATTTTCTTCAGATTCATCGGCAGGAATGGAAGGACAATCAGATCACAATGGTTGATTTATCTAATCTATCACTTCAAGTGTCTCTTTGTCTGTGAAGTGCAGTCTAAAATGTATTTATTTTATTGTGACAATAGTGAGCATACTATGTAGCTATAGGGGGGATGTAATTGTAGTAAATAATTTGTAGGACACAGAACTATTTAGGATGGATGTGCAAGGGGAAATAGTCTTAGTTACTGATGAGTACATTTTGTCCTGTGATTAATTAATTGTGCTTTTATAAAGTACTACAACTACTAAACAGTTTCTTCTTTATTTCCTCATTTAAGTACCACCAAAGCGAAGGAACAGGCCAATGCCTTCCTCTTTACAGTCTAGCACCCAGGGTGTCACCACAACTGGCACCGCAGCAGACCAGACTCCCTCTGATGCTGTTAGGTCAAGTTTATTTATTTGATCTTCGTAGATATAACAACCATTCTCACCTAATTTTCATCATGACTTACTGTATTTCCCTTTTTCTTTACTTTTCCTGTTTTCTTAATTTCTCTTTAATCTGCTTAAGCGCATGTGCATTCCAGACACCTCCCAGTGTTTCCTTTATATTACTTTCTATTTAAGCAGCCTTCTTCCTCTTGTCTCAAACTTTTTCCCATCTTTGCCCCTGTTTTCCCGACTGTGAATGCAAAGTCTTTATTATCCCTTCTTTAACTTTTCCATTCATTTCTCTATCCTTTTATCGTGGTTTTCCTAATCCTTCTTTTCGAAGCCTCTGTCCTCACTATTAAAAAACGTGTTTCATATCTTTGAAAAGTTGGCAATTTGATTTTTAAAATGTAAAAGTACATTTTTCAAAGCACTTTTGTTAAAAATAATGTCAAGGTTGTTAGGTGTTGTTTTTCACTTGTGCAAATACTGTGGTTGACTGTGTAAAATTAATAAGGGTCTGATTACAACTTTGGTGGTGTGAGAGTGGGACACCACGCCACTGCCCAACTCCCACACCACCAAAGCTAACCACCACCTGCCTGCTAGGTTACGAGTTTTCTAGTGGTTTGGCAGGGGGCTTTGCCCTCCCACAGCGGTGCCTATAAGAAAGGCACTGCAAAGGGAGCATCAAAGGTCATTCCTGCATGGCTCGGACAGTCCATGTAGGTGCTGGCTGATTGTCAAAATTGAAACATTTGGTAACAGTTTGGTGCTCCAGTGAACTACTCAGCCTGCCTGAACGTAAAGAAGCTTATTTTTTATTTTTGCACATATATATTTACACACATACATACTGAGTGCTTTTGTTTCTGGTTCAGGTAATGTTGCATCACAAATTGGCCTATTATGTTGTGCTGCAAAAATTAAAATCACAGTATCCTCCTCTGAAAATGTATATATACATTTGCAATTTAGTCATTTCCTTGAGCCCCTCCCTATGAATTTAATTGTTAATTTTATTTGCGCTTTTTATCAATTTCTGCATTTTATCTTACTTATGCGAGTGGTCCTTCTGGATTAAGTAATGCCACATACTGAAAAATATAGAGAAGTATGTGGATTCAAAGTAAAAGAAAAGTCTCTGTGACACAGAATCACATAGTTCTAGTGGCCCTAGACAACCAGCAACAATGTGTGACTGTCTGACTATAGATTCCATGTAGTAAGTGGGACTTGACCATCCAGCTGTCCCCGTTACAGTTTCCCAGTGTGTGACAGGTGCTGCAGGCCATCACCAGTGGTAGACAGTGATGTGGCTATGACCAACAAAAAATGGATATCATAACAGTGACCTACCATCGGTTCATCATGCTGGAAGAGAAGGAGGTTGAGGCAGTGGTAGCCAACAACACCTCCAAAACTGCCATGCCAGTGGAACACAAGATTCCAGCACAGCACCGATCCCACTGCAGGCACCAAAGCCTCCCAGTAATCCCACCAACCACAAAACCAGCTCAATCTCCCTTCTTCTCAAGCACAGAGGTCCACTTACAGGAAATGGTGTAAGGCCTCCGCCAGATTTGAGGCAGCCAGAGCCAGATCCTGGGGCCATATTGGAGGAACTTTTAGAAAAGTAGTGAGGGAAATGGGTAGGTCTGTTGTGAGAGGTGTGGGTGGTACCAGTTGTGAAAGTGGTGATTAGTTAGGTGTTTTTGGGAGGGGTTGGACCAGTTGTGGTTGGCAACATTTTGGGAAGGGGTAGAGTGTTAAGAGAATTTCAGAGTTTAGGGAGGGGGTGGCCTGGTTTCAGGAGGTGGTGAGGGTGTTATTTGTATAATAAACTTGTTTATCATAAATGAGGTTTTAAAATATTTTTGTAACCATGCATTAATGTTTAGCATTAGCAATTATGTTAATTAGAACAAGAGCTACGTCTACGTAGTACCTACCTTCCCAAGACTGAGCCCTGCATCTGGTCCCATTACAAAGAAATTGTCCAGTTGTTTCCATCCCCATCATCTAGTCTGTCTTTGCCTGAAGTTCCATAACAGGCTACCGTTAACAACCACCTTCAATTTATTAGTCCAGCTCACCCTCCTACTATTAGTGTAGAAATCTGAACTTATCCAGTCCTGTTCCTCTCTTGAATGGTTTCATGTTACTTGAGCAGCACCCACCCACACATCAGAAATAGTTGCTTGGACTGCCTTACTCTCATTATTGATCACTAAATAAAGAGTACTTACTTTAGAAGTACACAGGTGCCATAATATAGATAGTACCAACTGTCTACCCTGACTCAACCCATACCTTCTTCACATTTTTAGAGGAATTGCTTTTCTTACCTGAGTATAGAAAGTGCCCACTACCTCTCCCATTCAACCCAAGGTGAATAGTATCTTGATGCTGGTGGTGGCCATAACTGGATGGAGGTCACAGTTAAAATAAGGTTCTTCTTTGAGAATTAATCTGGTGAAGCAGCTACAGGATTTTTATTCTGTTACAAGCAAACTGAATGAAAACAGAGTGAGTGGAAAACCCAAGGCAGGATCCATTCCAAATCGATATGCTATACAGGACTATATTTAGATTAAAAAAATAACATAAACCCTCAAGATTCAGGTGAAGAATAATTCAGTAGAATGTGTGGGCATAGATTGAGGAAACAATTGTACACTACCTATTCTTGTCCAATCTTGGGGAGAGGTGTGGCGCAGTGGCCATGGAGGCTGACTCCGGAGCGTGGGGCTCACGGTTTGATCCCCGATGTCTGCGGCAGCTCAGCATCATGTGACTCTGTGTAATAGCTCATTTAAACTCCCCAATTGCCCCCCAGTACTTGGATACCCTAGGGGCTGATATGTTTGCCCTTTACAAATGTGGAATTATTATTATTATAACCACTGTTAGAATTAATTCTCAGCACTATGATGTACCTTACTTCTTACTTGTGTAGGAGAGGTGGGTTGGACTAATTTGTATTTGCTGTTAGTCTCCAACTTTAACAGTTGGCATGGCTAAAGATCCTCCGCCACATCACGTGTGAGATTTGTTGATGTTGGAAATAAATTATCTCCAAAAAACAAAGAAGGGAGTGAAGAGGTATAATAAGTTGTGGACTCGGCCTCCTCTACAAGTAATGAAAAAACAAAGGGAGTCCACTCTCAATTCTAAAGAACCGTGCTATCCTTACAAACATCGACTAAACCCAGGAGAACCATTAGGTTTCTAGCATGGGAGAAACAATATGTGTTCTAAAATAACCCTCATCTACCAAAAGGTCCCTTGGTGGAATGTTCATCATCGAGTTCTTTCGGCCCTGCTGCGGGATGGGGCATGCGACGACCTACGGATACGTAGGAGCACTTTCGAGTGTAGTGAAATATTGTGTTTGATGTGAGAGTGGAAGGGTCAGAAGATAAGTGAGTTAAAAAATACCTGGCTGCGTGGATAACTAAACTTTAATACTCCCTCTAGCTGGTATTAATAAAAGTAGGGGAAAAGGAGGAAAAATACTATAATGGGCAGTTTCCTCACGGGTCTACATGTTTCGGACCCTAACCCTAAGCTTCTCTTCAGGACCTAGGATGTTGATCCCTTTTACCACTCTGACTGTTACCTTGTGTGGTCAGCCTAGTCAGTGTCAAAGGCTAATATGCATCTTTGTCAAAAATACATTCATCCAATACCTACTTGGTATTCTCTTTAAAAACGATTTGGAAGGATAGAGGAACAAAGTTAATAATCGTAGTATATACTCTGATATACTCGAAACACCCCTTCACCACACTCGTGAAAGGTTTAAAAGGTGACATATTTTTCACTCCATGCACGATAGTTCATCGTAATTTTTACGTTTATATTGTGCTGCCCTTTTGAAGTTCTGTTCAAGACGTACAAACAATACAATACATATAACAAGAAACACACACTCTAAATGCGCTTTCAGTTTGCAGAGATCGGTTCCCTTTTATAAGTGCTGTGTGCCACTAGTCATCTATACAGGAGAGAAAAAACACGATGTGATAATTTCTAAGCATTTTATAAAAACTGACAGGGAACGTACACTTAGGTTGCCTAATTAGGGCCCCATGAGCTTCTACAGGGGAGGAGAGGAGCGCTTGTAGTCAAACACTGTGGGTAGAGGAAGGATTCAGTCAAAGTAAAAAAAAATATATATATACATATAGAGAGTAGAATGGTAGTATGTCTGGATATGCTGCCCGGGAGATCGGCTATGGCGTGCTCACTTCGTCAAAGCATCTCCCTCGCCCTAGACACTGCCTGCCCATGGCTCCGATGAACGATGAGTGTTTGCAGAGCGCTGGTATTTATAACCGGTTTGTTCTGCAATCAGCATGCATGTGCATCTAAGCACTAGAATGATAACCTCCAAGATGGCTGCCTACCTTAGACTGACTGACTTCCGGGCTCAAGGTAAAGCTTCGCCAATTAAACTAGAACTCTGGGTTCACAAAATGGGAGCCGTAATATGGCACAACTTCCTGCTTAGTTAGTTGATACAAACTGGGGTTCGCGGTATAGACCCGTCAGGTGTGACCTGAAAGGTTTGAAATGAGAATTAGAATTATGAGGCAATAATAATTACCAAAGAAAAGGGTCGTGATCAGTACTATGTTCAAACTGAGTACTATGCTGAGCCATTTCTCGATCATGAAAGGAAAACCTTCCTAATGTTGGAAAAAAACAGGGCTGTGCAGTTTTACCTCTGCTGTTACATGAAAAAACTGCCCGATGTTGCATATCACCCTGTTTGGTTGTTATTCACATGTATCAGTGCATATTAATCAAATAGGTGGGCAAAATTTAGGGGCGAACGTTTGCAAAAACATTGATGTAAGTAACTCAAGATCAGTGTTTTATTACTTAAGATAGGTCTCCTAGGGAGCCAATTAATGTTCATAAATAATGTATTCTAGTGGTGGTATGACTAGTAATTGCTAGATGGAAAAATATTCATGGACTACTTAAGTTACCCCATAGAATATCGTCATTGAGGCCCCTTGTGTGTGTGCCAAGACAGAAGACCCACCACTGTTCTTTTTCAAACAGAGCGGTTTCTGAGTCCATTTGTTCGATAACGCTTGGTATCTAAGTAGTGTTTTGATATTTTAGTTGTGGCTTTCTTGTATTTCACACGGCTCCTATGTTCGCGGATGCATACTTTCACAGGGCGTGTGATCATCCCAATATAGTGTAGACTGCACGGGCAGGTAATCATGTAAATCACATTCTTGCTAGTGCACATGGTGAATCTACATTGTTCCCACTTGGTGTCATTGTTAAAGGTAATTTTCTTACTCATTCTGGTTAGATGGCATATGCTACATTGACCACAGGGGTGGTGACCTTTCAGCGGCGGAAGAAGAGTGTTTGACACTGCACTCTGTCAATTTCCGCGGTCTTGTATGTACTACTAAGTCCCACACACTTTTCCCTTTCCTGTGTGAGTACATAGGTTTGGGGAAGTTCAGGTGTCCACAGTTGAGTGTGCGCTAGTATCTGCTTATTATTTTGGTTACTTGATTGGAACAGGTATTGAAAGTTGTTATGTAGATTGGTCTATCTTCTTTGACTTTCTGCGGTGTGGGTTCAAGTAGGGCATCCCTATTGTTGTTTCTAGCGCGTTTCAAGGCACTCTCCATCACCTTGGTTGGATGGTTCCTTTTCACCAATGTCTTCCACTGTTCTTCTGCTTGGGTCTTGAAATCCTTTACATCAGAACAGTTCCTCCTCAATCTTAAAAACTGACCGTAAGGGAGATTACCCCACAAGTGTCAGGGATTGAAGCTGTTGTAAAGGATGAGGCAGTTCTTAGCTGTAGCTTTGAAATGTGTTGTAGTTATCAGGCCACCATCTTCGGGGAAGATATTAAGGTCCAGAAAAACAAGTTCCTTATTGGAGATGGTGTTAGTGAATTTGAGGAATTGATTCTGATGATTTAACCAAGTCATGAACCTGTTTTCCGTTTCCTCATCACCATTCCAGATGACAAGAAAGTCATCTATGTAACGTTTTCATACCCTGATGTGTCGTTGGAAAGGGTTATTTGGGTTGACAATTGTGTGTGACTCAAAGTGATGGACATATAGCCCGGCTATACTAGGAGCAAACATACTGCCCATGCTGGTCTCGTGCTTCTGGAGATAGAGTGTGTTTTTATATCGAAAGAAGTTTTCGGATAGAGACATTTTACAACAGTCCATAACTATGTTACATGGGGTCTGGTACTCCCAATCAATCTCAAAGAGTACATCTTCTATGATGCGCAAGGTCTCTTCATGAGGTAGGCTGGTGTAGAGGCACTCTATATCTAAGCCCATTAATAATTCCTTTGTGGGGTCAAAGCTCATGTCATGTAAGAGCCTCAGGACGTCTTTAGTGTCCTTGAGATAGGTATCTGTTTGTTTTATCAGTGGATGCAGGAAAGCAGTGGCAAACTTTGATAATGGTTCCAAAATCGCCCCAATACCTGTTAAAATGGGTCGTCCTGGAGGTTGGGATAGGTACTTGTGGATCTTGGGTATTGTGTAAAAATAGGGGATAGTTGATGACTTAGCAAAAAGGAATTCCCCATCTTTCGTTGATACCCAGTTGTGGGAGATGGCTTCCTCCACCATGCTTGTGATTTGGATCCTAATTGACTCTGTTGGGTCCTCTGTCAAGATCTTGTTGTTCCTTTGATCCTGTAGAAGATGTTGGCATACCTGGTCATATGCCTGTGTGGATTGGATCACTATTACTCCTCCTTTATCGTCCGGCTTAATGTCTATGTCGTTGTTATTGGTCAATTCCCTGATGGTTTGTTTTTGATCTTTAGTAGTATTGTGGAAAATACGATGTTTCTCCGGATCCATTTCTTCAATCTCCTTCATGACAGCCTTCTCAAATGCCAGTAACTCTACAGGTAACAGACTGTTGGGGGTGAAGGTGGATTTTACCCTCAGTCCTGTGTCATCATCTCGGTTGGTTTGTGGTTCCTTGTCTTTGAAGCAGAACTTAAGTTTTAACTTCCTTATGAACACATTTATCTACTTGAAAAGTTTGAACTTGTCCAGTTTCTCTGTGGGATAAATTATCAGCACAACGGACTGCAAAATTGTGGGAAGAGGGATAAGGTTTTCATGGATGGGTAGGGGGAATTAGAGAAAGGTGAGAAACAGACAAACATGGACGTCCTCAAATCCACGAGCACGTCACATCTGTTGTGGAAATAGGATCACAATTTAGTTAACAAATTTAAACAATCTTTCAGCTCCTAGACTCCCAAGTCAGCTAATCGCAACCTATGCTTGAAAAATGCACAATAAGGAGGACCCACACAGTTCCCACAATTCCAGAAATAGGTATAATAAAAGATAAATTATACAATATGCAATATGGATAGCTCGACTGCATTCTTCTTGCATTGTAAAGCTTGGGTGCAGGGATAAACCACAGAGCAGAAGCACAACCGAGCTTTCTTACATAAGAGAAGGCTAGCAGAATGCAAAAATAAAATGACAATATTAGAGACTAAAGGTCAGCAAGCATGGTGCATGAGGACTCAGAGCCAAGGATGGAGCATTGGCTGCTGTGGTGTGCAAACAACCAATCTTTTGCCAATACTAGGGACAATCAGACAACCAACTACATATACCAGGGTGATTACACAAATAATAACACAATTTATTTGTGTCCATGATGTGACATGTCTACTAAACCATCACACTCACTCAAGTAGAGTTTGCCACTTAAACCACTAGTCTGTAATTTTGTAATAAATGCACCTCTCTCCAGTCCACAGGCTATGCATCTTTCAGTTCTCGTGTTTCTCATTGAAGTGAATAGGAAATAGTCATTCTTCTGGTTGTTGTCAATGGTACTTTAAGATATAATTTCACCCAAAAATTATCAACCTGTTGAACAAGAAAATGAGATGAAATAGAGTATTAATTTAATTTAGTTGAACATAGTGAATAGGGATGATGATGGACTTAGCTTAACAAAAGGGTAATTAAGTTAAGCCAAGTACCAATCCCAATGCCCAGTGGTGATGAACAGTTGAATAACCAAACAGTGCATATCAAGTTTAGCTTACTAGACACTCCCTGCCATAACAAGAATCATCAATATTGGTATTCATTGGTGCAAGTTGCCACTTCTAAGTGTGGTGTCCATTTAACTGTGTATTTCCTTTTGCTATGAAAGCAATACACTACACAGTGCAGTCTCTTTACTTGCAGCCCAGCAAAGGAATGAAACAATGGGTTGGCATTGGAGAAAAATCCTTTTTCTTTTATTAAGTAGAGGATCCCATTGCAGCCTGACAATAGTTCTTGTTTCAAAATCTACAGTTGAACTAAAGGTTGAATTCATCTTTCTCACCTTTCCACTCTCAGTTAAACCTGGCAAAACAAATGCGGTCTCCTCCTTGACTGACTTCTGTGCCAAACACACTGATCCATTTTATTTACATTTATTGTATTTACAATACCCGGTAGGCAGAACATTATGTTCTTTTACAGCAGTCCTATCTGTAACGTTTTTGTTGTGGTAAGTATTAGTCAGGAAAGTAGAGTTTGTCCTAAAGGGGATTCTGGTGAAAAAGCACTCACAACACTTGTGAACTCAGGCCAATTACACTCGCAATCTATGGATGTGTCTTTAGGTGCGCTATTATTTTTTACTATGAGCGGACGCGCTCTTGTAAGCAGACACTGCAACATAGACGGTTTTTTGCTGCTCTATATATGTTTACACTTTGTATATGCCCGTATCACACTGATTTTTAACTTGCTTTTAATTCTGCCACATCTGCACTTTGAAATTTGCACTGAACTGTTAATTATTTTACCTGCCTTTCTCGTGCTCATAACTCCTTTTGGTTTTCACTTTTGCTGACGCTCACTTGCTTTTCGGTTGCCCCTCCCCGGTCCACCACGGGTTACGGCCCGCTTGTGTGGAGGGAGGCAAGGGCGCCTTCCGGTCGGAGGGAGGCTGGCAGTCTAGTGGCCACAACCCCCCTCCATAAAACCATATGTTCTGCATGACGCGCAGCGGACGTGCGCAGCGGGCGTGCCGGTGGCTCGCCAAAGGCGCGCCGAAGGCAAGCCGGTCTGCGCCCGTCTGCACCAGGACGTCGCCAGGAGCCAGGAACCCTGCCTGTCCCACCCCCGATTCCGCACTGACCCCAGGTATATCTTATTCTCGTAAGGCACTATATGATCTAAGGAAAGATTCATTACCCCTCCGTGGGCTTTTTGCTCAGGACGTTGACCGGTCCCGGCCTATACCCGAAGGCCCTTTTTCCTGCATACTCTGTCAGTTCCAGTACAATAATACTAATAGTAAACTAACATCAGATACCCCTGAGCACCGCACCTGTATCCATCACCCACATACCCCGAAGGACAATTCTCCTCCCTTTCCAGAACCTGGAAGGTCTCCTAACAGGCCCACCAAAGGCCGCAAAGGTGTATTATGTAATGTTATATCTCTTCCTAAACATGCCACTGAGGTGTGGGATCTACTTACCTCGGATAACCCTGATTTAGGGTTCTTGACTGAGGCATGGCTTAAGCCTGCCATTACCTTAGCGCTGCCAGCTGGCTATAGGTTCCTAAGAATGGACAGACAAACAAAAGTGGGGGAGGGATTGCTATTATTTACAAAGACTGCATTTCAGTCTCTACACTCAAGAAACGTTGTAACGCTAATGTTATAAATTTCTGTCTTTCGCATTGATTTCCATCCTCAACTCAGCTGAAAAGATGCCTTAGTGTGTTGGCCTCCTGGCCCTTTGGCAGACTTTTCACTTCAGCTCACGGAAATAATTGCACCTCATGTAATCTCGACTAATACATTTCTACTGTTGGGCGATTTCAATGTACATAGTGAATGTACCACCCGTCCCAACACATCACTGCTCCTAGCAGACCTGGCTCTCCTTGGCTTAACAAAGCTTAAGAACGACCGACCCATTCTGTGGGTCACATACTTGATATCATCTTCTCCAATGCCCCTTGCATCTCGTGTGAACCCCCACAGTCACTGACCTGGTCAGACCATGCATTAATTGAATTTACTAACCAGGGTCCCAGCGTGACTGCCGCTCCCCTCTCAGCCTCCCACATTGTCCGCAGACAATGGCATAAGATCTCCCCGGATAGCTTCCAGGCTGCTTTCTCGCCACCCTGGGAAGCTGAACCCTCCAACACTAAGGATGGCCAAGCTTGTTACAATTCTGCTGTAACTGGTGCCATCGACTTGCTTGAGCCTCTCAAATCATTTCCTAATGCAGCCAGGCGCCCTCAGTCAGCTTGGTATTCTCCCAGGCTTCCTGACGAAAAACGGCAGTGCAAAAATCTGGAGAGACTTTGGCGCAGGTCCCAGGAAGTGAGGGACAAAGACAGCTTCAAGAAAGCCCTTTCCACCTACCATAAAAACATAAAGGGAGCGTGAAAAACGTTCATTGCCCCACATTTAGTTAAGGCAGAGAACACCCCCAGAACTCTGTTCCAGATACTGAAATCTTTCACCAGTCCCATGGCCTTTGATAACCCTGAAACTCCTTCTCAAGCTCTTTGTGATGACATCGCCCAGTATATCTTGCCGAAAATTGAGCTCATCTATGATCAGATGTCTCCCCCTGGGAGCCAGAAATTGAATGCTTTACCTCCTGACCCACCAGTATCTGCAACTACACAACTGCTGGAGAACTTTCCCCCTATGTCTACCGAGGTGGTGGCAGCCGCCTTCACTATGTAAAATCAGGCTTTTCCCTGGATGTTATTCCAGCTAAAGTATCCACCTCCCTTTCCAACCAACTGTCCTCACCAATAGACACAATTCTCAACCTTTCTATGGGAGAGGGTTATCTACCCCGGGAATGGAAGGTGGAACAGGTCATCCCTATCTGCAAAAATTCCAAGGTCCCCATTGAAGAGCTTTCCAACCACCGCCCTATTTCCTTACTACCTCTCCTGAGCAAAGTTCAGGAAAAATACAACAATCAACACCTATCTGACCATGTCGAAAATACAGGCAGCCTGGACCCTTCTCAATCTGGTTTCAGGCCCAACTACAGCACGGAGACTTCCCTGTTGGAGGTCACGGATAACATCAGGATGACCTTAGACAGTGGCCACTCTACGATTCTCATGCTGTTTTACCTTTCTGCCGCGTTCAACACGGTCTCACACCAGATCTTGCTCAGGAGATTGGAGGAGATTGGACTTAGAGGACTTGCTTTTCAGTGGATGATGAGCTTCCTGTCCTCTCGCACTCAGACTGTCAATCTAGGCTCTTTTCGGTCACAGACGATGATGGAACTGACCAAGGGTGTTTCTCAGGGCTCATATTTGAGCCCCACATTGTTCAACATCTACATTGCTCCCTTGGCCAACCTTCTTAGGTCCAGAGGCTTTCTGCCCATTTCATGTGCTGATGACACCCAGCTTCTCGCTTCTCTTCTACTTCAACAAATCTTCCACGTCGGCTCAGCCCACATTTTCGGTGGGAATGACAGCCATTGCTCACTGGATGAAAAGTAATTTTCGCCAACTCAATGTAGGGAAGACGGAGATCATTCTCTTCAAAGAAGCCCTTCTCCTGTGGAACCCAGACTGGTGGCGGCAGCCCTGGGCGCCCCTCCTGGCCCTAAGGCCCTAGTTAAAAACTTGGGCATTCGTCTTGATCGTGCCTTATCCTGAAGGAGCATGTTGCTCACACGGGCCAGCACCTACTTGTATGTGTTGAGCCTGCTATGACGAGCCTTCCCTTTTCTTCCAGATTATACCTGTAAAACCCTCATTTAGACCATGGTAATGAGCCGTCTCGACTATTGCAATGCTCTCCTGGTCTATGCTAATGAGTCGTCACTAAGCAGATTGCAGATGGTCCAGAACACCGCGGCACGCCTCGTCATGAACGCCCCATTCAAAACTGCTTCCCTTGCCCTCCTGCAACAGCTCCACTGGCTCCCAATTCGTAAGCGTGTCAAATTCAAAGTTTGCTGTATCGTTCATAAGGCCTTGCATAACAAAGGCCCTCTTTACATCTCTAGGAAGCATTATGTTCCTACCAGGACCCTGAGGTCAGGAAGCAAATCACTTCTTTTAGTTCCCAGGGTCAGGAAAACAAGGTTGAGTGGGAAATCCTTTTCTTACCTCGCTCCCCTTTGCTGGAACCAGCTCCCCATTCTCCTGAGACAATGTCCTGACTATTTGTGCTTCAGGAAAGTCCACTCTATTCTAATAGTGCTTGTCAGCCAGTTCAGCAGCACAGTCCACAGCGCATAGATACCCCTCAGGGGGTGATTCAGGCACTATACAAAACCCATAAATAAATAAAAGTGTTCTTTCATTCTAATAATAACCAATCTCTCCACATTTAAGGTGAGATATAGGTCCTTCTGAATGGGATAACTGCACCAAGTGCACCGAACACACACCACAAAGACACACTGGCAGCCAGACATGCTAGACAGTTTATTATCAGTCTACTGAGCTCTGGCCACTGTTCTTCTTCTCATACCAATTGGACCCTCTGGTAGGTCACCCAGATAGTCTTCTTGGGCCATCCCCTGAATTATCTTGGGGGCCGTCACATGCTGTGTCTTCACTGCCTGTGCCTCTGCACTTGACTTAAGTTCTTCCAGAAGAAACCAATCCACTGCAAAGTTTGGTATTGCTCTTGAATCGGTTGGTCATGTGTTGGTTCTGCTGTGGAGACTGCAAGCAAACTCTACCACACTCTCCGGAGGTTGAAGGCTGCACTTCACAACTTCAGCCCTGACCTCAAATCTGCAGTCATTCTTCTAGATCACCCACTTTCCTGATGATCCAAGTCTTGTAATTTGAGGGGCATATTTCTGGGGATTTGGCACAGGCAGCGCAGTAAGTCACCTTGTTGCACTGCCCTGCGTCAAAGTGAAAGGCAAGGAATGTGCTGTATCTACGGCATACAGCACATATCTGTCCTTTCCACCTACTCTGGAGCCATTTCGGCAGCCTAGCACCAACACAGGCACCCTTTTACCATGGGGCAAGGGTGCCTGCATTGCATGCAGGATTGGTTTTGTGCAGGAACAGGCACTACAATCCTGGGAGGCTGTTCCCCCTTTCTATGTGTGCTACAGAATGCAGCACACAGAGAAAGAAACAAACAAGGAGAAATAAAGATATTTCTCCTTTTGCACCAAGTGTGAAGTATTGGCGCATCCCCAGGTTTACATGGTCTTGTAACTCTAGGGATGCATCAAAATCCATGGGCGTTGCATTGGAACACCCATTGCAACGCCCATTTAATGCCTCCCTTGTGCAGAGTAAGCCATTTGCCCTGCTTTGCCCTACTCAATATCTATGAGGACACTCAAAGCCACACAAAGTGGCATTGCATGGTCTCATAAATATGATTTTGGGGTTTGTGCCACCGTTGCATCACAAAAAGTGATGCAATGGCGGTTCAAGGCGCTAAAAAAAATGCACTTAAGTGTGCAGAAAAAAATGTAATCAATTAATTAAAAATAATGTCACTCCAGTGGCCTCATGGGACCCCTATGAGAGCCATGGAGTGAAGGGGTAAACAGAATAAATCAACTAAATAGTCGCTGATGTCCACCAGGGCTCATGGTATACCCCCTCAGGAGGCAGGGGTTGCCAATGCCCATGAGACCCCTATGGGAGACAGGAGGTGCAGGGAAAAATTTAATAAATTAATGATAATTGGTAGTGCCCATGCAAAAATTAAATACGCGAATACAAACAATGCTGTACTATAATCATCTACAAGTACAAATAAATGTATGTGAATAAATTAATAAAATTGAACAACAATGTCATAGGACTCTTCCATAAACGTTCCTAGAAAATGACTTTTAGACGTGGAATTGAAACACACTGGCTTCACAATATGGTGATAGTTAGTTCATCAACCACATGGCCACTGAAGAATAATAATATGCCCACCAAACACACACACACACTCTCACTATCTACACAAAATAGCTACCACTATATGCCCACCTAATAAGGAGGTATGAAGAACAGAGAACACATGGCTGCCTATAGCAAACACACACACACACACACGGGCTACAGAAAAAGGCAACCACCGCATGGCCCGCAAAAAAGGTATGGAGGACAAAGGACACATAGCTGCCTATGGGAAAAACAAATACTGGCTAAACAAAATGCCATCAAAGAAGGAGGAATGGAGAACAAAGAACAGGTGGCTGCTCAAAGCAAGCATTCACCCTGCTACATCAAATTGCCACTGCTATATGACCAACAAAGAAGGAGGCATGGAGAATGAAGGACACATGACTCCCTATAAAAAAGCACACAATGACTAGCCAAAATGACCACCGTCTCATGGCCAGCAAAGAAGGAGGCATGGAGAACAAATAATACAGTTTCTCTGTCTGGAGATCCCTCCTTTCCCTCCCCCAAAAACATTGTGTAACATTGTAGGTAAAGGATTGTGAAGAGATTATATATTTACTCAATATCACTGACCCAACACACATGCAACTGCTTTTTATCCATCACCACTAACTTGTAAATTTCCCCAACCACAATATCAAGCATGTCACACACATACACTGTTAGAAACCCTTTCAGAAGGCCACCAAGCATGCAGGGGTTACTGGGCCAAACCGTGGTAGTCAAGGCCTTTTACTCCTGATGCCCCAGAGCCTGATCTACTATGGACCCTAAGCAACTGGGTCAAGTGCACCTTCTGCACTTGACTCTCAGTTGTAGCTGTGGACAAGCAATCAAAGGCTCCCTCAGGGGGAAAGGGTAGATACAGGTAAATGAACACAACTTATAAGTCAAAGTTCATACAGTAAGAACAATAAATCAATGTCCAGTCCAATACTTACTTTTATAAGAAAATGAAGTTGTTTTTTTTTAACTCTGCACTGTCAAAGGAATAACATTCATGGGCAATAATACCTAGCCCTGTCCCTCCCTCTTTCTTTAATGAGGTCTGGGTTATTCCCAATTCTCTGGTGGCCACATCCAGGTAATGCCCACTAGGAGTCTGTACTCAAGAGTTCCTCTTTGTCAAATGTGTCTATGGTGCCAGAGCATCTTCAGCAGTGAATCTACTGGGGCACACAGGCCTGGATCATGCCTTACCTGCTCATGAAGGATGAAAGAGTTCAGCTTTGTAGCTGGTGCCCAAAGTGCAGGCACTCAGAAATTTTTATCTTGCTCATAGAAGTTGGGCTGCTCTTGGTATACTCAGCAACACCCAGGTGCAGGCTCACTCCCTTGAGTGGCCTTGCCGGATGCTTCTAGTGATCAGAGCAGATTCCAGCCCATGAAGATGCAGTTATTCCCCTTATTCCAGTAGGGGGAGGGGGTAGTTTGATTCTTTGGCTCCCGAATGAAGCCCAGCGAGGGTGCAAAGTCCTCCTTGGCTTACTCCTGGACCTCGAGGTTCAGTCAGGGCATATTCCATGGTGCCGCTCGCCCTACTGGCCATAGTCTCACTCCAGTCCTGGGCGATGGCCAGAAGTCTTTGGTAACTTAGTCCCAGCAGCTCCTCCTGGCACACAGGGTTTGCTGCGGTACATCTGGATGCAACACTCCTGGGTAGATATCGACCACACCACGGTGACCCCTATGCGTTGGTGAGAACAACATGTAGGGCCCGATTCACAGAACTAACTTAAGACAAAATCCTAAACTTACTACTATTTTCGTATTCACAGAAGGCACTTACTCATTTTGGTATTCACAGAAGACACTTACTCACTTCGGTATTCACAGAAGTTAGGAGTCCTAACTTTAGGACTCCTAAATGCCTTCTGTGAATACCGAAAGTCTTAAAATTAGGACTTTACTCAGTTTAGGAGTCCTAAAGTTAGGACTCCTAACTTTACTACTACTAAACTCAGAAAAATCCTAATTTTAAGGCTTTCGGTATTCACAGAAGGCATTTAGGAGTCCTAAAGTTAGGAGTCCTAAATTTACTACTACTAAATTGAGAAAAATCCTAATTTTAAGACTTTCGGTATTCAGAGAAGGCATTTACGAGTCCTAAAGTTAGGAGTCCTAACTATACTACTACTAAACTGAGAAAAATCCCAATTTTAAGGCTTTTGGTATTCACAGAAGACATTTAGGAGTCCTAAACTTAGGACTCCTAACTTCTGTGAATACCGAAATGAGTAAGTGCCTTCTGTGAATACCAAAATGAGTAAGTGCCTTCTGTGAATACCAAAATGGTAGTAAGTTTAGGAATTTGTCTTAAGTTAGTTCTGTGAATCGGGCCCGTAGATTTTGGTGTTTAATTCATGAAATTCCAGGTGATACGGTAAATACTGTATCCTTTTGGACTGCTAAATTTCAGCAGGTTGAGGTATTTAATGCATCCTAGAACTATTGAATGCATACCAGCCAACTCATAACTACAACACATGCGAAAACAAGGGTTTAAGCACAGGTAAGAATATAACAGACCAACTCATAATCAGGCTCAAAGAGGTAATTATTGCCATACTTTGTTTCCGAGCTCTGCTGTCTGCAGCCTATGTGCTGGGAGATCTTTAGAGTTAATGTATGCTGTGAAGACGGAAAAAGAAACACCCAGACTGCTTCTGCAATAACGTAGCATAAAGAACTAGAGGAGATGTGGCCTAATGGCCAAAGCTTCCGATGTTGGCTCAACATCCTGTGATTCTAGGCAAAATATTTGATCTACCGGCTTTAGCTGCAGATGAACTCCATAGATCCGTGATGTAAGCGTTAGAGCGTAGCAAAGTGAACACACAAATGAATAACGATGTGTTATCCTAATCCCAATGTGTGGCGTGGTCATTGGCGAGTACCCAAGGCTGGGGAGGAAGCATCAACTGGTGACGAAATAGGGGATAAGTAACCCGAAGATTGACAGCACTCTCCTAGAGAGTTTACCATGGTCCATTAAAATGCTCATGCATGCCACTTGTGACCCTGTCGAAGAGCAGAATCAATGTTTGGCATATTTGGAGTCAAAGAGCAACTCCAGCCAGTGTAATGCGCATGACAATAATGAAAGCTTTGCTGAGAAGTCTACACATAGTTGTCAAAGATCCTTCTGGGAAGGCCATAAAGAGAGGTACCACTCTACTGCACAAGCTAAAGCAATACATCATAGGGAGTGATGACACTAAGGGCGGATGCAACTAGGTTTTGATAGTGCAGCAAATAGCGTCAGCAAATTGCAAGATAATGCTGCGGACAAAAGCACCACAAGACAGAGATCAACCAGGTGTCAGACAGTACAAAGAGATGCTTACTGTTGCGTTCGATTTGGAATGTCATACATCACAGTGGGTGGAATACATATTTGGAAATGTTAGCAGTTTGCCATTAACCTGTTTCCCTGCCGGTCATGAATGAAAGAGCACAAAAAAGAAACTTACGTTTATCTTGGTGATGTGATTCCTTTCACTGGCGATGATCTGACCGGCAGGGTGTTCTGCGTGTAGCTCTTTAACCTGTCTTTACATGGGCGGAGTAGGCTGTTTTGGTGCTGAGCATTTCGGAGGAGCCATCTTGTTTTCTGTTGTCTACCGGCCATCCTAGCGCTGATTCAATGGGATCTGAGCAATTTTCAGCACTATTTTCTGTATTGTGCTGGAAAATGAAGGTACAGATGTCCCGGCACATCATCTATGGCGCGCCATAAACAAGTCATACCAAAAGCCATTTGAGACAGGCTACTCACACGGTTTCACTGATGCACAGCATTCTAGCCTTCTAGCCTGTAACAGAGTGCATTCAGTGATGGGCTCACCTGTCTATTTCAGTATTTATTCCTCAAGTGTGATCTATGCCTGCAGTGATCATTCAGTGACGCGCACCCCATTATTGCTCCAGCATACCAGCGGGTTATGAGGTACTGTGATTCGGTGATATTTACAGTTGTTTACAGTTGTTTCGATAGTATGTGCATTTTCTACGGTTTTTAACGGTGATGTGCAGACCTCATTGATTGGTTATTTAATCTTAGCCACATATTCAGAGTATTGTGTACATCTATGCAGTGATGTGCACACCTTTATGACTGATTAAATAAGAAACAGGCAACAGGTGAAATAAATTGTATGCTCTGCCTTACTTTATTCACCTCATCACATTGTAATTAGATGTTCAATAATAATTTGAATAATTTCTTAGGTGATAGGGGTATACATGTTATTTTTGAAAGTGTTGGAGCAGGTTTAGAGTACCTGTTTTATTTATTGATAATGTGTGTACTGTCTAAAAGTATGCAGCAGAGTATAATTTCTCCACCTTAATTTCTACCAAGTCATGGACATCCTTCTGTTGAGTGGGAAGAATAGAAAGAAGGATTTGAGTCTTATTTAGATGCCATAGATGGGAATGATTTTACACACAAGAAGAAGTTTATGGGTGAAGGAGATGTAGTGGACGAATTTGCATCAGCACTTAAGATGTTGGATGTACATTTTAAAGCCCATAAAATTATTGTCATGGAGAGACATAAACTCTACAGCTGTCATCAGGTACCAGGTGAATCTGTTGAGAGTTATGTGGGTGCTCTAGAAACTTTGGCAGTGATGTGCGAGTACAAGGATTCTGTAGATAAACTGATTAGAGACCAAGTTGTGGCACACACAAATAATAGGAAGGTTCAAGCAGCATTGCTAACTACTCACAATTTGACTTTGTATAAAGCCATTAATTTAGCTTTGGGCATTAAATGTACGGCATCCTACATGGCGCAAATTTCTGTTTCTCAATCTTCCCCTAAAGAGGTGGTGGCTGAATTGGGAACTAAAAACCCCAAGAAGAGCAAAGTTAAATCTAATATTTAAGATGTTACAGGTGTGGGAGTGCCTATCATTTAGGAAATGCAAGTGTTTGTCCTGTAATCGGTAAGGTGAGTGCCATTTTCAAAAAGAAAGGACAGTACTGGTCGTGCACAAGGTCATGAGAGTTCCTTTGGTGATCAGACTAGAATTAAAGAAAGAGTTGGACAAATTGTGTGCCCAGGATATAATCGAGCCTATTGAAGGTTCAGAGTGGTTACCTCCTGTAGTTTTGGCCTGCAAACCTAACGGGAGTTTACACATGTGTGAAGATTTGAGGGATTTGAATTCCAGAATTTGGGTTGACAGTCATCCCCTACCTAACATCACATAAATACTTTCCCTGGTGAAAGGAGCCAAGGTATTTTCCACTTTAGACATGGCTTCTGCTTACAACCAGGTTGTTTTGGATTGGGATTCGTGCCATTTAACTTCCTTTATCATGTCTGAAGGGGCCTTTCAATTCAAGAGGATGCCCTTCGAGTTAGCCTCCGCCTCTGCTGTGTTTCAGTGATTAATGGATAGTATGTTTAGAGAGGTTGCGGGTGTTACCTGCTTCCAGGATAATCTGCTAGTATATGCAGAGAATGAAATGGAGCATGATGAAAAATTACCTCAAGTTTTGACCGTCTTAGAAGAATATGGTGTCACTACAAAGGCAGAGAGGTGCAGGGTTGACGTGGAGAGTGTAGAGTATTTGGTGAAAAAATTATCTGATCAAGGTTTTGAACTCAAAGAGAATTTGGTAAAGGCCATGGTGGAAGCTCCTGTTCCAAATGGTAAGGACCAGTTGCAGTCTTAATTCATTCCACAGTGTGCTGATAGAACACATGTTCTGCGTAATCTTCTCAAGAAGGGTGAGAAGCATATGTGTAACGAGGAGTGCAGTTGTGAGTTTGAGGACATGTAGGCCAGTATGGGTAAAGTTATCCCACTTCAACCTTTTGATACAAAGGATCCCAGCATGCCAGCCAGCATGGGTTGGAGGCAGTTTTTATGCAAAGAAAGAATGGAAGGAGTGAAGTTGTTGCTTTTGCTAGCTGGAGTTTATGAGGTGCTGAAGCATCCTTTTCGGTGGTAGATTTTTTGAAGTGCTAGCATGTTGGTGGGGTGTAGAACATTTCCGGCAGTATTTGTGGGGATCAGAATTTGAGATACAAGTAGATCAAAAACCGTTGGTTGATTTGTTAAGTACAAAGGGAGCTGATAAATCCTCACATAGAATTACTAAGTGGCAGTATAGATTGCAAGATTATTGTTACCAGATGGCATGTATGCCAGGAGTTAAAAATGTGATGGCTGACTGCCTTTCATTGGTACCCTTACAAGTTGATGGTCAAGCCTGTGAAACATGATGATGATGAAATAGTGGTAAATGAGTTATCAAGTGTGGTTCTAGAGGCTATCTCTGAACAGGTTTGGAAGGAAGCTTTGCAGCAGGATTATACTCTTAAACAGGTAATGGCTAGTGTTAGGAGTGGTTGGCCAACTGGAAAAATGTTAGATGGCTTGTTAGATGGGTACAGACATGTTGGTCCAGAGCTTTCAGTTGTCAAGGGATTTCTGTAAAGATCGGATATTTTAGTTGTTCCTGAAATGTTGAGTTCCAAAGTGGTGACTTGGGTGCATGAAGGTCGGGAGGTTGAACATTTTGTCAGGGATAGGTTTATTGTGTGGCCAGTGACAAGTCACATGTAAATATATCTACTGGAGTGAATGCCATTTCAGTTCCTAAAAAAGGCATGGTCCAAGTTGGCAATTGACATAATTGGTCCTTTGGTGTAGGGAATAGCCAGGTCAAGTATGACATTGTAGTGATTGCTTATCATACTAGATGGCCGGAGGTGACGTTCGTGAACAGTATCACCTCGGGTGTCATGAGGTATATGTTGGAAAAATTATTCTTGCACGAAGGTGTGCCTGATGAACTAATTGCGAATAATGGTCCACAGTTTGTCTCTTTGGAGTTTGAAGAGTTCCTTGTGGGTTTAGGCATTGAGCACACCACAACATCATTGTATCATCCTAAAAGCAATGGGCTGGTTGAGAGTTGTAACAGGGTGATAAAGGATAATATTCAATAGTCTTTGGCAAATAATTTGGATTCGATATTGGAGGTAAGGAAATTGTTGTGGGCAATCCGTACTATCCCTAATGCAGAAACCAAGGTGTCTCCTTTCATCTTGATGAACGGTAGAGTTCCAGGGTCAAAGTTGAACCACATTTGGATGCAGAAGCTGATGCCACCTAAGGAGGTGCTGGAGGATATGAGTGAAAGGAGTAAGAGTGCTCAAAACAAGTATGTGTGTAATGCGTCTAGAATTTGAATGTAGAGGAAGGTGAAATAGTCTGCGTCAAGTTTGGTTCTGCTAGAGGAGGCAGTCATGTTTTCTAGCCCCAAGAAGGTTGTAAAAGTGGGAACGTACTCTGTAACTGTAGACAATGGCAAGTGCTGGTACGAAGAAAAAATATCTGTGGTTCGAGGTGTTGGAATGAAGATATTGTGTATGCGAAGAAACTACGTGATACTGTCAGAAAATCATCAAGGAAACACAGTGTTCCTGTCATATTACGGGATTGCAAGTTAAAATGAGTATTGTACAGAAGTATGAGAATGTATTGTTATGAATATTTAGTATGTTGCATTAAGTGTATTACGTTGTTATTATATGTAATGCTCATTGGTGCTTTTGGTTATTTATTCGCATTTCATTATATTCTGCATGTATATCAAAATTTATCAGGGGCATTTTTATAAAAGGGGGAAGATGTGTTGGGTTCTATTTGGAATGCCATCCATTACAGTGGGTGGAATGCATCTTTGGAGAGGGTTTGCAGTTTGCTGTTAACCCGCTCCCCTGCCCGTCATGAAGAAAAGAGCACAATGAAGAAATTTGAGTTTACCCTGATGATGTGCTTCCTTTTACTTACAAGTGAAGCAATTTAAGTACAAGAAACAGCATCTGCTTACCAGAACTGAGTAAAGAGAGTCATCTCACCACAGAGCTGGGTGGAGTGGTCCGCAGGAAGTGCCCGGGGGTTGTGCTTGCAGAGTCATCCATAAACAAAGCAGCGCACCACCAAAGCTGCCAAGTGGGGCAAACAACAACTCCGAGGTCTTTGAGGATCAGAAAAATTATCAAAATAGTGAAAGATTGTTTTCCAATAGATACCATGAAAAAGGCCACGTTTCCAGTAATTATCAAAGATGATTTAGAGGCCAGCATGTCACAAGGCCTCAGAGATGGATTGCATAAACAAGATCGCCAAGCAGCATCGGGAAGAACACTACTCTCCAGATCAGTAAGTTTCAATGGTTACAATGCCGCCACCTTTCTGAAACCACCACCACCATTCCATACCACCAAAAAGCTAAATATTGGCAATGGATGGGCTGCCAGGATAGAAACATTTGATGATTTAATTGATGTGATAGAAGAAGCAGATAAGAAGATTTTCTGGTAAAGGTGTGAAAGAAGTCATAAATAAAAATGCAGCGAGCTGACGAATAACTTACTTTCAATTCAAAGCAGCCTTGAATCTAATTCCAAATGTAGATGAAATAAGATGTATTTTCATTCAAGAATGACAAGCAAATGGTGTAACCATTAACAAGTTTGCTGTGAGACTAGACACACTCACCAAACACTGTTAGTTCAATGAATTTATTAATAAGGAAGCTATATGCCTTAGAGTTATTGATGGATGCCTGTCAGATTCATTCAGACAATGAATGGTGAGAGAAACTCTCAGTCTCAAGTGAGTTCTCATGGCTGTCAAACCTGCAGAGCATGCTGATTGACAAGCTGCTAACCTGGAGACTGGAGGTGCCCCGATTGAATCAGTCATGAACATATAAAGTAAGGTAAATCATAAGGCAGAGGAACACAGTGTGATGTCTCCACAGAAAAAGAAGTTGTTCTTGAGGTGTGGATTTTTGTTTCCACACGAAGGTAAATGTCCCGCCATTGGACAGACCGGTAAAGGCTATGAGAAGGAGAACCATTTTGTAATGGATAGCAAGGTGAAGGTAAAATTAAGTGTGTCAATGGCGCAAAGACAAATTGGCTGCCCGAACATTCCAGAAGCGACGTTTGATGCCAGCCCACAAGGCCAGGAGACACCAGCTGTGACAAATCGACAACAACCGGAGTCAATCGTCATCTAAATCATTGTCAAAAAACTCTTCAGTACCAATATCAAGTGAAAGTGTAGAAGATGGTTGTGCAATGTTGATGTGTAGTCAGCGGCGACTGGCACAGGTAAGCGGGGTGAGGCGGGGCAGGGTGCAGCGGGGGAAAGTCGACAGATGACAGAATAGGTATTATTTATTTATTTAAATATACCTATTCCGTCATCCGTTGACTTCCCCCCTCTCCCACCCCTCCCCACCCTGCTGACCGTGCTTACCTGTGCCGACCGCCACTGTGTTTACCTCAGAAAAACATGCACATGTTGGACTGGCCACATTTGAAGAAAAATACAGGTCAAAGAAATGTCGACATGAAAAAGCACCAACATCGTTCAGACATTGTCTGAAGACTAGACTAAAAGTAAATGTTTGGTCAATACCTTTTATTATCAAAAGCAGTGCGTCGATACACATTATGCCTGAGGAGAAATACAATTAACTATTTCCATTGCCCTGACTTACACCATCGAAAACATAGAGTGTATACATGGGCTGCAGCGAAGCCATTAAAAAGTCAAGGTTTTTTTGTAGCAACGATGAAACACAAGAAAAGAAAAGTACAAGCACCCATTCATGTACTCCAAGGAATTACGTCAAGTGTCTGTTTACTCAGCTTCAGCACATCTGCTAATATTGGACTGACGTCATTGAGCAATAACATAAATGCTCTTCATGACATTGTAAGTCAATTGTCTTCATTGTTTCATGGGTTGGGAAAACTCAAGACTATGAAAGTACAAATACATTAATGAGGACGTTCGTCCTGTTGCTCAAAGACACAGACAAATTGAATTTCATTTACAGGGAGCTGTTGAAAAAGAACTTGAATTCTTACTCAAACATGATATCATTGAGCATTCCACTGGTCCAAATGCCATGGGTTTCTCCCACAGTGATAATACTCAAAGAGGACAGTGAAAGACCTATACGCATCTGCATAGATATGCATCAAGCGAACAGGGCAATCAAAAGAGAACGACATCCAGGTCCGCACATTGCTGGGATAATAACTTAATTGAATGGTGCAAAAGTATTCTCTCATCTTCATTTGAATAAAGGATATCATCAGTTGGAACTTGAGTGGAATTGCAGGTTCATTACAACCGTTTCTACACACGTTGGTCTGTTCCGTTTAAAAGACTATATTTCAGGTGTGCCATCAGCTACATATCCTTTTCAAAGATCTCATTCGACGTACCATACAGTCTGTCATGAATGCTTTCAATTATAGTGATGATATATTGGTTTTCAGAGCTACAAAGAAGGGACACGATAAAGATCTCACGTAAGTGTGTTGTTTGCTTGCTGATGCAGGTTTAACTTTGAATGCTGAGAAATAATGTGAGTTCCATGAGACAAATTTACAATTATTTGGCTATATTTTTTCTGATGAGGTATGGCACCCTATCCAGCTAAAGTGAAAACGTTGTCAACTGCCATCCCCCCATAAGATGTTTCCATGTTACGTTCATTCCTTGGTATGGCCAGCTACTGTTCCAGATATATATGAGGGTTTGCCAGAGTAAGTGCTCTATTAAGAGACTTGACGAAAAATAATGTTTCATTTCTTTGGTCACATGAATGTGAGCAAAGCGTCATGAAAATCAAGCTATTGAGAACACTACTAAACTGGTGCATTTTGAACCAAAACTCCATACCGAGGTTATTGTTGATGCTAGCCCTGTTGCGTTATGAGCAATCCTTGAACAGCGGACACCCAAATGCTCAAAGACGTATTGTGGCATGTGCAAGCAGAAGCTTTCCCAAAACTGAACGTGCTTATTCATAACCTGAGAGAGAAAGTTTAGCAGTGGTGTGGCCTTGTGAACATTTTGACATATTCTTATATGGAAAGCCTTTCACACTTGTGAAAGCATTGTTGACCATCTTTGGTAATTCAAAGACAAAGATGCCTCCTTGCATTGAAGATTACAAGAATAAAACTACACAATCGTGCACCGTCCGGGGAAAGATCAAAAACCTGCTGACTACTTCACATGAGTGTCTCTACAGTGCCATGGTACTCCTTGCAAGATGACCAAAGCCTACATAAATTTCATTGTAAAATTAAGCACCTCATCTGCCATTTTGCTGGAACAAATTGCCACTGTCACGTCTCGAGATAGTGACAGGTTAAAGCTAAAAGACATTATTACGCATCAGTCTTTGAAACAGTATACTTGACCTCTTACCGGTGACAGTGAGTACCAAAAGTTTAAAAATGCCAAAGATGAGCTGTCCATTACTCAGAAAGGCATTATACTGAGAGGTTTGGGAATTTTAATTCCAGAGAGCCTGAGACAACAGATAATTGAAGAGGCCCATGAAAGACATTGTGGAATCGTGGGGAACAACCTTTACAACGCAACTTTTACAATGCACTACACTTACAACGCATTTTTTACAACGCAAAATCCATTACAACGCACTACACTTACAACGCATGACACTACAACGCATTTTTAAAAACTACCTTTACAACGCATTCCATTACAACGCCTACCATTACAACGCATAATATTACACTACACTATCCAACACTTACCCTACTGTTGCACCCCCTGGAGTTAGAATAGTAATTTTTACCCCTATACTATCCAACACTTACCCTACTGTTGCACCCCCTGGAGTTAGAATAGTAATTTTTACCCCTATACTATCCAACACTTACCCTACTGTTGCACCCCCTGGAGTTAGAATAGTAATTTTTACCCCTATACTATCCAACACTTACCCTACTGTTGCACCCCCTGGAGTTAGAATAGTAATTTTTACCCCTATACTATCCAACACTTACCCTACTGTTGCACCCCCTGGAGTTAGAATAGTAATTTTTACCCCTATACTATCCAACACTTACCCTACTGTTGCACCCCCTGGAGTTAGAATAGTAATTTTTACCCCTATACTATCCAACACTTACCCTACTGTTGCACCCCCTGGAGTTAGAATAGTAATTTTTACCCCTATACTATCCAACACTTACCCTACTGTTGCACCCCCTGGAGTTAGAGTAGTAATTTTTACCCCTATACTATCCAACACTTACCCTACTGTTGCACTCCCTGGAGTTAGAATAGTAATTTTTACCCCTATACTATCCAACACTTACCCTACTGTTGCACCCCCTGGAGTTAGAATAGTAATTTTTACCCCTATACTATCCAACACTTACCCTACTGTTGCACCCCCTGGAGTTAGAATAGTAATTTTTACCCCTATACTATCCAACACTTACCCTACTGTTGCACCCCCTGGAGTTAGAATAGTAATTTTTACCCCTATACTATCCAACACTTACCCTACTGTTGCACCCCCTGGAGTTAGAATAGCAATTTTGACCCCTATACTATCCAACACTTACCCTACTGTTGCACCCCCTGGAGTTAGAATAGTAATTTTTACCCCTATACTATCCAACACTTACCCTACTGTTGCACCCCCTGGAGTTAGAATAGTAATTTTTACCCCTATACTATCCAACACTTACCCTACTGTTGCACCCCCTGGAGTTAGAATAGTAATTTTTACCCCTATACTATCCAACACTTACCCTACTGTTGCACCCCCTGGAGTTAGAAAAGTAATTTTTACCCCTATACTATCTAATACTTACCTTAAATGCAATTTACTATTATGCGTTGTAATGGTATGCGTTGTAAAGGTAGTTTTTAAAAATGCGTTGTAGTGTCATGCGTTGTAAGTGTAGTGCGTTGTAATGGATTTTGCGTTGTAAAAAATGCGTTGTAAGTGCATGCGTTGTAAAAGTGTGCGTTGTAACGACATACATCCTGGAATCGTTGCATAAGACGAGCTTTCCAAGATCAAGTCTGGTTTCCTCATCTCGATGTAAGAGTTGAAAGAGAATTGAAGCCCTGTCATCTATGCAACTCAACACATGTTAAACATGTCAGAGTTGCCAAAGCATGTATGGGAAATAATTGCCATTGACTTCTTCGGTCCTCTTGACCTGAAGGTGATTGTTGATGAATACTTCCTTGTTCCATTGATAGAAGATCTCTCATCCATCACTCAAGAAAGAGTCATCGAGAGATTAGACGGCAACTTTGCAACATGGAATGTTCCTGTGATCTTAAAATCTGACAATGGCCCACCTTTCAATAGTCAAGAATTCAGAGACTTTCTCAGTCATCTTAATGTGAAGCATCAGAAGGGCATAGCTCTTTGGCCACAGGCAAATGGCCTTGTCAAATGTTTTATGATTACTTTTAAGAAAGCTGTTCAGCATGTGGTATTGGAAAAGTTCTATCTTAAAACTGTCTTGGTTTCTGCTCTTCAAGCTTACTGTTCAACCCGTCACTCAACCACAGGTGAAAGCCCTGCAACCTTGATGTTCAGGAGAGCCATGACAACCGTTACCTAAATGGACCAACAGAAGATCAACTACTGAGGAAGAAAACCTTTTTAAAGACTTGGCTCATAAAAGAAAAATGAAGCAATATGTAGACAAGCGCCGACAAGCAAAAGATGTAACTTTCACTAGAGGAGATGGAGTGCTTGTCTGTCAGTCTAGGAAAGAAAATCTGATGCGCCTTTCAATGCTGAGCCCTTTCATGTTGTGACCACCAAAGGACACATAGTTACTGCCCAACGTCCTGGAAAGTCCATTACATGAGATTCCTTGCATTTCCGACTTGTGGATCATCGCTCGTCAGGCACTGATGTCAATGTAAAGACTGGGTCTGAAAGACCAAGTGAAAATCCCCTGACTGCTGCTGTTCCTACATTTACAGTGCAGATCATGGACACTTCTGCTGCCAGTCCCTAGTTTCCGAAGACAGTCAGGATTTGTGATCAAAGCGTCATGTATACTTATTGAAGAGCTATGATTGTGTATATATTTGTAAAAAAACTTTTTTTTATATATATACAGTGGGTAAATAGAATGTTGTGTGAGTCAGCAATTACGGAACCCTTGTGGCTCATAATGTTCTCTCTAGAACAGTGATGTAAGCATTAGAGCGTAACAAAGTGAATGCAGATTTAAAATGTTGAGTTTGTGGTTACACGCAGATGAATAACGGCATATTATACTAAGCTCTGTGTGTGGCATAGTCATTGGTGAGTACCCAGGCTGGGGAGGACTCTACACCTGTGACTAACAAATAAATAATAATACTCTGAGCTTGTGTAATGGAATCTGGTGCTCATGTGAAGTGCTCAAATGGCCATGGGCCAAGTACACGCTATACAAAACTGCAAAAACTTCCAGAAAAATATGGCCCCTGGCATTTGTTGATATAGGCATGTTTGCACAATTGTAAGGTATTTAAACTCTTACACGCACAGGCAACAAGAGTTACCACACAGATCCTAAAAGGTGCCCCCATTTGTTTAGGCCTATCGGCGAAGAGCTGCCACTTTTTGACTTTACTGCCACCTATTCATGGAATTCTTAAATTATGGCATTATAAGTGTCAAACCATAAGCTTCCCCACAATTTCTACAGTTTTTGCATATTAGATATTAATTATCCAACCAATGGAATATAGGTTAAGTATTTGCTATATGTAGAAGAAACTTTCCAACTGTGCTGCAAACTGCTGTACCATCTCTATATCATTTTCTGTGCTAGTAGAGCAGTTTAATGACAGATTGGTGACATATTGTAAACATGATACTTGTTAGAAATATTTCCGAAAGCTACTATTGAAGTCATGTTCTGTTGGCATGGAAGCAAACCAATGAAACTGAAAAGGTATATATTAAAAATGCAGAGACAATGAATGCATAAACCAACTCTAATTACAGTGGATTATCAACATTGAAGCATGGATGATTGGCTCGAAGAATACTCCCACCAGAAATAGCTGTGCAGAATTCGTATGTTATTTTTTTCAAAAGGAAAATGTTTTTTCAATGATTAATATTTATTTTTAAAATATTCTTATAAATTATTCTGATAAACTGATATTCAATTTCTTCCCATGCTTCATCACTCATGCATATGAACATGGAAAATCCAATTTGATATTTTGGGGACAAAATTATATGCTGGATGCAAAGTCATCGCTTCACTCACAGATCTTTTAATGACAGTTTTCCGTAATTTCTTCCACTGGCTCAGATCAGCATAGTCACACAGTAGGATGGTTTGATTAGAATGAAACATTCATAAACACTTAGGTTGTTACAGTGTTTGATGGGTTCATATTAATCTGCCTAACCTGGTTATTTTCGCGACAGTAGTTGCCGATATGCACTTTGTCTCAAACTAGTGAAATGCAAATTTAAAAATTAAATCAACAAGTTAATGTAATTTCTCTTAACAATGTATTCATATAATCTAGAAAATGACTCAAAAGTGAAAAAATATTTTTTGTACTGAAAGGTTGAATTAATTCTTCGAAGAATTATAATTACACTTCGTTGTTTAGTGGAGTGTATTGTAGGCTTCTGGAAAACACAATATTTATTATGAACAGATTGCTGCCAGATGTGTAAATAATTTCTAGCCCTGGAGAATAGAAACGTATGCCTTTTGCAGAAAAAAAAACCTTTCCAGTCTTTTGAAATATGGATTCATTCAGTATTTATGTAGAATTGCTACTCGCAAAACAAAACACTAATACAGCATCAAGTTTCATGCCTCAATTTGCTCAAAAGGTATTTTTGAATTTTTTAGCACATCTCATACATGGCTTTCACAGACGGACAATACAGATCAAATGTGGAGAGAGGCAAAAGTATCTAACCGTAAAGCTAGCCATACTACTTTAGAATGCATTCAATGCTTGACTCTAACGACACCTTCTGATAGATTTGATGTGGAAGGGAAACTGAACAACATTGGAGGGTAAAACACGCAAATGAAAATGCATATTTAGTGTGGATGGGATTGGTGACGAATATAAATATGAAGTAGGAAGTAGGAAGACATTTATGGGTAGGGATGTCAGACTACCACAGTCCTGTTAAGTAATTATGGTATACAATGAATGAGTGGGTTACACAGTTAAAGGAAGAGTGGGGTTTATGGGGTTAGTTAGCTATTGAGGGATGGTATTTAAGTAGGAACTACATCATTCAACTGTTTGTAGTGGATGGTGCAATAGACGATGTAGTCTTAATGCCAGGAGTGTATTTCTGCACTATCTTCTCTGGCATTATAGGAAAGGTAACTGTGCCAATTAGATTCAAGCCAATCTCAACTTGTTTTAGGGGACTGAAAACATGACTGGAGTCTGGACAGCAGTGTTTAAGTGCACAGAAGCAACTTAACAGCTCTCTTGGTACTTCCCATCATCTAAGTGGAAGAACCTGGAAAGAGGATCTGCATTGGTGTGGTCAGTTTCAGGTCTGTGCTCCACTTTAAAGTCATGATCCTTTAGGCAAATGTATCACTTCAACCATTTTGGGTTCTGTTAGACCTGACATCCTTGGCGTGGGTTTTTCCCCTATCTTTCGCCTCTGCTACATGGATTTTTGATGCTGTTATTGATTTTGTTTTTGCTGGTTTAGATGCTTTGGACACTCTGCCACTGCTAATCAGTGCCAGAGTGTAAGTGCTCCCTGTGTAAAATGTCATATTGATTGGATATACCTGATTGGCATATTTGTATCACCATTAAGTCCCTAGTAAAGTGCACTGTGTGTGCCAGGGCTGGTGATGACAGATGCTACTAGTGGGCCTGCAGCGCTGATTGCGCCACCCACATGAGTAGCCCTAAAATGATGTCTCAGGCCTGCCACCGCAGGCCTGCCTGCAGTCCCCGGACTGCCATGTCACCCTGGTCAGTGTCCCCACTGACTAGGCCTAACCCTTCCCTTTTTGTGCACATCAGTCATCCCTCTGGAAGGCCCGAGGTACCCCCCTGGGCAGGGTGCAGTGTATGTAAGAGGTAGAGCATGTACTAGTGCAGGTACCATGCTCTGGTAGTGAACCGCGGCCATTTTGTGTGTTCACTGCTGCAAGGTTATCTTGCTCCATAGGCTAACATGGGGGAGGCTGGTGCCAATGGCTATCCGCCTATCTTCTCATAGGAACAAGATAAGACATGAGTGTTTGATATCCTGAGCTCAGCATTTAATAACACATCTTTTAGGAGAGGTTGTTTTTAACTCCTGAGTTGGAGAATAGTACTTTTTAGAGAGTAGCTGTTCTCTTGTCTGACCCTTCTGTGTGCCTGGGCATGCTTGTGGATTGACTGTCTGGCTTGAGAGTGACAGGGGCTGGGGATCCCCCAGGAGGTTGGCTGAGTCAGCCCTCTGCTGAATGGCGACATTTGCAAGGAGAGTGGAGGGAGGAGATAGCACCTGGGAGTGAATAGGGCTGTGCCTGCCTGCCACACTGCTGGCTCCACCTCCTGCTGGGCGGCTGACGACTCTGCCCCTCACTCTGAAAAGAAAGCAGAAGCCAGGAAAACAAAGTGCTCCAGCAACACCCAGAACTGGATCAGACCGGGCTCAGGACCCACTTGCACAAAGACTTCAAAGACTTTTAGGGGTATAAGTACAAGACCCCTGACAACAGATTTTTAGATTCTACAATCAAGAGGAACCTCTGCTGAAAGACGGACTGCTGAAGAACTGAAGGAAGATTGCCTTGCTGTGTGCTCTAAGGGCTGACCTGTTCTGCTGTGCAACTGAAGCTGAGGAGGAGAAGGGGCCTTGTTGTGTGCTGTGACCCTACCTACTTGACCTAACAAGACTTTGCTGTGTGCTGTGTCTTCAACTCTGAATCTCCAAGGGCCTGAGAAGAGCTGGCCTCCTGTTTGCAAACCAGGGATAGAAAGGTTGCCAAGACTTTAAAGACTCCGCTGTGTCCCATCTGCGCTGCTGTGTGCTGCGAGGACCATGGACTGTTCTACCAAGCTTGTAAACATCTGCCCCGGGAAGTGCGCTGGCTGCTCTCTGTTTTGCTGGAGAGTGCCGCGCTGATTCTGGCCTGACACCGGTTGCCGCATTGTGAAGACCGACGTGCTCATCGGCACGTGTATTGCTGTGGCCGCAGGATTGAGGGCGCACCCGTGCTAACTAGGCCGCTGTACGGCTTGGCGGCGTCACGATCGACCCGCTGACACAGGGCGCCGTGAAATATTCTGCCCGCGATACACCGCCGCGGCCCGGGGGCCTGAAACTGATCAAGAGCTGCACTTCCCCGCTCTGCGAAGCCGCGAGGAGGCTGCGACCTGATTGGTTGCTGACCGGAGGCTTGGCTGGAGGAGCCGCGCTGCGAGTGGCTGACTCCGGTGACGTCGACATCATCACTGGGGGCTCGTCGAGGGATGGACCGGATTGGTCCATCGCTCGGGAGCTGTGAAAGCCCTGCACCATGCAGCCTGAGAGGAGCGCTTTAGTTCTAAGCGCAAGAGGCACCGCTGGAGGAACGTGGGTATTTAACTACTGGAAGCCTACGCACGTATTCCTTTCCTTTGAATACGAAGTCCCACGAGAGACTAGAGACTATCTCTTTACGCTCCTAACAACCTAAGAAAAAGATTGATGTGCAACGCTATGATAATTGATTTCCACTGCTGAAACTAGATAAAGTAATATTTTTGATATACTTACCTGTGTGGTCTACGTTTGTGGTGTACTAGGGGGGTCATTGTCGTTGTTAAGTGCGAATACCTTACACATTGCCTTGGGGATAAGCCTGTCTGCTCGAGCCAAGCTACCTAGAGGGTGAGCAGGGGTTATCTACCGTGTGTGTCCCTGTACCCTGACTAGAAGAAACGGTCCCTATTTGGTCTAAGGTGCTTACCCCTGCCAACTAGAGACCCCCAGATCTAACAGGTTCTCCTAGCCCAGATAGTAACCAAACAACATATTATGGTCGCCCTTCACCTCAAAGGGTCCTACTGCTCATGCACCCTCACCATCCATAGAGAAATCCAAACCAACATCGGGAGCGCTAGAAAAGTCAATAATTCCTAGAACCTCATATCCAAATTGTATATATCAGTTCATAAAGATTTTTGTTTCTTCATTCAGTCCATTAATTCAAAAAAATCACAATCTTCTTCAACCAGGAACCATTTACCCACTGTGTGCTGGGGGTCGCGAAACAACATTCCTAATATTGGTCCAGGCAATGTTAGTTCTCCCCATGAGTTGTTCTCTCCATGGGCCCACTCTGGCTGAATGGTCTGACTTCAGGTGGTGACAGTAGAACCCTCTTATTCTCAGAGTACACAAGCTTCAGCTCAGGTGTCTGTGATCCACAGGGCCTTGCAGCACCAGGATATTATTGATTCGAAATTGCAATGACACCCATGTCAGAATTCCTTCCCTCCACCTCCAACTGCCCCAATATCATGTTCAGAAACATCTGTTTGGATCACAAATTCATTTCTGAAGCCAGGTGACTTGAGGATGGGTGCATCACACAGGGCCTCTTTCAGAGTGTCAAAGGCCTTCTGACTTACCTGGGTCCATATGGCCTTTTTGGGCTGCTTTTCAGAAGTGAGCTCCTTCAGGGGAGTCACAATGGTGACATATCACTTATCAAACCTCCTTTAGTATCCTGTGAAACACAACTCTGACCTGAGACTGGGTTGTGGAAAGCTCCCAAGCCATAATGGTTCGGAACTTCAGCTTGAGAGGCAGTGCAGGTCCCCTGTCAACAAGATGACCTAGATACTCTCCGGAGTACAGCACCCTGCACTATCTGGCACTTGGGGGCCTTGGCAGTCAGTCCTGTCTGATCAAAGGCCTGAGGACTTCCCTGAGGGGAGTCAGGTGTTCCTGCCAGGTGGAGCAATAGACAGCAACATCACCTAGATATGCCACACTAAAGGCCTCCAGTACAGACAAAACTGACAGGGGCATTCATCAATTCAATGTCCAGTACCTTGAATTTGGAGTGGCCCTCAGAAGTTGAGAATGCTGATCTCTCCTTGACTCTCTCAGTCAGGGCAATCTGCCGGTAGACAGAGGTCTGGTAAAGAGCACTAAGGTTACTTGTCAGCCCTCAACTAGTCAATGAGCTCCTCAGCTCTGGGGATGGGGTGTTCCTTAATATTCGTGGCAACATTGAGTTCCGTGTAGTCCACAGTCTCAGTTCTGAGGTCCCCCTATGTGGGGGGTCTGCCTTGGGTACCAGCATAACTGGGCTGGACAAGGGACTACTGGAGGGCTCAATCACCCCCAGGGACAATATCTTGTCATCTCTTACTTTTATGCTGGGGCTTAATTTTACTGACAACCTGTAAATTCTGTTTAGACAGGTAAGTTGTCACAAGTGTCATTGTCATGGACACACAGCTGGATCAGTCCAGCAGTCATTGAGAACAGTCCAGCAAACTGATTCCACAATTTGTGACAGTCTCTCTGCTGCTGCTTCAACAGTATATGGGAAAGGACTTCTCAACTGAACCATCCTTATTATCCTTATCATTCCTCTTCCTCCCATCCATCAGTCACCATCAACAGTGCCACATCTGTCCTATCAAAATCAGGTTTCTGGTGGTTAAGATCGATTTCTCAGGAGGGGTGTTTGTGGGTAACAAGGTCCACCAAGTAGATAACATCACATATCCTTTCCAGCACAATGTAAGGTCCAGTCTATTCGTCCTGTAGGGCCTTAGAAGCCACTGACTCTTCAAACCACACCTTAGACACAGCATTGTCTTGTGGTAATACTAGTGCTTGATCAACTCCTGTCTGGCCTCCAAACCTGTACCTGTACTTAGCCATTCAGAATCTTAGGCCCAGTACATAGTCTACCTTGTGAGGTTTCTCCCAATTTCGTCAAACTAGACATAAAATACCTCTGATCTGTTGCCTATACAGAATTCTGAGGAGATGGTGTTGTCTGCACCTTTTAAAGTTTTTCTCCTCATTTAATGCACTACCAGGGCAGTGGCCGCATCTCTCATAGTCTCTATGTTATTTGAGAGAGGTTGGTATACCTTATTTACTAACATGAATAATGCCTGAAGAAAACCTTCCTCAGGGTATGTGGCAATTACCTTATCTCTCTTTAGAAAGGCCCTATGCTCTTATAGTACCATTTCACATACTCCTAAATGCCATTAGTACTGACCCTGTGCTCCACATGTACACAAATGTTCAGTCTGCTGTACATATTTACAGGATATATGTATGTGTTGCAGAGGATGGGCAGTTACCTGTGGCTGTGGTAGGTGGTACTGATGTGACTCAAGATTGAATGTTAATGTAATCCGATTGTCTATGGGGTGAGTGGAATGGTCTCATTGTGTGCCTCACTCCTTTGAGTAGTAAGGCGTATTTTTCATTTTTGACCAGAGATTGCATTTGTGCAAGTTTTTATGTATTCTATCTCTGGTATGGTGTGTTGCATCTACACCATTGATCGTCAATTATATAATGACTCATATGTTCCTCCTATTTAACTTAAGCACATTTTTCCTGGCTTTTCCAAATATTTTGGTCACTGTGGGATATTAATTCTATAACTCTTAGGAACTGATGTATAAAGCCCGTTAGCGATTCCAAACCCTATAACTCGAAAAATCACTAGGTTTGCAACTGCAATAGCGCTTTATGTACAAAAGCCGAATAGGCCACGTTACAGTGCATGCGATACATTGCATGCCATTATAAGGCTGTAGTTACAATGACCATGTTGTTACATCACATATCATTACAACTCAAGTCATTACAATGACTTGCTGTAGGGGGCGTGCTGGACTTTGGAATAGTATATTTTGCTATTCCAACTCCAGTCTGTGCAACAGTAGAGGAGGTGTTGGATTTCATATCCAACACCTACTGCCCCTACAGCATTTTGTTGTAACAATTTGTGTTGTAATGGTTTGTGATGTAACAACGTGGTCGTTGTAACAACCGTTTTGTAATGGCATGCGAAGTATCGCATGCGATGTAAACGATGTTTTCCACAAAAGCCCTTTAATGAGTCACGATGTTCTTTCTGACTAATAAAAGAACTTTTGTGACCCTTACCCAATTTCAAAGATTAGGGGCATGAAAGGGACATCCCACTCCTATTTCCAAATCAGACAGGAATGTACAAATGGGTTATGACCACAATTGCAATGACAAACAATTGATGAGTTACTGACCCCTGAGTTGGGATGGTAAATACTTCACAATGGACAAGGTAGCTGCTTAAAAATAAGATGGTGTCCCATTTTGGAATGTACTTATACGCATTGTGGTCTGCTGTCCCAAGCAAGCCACCAGCCTTGATGCTGCAAATAATCACAAGGGGTTGCAAACTGTGATCTGTCTAATAAACATTAATTAGACAGGCCTTTCTGTGACCCGCTGTGATTTTGTATTTTGTTAACAGACATATTAGTACATAGATTGGTTTGAAAAGAATTATTTCCATTCGCACAAAGTAGGTGTAAAAATTGGAACCATCTTTTAGAAATTGAATAATAGTACAGCAGGTCCTTAGTCACTAAATGAATGTTTTCTTTTTTGTCACTCTCTTCTTTCTTTGGGACCTGGCTTGACATGACTGTAGGTATCTCTGTGGTTCCACAGCTTCTTTCCTTCGGGCTCATCTGGGCTGCAATGTGGATGTGGTGATATAGATACTGGTTATTATGTTATTAGTCACTGCCAGTTCGATATTTGCAATTGGTGGCAGATTATGAATCACAATTTGCAATTTGCTATTTTGTGAGTACTTTCCTTACAAATGGCATTTTGTCCGTGCATTCTGATAATAGAATTGGAGCTGTGGTTCAGTATTTTCTGTTAAATACAAATTTCCTTTTTCATACCTGTTTCCTTTTCCTCTCAATGTTAGTTACATCATAGATCCTCCGATTGTTGAAAAAAAATGTATTTTGCACCAAGACTCCAGAATGCTGATTGCTGATCCCCACCTGAAAAATATGGCTATGGTAGGAGATGCAAGATTTGGCCTGATACTTCAGGCTCCAACTGGACTCAGCCAGTGCTTTGATCCCAAACCAGATGCACTACAAAAGGCCTCAATGGTTATCCCTACAGCACTCTCTCCTATTTTCATTGCACAGTCTGTTTCCTGTTCTTAACTGCCTAGCATTTCAGCACTGGAATATTTTGGACCTTTACCTCTGGGGTTTGAGCTTAACTTTCAGAGTGTGACAACGCCTGCATATTGCTGCCCCTGTCAGCACTGCCTCTGCCACACGGTATCCTTGGTGGTCCGAATGCCTTGCTCAAAATACTGTGGGCAGACCCACAGTGGGGCAGTGGTCGGACTGCCATAATGAGTACGGCGGTCATGTGGACAGCCGTACTCGTAATCAGACCCTTAATCTCTAACAATAAATTAAAGTCTTCCAACAGGACAAAGGCAAAGTCATAGTCTGTATCTGGTATTGGATTAGGACAAAGTATCAAAAAGAAAATATGAAGATGCAAAAAAATTGAGTTACAAATATCATGATGCACAAAAATTGTGAAGAAAAATATTGTTGACAAGAATGTCAATTAAGTCTGGGTGGTGAACTCCACTCCGCTCACAGAGTGTTCAGAGTTTTCTGCACTCTGCGTTACACTGAGCTTGCGGAGTTCCCCAAAAGGTTTTGTTCCTTGCTCAAATTTGTCAACGTCAAGTTGGCGAGCACGAGCGAGGAAAATCCACCTCCCGGCGAGATTTCTTAATGCGGGGGTTCAGATTTCTCATTGCAAGTGGTCACGTATGCTCACAACCAATTGCGTTGAGTAACTGTCGGTTCATGTTGTGAAAGCTTCTGCTTGAATAAAAATCTATTCAAGTGGCGGAAAGGAAGCAGCACCCACTTGCGCTGTGCATGGTGCCGTTTGCGAGGATTGCTCAGTGCAGACAAGCATCTGGCACCGAAAACCACAGTGAATGGCATTTATCTATCGCACCCTGCCGCTTGCAGAGCTCCGCGTAGCGCGACATAGTTTTTGTTGCACTTTGCAGAGTTCCACATAGCATAACTGCATAACTCTGCAAACTCTGCCCAGGCTTAATATCAATATTAAGGTAAGTAATATCAATGTTACAAATATCTATGTTTTTTAATATCGATGATAACAACATCTCTGTTGTTAATATCATTTACAAAAATATTGTTATGAATAATATTGTGTTGTAATAATGTATGTGTATGTTATTATATATGTAAATTGTATGTTATATTTGTTTGCAAAATTATTGTTAAAGTTTTTTGTTATAGTTTGTAAGTTTGTAGTTGTTTTCAAATTTAATGTAATAGTTTATTGTAATTTTTACAACCATAGTGGGTTGTGGGTTTTTCCAGGAGTAGAGGGTGAGAAGTAAATTAATCATAATTAATTGATAATTAATTTTAAACTAATATCAATTATTTAATTGATGATTATGTTAATTGTGCAATTTGTTTTTACTACGTTAAGTTTTAGATGTAGGTTGTGGGGTTTGTATGGGTATAGGGTAGGAAGTAATTTAATTATAATTAATTATTAATTGATATTTAATTATGATGAATTATTTAATAGATACCGAATTATGTATATTGTCTAATAACTTTTTGGATTTATAGATTTTGGTGTGGGTGTAGTGTATGTAGGGGTAAAGGGTGTGAAAGAAATCAATGCTAACTGTTAATTAACTTATGTTAATTATTAATATTTATTTAATTGTTAATTAATTATGTAAATTGTGTAATAAAGATATTTTGTAAGTGATATATCTGGAGTGGGTTGTTATAATTATTTTATTGTTATTAATTTTTTAATTGATAATTAATCGTGTAAATCATGTAAATGATATATTTTTCATTACATTTTATGTGTGTGTTGTTTCATTTGTAGGGATTAAGGTTGAGAAGTTAATTAAATATAATTATATTATTCTTAGTTAATTACTATTAAGTGGCTAATAACGATGTCAGGCTGACTTAAGTCCGCCCGATACCACCTCGGTCATGGGACCGACCGACCTCTGGTCGGGGGTCCCGACCGTCTCATTAGGATGCGATCAAACACTGTTTGGTCGCAATCCTTTATTTCCCTATGGGAGCATGCATTATGGCTTTAATACACGCTCCCGTAGGGAAATGGGAGATGTTGTTCATCCCTGCAACCTATGGCAGGCACCTCACAGTGCCTCTCACAGGGTGCAGGGATCAACAGGTGGGCAAAAAAGGTGCCCACTCGCCCTCCATTCAGAGGCTGCTCAACCAAGGGGGCCCTGCTTGTGGCCCCCAAACACGCTTTCCGACATGGTTTCCATGTCGAACAGGCTGGCATGGAAACCATGCCAGCACTTTGTGCTAAAAGTAACTCTTTCATAGTTTCCATGGACAGAATTGACTAGAAGGAAGGGGCCCTACTTGGACAGGGTGCAAGTCACTGCCAACTAGACACCCCCATTTCTAACTGGAGTGGTTATAGTAAATTTTTACTCCTCCTGAGTACAACCCCTTCCCTACTGTTGGACAGACTGTAGTGGGAATAGTAAATATTACCCCTGCGCAATCTAACACTTGCCCTCATGTTGCACTGACTGGATTGGGAATTGTAATTTGTACCCCTTCTGAGTCCAACACTTTCCCTACGGTTGCACAGACTGGAATAGGAATAATAAATTGTTATCCTTCCTGAGTCTAACCCTTACCCTACATTTGCACTGACTGGAGTGGGAATAGTAAATGTTACCCCTCCGTAATCCAAAATATTCCCAACTGTTGCACCGACTGGAGTGGGAATAGTCAATTTTACACCTTCGGAGTCCAATGCTTTACCTACTGTTGCACAGACTGGAGTGGGAATAGTATATGTATTATTCCTGCAATTTTATAGTTTTGTTTAGATTGTTTAAATGTACATTATTATTATGCTTATGCATATTTAAAATTATGTCATTATTAGTTAGTAATGTTTGTAATATGTAATATACTTTTAATAAAATACTTTAAAAAATATATTTTTAACTTTTTATGTGTAATTCATTTGGTATGTTTTTTAAGTTGTTTCCAGTTCATTTGTTATTGTTTTATTTAATATTAGTTTTAAATTATATATGTTGAAATAAACATTCACGCACATATATGTGTTAATTTTAAAAAATAAGTATAAAATGTAAATATATTTTAAAATCATTTAAATATATTTATTGTACATAACGCTATTACTATTAAATATATATATATTTTTTTATATTTACTTATATATATTACGATATTTTTGTGTTCGATATTTTTAACTTGATATTCATACCATGATATTTGTGGTTTCAATATTTTGTCAGTGAACCGGTGGCATGAGTCACTCAAACTTGGAAAGTTTATCTTTGAGCTCCTACTGATGCTTCAAGTAGTACAAACCTGAATTTCGAAGCTCCAGAGGTTGCTTCATGGGTCAGATAGATTTGTAGCTTAGTCATAGGTTTTAAAGAAGTCAGAATCCTTCAGCAGAACAAGGCTGTAATCCTTGGCTAGGTAGACCTCCAGGAGGCCAGATACAACCTTAATTGTGAGGTCCTGCTGAAACCATTTCCAGCATGGCAAAAAGCTCCCTGAGTGGGTCAAACCTGGGGGCATATTATCAAGCAGGGCGTTAAAATTATCGCAGCTTTAGCGGCAGAAAACTGCCGCTAAAGCGGCGATAATGGGCTTGATAATATGCAGCAGAGAATTCCCATAGAAGCCCATGTTGACACCAGAACATTGGCTTCTATGGGAATTCTCTGCAGCATATTATCAAGCCCATTATCGCCGCTTTAGCGGCAGTTTTCTGCCGCTAAAGCGGCGATAATTTTAACGCCGTTTCTTGATAATAAGTCCCCTGGTTTCTTGCCGGTTTGGAGGCAGCCTTCCTGAGAAAGTCTGTGCACCTTGTCTCATTCCTCTGGGAATGGACAAAATGACTATGGGCCTGACTATGACTTTGGGCAGACCGTTCGCCCGACACACAGGCTATCATTCTAACCGCCACATTACAATGCAGGTGGGTGGGCTGCAGAGGTCAGAGGGAAAGACCGCCACCTTCAACAGGATCATTTGATCCCTACAGCGCGGCGGTCAGAATCGTAGTCTTTACAAGAGGCTGTGCCGATGTGGGCACTGCCATCGGGTTTGCGATGTCCCTTTCCAACAGCCTTTTCATGGTGGTCCCACTGCCATGAAATTACTGTCCAAGTGGACTTTGGGGGCCCCGATTAGGGCCTTTATCCCTCAAGGGCCACTGCAAAGTGGCCCAAGGAGCATATGTAGTGCCCCCACGCACATCCATGGATGGTGTGCCATGCACCACATGGTGCATGGAACACAGTGCATGGGTGTGCAAAAGTGCTCTTATCCACTGTGGCTTGTGCTGCGGCCCTTTTCTAGGGTGGCAGCACAAGCTGCCATGTTTAAGAGCACTTTTCTGAATGCAAGCCCGGTGGTTGCCTCATAAGTGGGTGGTCGGACTGCCTTCTGCTTGTCAGTCGGTCTCTTGATCGGCATGATAGGGTATCATAATAAGGCCCTATGTCTCAGCTTTTTAAGTGATGGAAAAGGTCTTCCTGGTTAGTCCTGCGATACCTTGCTTCTCAAGGCAGTCTTCTAGGCACCAAGAGGCTGATTACAAGTTTGGCAATGCGGTAGCAGACAGCCATGCCAGCGCCCTGCATCCACATCACCGAAGTCGACCACTGCCTGTCTGCCAGATTCAGAGCTTTCTCCTGGTCAGGCAGGCTGTCCTTTGGCATTACCATGCTGTGCCTTTGAAAAAGGCATCACAATGAGAGCAACAAGGCAAGTTCCTGCACAGCATGGACTGTTAAGTTCATGATGTGCAGAAAGTGGGTGTGCATGCACACAGGACATGCATCCCAGGGTACACAGGCAACAGCCTTTGATTCCCCACCACCAGCCTTTTCATGCCGGTCTCACTGCCATGAAAAGGATGGCAAGTGGAAAGCCAGACAGCTGCACCACTGCCAGGGAATAAGGTTCTCTGGTGGTTGCACCGGTCCAATGGGGGTCTGACAGCCAAAGTTGTAATATGCCGGTCCGACCACTGGTGTGGCAGTGGCCTGACCACCACTGCAGCACCATGTGAGGTTTTCGGTCTACAGACTGCAATGCTCATAATCAGCCCCAATTCTCTATCTAGTCAGGTCAACCTGTAGGGTCCAGTCTACTGTGGTAACCTCAACCATTTTGGAGTCGAGAGCGCTTCTAGACCCTAGGTGCAAGGCACGCTTATGAGTTGACTCCTGAGTCCTTGAGTGAGTACTCTTCTTCTAGCAGGAATTAGAAATCTAAAATCGTTATCCTGCAGGGTTTTCTTAAAGTGTAATCTTCCCTGGCCTAAAAAATGTTATGGCAAGGTAGCAGTTGAGATGTTAGCTTTATCCTGTGCTTTAGCCAGTGATTGGATCACAGCACTTCCTCTTTACCATCCTATAAAATCACACAGAAGTCCCTATTTCAAGATGGCTGAACCCACTCTCTACCTTGCAGGCCTGACTTCTGCTCTGTAGCCACACTCCTATTACAAGGAGCTTTCCTCCCATCTGACAGGGTCAAAACTGGTTCTCTACCCTACTGTGACTGGAACCTATCAGTCTGGGAGGTGCCCGGAAATGAATAGGAGAAGCTCACCTTGGCATCTCCAAGTTACAATAGGTAGTGCTGATGCTGCTCTTTGTTCTGCCAACTCTTCCTGATCACTCCCAGATCTCTAATCCCTGCTAAGGGATCAGCATTTACCTTGTTCTTTGAGAGTTTTTAACTTTCCCAGCCAATGATATGTATTCCAGTCCTGAATGTTTAATGAGTAGCAGAATTGGTTATAAGACAGTACTAGCTTAGCAAGGAACATTGAGATGTAGTAAGAAATACCTTTGGAGCACTTTTAAAGCATTTTCCAAAGTGTAGATAGAAAACACAAATCTTAATCCCATTTAGACCTGTTCAGGAAAACGTCTAGCAAGGCCTACACATTGTTGGTTGTTATTTCACTTTGGGAGTACACAACCTTAAAGTGTGCTGTGCCATTTTTATATATTAGTGCCATGTCTTGCACAGTTACAGGAAACATTTAAGTGATGACTTATTAATATGTAGAAACAAGGTTTCCTACATGACTCTGCTATGTGTCGCTGCATTGCATCAATACTGCCACCCAGCAGAACATAGTAGTGGATATTCAATCATGCCAATGAGGCTGGCCTTCCATCCACAGGCCAATAAAACTTACAAGAAAGCTATAAGAGATAAAAATTATAGCCCAAGGTTGCACTGTATGAGATAGTTTAAGCCTGTCTTAAATTATATATAAATGGTTTAAGAAAAGACTTCATTCACTCATACTTCATGTGCAGTTTACAAACCTTTTGAAGAGGTCAGTTTAAACAGATGGTGTGTTATCACAACTGTACCACAACATCTCAAACTTTTCTTGTATAGTGATACAATACCCCCTGCATTTCAGACAAACTGGTCCTCATCAGGGGAATTTGTCAAAAACTTGTCTTTAAATTCTGTAACATAAAACTGAGCTTGACTGAGTAAGCCTAATATCAATACATTTGGAAAGTTCACACCTACTATTGAGGTGATGGTACATAAAACATAATAAACAAACACTGTGGATGTGACCTGAGTTTCAAGCACACCTGAAAATCTTAGTTCATTCATCTAAAATATGACTAGTCTGCTGCTGGTGCATTATCAAAATAAACACTCACTACCATGGTGAGGGTGCATAAAGTAAAATCAAGCAAGCAGAATGAGTGCAGGCCGAGTTATGAACATATCAGCAGAACTCAAAGGCTTAACCGAAAAGTCATCGTTGAATCAGAGTAATATTCATCACTAATCTGAGAAATCTACTGTAGCCCAACATTTTAACTAGAACAAATATATTTTACAGCTAACATGAGAACAATACAGATTTTTTTAACTTGAGAGATAGAGATATTATTGAAAAGAGAACTCTATTGAATACAAAGACTGAATACAATACAACCTAAGCGACGCAATGATCACATAGCAATATCATAGTTTTGGATGTGTAATAATAATGATGTGTTTTTGTTTTGTTTGAGTATCATTTAAGTTGTTTTTGTATGAAAATACACAACAAATGTTATATTTGGTATTATATACTATACCTCAGGCCTTTTAAGTGGATGCTATTGAGATTACACATTTCATGTAGTTGGTTTGCATCTGGCATGTCTTTAGAAAACAGGATATGATGTGCTATCAGTTTATTATAATCATTTATGAGAGATCATTTATATTCAGTGATTCATTCACAATTGTTTTAGATTGTTTATGTCAGATTTTCTCTTTTCAACATGGCCCCCATGTTCATGTATTACAGCTCCTCTTTTAAATTCCACATAAGTGTTTTCTACATTGCATTCAAGTTAATAATATTTCCTGAAACCAGTGCTAACTGAACTATCAGTTCATTATGATTTGTTTACGATGTTAGAATTTTTCAAGATATTTGTTACGCTGCCATACTTATTTCAGAGAGCAAGTATTACTGGTGACTGGTTTATGTTTTTGGACCCTTTGTGCTCACGTTTTCAATATGGCTGCCTCATTCATGTGCTGGATTATTTATCATTTATAGCTTTTAGATATACTTATATTTCTCATATGAATTCCTGGAAAACATGATATTACGCTGGCATAATTTGAGTAATTGTGCATTACCTTTGTTACATGAAATTCCCAATAACAAGCCATTATACCACTTCGAATAATTATACATCATTCACAATAAAAATTAACAATGAACACTTGGGAACAACAGAATAAAGGGGCTCCTGTTTGTTGTGCTTTTGTTTAATGTGTTCTCACATCAAAAATTGGTGGAAGGACACATTCTGCACTGAAAAATGCCACAAAAAGATGGATTTGCATTTTGTGTCTACCTGTAATTTTGCTGAAATTTCACACAACTACTCAAAAGCAAATGACCCTAATTTACAAAACCCATAGTCAAATGTGGGTTATATAATTACACACTGGAGACCAAATATGATACTTAACCATCTGTGTAATAGGTGCATTTCAGCCACCATTTACAAAGGACTTAAAGGAAAGAAAAATATGCAAAAAGGAAGTTCCAATGTATAGCACCTTTGGGGTGTGGAATCAAGAGTGCTTTACTACTGTTTAGCAGAGTCTGCACAGATTCCTAAATCCTGAAATTCAGACAGGGAGCAATTGGGATAAACATGCAAAATGGGGTTATTTCTAGTACTTAGGAATCCTGGGCCTGATTTACAAAGAGTCTCTGCACTCATGGCGGAGACTTCGCAGTCGGGAGGCATCTCCAGCATGAGAATTTTCATGGTAGAGATTTCACCATGAGTGGGGAGACCCCCCCATGACTGCGGTCGTCCGCCATGAGTGTGGAGGGCCTTAGTGAATTAGGCCACCTGTGTTTGCTCTGGGTGTCTTGGCAGTAGCTGTAGAGAAAATGACATGTGGCAAGAATAGCACCACCAAACAACATTATAAACATTGTTGTTAAAACAACCTTATTGGCAACTTTGGTGTGAAAGATTTATTGTTTCAGTCAAATCTCTTAAGCTTAACCAGGGAAGCCTTTGCCTATTCCATCTGATCATGACTAAAACTCTGCAGCTGAGGGTAAGAGGCAGAAAAGCAGATAGTAGACTTTCGGTCAATAGAAAAACAATGCATCATAGCTGCATGTCTGATTGTCTTGAAAGCAAGGTTAGGTTCTGAAGCATATTTATGTTACACGGCCAAACATCATGATAGACTAACTTTCCCTTCATATATCTTTTCAGATCTTCCAGATATAACACCAAATCAGTGCTGTATGTACATGTATTTTTATTTTTCTAGCATGCAATGGCATTTCAACAAAGTGGTATCAGGTAGTAGCAATTTGGTCCTGATGAATAGCCTTGGGGGAGGTCTTAAAACATGTAGACCTTTGAAACCCAGTAACATAAGTCCATGAGTTTCAACTTTTCCCACTTTTTAACCATACCGAATAGAGGTATAAGGCACAGGAGAACAGTGGTATAGGGCATAGGGCTGGCGCTAGTGGAAAGGTTCACTGACTTATCCTGATATGACACAAGTATTGTACGGTGCTACAGGGAAGAGATAACCACCCACCTCTCCTAAAACTGCGGCCTGAGCTGCAACAAACATTTACCAATTTCCCTAGCACACGTGAGTTATAAGTTAATTACAATATAGTGACAGTAACAAATTGAATCAAAAAACATGTATCCACAAACAGCGTAGGTTTCTTAGATCTTCAGTCTTTATTTCTTTGAAGATTCTTCATTTCATGTCATTCATGTGACTGGTCGAAAGCCCAAATCCAACACGTGTTTCGTCGCATACATGGGGAGTAAACCCGTGACTTTTTCAAGGCTATTACTTTTCCGTAGTATAACTTATATATGTGGTGATACTTCCAACCCACAAAGGGTGTCTGTCTTTAGCGGCATCCTTAAATATGGTAACTGTGTATCCAGGTATCCTGATGCGTCCCAAAAATCAAAATAAACTGATACTGCAATACTTTTCTACCCTGGGCGCTGCCACTCGTGTGTTGTCGAGTACGATTTTTTTTAGCAAAGTTTTTCATCTAGAATATATATATATTATCTACTGGCGGTCGCTAGTAGGCAGGACCTAGTTTCCATAGGAAAATCATTTTTTCTTTTCCCAATAACTTTGGCGGTGGTTGATGAATCTTGGCGAAATTTTCAAAAGAAGTGTCCTCTCCGGTCAGCTTCTGTCTTAAAAGTTTCTGGGTGATTCGTTGAGCGGGGGCTGAGAAGAAAGGGGGTCCCAAAACACTTTTTCCCCATGTTAATTTCCATAGGAAATTTTAGACAAAGCTACAGCCCAAACTGCTGAATGGAATTACACCACAATTGGCAAAAAGGTAGATCTTATTTCAGAAAGAGCCCTTTTTTTTAAATGGTGTAAATCCGTTCAATAGTTCCTGGGAAATTAGAAAAAGAAATGGTTTGATATCTGTCCTCCATAGGAAACTTTAGACAAAGCTACAGTCCGAACTGCTGAATGGAATTACACCAAATTTGGCAAAAAGGTAGGTCTTGGTTCAGAAAGAGCCCTTTGTTTGATGTAATCCGTTCAGTAGTTCCTGAGAAATTAGAAAGAGAAAGTTTCAAAATCTGAGCACCGAGGAGTGTTCGTGCACCCTCCCAGGCACAAGCTTCACTCTAATTGGCTGCCAATACTCCAAACCAGGAAGTGTTCGCAGCCATCTTGTGACTCAGTGGAAGCGAGTCACAAGAAAACAGTAAAACAAATATAAAAAACAAGAAAAGGGGGCAGGGTATAAACACCCTGACCGCCTAGGTCTGCTCAGGGGGTCCCACAAGGACCCCCAGGGCCAAATAAAACATTTGCAGCTTGGTGTAAAAAGGGGCCTGGCCTCGGAACACCTCTCTGTAACGCAGCTCTGTGGCGCTTAATGGAGGAACCTGGTGGGCTAGTTGGCCCCCAGGGACCCTCAGGATTCAAGGGGACTTAATCCCCCAATTTAACCATTTGCGCAGTGGTGCAAGGAGGGGGTGGGGCCTGATATAACAAGTCAGCAATCTTGCTGTGTGGAACTTACTGGAGGTAATAAAAGGGGTAGTTGGCCCCCAAGGTTGACATTGGGGGCTAACTACCCCTCCTGTTGCCTCCAGTAAATCCCACACAGTGGGATTGCTAAAAGGTGTTTGAAGGCCACGCTCACCTTTCTCCACCACTCTGAAAACGAGTCTGCTATGTCATAGTTAGAAATTAGCATTTAAAAAAACTTTGAAATTCACTGAAAAAACCATAGGTTTCAGCGACGTTATAGTTAGTTGGACATTTCACTTGTACAAAACCATAGAAATTTGGGCGTTATAGTTATTTTAGCTAATTATAACTCGTGCCCCCGCAATGCACTGCTGATGACATATTACATCATTCATGACATGGTCAGTGACATCACTGATGACATCTCAAATGACATCACTGATGACATCATCCACGTGAACATCTGATGCACCTCCTCACACTCTAATATAACCTTTTATACAACCACTGTAAAATACAGACTACCATTTTCAAAACCATCGACACACCAATACCAGTTACCACATACACACTCACTGATTCCTAGGTCTACACACACTTCTACTCATTCACTCATGCAATCACTCATACATGCAGTCACTCATCAATACAACTCTATCATATGAACTCATACACCTATACAGACACTCACACACCACCACTCATCCAGAGTTACTCACACACCTAGTCAGTCATGCAAAGAATCAATCACACTTCCATTTACTGACCTATACAGTTATACACACACCAATTAACTTATTCAAACAGAAACAAATGCATACTTACTCTCTTATACAATCACTGATACAAATACACACTCATCCATACAGCCACTCTCACAACCACTGACTCTCACGTATAGTCATTTATATACTCCAACTGTCACATACACTGCCTTTTACATATGTAGTTACTTGGACATGTACCACTGAGACATCCATTCACTCACCAACACACCCATACATACACTCACCCACCCATACAGCTGTTTCTACATGCACTCTCAAACCCATACACCCAGTGAATCAACCACTCTAACATCTACACACAGAGCCACACACCTCTCACCCACCCACACACACAGTCAGGCACCCATATAAATACTCAGGCAACCAATTGATAACCCACATAGACACTCATGTAGCTACTAACCAACCCATACAGCAGCTTATACAACAACAGACAGACCGATAGAGGCATTCACAAAGTTTAGTCAATAACCCATGCATTCAGTAAGGCACATGTAATCATTCACTTAAGCAGTCAGTCACGCACCTACTACATCCTTCATCCAGACACTTATACACCCACTCATTCTTCAATACACCTTGACATATATATAATGCATATTTAAAATGTAAAGAAACACACAGTCACTGGATGATGTCATTAGTGATGTCATTTGAGATGTCTTCAGTGATGTCATCAGTGATGTCACTGACCATGTCATGAATGACGTAATATGTGACATCATCAGCAGTGCATTGCAAGGGCGTGAGTTATAGTTAGCTAAACTAACTATAACGGCCTAATTTCTATGGTTTTGTATGAGTGAAATGTCCAGCTAACTATAACGTCCCTGAAACCTAAGGTTTTTTCAGTGAAAAAAATAAATATATATATATATACATCACACAAAAACGAGTTGCCTCCAGGTGAGAAAGCCACACACGGCAGGTTCAGTCCATTTATTTTGAGGATAACAAAAGCAAACAGCCTGGCGCTTCCCACACAAATGTCAAAGCCAAACGCGTTTCGGGCGTACTCCCGCCCTTGATCACTGGCCAGAAGGAAACAGCGGCACAGGTGAGCTACGCACATTAAATATCCCCGCCCCAGTGGGCGTATGCGCAATGTATCTTGGTCCTTGTAGCCCACCCTTATAATAAAACCACAATGGGCGCCACAGTACCTTCAAAATATCCATGTTTTACCCCCAGTGGGTGTGTAAGGGTGCTCTAGTTGAAGCCCTGCCATAAAACATCCACAAAACGGACCCGTCGTACTTGCAGCACCTCTTTGTCCCTGGTGCCGTAGTCCCGCTAGTTAAGCAGTGGGGCCTTCTCGCGGCTAAGGCAGGCCGCAAACATCACACAAAAATGAGTTGCCTCCAGGTAAGAAAGCCACACACGGCAGGTTCAGTCCATTTATTTTGAGGATAACAAAAGCAAACAGCCTAGCGCTTCTCACACAAATGTCAAAGCCAAACGCGTTTCGGGCGTACTCCCGCCCTTTATCACTGGCCAGAAGGAAACAGCGGCACAGGTGAGCTACGCACATTAAATATCCCCGCCCCAGTGGGCGTATGCGCAATGTATCTTGGTCCTTGTAGTCCACCCTTATAATAAAACAACAATGGGTGCCACAGTACCTTCAAAATATCCATGTTTTACCCCAGTGGGTGTGTAAGGGTGCTCTAGTTGAAGCCTTGCAATGAAACATCCTCAAAACGGACCCGTCGTACTTGCAGCACCTCTTTGTCCCTTGTGCCGTAGTCCCGCTAGTTAAGCAGTGGGGCCTTCTCGCGGCTAAGGCAGGCCGCAAACATCACACAAAAATGAGTTGCCTCCAGGTAAGAAAGCCACACACGGCAGGTTCAGTCCATTTATTTTGAGGATAACAAAAGCAAACAGCCTGGCGCTTCTCACACAAATGTCAAAGCCAAACGCGTTTCGGGCGTACTCCCGCCCTTGATCACTGGCCAGAAGGAAACAGCGGCACAGGTGAGCTACGCACATTAAATATCCCCGCCCCAGTGGGCGTATGCGCAATGTATCTTGGTCCTTGTAGTCCACCCTTATAAAAAAAACACAATGGGCGCCACAGTACCTTCAAAATATCCATGTTTTACCCCAGTGGGTGTGTAAGGGTGCTCTAGTTGAAGCCTTGCCATGAAACATCCTCAAAACGGACCCGTCGTACTTGCAGCACCTCTTTGTCCCTGGTGCTGTAGTCCCGCTAGTTAAGCAGTGGGGCCTTCTCGCGGCTAAGGCAGGCCGCAAACATCACACAAAAACGAGTTGCCTCCAGGTAAGAAAGCCACACACGGCAGGTTCAGTCCATTTATTTTGAGGATAACAAAAGCAAACAGCCTGGCGCTTCTCATACAAATGTCAAAGCCAAACGCGTTTCGGGCGTACTCCCGCCCTTGATCACTGGCCAGAAGGAAACAGCGGCACAGGTGAGCTACGCACATTAAATATCCCCGCCCCAGTGGGCTTATGTGCAATGTATCTTGGTCCTTGTAGTCCACCCTTATAATAAAACCACAATGGGCGCCACAGTATCTTCAAAATATCCATGTTTTACCCCAGTGGGTGTGTAAGGGTGCTCTCGTTGAAGCCTTGCCATGAAACATCCTCAAAACTGACCCATCGTACTTGCAGCACCTCTTTGTCCCTGGTGCCATAGTCCCGCTAGTTAAGCAGTGGGGCCTTCTCGCGGCTAAGGCAGGCCGCAAACATCACACAAAAACGAGTTGCCTCCAGGTAAGAAAGCCACACACGGCAGGTTCAGTCCATTTATTTTGAGGATAACAAAAGCAAACAGCCTGGCGCTTCCCACACAAATGTCAAAGCCAAACGCGTTTCTGGCGTACTCCCGCCCTTGATCACTGGCCAGAAGGAAACAGCGGCACAGGTGAGCTACGCACATTAAATATCCCCACCCCAGTGGGCGTATGCGCAATGTATCTTGGTCCTTGTAGTCCACCCTTGAAATAAAACCACAATGGGCACCACAGTACCTTCAAAATATCCATGTTTTACCCCCAGTGGGTGTGTAAGGGTGCTCTAGTTGAAGCCCTGCCATGAAACATCCTCAAAACTGACCTGTCGTACTTGCAGCACCTCTTTGTCCCTGGTGCCGTAGTCCCGCTAGTTAAGCAGTGGGGCCTTCTCGCGGCTAAGGCAGGCCGCAAACATCACACAAAAACGAGTTGCCTCCAGGTAAGAAAGCCACACACGGCAGGTTCAGTCCATTTATTTTGAGTATAACAAAAGCAAACAGCCTAGCGCTTCTCACACAAATGTCAAAGCCAAATGCGTTTCGGGCGTACTCCTGCCCTTGATCACTGGCCAGAAGGAAACAGCGGCACAGGTGAGCTACGCACATTAAATATCCCCGCCCCAGTGGGCGTATGCGGAATGTATCTTGGTCCTTGTAGTCCACCCTTATAATAAAACCACAATGGGTGCCACAGTACCTTCAAAATATCCATGTTTTACCCCAGTGGGTGTGTAAGGGTGCTCTAGTTGAAGCCTTGCCATGAAACATCCTCAAAACGGACCCATCGTACTTGCAGCACCTCTTCGTCCCTGGTGCCGTAGTCCCGCTAGTTAAGCAGTGGGGCCTTCTCGCGGCTAAGGCAGGCCGCAAACATCACACAAAAACGAGTTGCCTCCAGGTAAGAAAGCCACACACGGCAGGTTCAGTCCATTTATTTTGAGGATAACAAAAGCAAACAGCCTGGCGCTTCTCACACAAATGTCAAAGCCAAACGCGTTTCGGGCGTACTCCCGCCGTTGATCACTGGCCAGAAGGAAACAGCGGCACAGGTGAGCTACGCACATTAAATATCCCCGCCCCAGTGGGCGTATGCTCAATGTATCTTGGTCCTTGTAGTCCACCCTTATAATAAAACCACAATGGGCGCCACAGTACCTTCAAAATATCCATGTTTTACCCCAGTGGGTGTGTAAGGGTGCTCTAGTAGAAGGCTTGCCATGAAACATCCTCAAAACGGACCCGTCGTACTTGCAGCTCCTCTTTGTCCCTGGTGCCGTAGTCCCGCTAGTTAAGCAGTGGGACCTTCTCGCGGCTAAGGCAGGCCGCAAACATCACACAAAAACGAGTTGCCTCCAGGTAAGAAAGCCACACACGGCAGGTTCAGTCCATTTATTTTGAGGATAACAAAAGCAAACAGCCTGGCGCTTCTCACTCAAATGTCAAAGCCAAACGCGCACTCTAGTAAAGCGATCACACAGGGGGTTATTTCACCAGCAGTTAATTTATTTTTCAGTTACGCGTTTCGCCTGACCCACACTGAATTGCTGGCATACATAGTGGAGTATACAGAAAGCAAACACAGACTTGTTACAGTTAATCATAATGGCATCCATATTGGAATGGGGAAATTTGCACGTAGATAAATTAGTTTACAGTGCACATATGCCCTCATCAGTTGAAATCACTAATTGCTGCTAAGGAAAAGCACAAAGCATCAGTACATGTATATGTATTTTGTGGGTTCACCCAACACAATGTATAAATATTCACTCATATCGAGATAATTGTCTGTCGGGAATAGCATCCATATTTGAATTTTGTACTCTATATATATCTACACAAGATATACATTCCGTTGGTAGCATGAAAAACAATGCTACAAGATGGCCGCCGTGTGAATTCACAGATCTCTAAAATGTCATGTAGTCCTACTTTTATTGTTGAGATGTAAGCACCTGTATTTACGTAATATAGTGAAAGGAAGATTGGCAGCATTAGGTAATCAAGGAACCCAGAAATACAAAGGTCGGGGACAAGGCAGCAGAGGAGGCAGCAAGGGAGGCACAAAAAAACACAAGGCAATTTAGATGGCTGTATAGGAATGCAGACAAAAGGCCAGTCAGCTTTAAAATGAAGAACCGATTGTGGACGAGAGGGGCAGAGAGGGAAGAAGGTCAAAATAAAAATAAAATGAAGGACAAACTAACTGTGGTGAATGAAACTGACACTGTACTCTCAAAATCCCATATTGTGTTTTTATCTTTGGAATGATCATTTTGTCTGACAGCCACATTTAATTACACTAATAGTTGAATTGATCTATTTCAATTGACACATAAATTGAAGATGAAAAGATGGCATGCTTATAAATTGAATGTGGTGCAACCTAAAAAAGACAAACCATCTAATCTAGCTATACAACATATATCAACATTCTACATACTATGAAAGAAGTGGAGGGTAATGATGACTGGGCAAATAACCCAGTATTTAATCTTGCGAATGAAGATTTAGAAGTAGATCGAGCAAGTATAAGTGGGTTTAAACCTAATTCGATGTTTTTACCTAAAATGAATAATGAAGCCATGGATGTATTTGACAGAGGGATTCTTAATGAATTCAAACAATTGGTTAAGAAAAGAATTCTCACTTGCAAGAATTTAAATGTACAACAACTTAATGCTATTAGAGAACTAAAAGAGAACAGGTCAGTAGTGATTAGGAAATCAGACAAAGGAGGTAATGTGGTGGTCTGGTCCCTTGAGATATATCTAAGGGAAGGAAGAATCAATTAAATGATGAAAACAGCTGGGAGAAATTTGATAGATTAGCCTATAAGAAATCTAATGAAAGGTACAGAACAAATCTGAGAATGAGGAGAGATAAATCTCTTATTGAATGGGATACATTTATAGATTTTTGAGCTGTTAATTTCCTAACCTATTAGCCTTGTATATGTTTCCCAAACTGTACAAAGATAGGGATGATCAACCAGGAAGACTGGTAGTCTCCTCAAAGAGGGAGTATGTATGGAAATACATCAAAATACATAGACTACTTCCTGAGAACCTTTGTACAGGCACTCCACACTTATATAAGAGACACATGGTATTTGTTTAGGATAATAAACAACATAGTGCGGGAGAAACAATGTCTATTAATTGTGTTGGATCTACACAGTCTTTATACTTGTAAACCTTATGAGTTAGGTATCTTTGCATGACAACACTTTCTAAGGGCCTTGTCATTTTTGTATTTACTGTACATTGAGAAGCTTTTAAATATGATGACTAACAATTTTTTCATTTTTGACCAAGTGATATACCGGCAAACCCAGGGAATGGCAATGGGAACATGCTTCACCTCCAGTTATATGGGTTTATACCTCAGCTGGAGTGAGGAACAGGTTGTCAGTAACATCGAGCAATTTGAACAACACGTCGTTCTCTGGGTTCGGTAAATCAATGAAATTTTCTGTATTTGGACTGGAACAATGGATGAAGCATGCACATTTGTTGAAGTCCTAAATAAGAACAATTTAAACCTTAGATTCTCAAGTGAAGTGCATTCAAAGGAAATAGAGTTTTGGGATGCTAAGGTTAAAGTATGTAAAAACAATCTGAAAAGCATCCAATTGTGGAAAACACATCAGGGAACAGTTTGCTGCATGCAGGTACAAGAATCTGATTGACAGTATACCACATGGAGAATTACTCAGAGCTAGAAGGAATTGTAACTCAGAGGAAGTTCTTTGTAATGAAATAAGAAATATGAAAGAAAGATTCAAAGAAAGAGGACACTCTGCGAAGGTAATTGAACAGGCATGCATAAAAGAGAGAAGTCAAAAGGGATGATAGATTGGTCCCTAAAGTAAAAGATAAGATTGAAGACCAACCAGTTAGATTTAGCACGGCATTCAGTAACCAGGCGTGGGACGTTATAAAAACTCTTCAGAAATGTTGGCATGTTCTTAGAACAGATGAGATTATATCAAAACATATAGGAGACAATCCACAGGTCACATTCAAGAGATGTACATCATTGAAAGATGTTCTAAGTAATAGCCTGGTGCAATCAAAAGGCAATGTTAACAATATACAAGGCTTCTATATATGTAGTGAATGCAAATCCTGTAAGCACAGTACTAGTTGCAAACTAATACAATTGTCAAAGACAAAGAAACCCTATCATTACAAAACACATTACTTTTAATTCTGATTACTACTGATTTGTCCATGCTCTTTGTTCTACATTGGTAGTACAATTCATAAAGCAAAGAAAAGTGTTTTGGAACGTTTACGAGCGATAACAAGGGAAGACACACAGTATCCAATAGCAAGGTATTTTAAAGAATAACATGACAAAGATGTAAGGTTACTAAAATGTTGAGTAATTGACAGAATTCCTACATCAGAGAGAGGTGGGAATAGAGTTCAGGAGTTACATCATTTGGAATCTGGGTTGATTTTAAAATATGAAATGATTCATCCTGCAGGTTTGAGTAAAGAAGATGAAGAGTTATCAGTCCACCTGGGTTGAATATGAGGTGAGATTTAGTCTGTCTCTCGGAGGAAAACAATTTTACAATATGTGTATAATGAATTAAGTATGAGTTTGCTGTTTTAATAGGAAATATGAAGGAGTGTAATTGATCATGAACTGTTTTTATTTTTGTAGGTAATATGGAGATCATCTAAGGAAGTAGAGAAATGCAAAAGAGCTTGTTTGTATCTGGATTGATGAATTTGTGGTCGAGTTTGCATGAAATGTATTCAAAATAGAAATTAATGATAGCCCACCGGGGCATAATGGGATATATTGAAGGTCAATTATGACCAGGTTATACTTCCGGAAATGAGTAACATAAATTGCCCACTGGGACAGAATTGTTTGTATAGTGATCACAGAAGGTGATGTATATCTTGTATGGATATATATATAGGGGCAGCCTACAGGAGGTGCAGAGCCAAGGAAGAAAGGAACAAAGTAATGGAGGAGAACAAAGAGACAACAATAGTAAACATGACAAACATCACCCTTACAAATGAAGAACAGGAAACCCTTAAACTAGGACTATCATTCTGCCCAGAGGCAGATCTGGATTATGTGCAAACATGCATTGATTTATTTAAATTCATCAGAATGTTAAAGCTAAAAAAGCACTTTTTATCCAATCCATCACCGAGACAAACAGAGGCATTGGGAGCAGCAGTAAATTGCGAGGGAGATTAAGTAGTGAGTGACATGAATTTAATGATGGAAATGAGAGCCATGGAAATGGAGAGTCATGAGTGCAGCAGATGTTGCTCAAGAAGAAAATATTGATATTTATCAGGATGCACCGATGGAATTTAGGCGGAGTTTGAGATTTACTCTGATGACAACGAGAGACGTGACTGATGTATATAATGACTTGGTAATGAATGAACTAAAAAAATTGGAACAACAATCATATCAGAATTCCAATAAACCAAGTAACAGTAAGCAGAGAACTTATCATGCATTGATTAAGAAATTGTCTGAATGTGATAATTGCATAGTGCGCAATGCGGACAAAGGGGGCAATATTGTCTTACGGGACAAGCAGAAATATCTAACTGAAACATACAAACAATTGAACAATAAGAATTGTTATGTAAGAGTCGATGAGGAATTGATGTTGGTTAGTAATAGCCAATTCAATGATGAGTTGAAAAAGTGGTATGACCAAACACTCTTGAATAATGATGAGTACTTGTCTTTAAAAATTGATCAACCAGTCACGCCAATATTTTACTTAATCCTGAAAGTGCATAAGGACTTAAGGAACCCTCCTGGCCGCCCAATAATTTTAGCTATGGGCAGTGCACTGGAACATACATCCAAATTTGTAGACTTGTTTCTGAATCCCTTAGTTAATACCCTTCCCTCCTATATACAAGACACAGGAGATTTTCTAAGGAGAATCTATGATCTTCCGTGGGAAGATGATTACTTATTAGTAACATTCAATGTGTCAACACTTTACACCAGCATTAGGCACATTGATGGCTTGAGAGAAGTGAGGCACTTTTTGGGCACAAGATCCATTAAATTATTGGCCCATACCCAGATGATTATCAGAATGGTTGAGAAATGTCTGAAGAGCAATTTCTTCCTGTTTGATGGACAACTGTTCCACCAGAGCTGTGATACTGCGATGGGCGCCTGCTTCGCCCCCAGCTATGCTAATTTGCATATGGGCTGGTGGGAGGAGCAGGTGATCCGAGTTCAGTGCCACAGGGAATTTGACAACCACATTATGCATTGGAGTCGGTTTATAGACAACTTATTCCTAGTGTGGAAAGGTACGGAAGTAGAAGTGAAATCTTTTATTGCTAAAATACAGAAGAATGATTTAAACCTCAACTTTACGAGTGAAATCAGCAGTGTGAGTGTCAATTTCCTAGATGTAACAGTGTATATTGAGAATGGGAACGTTGAAACCAAATTGTGTAGAAAACCTACCTCTGGCAACACTTTGCTGCACGCTCAGGGCTTTCATCCAGTTAATCTGAAAAGAAGTATTCCGTATGGAGAGAGTTTGAGAGTCAGGTGAAATTGTAGTGTTCCAGAGGAAAGTAAGAAAGAACTAGATACTTTAACGAAGAGATGCAGAAGCAGAGGATATCCAGATGATTGGATTGACAATGGGATTAGTAAAGCAACGCGAAAGAAAAGAGAGGAGATTCTATTTGATGCTAGCAAGAAAATTGACGAAGGCAATGAGAATCAATGTAGATTTATTACTACATTTAGCAATCAACATGATGAGTTAAGTAGAATTCTTAACAAACATTGGCACATAATAATAAATGATCCACTGCTAGGCAAACAGGTTACAAAGAGACCACAGATCACTTTTCGAAAGTTCAGGTCCTTCAAACAGGCATTAGTAAGCTGTACCCTTAAGAAGCCGCAAGCAAAAGCAACATGGCTAAACAAAAAGCGAGGATTTATCAAGTGCCTAAAATGTAAGGCGTACGTGCATGGAATTAACACGGATAAGTACCGATTAGGCCTAACTAATAAGATGAGGATGATCAAGGGCAAATATACGTGTAAAACTGATTTTGTAATCTACGTACTGCAGTGCCCTTGTGGCCTGCGCTACGTAGGAAGCACGATCCTTGAAGTCCATAAGCGTGTCTTACAGCATTTAAGGGTGATAAATAATGGTGATAGATCTTACCCGGTGGCCCGGCATTTTGAGAAAGTCCATAATAAAGATATTAGAGGTCTGACTTACTATGTAATTGACTCAGTAACAATGAATTTGAGAGGAGGAAATAGGGTGAAGAAGTTGAGGAGACTAGAGTCTCGCTACATTATAGAGCTCAATTCAAAACAACCAGGAGGCCTAAATATAGAAGATGACTTACACACACATTTATAAGTACATTATAGTAAAGCGTCGCCCAAGATTAGAAGTTTATAATGTTTTTAGTGATGTTTTTATAAAGGAATATAAGTATGAACAGACTCGATGAAACTGTCAGACAGAAAATGGTCACATATCTTAGTAACAGTTATCTGTTGTGCAATTTTAGCCCACTTGGGCTTGATATGAGTATGAGTTTAATGCAATGAAATTTTAGTCAAGTAAAGTTGCATAATGCACGCCAGCAAATAACTATAGGCTCACTTGAGCTAGAATGTGATAATGAATAATGCTTGAAGGACGGTGTCAATAAAGCTCACTTGAGCTTGAATAACAAGCGGAGAAGCAGCGATTGAACTATTAACATGAAATGCAATGTTAATTGTCAAACATGATTAACGTGAAATAACATGATTTTTAAATTGCACATTAGAAATTGTTTTTAACTGTGGACAAAAAGTTTAAAAAGAAATGTAATGTGAATGCCATGACTAAAACTACAAGTGTGTTTTCCATGTTAGTCACGTTTGTAGTTGTATTGTATTGCACGGGATGCACTTTAAAAAATGGCCGCATTTCAAACTTCTTTACCAGTGAGCAAGACTGCTTGGCAGTCAAAACGCGTTTGGTAGCGGCAGAAAATAAAAGTTAAGAACTGCACAAGGCGTCGTCATCGCTTGTTTGAAAAAAAAAATATATATAATATATATAAAGAGCGAGAGAGAGAGAGAGAGAGAGAAAAGTTGGCTGCAATTCTATAGCAATGTAAAACCGTTATTTTTTTGTTTAAATCTGTTTTTATTAATTTCTTGGTGTACATCTTCATGACAGACAAATAACAATATCAGTAGCGGCTCGTGGAGGGAGTTCGGTGGGGCAGTGAGGCGGGGTGGGGGAGGGTGGGGAAATGTAAACGCCGGAATATGGATGAATGGAGGTAAGTACACATTTAAATTAATAAAATGAATTCCTTTGCTGGATGTTAAATGGGTTTAAATGTTGATAGAGAACTGTACACGTTTCTGTAGACAAGTTTATCACATGAAAAAACTATAAAATGTCTGTTTGATAACAACAAGTTTTTAAAAAATGTGCGAAAGGACAAAAGACTGCTTCTGCCTAGCTTTGTTGTTACTTTACGGGCCAATAACAATCTTAACTACTTTGACTTACTTTCGCCTTTCTCCCTTATACATCTTGACTCCTAAGAGGAGTATTGATTTAAGGATGCACTGTTGTAAATGAAGGTCTGTCTTTTAATTTTATAGACATGTTCCTTTGGTTTGCTTAAATACTAATGCGGATTTGGTGTCGCATTCCTTTGACATTAAAATGAATTAATACGGTGATATGTGTTTGTATGATTCTGATTCAAATATCGTGGTGGGTTATGGTTACACACAGAGGACCAGCAGCCACTAGCCTAGATAATTGATCAAAGAGTTAAGTTATGGTAAAAATAACCACTCAAGATAAAATCACACATCGACTAGCATACAACACGATACTTATGGTTCTCAAAACTGTGAACTTCACATTTGTTAACGCATTGTCTTTTTCTTTGGAATATCTTATAACCATTCCAAAATGGCGTGAAAGGTTTCGGGTATTATAATCCAGTCCGCTCTCTATGTTCACTTTCGCGGTCGCGTGGTTATAATTAGAGACGTTAGAAACTGTAGATACGTCATTTCTTGGCTCAGGAGTCGAGACGCCAACACCGGCTTTTTGTACAGGTATGTTAATGAAATCCAGCCACCCTTCGCTATTTTAATAGGTAGCATGACTGTAGTATTGGGTGTGTTATCTACACTCGGGATAACGTGTGTAGAGGATATAATGATAATATGGGTGGTAATGTGCCGCAATTATAATATAGAAACGTTGTAGTCCCGAATTAGTTTTTCACGGTTTTTACATAGCCAAAGTTGTTTGATATCAAGGGAAGGGGTAATTATAGCGATTCCCCTTTTGTACTAACGTAAAGCTGCCCCTTCGTGTACATAACAATGGGGTAAACACGTTGTTTAGATTGGCATATTATGTTTCTATAGTCAAACTTTTTTAAAGTTAAAATGTTCTTATTGCCTATAGGTATATCACGACCTGATGGCCACTCTAAATATGGATAGGATTTAAATTGAGAGATGTGATTACTTGTCCCACAAAGTAAGGATCAATACAGACTTTAAAAGGACTTAGCTGTCTATATATGGGCAATTGACGAAGGATGTTCATAACTTCCAACTGAATACGTAGTAGGTGAGGAAGTACAACTTGAGCTTTTCTGTTTTCGTTTTGGTGTAGTATTCACACACGGGGAAACGTGTTTTGAGATAATAATGATAATATCGATGGTAATGCGCCCTACTTTTAATACAAAGATGTCGGAGTTTCTAATTAACTCCTTTTGGGTTTTAAATATGCATCTGCTTAACTGAACGTACTTCCTATCAGGGGATGGTATTAATATAGCGATTCCCTTTTCTATTAACATCAAATTGCCCCCTCGTGTATATAAGAATGGGGCTAACACATTGTTTAGACCATTATAACAAACAAAAAAAATTAAAAATTCAAATCTTTCTATTGCTGATAGGTGTACTATGACCTGATGGCGTCTGTTAATATGGATAAATTTTAAACTGGGAAATGCGATTTCTTGTTCCATAAAGAAAGGATCGATACAGATTTTCAAAAGAACTAAGTTTTCTATAACTGAGTAATCGACTAAGGAGTTTCTTAACTTCCGTCCGAATACGTAGTAGGTGAGGAATTACAACTAGAGATCACTTGATTTGTTTGTGTCACTTCTTGCACATGATATGTGGTTGGTGACAGTATAGGATTCACTTTTTCCTAGACACTGTAGTTTTTTTGTGGTGGTTCTGGATCAGTTTATTACTGGTCAATAATAAGGTACTTCTGTCTGAGGTATTTTCTTTTTAACAATCATTGGACAGAAGCCCTTTTGGCCTGATCTTTGTTCTTAGAAATAGCCATACAGTTTTAATGCCTTGACACCAGCATATGTTGATGATCGTTACGAAAACAATGTTTTATTAATTATTAAATTTTGTAAATGTGTTCGTTTTTAAGATTGTGACTGTTTATTTGTATATATTTGTCTACAGCCTTGAAAAAGTCCTTATGGACGAAACACGTGTCGGCTGTTTTTGTACATATATGTGGACATGACAAGAAGGAACAATAAAGAATAAAACCAAAAGAAAATTGTGAAGCTTTTTGTGGACTTTGAATATATATCAACGCACAGTGGAAACCATCTTTACTCGGCTAAACTTTTGTTTATGTGTGCCTCGACTGATGTGTAATTAGTGTTTGGACTCTCTTAGGGCATCCTTTTGGTTTCCCTGCGGGTCTGTTGTATCTTCCAAAGGCAGAAGAAGGTTTCTTGTCTGAGAGCACCTTATATTTAAAAAACAAAAAGAGTTTTTGCTTCAAATATGAAGATACCTTCATGATACAATGGATGTGCATGTAAATTTCTTACAAGCTTCTGCTTAGTTTCGTGTGTGCAATGACTTAGAAATTGTTTTTAACTGTGGACAAAAAGTTTAAAAAGAAATGTAATGTGAATGCCATGACTAAAACTACAAGTCTGTTTTCCATGTTAGTCACGTTTGTAGTTGTATTGTATTGCACGGTATGCACTTTAAAAAATGGCCGCATTTCAAACTTCTTTACCAGTGAGCAAGACTGCTTGGCAGTCGAAACGCGTTTGGTAGGGGCAGAAAATAAAAGTTAAGAACTGCACAAGGCGTCGTCATCGCTTGACTGAAAAAAAAAAAAAATATATATATATATATATATAAAGAGCGAGAGAGAGAGAGAGAGAGAAGAAGTTAGCTGTTCTATAGCAATGTAAAACCGTTATTTTTTTGTTTAAATCTGTTTTTATTAATTTCATGGTTTACATCTTCATGACAGACAAATAACAATATCAGTAGCGGCTCGTGGAGGGAGTTCGGTGGGGCAGTGAGGCGGGGCGGGGGAGGGTGAGGAAATGTAAACACCGGAATATGGATGAACGGAGGTAAGTACACATTTAAATTAATAAAATGAATTCCTTTGCGCACGCTGCATCACATTTTGCGACGCAGCGCGCGCAACTAAATTCATTTTATTTATTTAAATGTGTACTTACCTCCGTTCATCTCCCCACCCTGCCCCTCCCCTGCCCCGCCTCACTGTCTCACCGAACTCCCTCCACGAGCCGGTACTGAACAACATGTATGGCCGACCATATATTGAACCAATCATCGATCTCTAGTAGTCATTACAGTAGGGCAGGTATAAAACTAACATACATGCCGGTGACTTCATTGACGTAGGTATAGTTAGACCTTCAACAGTTAGTCCAATCCAGCTAGGGTAAAAACACTGAGTATTAGCGATGTGGTTCCATTGTTGTGTTGCACAGAGCCTATTCAGATTGTTCAGTTTGAGTAATTGAACAGATGCCATAGATAGTAACGAACAAAACTCAAAACAGTAACAGCAGCATAGACCGACTTCCGTGTGATCGTCCTTCACCCAGTCCCCCCGTATCCTCCCCCATCCCCACCGTACAGTCCTGCGGCGCGGCAGGGGACGCCAAATCCACCCACCGATGACGCCCATCCAAGGTGTTAGATGATGTAGGTATGCGTACATGATATTACAGAGGATGACATGTGGGCTGTCTGTCGTCTACTGCATGTGTACCTCCCTCATTTTCAGGTTGCCCCGCAGGACTGTCCCTCTCTGTCTGTAGTAAGGCCTGGAGCAGTCCCTCCCATTGCATCGCTGTGGGCACCTTTCTTAGTCCTAACGTTTCCTCCCGCCGAATGGCGATTCCCTATGCTTTGGCCCAAGCCAGGAGCAAGTACTTCCAAGTCCGTATCTGCGGTGGGTCTTGCACCTTCCACCTCTTAGTTAGGAGCCGCTTTGCTACCACCAATCCCAAGTCGAGGAAACGAGATGATACTTTTGTGACCGGGATTCTATGGAAGAGGCGTAGGAGGTAAACCGGCCATTCAAAGGGTATGTCATGGCCTGTGCATGTGTGTAATATCTCCCCGACTGTCCGCCAGTAAGCGTGTAGTTTATGACTGCTCCATAGCATGTGTACCAGCCCAGCCCCCGGCTCAGTGCAGAGGGGACACTTCGCGTCTGAGCAGAGGAAAATCTGCTCAGGTGTTAGGTATGCTCTGTGAACTATAAATAACTGTATTTGCCTGAATCTCATATTCCTGGGTATGTATGTTGGGCTTTTGAGTATCCTTTTCCATTTCCAGTCCTCCAGTGGATGTGCCAAGTCCGTTTCCCACTTGAGGCAGAGTGGGTCCAGGCATATCGCCGCGTGTGTGCGTAAGGATGCCGCGAACCGCCGTATCAGGCGCCTGCCCCTTCCCATAACGTGGAGATACTGTATAGTGAGGTGCTGACTCAGCTCCCCATTCATGTCTCCCCATCTAGAGGCTAGCGTCGCGATTAGCGAGCGGTGCCGTAGGAATTGCCCCGGTGGCAGTCCCACCTCCTGGACCAGGGACTCGAATGATATAAGTGTGCCATCCCAGTACAGATCCCCCAGGGTCCCAATTTCGGCTTCATGCCATACTGTAAGTTCAAGAGGTGTGAGCACCCCAGACCCGCTAGAGGAACCCTCCAGTGGGAGGGCCGGAGCATAAGAGACCAGAGTTCTAGTGAGGTACAGAGTACGGCGGTAGCACCTATACGCCACCGCCAGGAGGAGCGGTGTTGGCGCAGGGGCCCTGGTAGCTGGGTGGAAGAGTTTATTGATATCGTCCACAGAAAGGGGAGGGAGAGTGGTCGCAGTGTCCTCCTCGCCTTTGTCTGCAAGCCAGCAAGCTATCCACTGCAATTGGGCGGCCAAATAATAGTGCTCGAAACATGGTACAGTGAGGCCCCCCCTGATCGGTAGGCAGGTACAGCTTAGCCAACTAAACCCTATGATGTGCGTTACCCCAAATGAAGTCCCTCAGAAGATTAGTGAGCGTGGTGAAAAAGAACACCTGTATATAGAGCGGTAGATTAGCGAAGTAGTACAGAAGACGGGGAAGGATCACCATTTTAGATAGTGCTACCCTGCCAGTGACTGTTAGGGGAAGCGTTTTTCCAGAAGAGTACTTGGGACCTGACGGCAAAGTCGCACAATAGGCATGCCAGCTGGGCTGGTATATTGTCCACGTCTCGCACGAAGACCAGGAGGTCATCCGCATATAACGACACCTGGTGTATCGCGTCCCCAAGGGGTATCTCATCTCCCAGTGTCACCCGGAGTGCTGCGACTAGAGGTTCGATTGAGAGCGCAAACAAGAGGGGTGATAGTGGTGCCCCTGCGTATTGGTATAGCATCAGATACATATGGTCCCAATCGCACTTGCACTGTAGGGTTTTTATATAATAGGTCTACCATCTGGATGAACCCCAGGCCCAACTCATACCTCAACAGCACTGCTGCCAGGTAGCTCCACTCCAGACAGTCAAAGGCCTTCTCAAGGTCCAGTATGAGACATCCCGCCCTAGGCCATTCCCGGGCACTATCCGACGCCACTCTGAAGAACCCCCGGAGATTCAGCGAGGCACAAACCCATTCTGGTCACTGTGAACCAACTCGGGGACCACTGGTGCTAATCGCCCCGCCAGCACCTTACCAAATATTTTAAAATCCACATTAAGGAGTGCCAGGGGTCTATATGATCCCAGGCTTTCCGGGTCTCTATCTGGCTTGAGGAGAGACACCAGGTAGGCCTCCCGCATCGATTGGGGAAGTGTGTTTTCTTCCAAGGCTGTGGAGTAAAGTATGCAGATGCGGCACCAGACATTCCCGATATGCTTTGTAACATTCGGCTCGCAGGCCGTCCGGACCCGGCGTTCCCCCAGACGCCATGGATCCAATCGCCTCTCTGATTTCTTCCAACACGAGGAGAGCATTAAGCGCCCCCTGGTGTGCCTCTGAAGCTGTGGGCAACTGAACTGGCTCCAGAAGCCTCTTTAGTGCAGGACCCAGGCAGCGTCGCCTGGATTGATACAGTTGTGTGTAATGGTTAGCCAACACCCTGTGTATCTCCCTCTGCGTGTAGACCAGGGGCCCCTCTGGTGTGAGTATAGCTCCAATTGGGGAACGGTTACTCTCCTGTCTCAACAGCCAAGCCAGGAGATGACCTGCTCTGTCCGCCCTGGTGAACACCCTAAATATCGATTCCAAAATATCGACTGCCCAGAATATCGAAGTTAAAATATAGAGTGGACAGAATATCGAATTATCAAAATATAGATAGGTCAGAATATCGAAATTGGGGTACGAAATATCGATTTCCATAATATAGAATTAAAAAATATAGAATTCCATAATATCGAATTTTAAAATATAGATTACCATAATATCGAATTTATAAATATAGATTACCATAATATCGAAAAAATTTTAGTGTTATGTTTTGTAGTATATGTGTTAAAATTATGTATTATTTTTGTAATGTTTATTTAAACTAATGAATGTTATGTAATTTAATTTTTCCGTAGCGGGTTGTGGGTTTATAGGGGAATAGGGTGGGAAGTAATTTAATTATGGTTAATTAAATATTAATTTTATTTATATGTTTTGATAATTAATTGATTGTTAATTAATTATTAATTGGTAATTAATTTTTATTAATTGGTAATTAATTTATATTAATTGATTAATTGATAATTATGTTAATTGTATTTTTTATCATTAAGAGCGGGTTGTGGGTTTGTAGGGTAATTGGGTGGGAAGTAATTTAATTGTAATAAAGTAAATAATAATTTTTTTATTTATGTGTATTGATAATTAATTGATAATTAATTATTAATTGGTAATTAATTTGTATTAAAGGGTAAATAATTTGTATGAATTGCTAATTAATTTTTATTAATTGCCCAATTATTTTTATTAATTGAATAATTGATAATAATGTTAATTGTATTTTTTATTATTGGGAGTGGGTTGTGTGTTTATAGGGGAATTGGGTGGGAAGTAAATTAATTGTAATAAAGTAAAGATTATTTTTTTCATTTATGTGTATTGATAATTGATAATTAATTATTAATTGGTAATTAATTTGTATTAATTGGTAATGCATTTTTATTAATTGCTAATTATTTTTTTTCAATGGTAATTAATTGTTATTAATTGGTAATTATTTTTAATTAACTTTTTATTGGTATTGATAATTAATGTAATCTTATTTTAAAAATAAATCATTACTTTCCCTACTTTTGCACTCTCAGGAGTGGGAATAGTATTTTTTACCCTCCCGCTATCCAACTCTTTCCCTACTGTTGCACTCACTTGAGTGGGAATAGTAATTTTTACCCTCCTGCTATCCAACGCTTTCCCTACTGTTACACTCTTTGGAGTGGGAATAGTAATTTTTACCCCTACACTATCCAGCGTTTTCCCTACTGTTGCATTCACTGGAGTGGGAATATTAATTTGTACCCCTACGCTATCCAACGCTTTCCCTACTGTTGCACTCACTGGAGTGGGAATAGTAATTTTTCCCTTCTTGCTATCCAATGCTTTCCCTACTGTTGCACTCTTTGGAGTGGGAATAGTAAATTTTATCCTCCCGCTATCCAACGCTTTCCCTACTGTTGCACTCTCTGGAGTGGGAATAGTAAATTTTATCCTCCCTCTATCACACGCTTTCCCAACTGTTGCACTCTTTGGAGTGGGAATAGTAATTTTTACCCCTACGCTATCCAACGTTTTCCCTACTGTTGCACTCACTGGAGTGGGAATAGTAATTTTTACCCCTACTCTATCCAACGCTTTCCCTACTGTTGCACTCACTGGAGTGGGAATAGTAATTTTTACGCTCTCACTATCCAACAAAATCTCTACTTTTTTTACGTTACTTTTATTATGTTTACATTTTAAGCTTTTTTATATTATATTATGTATGTTTTATTTAATTGTTTTTAATCTTTAATTACTTTTATATTATTTTTAATACATTTAAAAAATTCGATATTTCAGCTAACTATATTTTAACATTATATATTTTGGATTCAATATTTTAGTACTTACCTGGTTGTAGATAGGGAGTCGATATTCTGTCTTTCTATATTTTGGCGTCAATATTTTGTGTAGTCGATATTTTGTCTCTCGATATTAAGTCACTGAACCGTCCGCCCTAGCATGTGTAGGAGCCGTATGGGCTGCATAGTTGTGGCACCGCAGTCGGTCCAGGAGTTCCGCATGCTGCATCCTAAGGTCCTCCAGGTGGCCTGATTGTCTGCCTCCACCCTCGCCCTCCCGCTCGTATTGGAGTAATTGTGATTCTAGGCGAGTAAGTGACGACATCAATTGCTTCCGAATTCTCCATGTGGCCCCGAGACAGTGACCTCTGACAGCTATTTTGTGGGCCTCCCATTCCACCAGCGCAGTGCTCACCGTTCCATTGTTGCATTTGAAATACTCGAGTACGGCCGTCCGTAAAGAGGAACGGAATTCTGGGACCTCCAATGCAGGCGGCTGGAGGTGCCACGTAGGTATGGGAGGGCGACCAGGATCCCAACTCAGCCTGAGCCTCATAGGGTTATGGTCGGAGTGCGTCCGGCCCAAGTATTCAGACTCCTCTACTAGCGGGATTAGGGACTGGGAATGAAACCAACACCCTATCGAGCCTCACATGCAGATCATGTGCTGCAGAGTAATAAGAATATATGCGTTCATGAGGGTGCTGAACGCGCCACATGTCAAGTAATGTCCAGTGTGTGAGCCAGTCCGTTTAGTGCTTGCGCATTGGACACCGCCGTCGTCGACCGGATCGGTGGAAATTATCTATCCGTGTGGACATCAAGCACCGCATTAAAATCCCCGCCCAGCAGCCAGGGGAGCCCAACATAAGGGATCAGTACTGCGGATGACTGTGCGAGGAACAAGGGCTGGTCTATGTGAGGGGCATATATGGAGCCTAATAATATTTGCTGGCCATTGAGGGACCCCCGCACTAAGGTATGTCTGCCTGCAGGATCTATCACTGTGTCCATGCAAACGAACGGAGTGCCCGCCCTAACCCAGATTAATGTGGTCTTGCATGCGCCGAGTATACGGTGTCTGTGCAATCTATCTAATTCCGGCTGTGTCATATTGTAATTGTAAAACATTTATAAAGCATATGGTTACCAAAGGCATCCTAGCGCTAGAGGACAAAGTTCATGAACTACATATCAGTTTATGGAAACAGGAAGGTTTTTATACGTTTCCGGAAGACGAGATGGTTGGTTTCACACCGAATGGCAAGGGGTAGGGAGTTCCATAGCCTTGCTGCGTTATATGAAAAAAGATGACCCCCTATACGTGCTTTCCTAATTCTAGGTACAACTGCCAACTGTTTATTGCCTGATCGCAGGGTTCTCTCAGGATGGTAAGAAGAAATAAGGGAGCGTATGATAGGTGGGCCAGAACCCAACAGTACCTTATGTGAGATGCAGAGACCCTTAAACTGCACTACCTGCTATATGGGCAGCCAGTGAAGGGTGGCCAGAGCAGCCCCTGCTGACTGTTGGCTAGGAATATTCAAAAGTTGTTGTGCCGCACAGTTCTGTACAATTTGCAGTATCTTAACGGTGGAGCATGGTGCTCCTAAGTATAGGGCATTGGCGTAGTCAAGCCTGCAAAGAATGAGGGACTGGACTACCACTTCCCTTGGAGAGAAAAGGAGAAGAGGAATGATTTTCCGTGTCAACCTCATCAGCCCAAAGCAGCTACCAGCGAACTTCCTTGCTTGTTCCTCAAAATCAAGATTACGATCCAACCAAACCCCCAAACTCTTGATATAATCTTTGGGGGATGGGGGAGGGCCGAAGCAACTTGACCAGGATGGTATTATATTGGGTACAGAAGGTTTACCCAGAAACATCATCTCCGTTTTAGATCTGTTCAACTTCAAGAATGTGTTCCCTTCATATGTGTTTCCTGTAGCAGGCCAATGCAGACGTGTGCCGCTGGAGGTATGCAAATATGGAGTAGCGGCGTGTGGGCGTATACATGCCGCATATGTTCCATGTGATGATGTCAGTGTGCGCCATTGGCAACGGGATCGAACGATGGGGGCCTCCGGGGTGGGACGCGATGCTGGGCATGCGTGTAAAGGGCAGGTGTAAAAGTGTCAGCCTGCTGCAACAAAAACAAGAAGTGAACTAGAAACATTATAACATCCGGGGTGGACATTATGGAATGCCCGTCCAAACCTCTATGACAACTAAACTCGATGTGGCAAACTAGGTCAGTCCGTTGCCTACTGGGGTGTGCGCACTGGTGGTATTGTGCTATGTCCTTCCACCAAGCCCCGTGTGTGTAGTGGGCCATCTGCGGAATAACCAACGTTAGCCTGCGAGGCTAATAATGCATAGATCTTAGCACTGTCTCGGGGGGCATATCACAGCCGACGAGGTAGGTAAGGTAGCCAAAGTCTGGTACAGGGGCTCTATAAGATCTCCGGGTGAGATGCGTGTAGCATGTGGCCCCCTGAACCCATCCCACCACCGAGTGGTGAACAAGATCTCAAAAGATTGACAAACAACGTTCTACATGCGTGGGCTATTTGCATCATAGTACGTCACTCCACCGCTCAGTCATATGATACCATCTGCGGTCTGTGGGATTATCTCTGGTAGGACAAGGTCCTTGGAGATTTCCGTTGATGGCGACGATGGGCCGCTGGCCATTCCTGTGTCCCGCGTGGAGGAGTCCCACCGTACCTTGGGGTGGGGCGTTCGGAGAGCTGTAACCGCATCCAGTGCATCTTGTCTTTCCCTCCTTATTTTCTCCAGACTAGGCGCTGCAGTTCCTGATTTATTGTTTCTCATGGGCCCTCGCCGTCCTCGACGCCTGGGTCTCTTGCCCGCTGTGCCACCATCATCTGAGTCTGGGGGCCTAACGCCCTTCCACAGACCGGACTCCTCCAGCCAGTCCCATGCCTCCGCAGGAGAGTCAAAGAAAAGGATCCTTTCTTTGGTGACCACTCGCAGCTGAGCAAGGAACAGCAACGAGTATGGCAACTCCAGGATTCGGAGCTGGTGCTTCACCGCCGCATAGTTGCTCTGACGTCGCTGCACCAGAGCAGTGTAGTCTGGGAAGAGCATTACTCGATTGACGCTCACTGTGAGGCCCTCCAGCTTGCGTGTTTCATGCAGTACCGCATCTCTGTCCCTATAGTTAAGCAGTTTAAAGATGAGCGGGCGGGGCCTTGCTCCTGGTTGGGGCCTTTGTGCCGGCACACGGTGACCCCTTTCAATAGTAAACTGCATGGACAGTGTTCCCTGGGGCACCGAGATCCCGCAGCCAATTCTCCATGTACTGCTCCGGGTGCCTACCTTCCTCTCCTTCTGGCAGGCCCACCACGCGGATGTTGTTGTGGTGGGAGTGCCCCTGCGCATCTTCTGCTCTATCCTCCAGGGCGTGAACACAGTCTATCAGGTCTTGTAACGCCGCTGTGTGGCTGAGCGTGACGGGCTGAAGTTCCTGCAGTATCTGGCCCTGAGTTGAGACTTTGTCAGCTAGTTTGCGGTGGTATGCATGGAGAAGCGTGAAGTCCGAGGTGACCTTATCTATCCGGGTTTCCAGGGAGGTCCTGGTATGTTCCAGCGCAGTTCCGATTCGTTCCACTGCTGCTAAGACTGAGTCAATTTTGGCCACCAAGGCTGTAGACGTTGGGCCCATCTCCTCTCCAGCTGACATGCCTGCGGGGTCCAGGTTTCCCGCACGTAAGAGTCCCTGCTGCATCTTGGCTCACATCTGGCCCATTACAAGTTGCTGCACTGTGGGCATTCGTGGGGGGCACCAGAAGGACAGTGCACTGGCAGTAGTGATAATTCAGGGTAAGTTCGCACTCTCAGGGGTTGCCCAGAAGACGCAACTATGCGGGCTCCGTGTGGACACCGTGTAGAATCTGTGTGGCACCTCCACTCCCAAAATCCACCAGTGAGGTGGGCCGACCCGGTGTCCAGCTACAGTGGGGCATCTGGTTATCTCAGCGTGTGGGTGGCAGAGCGCAGGGAATCCTGTCCCCAAGTGCTCAAGCCTGAGCAGTCAGTGCCAGTCACCCCGCAGTAGCCCTTGCGAATCACATCCCCACCAATGCTGGAGACCTGCACGTTTTCCCACTCCCACCAGAGCTTGCACGTCATGTTGGCCCTTCCACAGCTCAGTTCATGGCCACTGTCCTATAACACCCCTCAAGCACTGCAGGCAGTGCAGTACCTCAGCGGTCCACACCATGTGGGGCGAGTTACGCGCTTCTTGTGTCTGTGACACCGTCTCACCTGGCGCAGGAAGGTCTCACCCGGGGTCCATATCTCCCAGGGGTGGCACAGTTTCACAACGGTCACCAGTGGTGGCTTCCCAACAACGCACTGTGGGCCCAAGTCCATGCCCCGCAAGGATCCCACTCCACAATTCAACAGTAGAAAATGACGCGCTCCCTAAAATGGCACCTGTTCAGGCCTACAAACAGTCCCTGCTGGCCCATATCACTCACATGGCTTTGCGCTCCTCCGTCCCACAGTGCTGCCCCCGCATGTCCGTGGTCTCCTCCACTGGACGCTGCTGATGTAAGTGCCTCCAAAATGTATGGCATACACGCTCCCACATATGCGCTACCTGCAATGGGGTCCCAGCTGTGTCACGCACCTCCTACGTGGCAGTGTGGTGCCTTGTGGGCTGCTAGCGGTAACCCCGGGCCGCCACCTCTCATCACCATCGGGTCGCAACTCCTGTGGATCACACCCCGCACCAGCCGGCCAACATCCGCTGGCGCTGCTGGTTCCTCGCGACCCCCTCCTGGAGCCCTCCAGGTATTCCGCTGTCCACAGGTGCCGGGGGCGCCCTTCCTCCCCAGGGCCTCCGCTGTCAGGGGCAGACTCAGCACGGTGGCAGACGCGCCCTGAACACCCCACCGCTGAAGCCACCGTGGGCACCAGCCACCTTGCAGTTCTTCCCCCCCGGCTTTTCGCGCCTTCAGTGTCACTCTAGGCCGCACTGCCCTCTCGGGCCTCTGGGTGCCGTTCATGTACTCAGGGGCCTGTCTGCCCTCCACAGGTGTCAGGGGCCTCCTTGCTCGGCTGTACTATGACTAGTCAAGGCAGCCTCTGCGGAATCGGCAGCCCCAGCCGGCACACACCATGGCCTCGGGCGGCAGCCTCCATCACTGTCACAGCCCCCCGCACAGCCTTCGTTGTCACCTCTGGGCCGCAATTCCTTCACGGGTCACGGCCGTCCTCCTTCCAGACAGATGAGCACGGATCCCGGCAACGCAGACACCTGTCACCAAGGACTTCGGCTTCCGACCCTTGCCAGCACAGATGGCACCACTGTAGGATCGGTTTTGACGGAAAATAAGGGGATTAACGGCCAGAGTGTTAGAAACTAGCATCCGCCATATTGGCTGGCTAGCCACGCCCCCAATGTAAAACCGTTATGTTGATAGATATGGTTGCTAATCATTTTTAATTGCATTTGTGCATTCAACAGTTGGATCGAAACTAACAGATGTAATTAGCAAGCCCGAAAATGCATTTGCAAAAATTATAATGTTCCATTGGTAGCATGGAAAACAATACTATAAGATGGCCGCCATGTGAATTCACAGATCACTAAAATGCAATGCAGTTCTACTTTTATTGTGGTGATGTAATCACCTGTATTTACATATTGGAAGAGCAAATGCAACTGACCCGTTAGCAAGAAGCAGTCAGCTCCCAAACGCATCAAACGTTTGCCAAGTCAAAATAATTGAGCTGCTGCTCATCTCTTCTATTGAAACAGTGTATTGGAAGAGGTGATCATTGGAATTAGTAAAGGGGCATAAGGCGTTGCTGCCCCGCGGTCGCCAGTAGGTAGTTATAGTTAGGACCTGTTTACTATAGGAAATCCGCAACATTCTATTCCCAATAACTTTGGCGCTGGTTGACGAATGTTCGCAAAATTTTCAAAACTTTTGCCCAGCTCCGGTCCGCTTGTATCCTGAAAGTCTCGGGGTGATTCATCAAGCGGGGGCCAAGAAAATAGGGGGTCCCAAAACGTGGTTTCCCCATGTAATATTATGTGAATGGGGGGCCCCGGGGACTGCCACCCCCCGGGGCTTTATAAAATCATGTACGGGGGGCTCACAGCCCCCCACAGCCCAGGGACCGCCACCCCAGGGCTTCAATGTTCATGGGTGGGGGGCTCAAAGGCCCCCCCAAGCCCCGGGGACCGCCACCCCCAGGGCTTCTTTAGAATATATGCGGGGGGCTCATGGCCCCCCTGCAGCCCCGGGAACCGCCACCCCCAAAGCTTTTCATGCGCAAGCATCGCGTAAAGTAATACGTATGTGTCGCGTATGCGCCTGGAATCGCATACCGGTCGCATAGCAATTGTGCATGAAAATACACACCCATTGCACATCTTACGTGGATCCTACACACAATCCTAAAATGGCGGCTAGGTTCCGCGCAGTGATCGAGAAAGGTACGCTTTGGGTGCGCAACTCCCCCCAAAAAATTGAAAAAAAAAACATTAAAGAAAATAATATAAATATATTTTAAAAAATATGTAAAAGAAAAAAAACTGAGTTTCAATATTTTTTTTAAATCCATTTATATTAAAAATATATAATGTAATTTAAAAAATAAAATATGTAAAAATAAATAGTTAAAAAATGTACAAAATCAGTATCCAAAAAATAAATATAACTATTATTACATTTAAAAATTGTCATTTAAGAAATCTTTGACATTCACTGAAAAAACCATAGGTTTCAGACATGTTATGGTTAGCAATTAGCATTTAAAAAACCTTTGAAATTCACTGAAAAAACCATAGGTTTCAGGGGTGTTATAGTTAGCTGGACATTTCACTCGTACAAAACCATTGAAAATCTTCCGTTATAGTTAGTTCTACTAACTGGAACTCGCGCGCCCAAGATAGCGGACGCTGCTGTGTCCGAGTGAGATGGACTACAGCGCTCTCCAGGACTCCCCTCCCCTCCCTGTGTATCGTGGATGGCTCCGGTTTACCTGCTGCCTTTCCCGAGGTGATGTGCTCCTGATGTGGCTGTGAACAAGGTGGCGCGGTGAGGGCGGTGAAGACGGCAAAAAAAATGCCTCTGACGGAGTGAAGCGGCTGGCTCCGGTTTACCTTTTGCATTTGCTGACTACAGTGGTGTGGTGTAGCAGATTGAAGTGAAACAGCAAGTGAAACCGTGCACAGGAGTTGCGGGTCCGCGGTTCAACCCTGTTTACCTGAGCAGTGAAGATGGCAAAACAAAAAAACGCTGATGACGGAGTGGAGCGGGTGGCTCCGGTTTACCTGCTGCATTTGCTTACTACAGTGGTTCGGTGAGGGCGGTGAAGATGAACTGGAGCCGACTGAAAACGTGAGTGAAACTGCGCACAGAGCTGAAACGACCCAGAGCGGAGTTAGCCTGGGGGAGCTGCGGGTCTGTTGTCAATCCTGCGGCGCCTATTGATAGTAGTGTCCGGCAGCTTGGATTCGGGAGCTGGTTATGTTGTGGCTGGTACAGCTACTTGATTCTTCTCCCCTTAAACACTGAGTCGGGTTACTTTTTGCTGGTGTCGGCTCCTTCCATCTCGGTGGTGGCGGGCGCAGCATTGGTCCTGAGACTGGTCTCCGGTGCCTTGGGGAAGAGAGTAGGAGCACAGTGAGGTGTCTCTGGGCTAGGGAAACCCGGGACCGGAGTAACGAATCCTTGAGAATGAGGCCCAGAAATGCCAAATTCCAGTGCTCCTCCTAAAGGTCCAAAGACGCAAGCAGCCGCCGCCGCTACTGCAACCTTGACTGCTACTTCAAATGCAGAACAAATAACTCCCAATCAGGACTTATCTGGTGCACTTTCATCGTTACAGGAAAGCTCCCGCTCTACCAGTGAATCTGGCCTCAAAGAGCTACCCGACTCCTTGCTTAGTCAGGGGGCGGTGGTGGTGACTGGGTCTGGCTCAAGAATTGCAGTTGCGGGGATTTTTTAAATAAAGAAGCAGGTTTCCAGTACTAATACAAATTTGAATCAAAGTCAGACCCTGCTGACACCATAGAGCAAGAGTCAGGGCTGGGGAACACCGGTTAGCATGCTAAATACACCAAAAACGTCAGCGAGCGGCGTAGGGACTCTCCCTTCTGCCTCTTCGCTTAGCGATCCTATAAATCCTATGGTGGAAAATAACATCGAGCCACAGCCTAATAAGCCCCACAACTCATTCTATGGCCTAACTACCTCAGAAGCTGGTGACTTGGTTGCTGATAATTACCCCATTATAATAGAAACTGCTATAGAGGCGGACTCCTGTGGCTCTGGGGCCAAATTTTATTCTATGTCAGATGTTTCAGTCGTGTCAGAAGGGGAAAGTTTGGATCTTGATTGGGCGGATGACAGAAGTGGCACGAGCTCTGCCCCTGTCGAAGAGGAGTTAAATACATCATTACAAGAAGGGGGAAGCACGGTGCGAAAGGCGCAAGACTTGTCTCGCCCTACTAATCTCTTGCTAGGCCAAGTTACAACTAACGATGGATCACCAAATTTAGAACCTTATACAGATTCCCATATAGCACAACAAGCCATGCTGCCAAGTAATGCCACGGTAGATCCGAACCTTATCTGTGAAGAAACTGACAATGCTGTGACACTGTCGACAATATATCACACCATTATGTCACATCGAGAGGAGACAAAGGCCGAGAGCCTCCGGGTCCAGGGGGCAGTACGTAAACTGCAAAATATGGTGCGACGCGTGGCTAAATCCTGCTCGGAGCTATCAGCCAGAATAGGAGAAGCTGAATGTAGAATCTCTTCATTAGAGGATGTGATGGTAGTCCAGAAGGCTGATGTGTCTGCCGTCCAATCGACACATAATGACATAAGCTGGAAGCTAACCGACATTGAAAACAGGTCAAGAAGAAATATCCTGCGTGTACTTGGCGTCCCTGAGGGGTTGGAAGGGAATGACATTCGGCAATTTCTGATTGAACTACTCACTGAGGCTTTTTCTGTGCTAAATAATTGGAAATGGGAGCTTGAGCTACAGAGGGTCCATAGATTCCCCTTGCAGATGAGGGTAGGCTCTAGAGGGGTAGCGACTAAGCCTAGGGCATTTTGATTTGTCTTAATAATTTTCTACTTTGCGAGTGTCTATACGACCTAGCATGCCCTAAGCGTAAGCAGAGAGCTAAAGGTTGTGAGTTTTTCATGACTCCTGACTACTGTCAGGCAACAGTACAGCTCAGATGGCATTTGCGCCAATTAATCCCATCACTGCTAGCGAAAGGGGCACAAGCTTATCTATTAAACCCGGCTAAGCTTAAAGTTATAGTTAAGGACACAACCTAATTTTTTACCTCTGAGTTAGCTGTGAAGGAATTTTTGGGGAGACTGTAATGGTTAACTTGAGACAGTGATACCAGTGAGACTAGCTCGATATTTTTGCTGGGAGATAGGGGAGCAGTAGAGCGCTTACTCCTCAGTTTCCATCTCTAAGAGGGACTATTCAGTCCTGTGGTCTCTTTTGGGTGGGTTCACGGGGAGGTGGGGGGGTAGGGGTAGTAGTGGGGATGGGGGGGTGGCGGGGAGGGTCTGGGACAAGGAACAGGGGCAATATAGCAGCACGATGGTGGGACCAGTAAAGGCACAAGGCATGTCTAGGTTTATTAAGCTTTTCTCAGGAATAGCTTTTCTGGGAGAGTCTCTGGTGAAAAAAAGTCTTAAGCATTCTAATACGTGGGGGCGATATCTAATTGGTCTGGCAGCTCTGACAAAGCTAGATTGGATTAAAGATGGGTAAATTTGCTATTTACTCATGGAATGTATGTGGGCTGAATAACAAGAATAAAAGAGAGATGATAGCTTAGATTTTGAAAACAATGAGGGTAGAAGTGCTATGTATTCAAGAAACTCATATTGCATGGAATAATAGGGCTTGTCTTAAAGATCTTGGCTTAGAGCTAGTGTGTTGTACTCAGCAAGGCTCGAACACAAGGGGTGTTGCACTTTAAAAAAAATATGGATGGGGGAGTGTAACCGCGTTAAGACTGATCAATCCGGACCGTGGGCTATTGTTGAGATGATGATAGATGGTCTTCTTTTCACGCTGTGCTCATTGTATGGGCCTAACTCCGACGACCCCGATATGCTGAATGATATCAGTATTGAATTGGCTTCATGGCCTTCTCCTGTAATCATATGTGGAGATTTTAACTTACATCTGCAAGGAGATGAGAATATTAGTGGCAACATGAAATATAAAGGGAAAAAGACAAAGGTTTTCAAGGCCAGTAAGGGTCTCCTTAATGATTTTGGTATAGTTGATGTATGGTGGCTGATAAGATCTAACGACCCCGGTTATACTTTTTTCTCCGCTCCTCATCGGAAACATGTCCGATTGGATTATTTTTTTACTGCCTTAGAATTATTGACTAATGCTAAGATCAACATCCAACCAAAAATAATATCTGATCACAACCCTATTATTATGGAATTAAATGTAGAGGCAATGTATAGACCCTTTAAAAAAACCTGGACATTTGAGCGACGGCTATTGCTTGATCCTCTCTACCAGGAACAAATTTCTAAGTGGATAGTGGAGTTTTTCTAATTTAATCGTGGATCTGCTTCAAGCGGTATGATATGGGATGCCTTTAAGGCTGGGGTGCGGAGGAAGATCCTTAGCTATTCGATTAATAAACAACGTAGAATAAAGACAGAACAGGAGGAGCAGCTGAACAAACTGAGAGCTCTAGAAGTTAAGCTTATGACGGCCCTTACTACTACTCAGAATTACGAGCAGATAGCAAAAGATCTTGCCGTTCAGAAAATGAAGGTCTATCAAAACTTTGCTAGTGCTGTAGCGGCCCAAGTCGCAGTTCATCGGTCAGATCTATATGAGGTGGGTGAAAACTCGGGTCGGTTACTTGCTAAAAGATTAAAGCAGAAAGAGGTTGCTAGGAGGGTGGAATCAATTCAGGATGAATCTGGTCAAATACATTCAGACCCCGTAAAAATCTTGGAGATCTTTAATTATTTTTATATTCAGTTGTACTCAAATGAAGATCCTCTTGATATAGAAGGCAATTTTGTAAGGTTTTGGGGAGACAATGAGATTCTAAAACTAACTCCAGAACAAAAAGAAGGGCTAGAGGCCGATATCTCTATTGAGGAAATAGAGGTAGCAATGTTATCCCTTGCGGTAGGTAAGGCGGTTGGTCAAGATGGGATTATTTTGGAATTCTTTAGAACCTTTTTTTCATTTCTAAAAAATGAACTCCTGGCAACGTTTCTAGATACTCAGAAGGGCTCACCCCCTCTGTCCTGGCAGAAATCAATAATTACAGTATTTCTTAAAAAAGACAAACCTCCTGTGCTGCCTGCCTCATACAGACCTATCTCATTGATTAATGCTGATAGTAAAATGTACTCTAAAGTTCTAGCTGCTCGTTTATCAAGTATTATTGCCACCCATTTTCACCACTTCAGCACGGGTTTATCCCTGGTCGCGATACGACTGATCACGTTTGTCGTGTGATAGCATTGATGGACTGGGGAGAAGCTACAAAGACCCCTATTGGAATCATCCTGTTGGATGCCGAGAAGGCATTCAACAGGGTGACCTGGCCCTTTCTTTGGGAAGTATTGCAGCTGAAGGGTTTTGGTCCAGGTATACTTCAAGCTATTAAGTCACTGTATCATTCACCTAATGCGTGTATACGCCTCTCGGGTAGAGAGTCAGAATTTTTCACTATAAGCCGGGGCACGCGGCAAGGTTGTCCCAGCTCACCTCTATTATTTGCCTTATATATTGATTTTTTTCTATCTAAATTAAATCAATCTAAAGACATTAAACCTGTTGAAGTGGATGACACTAAGTATACAGCACTTGCATATGCAGATGATATTGTTATTCTTTATACTGATTTTCCCTCTGCTCTTTCAACGACTGAACATCTTGCCTTGCAGTTTGGGTTAATGTCCGGCTATGATTAAACTTGAGCAAAACTCAGATTTTATGTGTCGGGGGTAACCCTCCGGACGGTATCTCTACCCTCTCGGAAGCTACTTATTTGGGAATCAAGCTGTGCGTTCCTGTTGATAAAATCCCTGAAATTAACTTGAACCCAGTATTAGATAGAATTAATGCTACCTTAGACAGAATAAACAATTTTCATCTGTCACTGCACGGCAGGTCAAATGTTTTAAAGATGCTGGTGCTCCCCAAATTGTTATATCTGTTTAGAACTATACCACTGGGATTTCCAGCGATTTACTTTAAAAGGCTTGAGAATATTAGTTCTAGATTTTGATGGGATCATAAAAGGCATAGAAGGGTATATAAAAAGATGGTGCTCCCTAGAACTGTGGGAGGCTGGGGGATTCCGTATTTTTTGTTTTATTATTAGGCGGCAGCATTGAAATTTATGTCTCCACTGGTAGTGGGAGATAGGGCTAAGCTGCTGCCCTGCCACAGCTAATCAATTTATGCATTTGGATTGGGGGAAAAGGCAAATTGCTGCTTGGTAAAATTCGCGGAACCGAGCTACTATAAAAAAACAAAGTTTACAATTTATAAGGCTGCCTTCGCAATTTGGAGGAGAGTTAAACGGCTTCTAGCTCTTCCAAAAATAAATGCCTATATCCCTTTTGAGGCTTTAGGGGTACTTCCACCAATTTTTCGAGACCATATTACTAGTAGTTGGATGCAGAAAGTTATCTTCCGTCTAGGAGATCTCTGTCCAGACGGCCAATTTTTAACCTTTACAGAGCTTAAATTACAAGATGGCTTGACAAAACACGATTTCTTTAAATATTTGCAAATCCGCAGCTTCTGGAATACATTAGCTCCAGATGGTATGCACCAATTTAGAAAATTTCCCTTAATAGAACAGTTGGGAAAAAATATGCCTATTGGTTTTTTCTATTCTATTTTGATAAAGTTAATGCCCAATGACTTACAGTATTGCCAGGAAAGATGGAAAAGGAAGGTAAATATAGAGACAATTGCGTTAAACACCTCTATTGCCTTGGCGAACACAATTTTAATGACAGGCAGGATGCGTGCACAACATTATATGGCTATTTATGATTTATATTACACACCGGGGAAGATTGCGAAATGGGGTACAGGACCAGGAACTAAGTGCAATAGGTGTGGTACTTTAGCTGCAGATGCTCTCCACATGTTCTACTTATGTTCAAAACTGGGGGATCTTCTATCTTCAATTCAATCTTTTTTGGGTGTGGTAGTGGGATCACCAGTGTACATTACTGGGGAGATGGTATTGTTAGAAATTAAAACTGATGCTGAAGCACAAAGAAGATCAAAGTCTATAACTTCCTTTTTGTTTATCTGTATGGCGATTCTCCGTGCTTGTATTACGAAAGATTGGATCTCCTCTGACCCTCCGTCATTTTTTGCTTGGAGGGCCAGACTGTTGGCAACTTTTAATATGGAATCTGCAATCTATAAAACAAAGAGACTTAGAAAGAGCACAAGGGGCTTAAACATTTGGATACCAATCACAGAATGGATTGAAGAGTCTGTAAGATAGGGTATATTCTGGGATATCGTGGGATATTATTGTTGTTGATTAATAAGCATTGTTGGGGTCTGCTCTATTTTTATCCCTATCGGGGTCCTCGGCCCTGCCGGTTCTGTTTCCCCCTTCCTGTATTTGTCTGCTGGTTTAGAACGTCGGCCTGCCAACTCACTATATCTGATTGTTGATTTTTTGTGCTCAGTAGGGTCGCCACCTAGCCAATGTTTTTGATTTTTGATTTGTGACTGTTCATTGTAAAAAAAAAAATCTTTAAAATTAAATACAAAATAAAAAAATAAAAAAAGAACTCGCGCGCCCGCAATCCATTGCTGATGATGTCACATATTACATCATTCATGACATGGTCAGTAACATCACTGATGACATCTCAAATGACATCACTGATGACATCATCCACGTGACAATCTGATACACCTCATCATACACTAGTATAACCTTTCATCACTCATTATAAAATATGGAGTACCATATTTGAAACCATTGACACACCAATATAAGTTTCTAAAAACCCACTCAGTGATTCCTAGATCTACACACACATCTAAACACTTACCTATAGATTCACTCATACATGCTGACAAAGATCAATAGAACACTATCAAATATACTTATACACCTACATCAACATTACACACCAGCATACATCCTATTCACATATGCAGTCGTCCTACTCACTTATGCAAACAATTGATCATACTTATATTTACTCAGCTACACACTTATACAAACACCACTTCATTTATTCATATAGATAGTAACTCATATTTAGTGTGTTATAAAATCACTATTGCAAGTATACAGTTATCCATACAGTCACTCATAGAATCACTGAGTCTTATGTGTACTTATTTGTATACAACAACTGTCACATACACTGCCTTTTATATTTCTACTTTGTTGGACATATATCATTGAGAAATATATTAACTCATCACTAAACCCATAAAGACATTCACTCACCCAAACAACTCTTTCCACATGCAGTCTTAACCTCATATACCTACTAAATCAACTATTTACACATCTTTGACAGTCAGACACCTCACACCCAATCACACACACATTCACTCTCCCATAAAAATACTCACTTAACTAATCAATAACTAATATAGACTTTCACATAGATAGTAACCAACTTATGCAGTAGTTTACACAACAAGAGACAGAGTGATACAGATATTCACACAGTTTAATCACTATCGCATACATTTAGTGAGACACTTTAAATTAGTCACTTAAACAGTCAATCACACTACTAGTAAATGCCCCATCCAGACACTTATAATTCCACTCATTCATCAAAGCAGATTGCTATATATATAATACATATTTAAATATCACACCAAAACACATTCACTGGATGATGTCATCAGTGATGTCATCAGTGATGTCATTTGAGATGTCATCAGTGATGTCATCAGTGATGTCACTGACCATGTCATGAATTATGTAATATGTGACATCATCTACAGTGGATTGCTGGTGCGTGAGTTCTAGTTAGTAGAACTAACTATAACGGAGGAATTTCAATGGTTTTGTACGAGTGAAATGTCCAGCTACCTATAACACCTCTGAAACCTATGGTTTTTTCAGTGAATATATGTATATATATATATATATATATATATATATATATATATATATATATATATATATATATATATATATATATATATTACCTACTGGCGGTCGCCAGTAGGTAGTTTATAGTTAGGACCGAGTTTCCATAGGAAATCTCAAAATTCTATTTTGAATAACTTTGGCGCCGATTGGCGAATCTTCGCAAAATTTTCAAAAATAATGGGGCGCTCCGTTCAGCTCCTACCCTGAAAGTCTCGGGGTGATTCGTCAAGCGGGGGCTGAGAAAAAGGGGGGTCCCAAAACACCTTTTCCCCATGGATTTTTCCATATGGACTTTAGTCGCAGCTACAGCCCGAACGGCTGAACAGAATTATGTGAAATTTGGCAGAGAGGTAGCCATAAGGTCCATGAAGTGCCTTTTGCAGGTTTGGTGTAAATCTGTAAAGTATTTCCAGAGAAAATAGCATTTAAAACAATATATATATATCTATACGCGCGCAGGGTGCGCGCACCGTGCGCGCACCATGCGAGCACCCTAACGTGCGCGAGCGTAATTCTGATTGGTGGTTACATGTTAGTCAACGTTCGAATCGGTCAAAATCAGGAAGTGTCGGCCGCCATTTTGGTTGTTTTCAGTGCGAGAGTGAAAAAGGAAGGTGGCGAACGTGAAAAGGGGGCAGGGTAGAGAGTTCCTGCCCCCCTAGCCTTTGTCAGGGGGTCCCTGAAGGACCCCGAAGGCAAAAACATTTTTTTTTTTTTTTAAATCGCGGGGGTGTGCGCACAGTGCGCGCACCCTGAAACCCCCCCCCCCAAATTTTTTTTTATTTTTTTTTAAATCGCAGGGTGAAAACCAAAAAATAATAATAATAATTTTTAATACGTAGTTTATTGTAAAATAAATATGTAAAAAAAATAATAATACATAAATAAATTAGCATTCACTGAAAAAACCATAGGCTTCACACACGTTATAGTTAGCAATTAGCATTTAAAAAACCTTGCAAATTCACTTAAAAAACCATAGGTTTCACACATGTTATAGTTAGGTAGATATTTCACTCGTAAAAAACCAATGAAATTTCCCCGTTAAAGTTAGTTCAGATAACTATAACTCGCGCGACCGCCACTCTATCACAAGGATGATGTCATCAGTGATGTCATGAGTGATGCCACTGACCATGTCATGAGTGATGTAATATGTGACGTCATGTGCAGTGGATTGCGGGCGCGCGAGTTATAGTTATCTGAACTAACTTTAATGGGGGAATTTCATTGGTTTTTTACGAGTGAAATATCCACCTAACTATAACATGTGTGAAACCTATGGTTTTTTAAGTGAATATATATATAGATATATATTCCACATGAAATCCTCCCTCCTGCTACTCTTGGAGGAAACAGCCACACCAACGCAGTAGGTTTTCTCCAGTATTTGTTTATTAAGCAAACGAAACTGACGCGTTTCGATCTTTCAATCTTTATCACATTATATAGAAAAAAAATACCCTTTCAGGCATAAAGTGACGAATAAATTATGCAAAAAAGAAGTAGAGAACTCTCGGTAGTTCTCAAGTTTAGGTGGAAAGCAGCTCCTGTGTAGAACGCTCTCAAACACCAGCGACACTCTAGATCTGCTCACCTCAAATGTCTGCTTTTCTATCAAAGTTTTTAAGCATAGGATTAGCACAGTGCTATCCACGCCGAGATAGAAAGGGACAAAGTCTTTTGCCATTTCAACGGCAAAGTCTTTAAGCAAAGGACTAGCACTGTGCTGTCCTTGCCGAGCTGTAAAATGACAAAAGCCATTTGCCACTCCAGGCACAGGCCAGCTGTAATAAACAGAAGCTGCTGTTCAGTAACTTTATTATCAAGATATTCTCTAAAGAGTTACAAGTTTTGGCTGTCTGACATAGTGTATATCTGTACATATATTATATATTGTTCTGTCTCCCTCTATTTCTCTGCCCCCCAATTCAGGCCTGTCGGAGGTATTGATAGGTAGTGCATCTCAGACTTGTGTCTTTCTCCTCCGGTATTTGGTATAGTTCAGTCCAAAAACTATATCGCTCAATTCTCAATCACACCTTAAAGAGTTTTGCATCTTCATCTTTAACCTGGACGGTGTTATGAAAACGTTCACCTTTTTAAGGCCCAGCACATGTTCAAGAGCTTAATGCAAAATAACTTGGTACATGCCACCCACCAGTTACCAGCATCTCTAAACTTCCTTCATCACCCTAAAAAAATAAAATTCCCATTCTAAAGACATTAGGGTTCTGGCCTGCTCACAGTGGCTAGAACCCTTAGATTTAATGATAGTGGATATGATATCTGATTTACTATGACTGTGTAGGTGTTATGTTGTAATATGAGCGGGGCTCTCGCCTGCTGCCACTGCTAAGGCCCTGAGCATGGTCTAGAGAGACAGTGGCCCTTAAGGAAATTCCCCTTCAGTACCAGAAAGGCTGCAGATGTGCATTGCGCCCTTGTCCATTTTTAAAGTACTGCCACAAAGACCTCAATTCATGAACCTTTTGAATGTAAGTCAGTTTGCCTTTTAGGGGTATGTAATGCCCTTAGCCGTGTTGCATTATTTCAATACATGTGACTGATTTCCGTCGCAGTATTGTGACACTAAATGCGTTCTTAAATGTCATTTGGGTGTCATCTATAATGTTAAATCTCCTCAAAGCAAATTGTGCTCATATTGTTAATACTGCTATTTCCCAATAAGAATTCACAGACCTTGTTTGACATGAGCGTGAGGATTAATTTATTATAGCCTACTTGCCTGAGATAAATCAGAAATCTTTTTTATTAATTTCTTTAAAATGTGCATTTGCTAGACATGGCTATTACAGCTGAATTACTGCCTCAATTTAAGCAGGTCACATGGGCACGACAAGGTCTGCCCCTCAGGGATGTAAAAATGAATTATCTAATGCTCTTTGGCAACATTCAAGACAAATTAAATAAAATGTCTTGAACTCTTGATGACTTCCCGGTTATTTTCACATTAGTTAGATATTAAAGTCGGAGAGCGAAGTCTCTGCCATACCACTGTTCCCAATTAGGTTAACCATAACCTGATGTACATATATTTACTATACAATTGAATGTGGATGTTTAGTGTTGCATTTAGATTTATTTTTTTAAAGTTTGCAATATTTCGAATACTTATTAACCTGAGATTTAAAAAAAGACCCTAGTCCTTACAAAATCAAGATACATGCCTGTCTTTGTATTAAAGTCAAAAGCTACTGGTTCAAGAAAAGGAATAGTGCAATATCACAAAGCAGTCATTTCTTAAATATTGATATCACATGAAAGCATGTTCTTCGAATGCGTTTATGGAAAATTGATAAACCTACCCCATGAAGTAATTAACACTCACAGAAATACATTTCAAATTGTAATGCTTGAGGATTGCATTTCGTAAAAAATGTATTTATTGTTATAGATATATTTATGTTTTCACGTGACATTTGGTGCACTATGGAGAGTCACAAGATAAGTGGGACAGGACATGGAAGTAGCTCCCATTAGTCAATAAGCACATGCACTCATACTGTGGCCGTGTTACACTTAAGGCGCACTGTGTCCCGTTTACACCACGTTGCACCTTTAATAAGGTGTGCTGAGTGCAAAAAGGGGCAGTGCAGCCTGTTACATGCAATGCTCTGCCCTCAGTGCAGCTGCAAACTCTCAGATGCCCTGAGGGCATTGTATTACAGAATGGCGTAGTGACTGTTCAAAGCATATGCTACATCTTTTCCAGTGCAGGTGGAACCCGGCATGCACTTCAAAGGGGGCAGAGATTCACCTGCAGGTGGATGTAGTGAGTCACTGCACCCACCTGTAGGGAGATATCTGAGGGGTAAATGGGATTCTCGTCCCCTTGCAGGGGTCCCCCTCATCGGGTGAACTAACTATGTGCTACCTTATTGTGGCACATTGTCAATGCACCTCCTGACAGTCTCTTTGCCTATGTGCCCAAGTCCGTAATATAGCACAGGGGCAGAAGGACACCCCCCTATGATAATGAAAGAATGCCCCCTTTACCTAGAACCATCACTATCTCTATTACAGAAGGGGCCTCACAAGTATCTGTGACAACTCTAATGAAATTACAGTACCCCAGAGGCACAGAAAATGGGAGCATCATGCCTGTAGCACTGTATTTTATATGACCCCAGGCCACCATTAAATTGTTCTCCCACATCTCTACCTTCTTGTGCAGGAGAACTGACAAAATAGAGGGAATTCCTTTCAAGCCAACAGGATATTTTCTCAGCTGTATTTAGCCAAACATGTTTTTTATATGGAAGATTTGGACCCAATATATTTCTTCTATATTCTAGTATAAATACATTGCACCATATGTTATTGTTTTTTTGTAACAAATTCTACTAAACCCTATGCATATAATATTCACAAAAATATATTTTCCCCCAGTATCCTCTATCCTTGATTTAACAGGAGAAGACACATCTTTTGAAAGTGTTGTTGTAAGTGAATGACCTCTTTGTGCCTAGGGTGAACTATTATCGTTTTGGCATTGGTACTCATACATCAGAAATTGAAGTGAGATAACCAAACTCATTTCACATATTTACACCGAATAGTCATCAGCTAAAGTCACAACCAGCGCAGTGTACCAAAAGGAAAATGCTCATGACATACTGACAGACTGTACTGAAAAAAATAATTACTTGCATCTCGTAAATGGTCACTGTATCTCAGGGCCGTCAACAGAGAGTTGCTAGTGGGTTATTGGGACAAACCCTCACACTTTGCAGGCTTTTGATTTGCATATTAGCAGTGCAAATTAAACAGAAAGTAATGGCAGCTCTTTCCTCCATGATAAGCAAACCAGTAGCTCACTGAGCTCCACTCCAGGGAAATGGGAAAGAGAGACAGGGTCGTTTTTCCTCTTATTTGGAACTTCTGCCTTGTCATAGAAGGGCTTCACTCATCAACAGGTCCATCTGGTGTTTGCTATTTAAAAAAAAAAATAGAAAAAATACCCCTTCTTCACTTTGAAAATCAGTTTGTGTATACTCAAGCCCTCCTAACCGTGAGGCATACAGTCTAACTCATGCTATACCATTGTCATCCATGGTTGGTCAGGCAAAATTCACAAATATCTATGGCTTGTTCATGACAATGAGAAAAGTGCGAACACTAGGTAACTCTCCCTTGTTTGAACATGAAGGCTAAATGTTTTTCATTGTGGGCCAGGGATCATTTTGGTACCTGCCATTGTTTATACATCTAAGGAAACTGTTTCTTATTTCAAGATGATAGCATTTTTGCACCCAATGTGCCACTCCAGATGGATGCTGGCCTTAAGCAATTTCCCTGCCTCTCAAAGGAACAGTCCATCCTAAAATGCCATGTGAAGTCCCCTCCAGAAGGGAATGCAAGTAACCCAGATCCGATTCAGCTTAGTGAGGCCTGGTCAGTGAGGTATATCTTGGATCCTATGGCATAGAAACCACACTTCAGGAAATGAACCCACGTCTGGGCATGGACCAATGCCTGTGCATCAGGATAGAAACAGGTTGACATCCGTATAGATACAATAACAGACAGGGTCTTATTTTTTTGTTTGACCTACTGCCTGTCCATTTACTGGGAGAGAAACAAAACTATTCAGATAAACCCCGCCCAACCCTTTTTGAGAACTAATCGACTCAAAACTGGTCCTGATGAAGGTGGTTTTATTAGGGTTCCACCGGAACGTGCGTTGACCTATATTTGATATACTGGAATCCTGTCAGAAACAAACACAAGAGAAGAATTTGTTGGACGTATCTCCATAACGTATTTAAACCACCAGTGTCACGATTCTGATCTGTTGAATCCCGCACATGCTTTGAACTGTTTTATTTATCATTTTTTATTGTTGTATGTCTGATAGGATGGGTGAGATGGTTGATAAGTATGATTGTAGGTTTGATGGATGAGTGTGGGTTTATCTTTGTATTTGTATTAATGAATAGATTGTTGTTATTATATTGCACTGTCTGTTCTATTTAGTCACTTTAGGCCAACTGATGTATTAGGCCATTTATGAAGCTAGGCTCATAAAATGTACGGAAGTCCTGATATTACTTGTTCGTTATTTATGGCGTATGTTTTTTTCCATGTTTAGTGCCTATTTAAAGTAATGGATTTCTGAAAAAAAGAAAAAGAAAAAAATATTTTTATAAATAATAAATACAGTCCTAATTTCGGGTCCAGAAGATATTTTGGGGATATGTTTGGTGTATGAGCCTTATTGGCCAGTGGTATAAATGATCTAGGTTGGTTTAGAGGTTTTTCTCAGTTTATTTGTTGCTTCCCCCTCCTCTAAGACCTAAAATAATATAGGAAGTAGCTTTTTACCTATTTGCCAATGCGTGGGCATTCCCTTGGCCATACAGGGCATTAGGACAAACACACAAATGTCTACACCACATGCAATTGCTCTGCGTATAGTTCCAACCAATCACTTTTTACCCACTGTGCCACTCTAGACGCAGGCCCACGTTGTGCAAATCAGTGATTTTCACTTTGACTCATTGGAATAGTCCATCCGTACCTGCCAGGCAATGCCCCTTTCAGAAAGGAGCTCAAGCAGCTTCAAAGTGGTGGCAGCCTTGTTAGATCTTAATAGTGAGGTATAGCTTAAATCCTATGGCAGGGCGGTCAGGATGTTCATGTCTGGGGAACTATAATCTGCTGCCACCTCTGGTGATACAGTTGCCAGATATCTCTCTGTCAGAAATAATGTAAACTTACAGTTCTAGTTTTCTCTCTTACAAATACAACATTGTAGGTGTGTTAGTTCAGGTGGATCAACAAAAAATGCAAGGGCTGCAATCTCCAGAATACATTAGTTGGGTAAAGCAAAAGCCTCAGCAGCCCTGCATCCTTAGTGACACAGAAGCATCTAATACCCTTAACCAGTTACCCCATAATTAGACATCCTAATTATGGCTGTGATGGTTCCCTTTAAATATAAATGTGTTATTTGCAAATGTTGTACATTTTTTAGTCCAATAACAGTACATACAGCAGATCACAAACAGCGCAGCACACATCTGCAAACAAATACGGAGGCCCAGCGAGTAATTCAGATGTAAACACACTAGTTTTCCTGGTGTAACCAACAAAGAGGCTGGGCATCTTTCAGGTACTAATCCCCACTGTTTCCAGTGGTTCTTTGAGACAGGCAGTATGCTGACCTTTGGTAAGTCAAGATATTTATTAACCAGGGTAAGTCAAGATATTTATAATCAGTGCTTATCAACCTAATGACAAATGTGATAAGCAGAACAAGAACATTAAAAAGATGTGTATAAAATCTGTGCCTCTAATGTTTTAATACATGGACACTAATTGCAGGAATATAAAATCCAGACCAAGGAAAAGTAATTGACTCAATAGATACTGATGTTACTCTGGAAGGAGGAATGATTTGACCGCTCTTGCCTACCATTTAATATCATTAAGCCAGAAACCATGTATTTGATTTTGAGATTTTATGTTACCTTGCACAATGAGGTCGTGAAGTATCAAACCCTGGAGGTTGTAGTTGATTGTGGGATTGCATGTAATTTCCTGGAAGGACAAAAAACTACCATCCTTAGACATTACTTTATATTCATGTTATATATCATACTCAAATGCAGAAAGAACTGATGATGAACTGAATGCTGGATTAATCAAACAGTTACCCCAGTCACAGATCTGGGTTAAATCCATTGTTTTTTTGCACACCACACCATTCCGGTTTAAACACAACCATATGCAAATCAGTCTTGAACCTGATCGCCATGGGAACAGCCCAGCCCGAACTGCCAGGCCATGTCATCCTGGACAAGAAATAAACATCCTGGGACTAGTTTTGGTGTAACACCCATCATACCCAAGCTAGCTTGAATCTGGTTGCTTAGCGTGCATGAGGCCCACACCTGGGCATACCCTTCCCACTTAGGGCAACAAATGCAAAAAGAACAGATGATGGACAGAATGCTGATTTAATCAAACATTCACCCCCAGTCACTGATCTCGGTTAAATCCATTGTTGTTTTGCATGGCGTGCCATTCCAGTTTAGACCCAGCCATATACAAATCACTCTTGACCCTGTTCCCCGAACTGCCAGGCCAGGTCTTCTCTGGACCAGAAACAAGCATCCTGGGACCGGTTTCGGGGTGACACCTCCTATCAGCTAAATTAGCTTAAATCTGGTGGTATAGGGGCCATAGGGCACATGTCTGGGCATACCCATGACACTTAGGGCAACAAATGCAAAAAGAACAGATGATGGATGGAATGTTGAATTAATCAAACCTTTATCACCAGGCACAGATCTGGGTTAAATCCATCATTTTCTTGCACGCCACACTATTCCAGTTTAGACTCAGCCATATGCAAATAAGTCTTGACCCTTGAACAGTCTGGCCAGAACTGCTAAACTTGTGTTTGCTTTGTTCGCCCCAAGTTGACAGGCTATGCCTAGATGTGAGTCCCTTGCTCACTTTGCCACTGGATCCATGCTAGCCTGGCTGATGAGGTATGTTACCCCAAAACCGGTCCAAGGAAGCTTCGACTGGACTTTTCCCATCAGGAACAGGGTGAAAATTGATTTGCATATGGCTGGGTCTGAACTGGGGTGGCAAACTGAGCTAAAGAATGATTATGGTTTCAACCCAGATCTGTGACTGTGGGTGAGTGTCTGAAATGTTTCAGAGCTCCGTCCATCATCTCTTTGTGTTTGCTTTGTTCACCCTACATTGGCAGGTTATTCCCAGATGTGGGTCCCTTGCTCACATTTCCACTGGATTCAAGCTAGCCTGGCTGATGAAGGGTGTTACCCCAAAACCAGTCCAAGGGTGCTTGTTTCTGTTCCAGGGAAGACCTAGCTTGGTAGTTCGCTGGGTCTGAACTGGGGTGGTGAATGTGAGCTAAAGAAAGTTGATGGATTCAACCCAGATCTGTGACCGGGGGTGAGTGTTTCAGTGCCCCATCCATCATCTCTTTGTGTTTGTTATATTTCATAATCAAGCGAACATATACATGCATTTGCACCTTATTACATATTTTTCATTACCAAAATATTTTATTCACTTATTTATGCATACTACCATCTCTTTAATGGACCCATTAGGGCTCAGTTCTTTATTTGTTCCTAAACTTTCCACTTCATTTTCAGCCCCATATATTTGTAAGAAATTTGAATATAATCCAGTGCTGCCTTAGTGAAGTGTCCTATAACAGTTCTTTCCATTCAAATATGTCTTTATCTCGAGTGAATTCCAAATATACGGTCAACGCTGCATTTCTTCATTAACAAAACCATTCCCTATAGCTTACAATGACAAGCAGAGAGAATATGTTTTGCACTCCTTAGATAGAGAAAAGAGCTATATCTTTCAGCATGTTTCTACACATTCCAAGCTACTGCAGTCTTCTTCTTAAACTGACTTGTATTGAACTGTTTCTAATAGCTTTTTGCCACAAATATCTAACAGGTTTTTGATGTTTTTAATTTTGCACTATATGTTTTATTATTATTTTTAATGTTTGGGAACATGCTCGTTGTTTTATATAAAATAAATACGCACCAATGTTTTAAGAGATTTGTAGGGAAGGTGATTTTGTGACTATGTAGTATATGGGCCAAAGTACCCCCTGCCGTACGTGAGAAGGATATTGTAAGTCGCCAAGATGTTCCATAACCTTATAAAGAAACTCCACCTTTGGCCTCATTCCTCTATATTGTTATGGAACAGCTAGGTGACTTGAAATATCCTTATAATACATGTGGGGGTGCTATATCCCTTATATAACAAAGTATATTAGTCAGAACTCCCAAATTAGTCACAAAGGGAGTACAACTCCCCAGATAATATGAATCCATTATCCATGTTTTGTAGAATACAAGAGAAGTTATTAGTCAGTTCTTTATTTCTTATCTTCTCCTAAAAAGTATTTTAATTATAGCCATAGCAACTCATTTCGGCCCTTCTGGGACTTCTTCAGCGATACAAAGATATATACAAATAATTTATGACATATTCATTTACACTTAAAAAACTGTACAAATATCTTCAAACCAAATTCCAAAATCCAACTCCGGCAAGACATATCCATTCTTTATACCCATGTCATAGCATTATATATGGGGAAACCGCCTTAACAACACAGCTTTTACCACACAATACCTTTACCACACACCCATCACCAAGTTTATGCCTTTACCATGCACATTTGTAACAATTATATACCATTACCACACATACCTTTACAATGAAAATGTCTATATTTCATAATTTATTCATATAATAGATCAATCAAAAAATACTTTATTCGATTTAAGCACAGTGAATCACAAAATCATAAAATATATCAGTAAGAACAGTCATAAAAGTGTAAACAAACATATCACCTCTCAGATCGAAAAACTCTGGCTAAAAACTGTGATACATAAAAACAATCCTCAGCATTAGATAAAAACTGCAAATATAGCAGTGCTGTCTAGACTTATTTAAAATCCTTGTTTAATAAACACGGACAAATATGCTTGTGTTGTAGGGATGCATTATTTGTGACAAATGAAAACTACATGTAAGGTATCAATTACACTAATTATGTTACATGAACAGATTAGCAGATCAGAGGATCTATGCCAACCTATTAACAATTGTAGAAACAAATTCAGGTGAAAGTAAGCTAACAAATGTCTGTGCAAGATTGTCATATCTAAAGTCAAATACATTTATGTATCATTCATAGATTTTACCATAACATAGTGCACCCCAGGTTTTTGGTCATCATACTTTTCTATCTTGATTCATGTGCTTTTGCTCGAAAAGCCTCCTTGACCCGGACAACATCTAATGAAGTAATTTGCTTTGAATTTGAAAATAAACCTAGATTACCCAAATCCCGTGCTTTAAAAAGAATGTGGGCAAGGAATGTGGTGACTATATTACAGTGCCAGACAATCTTTCATGGTCGATCTATTTAGGGCCAGTTCTTTTTTCAAACAAACATTCATCTGTTATATATTGGGTAGAACTTTAATAAGATCCAATGTGGAATCTGCCCCTAACTCTGAATGGACTTTCTCCATACGCATGCTCTGTGGCAACCTCAGGAGCCTTCTCAAAAATATGTTTTCTGCTGCATGGATAGAATGCCATGCCTTGTATCCCCAGGATTTTGACCTTAAAGAAACTGACGGAGCACACTTTGCTCTGTAAAGATCTATTATGGTATGTAAATGAACGTGGCCCAGCCAACTTGCAAAGGCCTCAATACTATGGGTATCCCTATTAACAGACTGAACATGGGTTCTCAATAAAGTGTACCAGTTCAATTTACTATCCAGTTAAATGCCAAGATAACAACATATATTTGTATTTTCTATAAGATGATAATCAATCATAAAAGTCTTTGTTTTGGCATATTTAGGGCCTATCACCATTACATACGATTTTGGGAAGTATGTTTTTAGGCCCATTTTATTAATAAAATCATTTTTAAAAATCCAATTATCTGTGCATTCCCCTGAAGAATTATATCTATCTGAGACCTCCAAGCCAGCATGTAGATTACACAGGACAGATATAAGAGAGATCTCCACTCCCATGTTTTCCAGCACAGCCCACAACTTTGATCCGTCCACTGTCAAAAGGGTGTGCTGAGGTCCATGAAGGCTAAATGAATTGACTCCTTCTTAGCCACAGTATATTTGGAAATCAATAAATAGTGATTCAAATGTTGCTCACACGTCACTCACCTAGGCCTGAATCCGTATTTGATGTCTTTCCTCCCTCAGCCCAGTCGGCAAGTCGCTTCAACACTATCCAGCCAATGATCTTTACCTCAGTGTCCACTAAAGAAATAGGCCATGTACAAGCTAGGTCAGCTGATTGCCCTTCTTGCAAAATGGCTCTATAATTTTTTTGGGTCAGGACGGGGAATAATGCATCTTGTAGCTGCACTGTAATGCTGTGCTACTACAAGAGCCCATAACTCAATACAACTCTTAAAAGGGAATCCATCTGGACTCCATCCAGACCCACCGCTTTGCCAGAGGACAAAGCCTCAATAGCCTTGATAACTTTCTGGATGTCAAAATATAGTTTATCCCCTCTTGGTGGATTCCTATAGGCAGCCAGTAAAGACTCCTCACTGGCTGAGTAAATGGCTTCAAAATGTGTTGACCATGCCTGTGCTGGAACAACCTGCACCATATCAGGAACTACTGCCCCATTGAATATTGGTTGATTTAACACTTTCCAGAAAGCAGCACTATTTCTTAGGTCACATGCAAACCCTAACTGTTCCCATATTTCCTTTCCAAGCTAATTTTTTCGGTGTCCTACATGACAATATATATTGGGATCTGGCCTCCCTTACAGCCTCTTTGGATCTCGATTGATGTTGCAGAGCTTTCTTCAAATCTTTATGGGCCTTAGAGCATCTCTTATAAAACCATGAATGCCCCTCCCTGTTGGCCCTTCTCCCTTTCTTTGTAAGGGCTTGGTTAACTTCCTGACAGAGATTTAAGAAGGCAGCCAGAATTACATAGTCGGGCGATCCCACTGAAGAGAAGTTTTAAAGTCCCTACTGCACACTTTCAGCAGTTTTCTCGTAAAATCTTCTGGAATAATCTTCCCTCAACTTATCCTACAGCCTTGTTCCTTAAGAATTAGGGGTTCCTTGTAGGCTGCAGGGATAGCCCTCTCAACATTAAACCACCTAAATTCTGCCGTAGGAGCATTATGGTCACTGTGAATATATGAAATAATTTTAAAGTTGTTTAGGTGAGACAAAAAATAGGCCGAGACATGTATAAAGTCAATGATAGAACTAAATTCCTTATCCTTATATGTGAAGGTAATGTATCAAGGTGATATTGCAATTGATTGGGCAAGTGATTAGTGGGATTATATTCTGACAAAAGAGTGTTAAAAGCATCACCTTGATGAGTATGTATGAGATGAGACTGCTCCACATCCTAGGATGAATTATCCTCTCCTAAGTTAGGCCTACAGACCAAGCAAGGGTGCACATTAAAATCCCCTACAAGCAAGATCTTAGGAGCAGTGGAATGGGCTATAAACCAACCTTCAAGAAGGGATCTTAGTTCCTCCTCCAACGCTTCGTCTGAGCTAGGTGAGTTATTAATGTTATTAATTAGCATCAAGATGTTATGGTGAAAAGGTAAAAGCACCCTAAATCATTAATGACTGCATGCTGAACAATCCTCATGTTGCACCGAAGCTTAAACTCACAAAAGTTACTTACCCTCCCTTAGCTCTGTCATGGGGAGAAGGTATTGCATGGGTGTAGAAAGCCGCATAACTATCTAAACAAAAGACCCCCAGACTATCCCCTGTCTCTTGCATGCAAATATCCTCAAAGGTTTTAAAAATGTTAACCTCATGCTCATCGTTCAGTACGGACCTCACCCCTGCCACATTACCAACTTAATATTTGCAACATCTTATGCAGCCTACTCTCTGTCCTTTTAGGCACCACCTAATTTCCAGTATTCTCAGTGGGTAGTCAATTCAACCCACTTAGGTGCAACAGAGGAGTAAATCTATTACAAAGATGGACAATTGGGGCTGTCTGGGTGTCCACGGTTTCTGGGATAGTCAGGTCTCTCACTACCTGTGGCAGGTCTTCCCTAAATTACTGCCCAATACCCATACTCTTGGGAGGGTAAACGTGTCCTAAGCGGAGTAATACAATCTCAGAATTCCTTACAAGAGTGGTCCTAATGTAGGACAGAATCTGGCCCACACTTCATGAATTTCTGAAGTTCACAATACAGTCTCCTTGTCCAACTTTTTCAGTAACCCCAATCCACCTCGCACCATGATGATCTCCTCATGCCATAAACAATTTACAAACCCCAATCTGCTCAAGAGCCAATGGGCTACTTTATTTTTCAGCTTGTGGTAGCTTTCTTCTACCCTCTCTTTTAACTGGAGAATATGCATCATGATACAGACATTAGGTAAGGAGGACGGAGGTAATTGTAAGATCACCCCTGGGGGCTTAGTGCTATCTATTTACTCATGCTACATGAGGGGATGACTGAGTTTGACTGGTTTTAAGCCGGGGGTCCGAAGCTACCCAAGCAGCAGCAGATTCTAGACTTGGAGTCTCCTGATTTAGGGACTGTAACGGGGAAGGTTGTTCGCTCGGGGGGAAATCAGCCCATTGACGGAAACCCAAATGTATCCTCCCAAGCAGTGAGACTTCTTTCTCCAGTTCACCCTCTACCTTCTCCAACCTTTCCTCTAGTTTGCTCCCACAATAGGATGGGCTATAGCATTCTGAAGATGTGACATAGAGTCAGTATGTTCTTTTTCAAACAAGGGAACTCGAAACAGGCCCCTCCTCTGGCAACAGGTGATTATGGTACAGTGAGTCCCCAGAGAGATCACAGGCATCAACTTAGTTCTCCAGATGATAATCCTATAAGCATGGACATGGCCCAAACTGATGTCATTGTAAAATAACCATGTATATGTTTACTTGTTTTCACATATCATTTGTGACTATCTTGCATAGGATATCAACTCATGGATTGCAATTTGGAACAACCCTACTCATTCACTGATTTAAGAATTTGATTCATTGTTGAGTCAGTGGGCTAGTGGCATTCGTGATTTTAATTTAATTTGGCTTCTTTTGCATATGTTAAATTTTATTTAAGACATGTATAAGCTATTGACATAAGGAATGTTAGGGGCTACGTTGATTTGGTGTTGGACTAATATATTTTGGTTATTATACAGGCAAAAATTTTGTTAATATCATTATGTACATATTTTTGGGACATTTTTGCATATATGTTTATGGGAAAGTACTTAAAAGTACTTGCATTGTCTGTGTTTCCTGACAACTTTACCATATATGCGGTTGTGAAATGCGTATGAAAAATGGAATGTTGTGTCAGAGTTGGCTTTGGGAATTTGGTTGTAAATTGTATATAGTGTTATTTAAGTGTATATGAATACATTGTAAATTATTTGTACCTTCTTAGCCTTGAAGAAGTCCTGGGGGATGAAACGTATTGTCTACGACTGCAATCAAAATATTTTTGTGAGAAGATATGAAATAAAGAAGTGAATAATAACTTCATATGGGACTTGTCTATTGAGTTCTTTCCAAAACATGGACAAATGATTCATGTTATCTGTAGAGTTGTACTGCCTTTGTAACTTATTTTGGAGTGCTGAGTAATATACTTTATATTGTGTTTATGAGCAGGGAGATTACCCAGCAGAGGGCATATGGTGGCTGGCCCCTCATACTCGTGTACCCATTCATTTCTAAATTCAGTTTGCAACTAAGCAAATACATTATAGTGCTAAGTGCCATATTGGTTGCTCCAGTCATCTTTTGTAAATCCATTACATAATGCTTTGTTATCCAAATCAGGCAAACTCCTAAATCCTCAACTGTAATTGATCTAGGTTCTGCCCAAGAATGCCTACCAGTAAGGACACATTAACTGACATTCTTGCATAACATGGTGTATATGTTACTGATTTTTCAACAAAATAACCAATTTCTAATCATATTGTAGCTCATGTTGTCAGACTGACCTTTTGGCAGGTCAAAGACACACTGCATCAACCTTTATGAGCATACCAAGCTAGAAAATACATATTTAAAGAAATATGTCAAGGAAATTCTTCAGGGACTTAAAACCCAAATCTACCTCACATCTCCAGTCCCAACAAAAATGACTGACAATTGAGGGCCACAATGCAAAGCAATTCAAGGTAAAGAGCCTCCTTACCACTCCCAGTTGGTTACAAGTCACACTCCACCTCACTTCCTACCTTGATCTTCTAACCATGCCATACCATACCCAGTCCTCTTTTATCTTCTCAAGATCCAGATCCTTAAAGCTGCTCATACCATTACTTTGGAATCATCTTCCTACATGATTTAGAGCCACAGTCTCATTCTTGGATGGTAAAACTAACATTGTAATCCACGCTCTTGCACTCAAAAGCGTTGGCTCATATTATGCCATTGTGGCTACCCTGTACACTTTTTCTCTGCATAACCTCCCCACCACAAGAATGTCACTGCAATGTAAAACTTTAAATCTCTGAGAGCCATGTGTGTTAAATGTAGGTGAAACACTGTCACAGTCACCGGTTTTCATTACACAATCAAATGATATGGTACCAACTAATTTTTATGTGACCATTTGGTGTTTTTGAGAGTACTGTATTGGCAATATGTCACCACTTCTGTGTAATGGTCTACAGATTCAATGATTATGAATTCACATTTCAAATAATAACCAGTAAACAGCCACTAATATATAACTTTCCCAAAGTTCATGGTGTTTTGAGTTTGCATGAACTCGTTTTTCAGGTCCCAAGCACTGTAAAGGTTTAGCATTTATCTTATTTGCCTGGACACATTAAATAAATTATTGCTTTTCACAGTGTAACCATTATTTATTCGTTCCTTGTATTTTAAAATATGTTTTTCTTTCGCTAACATTATCCACAAATACTACTTTACAGCAAAATGTAATGTACAACCATTAGATACTAAATGATTTTGATAAGTTTTATCGAATACAATTTCACATGAAAATATATCAAAGTTCACTCCGGAACCTACAATAGATGTTGTGAAATACAAAACCAAATACTAAAGTATAGTGTAAACATTAGGCAAACATATTTTGATTTGATTTTTTTGCAGGACAATTATTAAAATAGAAAGTTGTGCCACAATTGACTCAATACACAATAGGCCACTCTATTTGACATTGGGTTTGAAGCACATATCTAAACAGCCATTTTAATGAATCCCAGGGAGCAGAAAAACATGATTAGGAAGACAATATAATTTCATGAATTCAATGGCACAGTTCTTAATGTGGCTAAATGTGTGAGGATCTAGTGCCCTAGAAACCAAAGGGAAGTGCAGGGGCCATTATATGTTGTAATTACACATTCAGTGACATTTGGGAAGTGCTACATCTGAGATAATTGCTAAGGCATGGAATTATTCAAAGATTCCAGATTGCACTGAATATTGGCTGCTAACCAGGAAAGATTGAGGAACTAAATGAAAGCCTTTCAAGTTCCAGAAAGCACGCCAGTAGTATTGCTTTAAGAAGTCAGCTCGGACAGATTTAGACAGACCACACTGAAGAGTAAATGTTTTGATTTGCATCGCATGAAAAAAATAACATATTTAGCAATACTGACGGGTTCACGTGGAAATATTCCAGGTCTAATATATTAGTAATATGCCACGGCTATTGTTTTGCTCGCAGGTGATATTGGAAAACATTTATTTTTAAATTATTTTATTTTACATTTTACATAGCAACATCATGCAACCTTTTGGGCATTCTGGAGTACTATGTGCAAAGAGGTGAGGTTTAAACAGTGGCTGAGTACATGAATTGGTATCAATTTGTGCACTGGGGGTAGAAGTTTATTTTGTGTACTGTGTTTACCCAAGGGCCAGCTTACTTGTTTTTTTCTTGATTGTGTTAAGTGCTGTGGAAAAATTACTAGCAAATTAGTGAAACAGCCCCTACTCATTTCTAGAGAGTTGAAAAGTGAAGTGATTTGTTCACAGTAAGAGTCACACAGATGTTCTTATGTTTAAGCAATTTGAACTTGATGGCAGGACAAATAGATGAACGTTCTCATGGTAGACATGAAATGTCCACGGATATTTGCTGAGTGGGAGAGGCTAGAACATCTAGGTGAAGAGATTTGCGGTAGGCGAAGAGAAGGAAATATAGACTTCCTTCCGATGCAGCCCTGCAGCAAATAGTAAAATGCATCGACAGGAACCACTGTGATGGTCATTTTTTAATTCTGGCGGGTGGAGTATTCTCAGCTTGGTGGACTTAAAGTTCTCCACCAGGCAAATGGAGAATACTCTTTCTGCCAGAATAATGAGGCTCTAAATCCCGTGGTAAAAATAGTGACTGGGAAAAACCTAGTTGGTGGACCAAACCTGCAGTCTTTCGCGCTCAGTCTGATCTGGCGCCATAGATTTGCATTGGCGCTGTATTTGCTTAAATATTTAAAAAAACATTTATCTGGCTCTCCTCAATGGATTGTTGTCTTCTTGGTGCCATTTTGATTTTTAAATTGTACTCTATTTTTATAAATAGGGGTGAGATTTTAATTGTGTTGTGTTTTTGACTTTTTGACTGTCTTGGTAGGTCTAATTGCTTTGCACATGTTGTCTAAATTAAAACTGTCTGTTTGGTGCAATAGCCCCCATGTGTTGAGCTCAAGTTTAAATTACTGAAACCTTTGACTGACCCTAAAAGATTAGTCACTTTATTAGTTGTGCTGGAATTCCATCCACCTCAATTAATAACTCACTTTCTTACGAACATGATGGCCGAAAGTGTAATGGTGGGAACACAGTGGTCTGGAGGTGCTACCATCTTGTCATATCTTTATAAGCAAAGTGAAAATATTGCATGCACAGTGTTATTGTGAGCCAGTAGTATGGTACCCTTTGGATTGACCCATATTACTGAGTGCAACTGTCAAATTAGGCCTAGGGAGAGAGTTGTTAGTTGCAAAGTGTATTTGGCCAAGCCATAGTAAGGAATGGCATAGGAAGAAGGTGCATTTCTGTAGGGAAGCTTGGCTTCAGCTCATGCCACTCAAATGAAGGATTTAGTTTGCTGCTACATAGCAGGCAGTAGTATAGCATTTCTGGTCACAACACCAGTAGGTTAAGACACTGAGTACTACATGGGAGACACATAAGGTAAGATTCTCCAAAGTGCAATGTGCTAATAACTCTTATTTAGAGGTTAAACATCTCTGTCAAAGTGTGTGGGGTATTGATCATGTGAACCTGGTTCAGAGGTTGACCACAGTTCTTCAAAGCCCAATGTTTTCTGATAAATCTAGTTGAAGGGGTGTGAATAATGCACAAAGTCTAGATCTCAGTGGAGCGTCCTCTGGGCAAAGATCTCAGAGCAACATTTGACATGTGCTCCAATTAATCAAATACATAACTTAAGAACTTTTCTGGGGAAGAGTTCAGCAAAGTATGTGAAGGGCACTAGATGCTCACAATTGAATGATCACAAAATATGGCTTTCCAAAAAGTTCATGATAAGCAAGAGACACCACTCTCTACTGACAAAAATATGGGAGGATGGTAGGCGAAATAATCAAGGATTCCTTCGAACTCAACATTCAAATGAGAAATGAGGTTGCAGTGGCATAGTATTGTCTTCCCATGTAACCATAAAAAAAACTTCAGATGGCCTGGGGAGAGATGAGGGAGCACCCAGTGTCTCACTAAATCAAAATATTAAATTGCACAATAGGATGAAGAGCTTCTTTTTATTTTCCTTTCGGCAGGTTTTTATTTTGTGGTATCTATATATATTATTACCAACATTAAGGCAGCAGTTTTTTGAGACCTTGATTATTTTTGTAGCCCAGGTGATGTCTCTATCAAGAACACAAAAACAATTCTTGAAACTTATCACCTCCCTGGAAATTGCACCTAGAACAGCTTTGACGACCTGCTTTAAAAGCAACACTCACTGCCTTATAATATTACCATGTATTTGCTCACCTACTTAGATGAATTAACCCTACACTGGACTTATCCTAATAAATTGATTTTCTACAAAACGTATTACAAATCTAGACTTAGAAGACAATGAAAGTCTTTAACAGTGTTTTCCACATTTAAAAAAAAATACCTCATTGACTTCAACATGAACTATTCACAATCTCTTCTGCAGCAGAAACACTGGCCTTGCTACATACACTCAATACATCTTTGCACACCCCTACAGAAATTTAAGTCCCAAACCATATATATCAAATCCATATGCATACACAAAAGCTTAACACCAGCATCAAAGAATTCTGCAAACTTAAAAAACAGGGCCCTACATCTCTAGAAAGGTCTGTTAAAATTCAGTGCAACTCTCATCACAAAAACACAACATGTCCAGAATAATTTAAGATCTTTATCTCCCTATTTTAGCACAAGGTATGACTAAGAGCAAAGCTCTTTTCAAGATAGTTAAACACTGCATCAACCCATATTCCCCAAGTATATATCCATAAAACCCACTGTCAACAACTACTAGTTCTTCAACAGAATTCTCCCAATAGAATGTGAGATGAGCCTCTCGAACTTCCCAAGTATCAACCTACCTATTCTATGTGCAATATTTATATCTTCTAAAGCTTCAGGATATAACCACATAAGTTAACTTGTTAACCACAATTCTCAAATGACAGCTACAGTACATAAGAGTAGGCCTTTCCAGGTTAGGTAGAGCAGAACTATTTACTAACCCTGAGCGTATATGTAAGGGGGACTATACCTGGGCTAAAGAGTGTTTTTTAAGAAGGAGCCATTGTGAAAGAGAGGAAACAGAGCTGTGTAAGCCCTGTGTGCACAGGCTCATTATGTTTCAAACGGTGCCAACCACCAAACCATATCTTTCAGGGCTCAAAAGCATTCATGGTAGTTTTTCATTGACGATGTTTTGGCTCAACCTTTTCCACTATCTCTTGGCCCAGCCTCGTGGCTCCTACAGAGGTCAGTGCCTCATGCCCTTTGGCTGCGACAGTGAGTCTCCTCAGGACATGATGCACTTTTAATGTTTTGCAGTTTTTATGCTGTTCCTAGAACATTATTTATTATTCCTATCCTTTAAAAAGCTGGTTTTAGGATGGTAAGATCAGCATTTATCTTTTTACAACTCCTCTCCAATTACACTGTTTTGTACACTCTCAACTTTTTATGGGATGCTCTCAGACTCAGGTCAAGCTGCGATTAATTTCTGTATTGTGATCTATGTATTTTTACTATGAATCCAGATTATTTTGGATGTATCAACATTTGCTAATTTGTATTTTGGAAGATGTAATCTATGTATTTTTACTATGAATCCAGATTAATTAGGATGTATCAACATTTGCTAATTTGTATTTTGGAAGATGTTTTATTCATGTTTGTTTGACTTTTATGGTTTTACTCATAAAACTGAAAAAAGTTTTGTTGATGATACTGATGACAGCTACAATGAACAATGGTGACAGAATATAATGTTCCCGCATCGAAACCATGATGATTGTAGATATTGTCACCTCTTTATGGGCATTTTCCTCACCTCATTAAGTAATGACCAGATTCTCTTCTCTGATAATTATGTGTTCTAAATGGGGACATCCTCTGAAAAAAAATATTGATATTACTCTGCAAGATCACATAAATTAAAACCAAATGCCGGAAAAACATCAGTATGGTTTTCTCAGAATTATAGAAAAGTAAGGCCCATGTCTACAAGTTCTAGATTAGCTAATGGCAGATTTTGAGTGCAAAGACCACAGAGCCCTTGTTTCTTCACAATTTCCAACAAAGGTATCTCCAATATATCCCCGCCTCACTTCATTCCTCCCTGTGACCATTGTAATCCTTCAACTGTGCATTCCTTTTTGACTTAAAAAAGTGTAGGGATTTTAGAGGATTATTACAAAGGTGGAGGGGATTTATTTCAGATTCATAAATGTCTTTGACACATTGTTGACTTTTGCTAAACCAAAGATTACATCCACCTATATTAACATTTGGGCATAAGACTACTATATCCTCTATTTCATTTTATGATAGCTATTTCAAGGACAAAGGGAATATGTAGGGCCTGTGAATGGTCCTAAAAAAAATCAATGTTGAACATGAAAGCATATGGTGATTAAAAGACATAGAAAACGGAAATCTCGCCTTGCTGTCCCATAGACATTGTAGACAGACTCCCTCTATTGTTAAAGAGGACATACTTTGGTAAACAAATATGAGATTACAAAAAACACACAATTTGTTGTCCATGTCATTCTTAATAGTATTCTGCGTGCAGATCACACATATTAACCAAATTAGGAATGCAAGTGTAAACACAGTAAAAAGCATCCTTAAAAATTACTAACCACAAACAATAACCATAATTAGCTCCTTCTCCATGCACGCTTAGACCCTTTCATGTAACATCACTTGCACCTTATGAAGACATAGCATTTATAATAACACTTATAACATCGCTCTTCAAACTACATTAACTATAACTCACCACTCTACCATGCATGGTGTTCTGACAAATTTTGTGATTTGTGATGTTATACACTGACAACAGATATTACTGAGTATTTATACATTGTAACTTAACAACTACAGAACAAATTCATTTCAAATACCAAAAAGGATCATCTATACACCATAATGTATGTTCCTGCCAAATTTTATTAAAATCTGTTTGGCCATATTTACACAACTCTTGAGTACAAAGTCAGATAAATGCATTGGTGAGCAAATCTGTTTTGGGCCCCCCCTTTTTCCTTTGCAACCCCTTCATGAATCACCATGAAAATTTCCTTCATCAGCCAATGTAGAAAAAGGAATAGAGCTGAAAAGCTATGTACAGATTTTTAAAACAGATGTAAAGTAATAAAGGTCAAAATTCCTGAATCTGAGAATCCTAACTATAAGTACAGATTGGCTATCATCACTGTGTAAAAAAATAACATGTATATATATATATATATATATATATATATATATATATATATATATGAGTACGTTAGAACTCCCACAACCTCCAAGCGGCGAAGAAGGAGAGACGGACCACGGAAATCTTCAGGCAAGATGTTTTATTCGACCATTTCTCTCAGCACAAAAATGACGCGTTTCGGGCTCGAGAGCCCTTGTTCACATGCGGAATAAGGTCACACTGAATGTTTTTAAAGCGCTGCAAGGTGTACACCCACTTCCTGATCACATGATGATAGACCAAGAAAACAGACTTCGTGAGTACTATTTAAAACGTCTATATCGTATTACGTTAAGGTTTATAAAAACCGAAAAAATATAATAATAGGTTTTTCATTATATTGCATAGTACGGAAATATATTATTTTCTGTATAGGAGAAGCTAAAAAGCCAAACTCATTGTGTGAATACATTGGTATAACAGGATAAATCCTCAATAATGAACCAAACAACAAGAAAGGTAAAACAATGCCTTACAGATAAGTTTCCTATGTACTCTCAATAAATATTGAAACGAAAGACCTGTTGAGGTGCAAAAAAGTGCATAGCAGCATTTTCAATAATTGTGCAAAACCGTGCAAATGTGCAAATTCTTAGGAAATATCTACAAATACAAATATTACGCAGCTGTAAGATTAAAAGAAAATGAATAAATATTGATAACAATAAAAATACAATCCTGATAATCATTGTTAAAATCATATAAAATTCATTTCTATAATTTCATCATCTTACTAAAAAGTGCTGATATGCCATAAATGTATGTTTATCAATATTCTGGCAATGGAGGTATGTGGATCAATTCATATTGAATACACGGGTTACATATAATAACCAACCTACTAAAGTGCTCAGTGAAGAAAAACCCCTATATGGATATACAATAATAAATAAATAAATGAAGCCTCTGCGAATATGGTAGAATAATTCAATAATATTATGCCATCAGATCAGACGTATAGCAAATATAATGATGAGGAGAAAAACTAAGGTCAGAAGGCAAAAAACAGAATGAGACTTACGAAAGAAAGTTATGCATATCTTCAGTGTTATTCAGTCCGTTTGGCCATTTACTGTCAAACTCAAGGATCTTTCGAGTCTCTAACTGCCTCAATTGGAGTTCTCTATTGCCGCCCCGTCGGGGTTTGGGAATAGATGCTATCACAAAATATTTAAGGCAGGTAACATCATTGTTATGAGTTTGTTTAAAATGGCGTGCCACTGGGTAAGCAGGATCATTATGTAAGATAGCCCGAAGATGCTGCAAAATCCTGACATGCAGCTTCGTGCTACCAATGTAGTTAAAGCAGCAGGTGCACGTCAGGACATACACAGCATAATCAGTCCTGCAAGTGAAACTCCCTGTAATAGCTACTTCCTTTGTGCTAAAAGGGGTGAGGTAATGAGTTTTGTTTATGCCAAATTTGCAGGCCCTGCAAGAGGAGCATTTACGAAAACCAGGAGCAGGTTTTAGCCACATCTCGTTCTGTCTAGTTTCCGGGCTGCTTTTATCCAGACAAGTTCCCATGCATTTAGCTCTCCTAAAGGTGACCATGGGAGTAGCCGGTACTCTAGTACGGAGTACAGCATCAGTGAGAACGATAGGCCAATTCTTTTTGACTATGGATCTTATTTTCCTTTCTTCTCTGCTAAAAGTAGTAATCAATCTGGGTCCTTGTTCCATTACTGATTGATTACAGACAGCTAGCTCGGCCAGTGGAGCTGGACATTGGATGGCCTTAAACAAACTCATTCTAGGTCGTGCATTGGCCTTAGCCATCGCTTCATCAAGAATAGTATTAGAATAACCCCTCGCCTTCAATCTAGTCATGGTGTCCCTCACGCATATATCAAAATCTGATTCCAGGCTGCAAATTCTTTTAAGTCTTAAAATCTCACCGTAAGGAATGCTAGCGATGAGATGTTTAGGATGTATGCTATTAGCATGGAGTGTGACATTGCCTGCGGTCGGTTTCCTGAATAGGGTAGTTTCAAACTGGTTGTTTTGAATATAGATTTTGACATCTAAAAATTCAATGCTAGCTTTATTAATGTGGGATGTGAAGTGAAGATTCATAGAATTGTTGTTAATCGAATCTATAAATTTTAACGCTTCTTTTTCTTCTCCCTGCCACAAGATAAAGATGTCATCTATGTATCTGAGATAACAAGACACATAGTTATTAAAATATGCCCTATGTGTTTGTTTAAGAACCTGTTCCTCCCACCAGCCAACGTGTAAACACACGTAGCTGAGGGAGAAACAGGCTCCCATAGCTACTCCGCGGAGTTGTTTGAACAATTCCTTTCCGAAAAGAAAAAAATTATTGTTCAGGCACCAATCAATGAGATTGAGAATAACCTTATTGTGTTCATAGAATTCACATGATCTTTTTTCCAGAAAGTATTTGACTGCAGACAAGCCTGTTATGTGGTCTATGCTCGTATAAAGAGACTCAATATCAAGAGTGATTAGCAACATATCTTCAGTCCATATTAAATCTTTAGTTTTTAACAGAAAATCTCCAGTGTCTTTTACATAACTTGGTAATGCTTTAACCATATCTTGTAAGAAATAATCAATGTATTGTCCCACTTGTTCCGAAAAACTCTTAATAGCTGATATGATCGGTCTTCCTGGCACTGGAAAAATGCCTTTGTGGATTTTCGGAATCAGATATAATACTGGAAGGACAGGAAACTCATTGTTCATAAATTTGTACTCCTCAAAAGAGATTAGTCCTTCCCTTCTCCACTGTGCTAAAAGTTTGTGTGGAGTCTCATTGGCCTTGGTATATTCTTTAATCTTTCAAAAACTCAGTGGTTAGCAGTCAAGGCCCTTAAAGAGGATACTAACATCATTATCAAACAGTCTGATAAAGGCGGTAATGTGGTGGTAATGGCCAAGGAGCTGTATAAGGAGGAAGCATTGCGGCTTCTTGGTGATAAGTCAAGTTATACAAGAATCAAAAGGGATAGATACAATACCAGTGTGTTATTGTTTTTTAACTTGCTTGACAAATGGAGAAAAAATGGTATTTTGGAGGAGGATGAGTTTCAATTCATAAAAGTGGATTGTCCTGTATTGCCTACATTTTATCATTTACCAAAGGTTCATAAGGACGCCCACAAACCACCAGGGTGCCCTATTGTCTCCAGCAAAGAAAGTTTGCTGGAGAAAGTCTCCATTTATGTGGACCACTTTCTGTTTCCTCTGGTGAAAGATTTAAGCTCTTTTATTCAAGACACCACTGACTTCATTAAGTGTATTCAGGAGATACAGTGGGAACCTTATTTTCTCCTTATTACCATGGACATAACCAGCTTGTATACTTGTATAGCACATAACAATGGGCTGGAAGCACTCCAGTATTTTCTCAAAACTAGGCCTCTAAAATTCCAGATGCATAGTAAAATGTTACTTGAATTTGCCAAATTCTGTCTGCATAACAACATTTTTCTATTTGGTGGCCATCTGTACTTATAAACTCAAGGAACTGCGATGGACACGTGCTTTGCCCCCAGCTACGCTAACTTGTTTGTGGGCTGGTGGGAGAAGCACGTGGCCTAGGCGGATAACAATAAGAAGTGGGTCGAAAAAATTGCCCTTTGGGCGCGATATATTGACGACCTTTTCATTGTCTGGAAGGGTACACCAGAGGAGGCGACAGAATATATTGGTATCTTGAACAATAATATGCTGAATTTGAGGTTTACCAGCTATATGAGTATGACTGAGGTACCTTTTCTAGATCTTTCAGTTTTTGTGGCAGATGGCAAGATCTGTACGAAGCTTTATCGAAAGCCGACTGCAGGGAACACAGTCCTACACTATAGGAGTCAGCACCCCGGTACACTGATCCACAGTATTCCGTATGGGGAGTTGTTGCGACTTAAAAGGAATTTCACGCTCCCCTCGGATTATGTCCGGGCAGCGAGTGAGTCGCTGGGTAGATTCAGGCAGAGGGGCTATAAAAGTGGTCTCTTAAATGAGACAGCTTTAAAGGTGCAGGCTATTGAGAGGCAATCACTTCTGGGATCTCAAGAACTAATGGAGACCCGAGATGGTGAGGATACAGAAAGTCCGCGACTTATTTTGGGGTTCTCCACAGAATCAGGTGCCATCAGGAAGTTAGTAGAGAGAAATTGGAAAGTGCTACAGACTGACAATATTATTGGTAAAGCTATATCAAGTAGACCTGAGGTTACATACCAAAAGAGTAAGTCATTAAAAGATCTTTTGGTACAAAGTCACTTTTCAGAGAGTGCTTCCAAAACTACTTTAGCTGTTTTTTTTCCATGTGCTGCCTGTAAAGCATGTAAGAACAGCAAAAAGGTAAAGGAATATGCTGTTCCAGGCAGGAAGGGGACACGCAATATCAGCAAATTGATGAACTGCAACACTAGTTTTGTTGTCTATTGTTTGGTGTGTCCGTGTGGTCTCCAATATATCGGAAGCACCATCCATCCTGCTAAGAAACGAATATTGGAGCACACATGGGCAATCACAAACTATGATGCAGCCTATCCAGTGGCGAGGCATTTCGCGGAAATGCATGAATCTCGGAGTGACAGATTAAGCTATTTTTGTTTAGATCATGTACCCGTGACAGAAAGAGGAGGAGATAGGGCGAAAGAACTGCGTCAATTGGAAGCAAGATTTATTATCGAGCTTCAAACACGCATTCCTGGGGGATTGAATATGGAGGAGGAATTGTGGTCCTTTATTGGTTGAACTGCTCAAAAATTATGGTTAGATTTTCTTATTGTCGTCTAAGATATCTTAAGGAGCAATTCCAAACTCCCCAGGATCAAATCCTTTTTCAAAAATAACTTTTCTGAAAGTCAACTTTATTATAATTGCTTTTCCTGTTTGAATTCATACATTTGTATATCACGTATGTGCGTATTAGAACTTGGTGAACCATCTGTATACCAGATACTTAAAGATGAGTAAACAGTGCTGCTTGACAGCATTATTATTTACTGATAGCCCATTAGAGGGCTTAATTTTGAAAGAATGACATTTCCAACACTGCTAAAAGAGTTAATTTAAGCAGCCATGGCTGAAATATTTACAAGAAAATGGACATTAATATAACAGTGATATTAATCAAATGGTATAGATTTTGAAAAGTGAGAATTTGACTAATGAGCATATTTTTGACCAATTTGTTTTGTACTGCTTAGCAGTATATTTTTAAACAGAATGAATTTGGAAATGTCAATGTCACTCTGCATTAAGTTCATATATGTGAACTAAGGTAAAATGGCCGCTGCAGTAACGTTGGTTTTTGTAATGTATCATATAGTCCCTTGTTTATGTTGTTAGAGAGCCCTTTGGACGAATGAGCAAGTTTGTTATTTAAGGGTAGCTACGATGTAAACAAACGAACACTGACGAAGGCCAGGGTCCTGGAACACGTGTGTTAGCTTTTCCATGGAAACAGAATTAAAATGATTTTCCTGATTGAGCTGGAGTGCGCAGTACGTTGTCTTTGATGGGACATGGTGTTTTGTAATATATATATATATATATATCGGCAAACACTCTCCTCTCTCGAATCAACCCAGCTGAGTAGAAGGGAGCACGGACCACGGGATTCTTGTTGAATATCCAAATTTTATTCAATGATTCAGACAAACAAGACGGCCATTACGCGTTTCATCCCTCCTGGGGGACTTGATCACATAACGCAGATCTGCCAATGGCATACGGTATTTAAAGAAAACATTTTTTGTATTTTTTTAAGTGTCATGTCATCTGATTGGGCAGCATTTCATTAATGATTTCATATGCAAATCACATTCTGATATTTAACAAATTATGTCGTATGTTCATCACAGACGTAAAATAAGTCATAATTATTAAAATTTCAGGATAAATCCTTGATTGCTTACTAGCAAAGACTTGCAATGTCTATTAAAGAAACCTACTTCATTCTAAATTACTGGTCGGTAATATGACAAAAAATTATTATTATTTTTTTTTCTTCCAATGGAGTGAGGTAGACTTGTTGTCACATGTGCAAAATATAGCTCTATAAATATATATATATATATATATATATATATATATATATATATATATATATATATATATATATATATATATATATATATATATCATGCTCCTGGGGTGTCCAAAATTCGAGCCGCACTCTACGTGCGTGTGCCTTCCCCAAAGCATTTCATCTGGTATGGGGAGAGCCGTTGATTCGATCCTTTAAAAGCATCTGATTGGCCTGACGCGTTTCGCAATTAGCTTCTTCAGCGGCCGTCAGAAGGAGTGCATGAAAGTGACTCGTTACCTTTCCTTAAAGCGATATAGTGCGCCCTGGATGGGCAGGTCATATGACTCAACACATTGCATTTTGGGAAACTGAGTCTTTTATTCAGTCCTGTATGGATGCACCCCTAGATTTTTGCTCAGTACACAAGCTCTCACATGAGCCTCGAATGCGGCAGCTCCCCTCAATCCATCACGGACGTTACACCTTCAGGACCCCACTTCTCTCAGAGTCCCATGTCCCCCCTTCCTCTCTTCCGGGGTGGTGCGGCTCAGCGGCAGGACAGCCGCTTATTACATGACGCTCCTGGGGTGTCCAAAATTCGAACCGCACTCTACGTGCGTGTGCCTTCCCCAAAGCATTTCATCTGGTATGGGGAGAGCCGTTGATTCGATCCTTTAAAAAATTATTGTTCAGGCACCAATCAATGAGATTGAGAATAACCTTATTGTGTTCATGGAATTCACATGATCTTTTTTCCAGAAAGTATTTGACTGCAGACAAGCCTGTTATGTGGTCTATGCTCGTATAAAGAGACTCAATATCAAGAGTGATTAGCAACATATCTTCAGTCCATATTAAATCTTTAGTTTTTAACAGAAAATCTCCAGTGTCTTTTACATAACTTGGTAATGCTTTAACCATATCCTGTAAGAAATAATCAATGTATTGTCCCACTTGTTCCGAAAAACTCTTAATAGCTGATATGATCGGTCTTCCTGGCACTGGAAAAATGCCTTTGTGGATTTTCGGAATCAGATATAATACTGGAAGGACAGGAAACTCATTGTTCATAAATTTGTACTCCTCAAAAGAGATTAGTCCTTCCCTTCTCCACTGTGCTAAAAGTTTGTGTGGAGTCTCATTGGCCTTGGTATATTCTTTAATCTTTCAAAAACTCAGTGGTTAGCAGTCAAGGCCCTTAAAGAGGATACTAACATCATTATCAAACAGTCTGATAAAGGCGGTAATGTGGTGGTAATGGCCAAGGAGCTGTATAAGGAGGAAGCATTGCGGCTTCTTGGTGATAAGTCAAGTTATACAAGAATCAAAAGGGATAGATACAATACCAGTGTGTTATTGTTTTTTAACTTGCTTGACAAATGGAGAAAAAATGGTATTTTGGAGGAGGATGAGTTTCAATTCATAAAAGTGGATTGTCCTGTATTGCCTACATTTTATCATTTACCAAAGGTTCATAAGGACGCCCACAAACCACCAGGGTGCCCTATTGTCTCCAGCAAAGAAAGTTTGCTGGAGAAAGTCTCCATTTATGTGGACCACTTTCTGTTTCCTCTGGTGAAAGATTTAAGCTCTTTTATTCAAGACACCACTGACTTCATTAAGTGTATTCAGGAGATACAGTGGGAACCTTATTTTCTCCTTATTACCATGGACATAACCAGCTTGTATACTTGTATAGCACATAACAATGGGCTGGAAGCACTCCAGTATTTTCTCAAAACTAGGCCTCTAAAATTCCAGATGCATAGTAAAATGTTACTTGAATTTGCCAAATTCTGTCTGCATAACAACATTTTTCTATTTGGTGGCCATCTGTACTTATAAACTCAAGGAACTGCGATGGACACGTGCTTTGCCCCCAGCTACGCTAACTTGTTTGTGGGCTGGTGGGAGAAGCACGTGGCCTGGGCGGATGACAATAAGAAGTGGGTCGAAAAAATTGCCCTTTGGGCGCGATATATTGACGACCTTTTCATTGTCTGGAAGGGTACACCAGAGGAGGCGACAGAATATATTGGTATCTTGAACAATAATATGCTGAATTTGAGGTTTACCAGCTATATGAGTATGACTGAGGTACCTTTTCTAGATCTTTCAGTTTTTGTGGCAGATGGCAAGATCTGTACGAAGCTTTATCCAAAGCCGACTGCAGGGAACACAGTCCTACACTATAGGAGTCAGCACCCCGGTACACTGATCCACAGTATTCCGTATGGGGAGTTGTTGCGACTTAAAAGGAATTTCACGCTCCCCTCGGATTATGTCCGGGCAGCGAGTGAGTCGCTGGGTAGATTCAGGCAGAGGGGCTATAAAAGTGGTCTCTTAAATGAGACAGCTTTAAAGGTGCAGGCTATTGAGAGGCAATCACTTCTGGGATCTCAAGAACTAATGGAGACCCGAGATGGTGAGGATACAGAAAGTCTGCGACTTATTTTGGGGTTCTCCACAGAATCAGGTGCCATCAGGAAGTTAGTAGAGAGAAATTGGAAAGTGCTACAGACTGACAATATTATTGGTAAAGCTATATCAAGTAGACCTGAGGTTACATACCAAAAGAGTAAGTCATTAAAAGATCTTTTGGTACAAAGTCACTTTTCAGAGAGTGCTTCCAAAACTACTTTAGCTGTTTTTTTTCCATGTGCTGCCTGTAAAGCGTGTAAGAACAGCAAAAAGGTAAAGGAATATGCTGTTCCAGGCAGGAAGGGGACACGCAATATCAGCAAATTGATGAACTGCAACACTAGTTTTGTTGTCTATTGTTTGGTGTGTCCGTGTGGTCTCCAATATATCGGAAGCACCATCCATCCTGCTAAGAAACGAATATTGGAGCACACATGGGCAATCCCAAACTATGATGCAGCCTATCCAGTGGCGAGGCATTTCGCGGAAATGCATGAATCTCGGAGTGACAGATTAAGCTATTTTTGTTTAGATCATGTACCCGTGACAGAAAGAGGAGGAGATAGGGCGAAAGAACTGCGTCAATTGGAAGCAAGATTTATTATCGAGCTTCAAACACGCATTCCTGGGGGATTGAATATGGAGGAGGAATTGTGGTCCTTTATTGGTTGAACTGCTCAAAAATTATGGTTAGATTTTCTTATTGTCGTCTAAGATATCTTAAGGAGCAATTCCAAACTCCCCAGGATCAAATCCTTTTTCAAAAATAACTTTTCTGAAAGTCAACTTTATTATAATTGCTTTTCCTGTTTGAATTCATACATTTGTATATCACGTATGTGCGTATTAGAACTTGGTGAACCATCTGTATACCAGATACTTAAAGAGGAGTAAACAGTGCTGCTTGACAGCATTATTATTTACTGATAGCCCATTAGAGGGCTTAATTTTGAAAGAATGACATTTCCAACACTGCTAAAAGAGTTAATTTAAGCGGCCATGGCTGAAATATTTACAAGAAAATGGACATTAATATAACAGTGATATTAATCAAATGGTATAGATTTTGAAAAGTGAGAATTTGACTAATGAGCATATTTTTGACCAATTTGCTTTGTTCTGCTTAGCAGTATATTTTTAAACAGAATGAATTTGGAAATGTCAATGTCACTCTGCATTAAGTTCATATATGTGAACTAAGGTAAAATGGCCGCTGCAGTAACGTTGGTTTTTGTAATGTATCATATAGTCCCTTGTTTATGTTGTTAGAGAGCCCTTTGGACGAATGAGCAAGTTTGTTATTTAAGGGTAGCTACGATGTCATGTCATCTGATTGGGCAGCATTTCATTAATGATTTCATATGCAAATCACATTCTGATATTTAACAAATTATGTCGTATGTTCATCACAGACGTAAAATAAGTCATAATTAATAAAATTTCAGGATAAATCCTTGATTGCTTACTAGCAAAGACTTGTTATGTCTATTAAAGAAACCTACTTCATTCTAAATCACTGGTCGGTAATATGACAAAAAATTATTATTATTTTTTTTTCTTCCAATGGAGTGAGGTAGACTTGTTGTCACATGTGCAAAATATAGCTCTATAAATATATATATATATATATATATATATATATATATATATATATATATATATATATTACCTACTGGCGGTCGCCAGTAGGTAGTTATAGTTAGGACCACGTTTCCATAGGAAAACCTCAACATTCTATTTTGAATAACTTTGGCGCCGGTCGACGAATCCTCGCGAATTTCTCAAAATAGGTGGGGCGCTACGCTCCGCTCCTACCCTGAAAGTCTCGGGGGGATTCGTCAAGCGGGGGCTGAGATAAAAGGGGGGTCCCAAAACGCGTTTTTCCCATGCATTTTTCCATAGGACCTTTAGAACGAGCTACAGCCCGAACGGCTGAACAGAATTACTAGAAATTTGGCAGAGAGGTAGTCCCTAGGTCAAGGAAGTGCCTTTTGTAGGTTTGGTGTAAATCTGTTCAGTAGATTCTGAGAAAATAGCCTTTAAATCAATATATATATCTGAGCCCGCTTACGGTACGCTTACCGTACGCTTACCGTACGCTTACCGTAAGCTTACGGTGGCGTGCGCGAGCGCGATTCTGATTGGCTCTTAGATCTTAGTAAACATTCGAATCGGCCGAAACCAGGAAGCGGCGTCCGCCATTTTGTCTCTCGCACTGAGTGTTGTTTATCAAACATGATGGCCAAAAACATGTTACGGGGCTGTTTTGACAACTCCCTCCCACATAGTCATGTTGAGGGAGTCCCCAAACATCCCCCAAGAGCAAAAACGGTTTTATTTTTTTTTCGGCATATTCGCGGGGTACGCTTACCGTACGCTTACCGTACGCTTACCGTAAGCTTACCGTACGCTTACGGTAAAAAAATAAAAATAAAAAAAACACTATCCACACTTACCCCACCCCCTGTGCTTTTGGTGGCCGCAGGCCACCAAATGTGCAGGGCTTATTAATAGAGAAAAAAAACTTAATTTTGGCAACATGAAATTATAAAATCGAAATAAAAAAAACACTATCCACATTGACCTCACCCCCTGTGCTTTTGGTGGCCGAAGGCCACCAAATGTACAGGGCTTATTAAAGTTGATAAAAACCGTGCACGGAACGAACTGCGTTAAGTGGGCGCGCACGCCACAAATGGCGTAAAGTAACTTAGCATTTAAAAAACCGTACAAATTCACTGAAAAAACCATAGGTTTCACACACGTTATAGTTAGGAAATAGCATTTAAAAAACCTTGCTAATTCACTGAAAAAACCATAGGTTTCACACATGTTATAGTTAGCTGGACATTTTACTGATAAAAAACCAATGAAATTCCCCCGTTATAGTTACTGTAGGCAACTATAACTCACGCGACCGTAATCCTCTGCTGATGACATATGTGTCTTTATGAAAAAAAAATATTTGTAATATATGTATAGCTAAAATTTAATGGAAGAAGATATGGGCAAATAAGTGTCTAAATACAGTATTAGCATCAGCAGAGGATTGCGGTCGCGTGAGTTATAGTTGCCTACAGTAACTATAACGGGGGAATTTCATTGGTTTTTTATCAGTAAAATGTCCAGCTAACTATAACATGTGTGAAACCTATGGTTTTTTCAGTGAATTATATATATATATATATCTATTCACTTAAAAAACCATAGGTTTCACACATGTTATAGTTAGCTGGACATTTCACTCATAAAAAAACAATGAAATTCCCCCGTTATAGTTACTGCAGGCAACTATAACTCACGTGACCGTAATCTTCTGCTGATGCTAATACTGTATTTAGACACTTATTTACCCATGTCTTCTTCCATTAATCTTTAGCTATACATATATTACAAATATTTATTTTTCAGAAAGACACATATGTCATCAGTGATGTAATATCTGACGTCATCAGCAGAGGATTGCGGTCGCGTGAGTTATAGTTGCCTGCAGTAACTATAACGGGGGAATTTCATTGGTTTTTTATGAGTGAAATGTCCAGCTAACTATAACATGTGTGAAACCTATGGTTTTTTAAGTGAATTTGCAAGGTTTTTTAAATGCTAATTCCTAACTATAACGTGTGTGAAACCTATGGTTTTTTCAGTGAATTTGTACGGTTTTTTAAATGCTAATTTATTTATGTATTATTTTTTTTATATATTTATTTTAAAATAAACTACGTATTAAAAATTTTTTATTTTTTATTTTTTTGGTTTTCACCCTGCGAATTATTATTTTTTTTTTGTGAAAAAAAAAAAAAAATTGTGTTTTTCAGGGTGCGCGCACTGTGCGCGCACCCACGCGATTTTAAAAAAAAATAATTTTTTTTTGCCTTCGGGGTCCTTCAGGGACCCCCTGACAAAGGCTAGGGGGTCAGGAACTCCCTACCCTGCCCCCTTTTCACGTTCGCCACCTTCCTTTTTCACTCTCGCACTGAAAACAAACAAAATGGCGGCCGACACTTCCTGATTTCGACCGATTCGAACGTTGAGTAACATGTAACCACCAATCAGAATTACGCTCGCGCACGTTAGGGTGCTCGCACGGTGCTCGCACGGTGCGCGCACCCTGCGCGCATATAGATATATATATGCTTTTAAATGCTATTTTCTCCGGAAATACTGAACAGATTTACACCAGACCTGCAAAAGGCACTTCCTTGACCTTATGGCTACCTCTCTGCCAAATTTCAAGTAATTCTGTTCAGCCGTTCGGGCTGTAGCTGTGTCTAAAGGTCCTATGGAAAAATGCATGGGAAAAACGCGTTTTGGGACCCCCCTTTTATCTCAGCCCCCGCTTGACGAATCCCCCCGAGACTTTCAGGGTAGGAGCGTAGCGTAGCGCCCCACCTATTTTGAAAAATTCGCGAGGATTCGTCGACC